>NC_141874.1:688437366-689062366 GCF_056163025.1 Triticum urartu | reverse complement strand
ACCGCTGTTTTGGTTGGTGCTCTTTTGATCTTGGACGATCGTGTAAAATGTATTCCCATTTATCTCGTATCCTTTGTAAGTCAATACAGTCAAAGATGGTCCCCTGGACAACAAGTACAACTCATCACAAACAGTGGTGTCACCTCTGAGACGTGTTTCCAACCAACTGCTGAAAGTCCTGATGTGTTCACATGTAATCCAGTTGTTGCACTGCTCCGGGTGTTTGGAGCGCAGACTGTTCTTGTGTTCATCGACATACGGGGTCACCAAGGTAGAGTTCTGTAGAACTGTGTAGTGTGCTTGAGACCAAGAATATCCGTCCCTGCATATTATTGAGTCACTTCCAAGAGTGCCTTTTCCAGTCAATCTCCCCTCATACCGCGATTTAGGGAGACCTATCTTCTTAAGGCCAGGAATGAAGTCAACACAAAACCCGATAACATCCTCTGTTTAATGGCCCATGGAGATGCTTCCTTCTGGCCTAGTGCGGTTACAGACATATTTCTTTAGGACTCCCATGAACCTCTCAAAGGGGAACATATTGTGTAGAAATACGGGCCCCAGGATGACAATCTCATCGACTAGATGAACTAGGACATGCGTCATGATATTGAAGAAGGATGGTGGGAACACCAGCTCGAAACTGACAAGACATTGCGCCACATCACTCCTTAGCCTTGGTACGATTTCTGGATCAATCACCTTCTGAGAGATTGCATTGAGGAATGCACATAGCTTCACAATGGCTAATCAGACGTTTTCCGGTAGAAGCCCCCTCAATGCAACCGGAAGCAATTGCGTCATAATCACATGGCAGTCATGAGACTTTAGGTTCTGAAACTTTTTCTCTGGCATATTTATTATTCCCTTTATATTCGACGAGAAGCCAGTCGTGACCTTCATACTGAGCAGGCATTCAAAGAAGATTTCTTCCTCTTCTTTCGTAAGAGCGTAGCTGGCAGGACCTTTATACTGCTTTGGAGGCATGCCGTCTTTTTCGTGCAAACATTGCAGGTCCTCCCGTGCCTCAGGTGTATCTTTTGTCTTCCCATACACGCCCAAGAAGCCTAGCAGGTTCACGCAAAGGTTCTTTGTCACGTGCATCACGTCGATTGAAGAGCGGACCTCTAGGTCTTTCCAGTAGGTTAGGTCCCAAAATATAGATTTCTTCTTCCACATGGGTGCGTGTCCCTCAGCGTCATTCGGAACATCTACTTCGCCGGGACCCTTTCCAAAGATTACGTGTAAATCATTGACCATAGCAAGTACGTGATCACCGGTACGCATGGCGGGCTTCTTCCGGCGATCTGCCTTGCCTTTGAAATGCTTGCCTTTCTTTCGACATTGATGGTTGGTCGGAAGAAATCGACGATGGCCAAGGTACACATTCTTCCTGCATTTGTCCATGTATATACTTTCAGTGTCATCTAAACAGTGCGTGCATGCATGGTATCCTTTGTTTGTCTATCCTGAAAGGTTACTGAGAGCGGGCCAATCGTTGATGGTCACGAACAGCAACGCCTTTAGGTTAAATTCCTCCTGTCTGTGCTCATCCCACGTACGTACACCGTTTCCATTCCATAGCTGTAAAAGTTCTTCAACTAATGGCCTTAGGTACACATCAATGTCGTTGCCGGGTTGCTTAGGGCCTTGGATGAGAACTGGCATCATAATGAACTTCCGCTTCATGCACATCCAAGGAGGAAGGTTATACATACATAGAGTCACGGGCCAGGTGCTGTGATTGCTGCTCTGCTCCCCGAAAGGATATATGCCATCCGCGCTTAAAGCAAACCATACATTCCTTGGGTCCTTTGCAAACTCATCCCAGTACTTTCTCACGATTTTTCTCCACTGCGACCCGTCAGCGGGTGCTCCCAACTTCCCATCTTTCTTTCGGTTCTCACTGTGCCATCGCATCAACTTGGCATGCTCTTCGTTTCTGAACAGACGTTTCAACCATGGTATTATAGGAGCATACCACATCACCTTCGCAGGAATCCTCTTCCTGGGGGGCTCGCCGTCAACATCACCAGGGTCATCTCGTCTAATCTTATACCGCAATGCACCGCATACCGGGCATGCGTTCAGATCCTTGTATGCACCGCGGTAGAGGATGCAGTCATTAGGGCATGCATGTATCTTCTCCACCTCCAATCCTAGAGGGCATACGACATTCTTTGCTGCGTATGTACTGTCGGGCAATTCGTTATCCTTTGGAAGCTTCTTCTTCAATATTTTCAGTAGCTTCTCAAATCCTTTGTCAGGCACAACATTCTCTGCCGTCCACTGCAGCAATTCCAGTACGGTACCGAGCTTTGTGTTGCCATCTTCGCAATTGGGGTACAACCCTTTTTTGTGATCCTCTAACATGCGATCGAACTTCAGCTTCTCCTTTTGACTTTTGCATTGCGTCCTTGCATCGACAATGACCCGGCGGAGATCATCATCATCGGGCACATCGTCTGGTTCCTCTTGATCTTCAGCAGCTTCACCCGTTGCAGCATCATTGGGCACATCGTCTGGTTCCTCTTGATCTTCACCAGCTCCCCCCGTTGCAGCATCACCGTACTCAGGGGGCACATAGTTGTCATCGTACTCTTCTTCTTCACCATCTTCCATCATAACCCCTATTTCTCCGTGCCTCGTCCAAACATTATAGTGTGGCATGAAACCCTTGTAAAGCAGGTGGGAGTGAAGGATTTTCCGGTTAGAGTAAGACCTCGTATTCCCACATTCAGTGCATGGACAACACATAAAACCATTCTGCTTGTTTGCCTCAGCCGCATCGAGAAACTCATGCACGCCCTTAATGTACTCGCAGGTGTGTCTGTCACCGTACATCCATTGCCGGTTCATCTGCGTGCATTATATATAATTAAGTGTCCAAATTAATAGAAGTTCATCATCACATTAAAACCAAAGTGCATACATAGTTCTCATCTAACAACATATAGCTCTCCAGAGCATCTAATTAATTAAACCATACATTGAAACTATGTAAAACATTTCAATGCGAAAACAAATGCAATCATAATCGCAACCAAGGTAACAATTGATCCAACGGCATAATGATACCAAGCCTCGGTATGAATGGCATATTTTCTAATCTTTCTAATCTTCAAGCGCATTGCATCCATCTTGATCTTGTGATCATCGACGACATCCGCAACATGCAACTCCAATATCATCTTCTCCTCCTCAATTTTTTTTTATTTTTTCCTTCAACAAATTGTTTTCTTCTTCAACTAAATTTAACCTCTCGACAATAGGGTCGGTTGGCATTTCCGATTCACATACATCCTACATAAATAAAATCTATGTCACGTTGGTCGGCATAATTTTCATAAACAATAAATGAACCAATAGTTATAAAGATAATATATATACCACATCCGAATCATAGACAGG
Source organism: Triticum urartu (assembly GCF_056163025.1). NCBI lineage: Eukaryota > Viridiplantae > Streptophyta > Magnoliopsida > Poales > Poaceae > Triticum > Triticum urartu. Next base: position 689,058,955 of record NC_141874.1, on the reverse strand, counting down.
ACGAGGGCCGACGGGGGCGGATACCAAGACCATCGCAGTATATAAGATGCAATAATAAAAGTAAGAAAATAATACAAGTATCTATGTAAACATACAAGTAAGAATATTTTTCCTTTCAGAAAGAAGATAAGAACAAGAGACTCACCACGGTGGTGCCGGCGATGAGCTCGGCGCGGGCGATCGACGGCGGTGAAGACGGGGACGGGGCGTGACGGACCACTAAACCTAGACAAATATTGTGGAAAATGGAGCTTGGAGGTCGAGCTTGGAGAGGAGAAAGCTTAAGTAGTGTGGCTCGGGCATTCCATCGAACACCTTGTGTGCATAGGAGGTGAGCTAGAGCACCACCAAGCCCTCTCCCCCTCGGCCAGAAAAAAACAGAGAAGTGTGCTCTGCTCTTACGCGAGGGGGTATATATAGGCACCTCATTGGTCCCGGTTGGTGGCATGAACCGGGACTAAAGGGGCGCCTTTGGTCCCGGTTCAAGCCACCAACCGGGACCAATGGTTGTGGGCCAGGAGCGAGGCCCATTGGTCCCTGTTCGTCCCACCAACCGGGACCAAAAGGTTTAGATGAACCGGGACCAATGGCCCACGTGGCCCGGCCGGCCCCCTGGGCTCACGAACCGGGTCCAATGCCCCCATTGGTCCCGGTTCTGGACTGAACCAGGACTAATGGGCTGACCCGGCTTGGACCAAAGCCCTGTTTTCTACTAGTGGCGCCCTCCCACCTTATGGGCCCCTCGTGGCTCAACCGACCTACTTCTTCCTCCTATATATACTCATATACCCTGATAACATCCAAGAGCACCACGGAACCCTATTTCCACTGCCGCAACCTCCTGTACCCAAGAGATCCCATCTTGGGGCCTTTTCCGGAGCTCCGCCGGAGGGGGCATCGATCACGGAGGGCCTCTACATCAACTCCATGGCCCCTCCGATGATGTGTGAGTAGTTTACTTCAGACCTTCAGGTCCATAGTTATTAGCTAGATGGCTTCTTCTATCTCTTTGAATCTCAATAAAAAGTTCTCCTCGATCGTCTTGGAGATCTATTCGATGTAACTCTTTCTGCGGTGTGTTTGTCAGAATCTGATGAATTGTGGGTTTATGATCAAGTCTATCTATGAACAATATTTAATTCTTCTCTGAAATCTTTTATGTATGATTGGTTATCTTAGCAAGTCTCTTCGAATTATTAGTTTGGATTGGACTACTAGATTGATCTTTCTTGCAATGGGAGAAGTGCTTAGCTTTGGGATCAATCTTGCGGTACTCGATCCCAGTGACAGAAAGGGAACGACACGTATTGTATTGTTGCCTCGAGGATAAAAAGATGGGGTTTATATCATATTGCTTGAGTTTATCCCTCTACATCATGTCATCTTACCTAATGTGTTACTCTGTTCTGATGAACTTAATACTCTAGATGCATGCTGGATAGCGGTCAATGTGTGGAGTAATAGTAGTAGATGCAGGCAGGAGTCGGTCTACTTGTCACAGACGTGATGCCTATATACATGATCATGCCTAGATATTCTCATAATTATTCGTTTTTCGATCAATTGCTCGACAGTAATTTGTTCACCCACTGTAATACTTATGCTATCCTGAGAGATGCCACTAGTGAAACCTATGGCCCGAGGGTCTATCTTTTATCATATAAGTTTCCAATCTATTTTATTTTGCAATCTTTACTTTCAATCTATATCATAAAAATACCAAAAATACTTATCTTACTATTATTATCTCTATCAGATCTCACTCTCGTAAGTGACCGTGAAGGGATTGACAACCCCTTTATCGCGTTGGTTGCGAGGTTCTTATTTGTTTGTGTAGGTACGAGGGACTTGCGTGTGGCCTCCTACTGGATTGATACCTTGGTTCTCAAAAACTGAGGCAAATACTTATGCTACTTTGCTGCATCACCCTTTCCTCTTCATGGGAAAACCAACGCAGTGCTCAAGAGGTAGCACACGTATGGAGGCTAATTTGAGGTATATTTATTTTATGCAGCTAGGGGCGCGTTGTCCTTATCGTTCTTTACCCGCAAGTCTCCTACGCTCTGTATTTGGACTCGTCAATATACATGTAGAAGAAAGACTAAATACACATATAGAATGTTCTGGATCATGCTCTTGTAGGCTGATAAGCCACAAGTATAGGGGATCGCAACAGTTTTCGAGGGTAAAGTATTTAACCCAAATTTATAGATTCGACACAAGGGGAGCCAAAGAATATTTGAAGGTATTAGCAGCTGAGTTGTCAATTAAACCACACCTAGAGATTAATTATCTGCAGCAAAGTGATCAGTAGCAAAGTAGTTTGATAGTTTTGATAATAGTAGCAGCAGCAATAGTAACAGTAACAGTGATAGCAGTAATTTTGTAGCAAGTGTAACAGTGATGATAGCAGTTGTAACTTAGCAGAAACAATATAAGATAAATTCGTAGGCATTGGATCGGTGACTTGTTGGATGATATTCATCATGAGATAGTTATAACTGATGTCTACTACACAACCTTGTTCTTGTAGATGTTGTTGGGCCTCCAAGTGCAGACGTTTGTAGGACAATAGCAAATTTCCCTCAAGTGGATGACCTAAGGTTTATCAATCCGTTGGAGGCGTAGGATGAAGATGGTCTCTCTCAAACAACCCTGCAACCAAATAACAAAGAGTCTCTTGTGTCCCCAACACTGTAAGATCTCGGGTTCCGGAAAAACCCTCAGGGTTCGAACACTGGGGTGCGCGCGAAGATCTCCCCCTACCGATCCATGTCCTAGCTTCGCTAAGATCTCTCGGGCTAACTCGACGAACTCACAACACAAAGGACACAAGATTTATACTGGTTCAGGGCACCGTTGTGGTGTAATACCCTACTCAAGTGTGGTGGTGGTGGATTGCCTCTTGGGCTGAGGATGAATAGTACAAGGGGAAGAATAGCCTCCTGAGGAGAGGTGTTCTTGTGCTTGGTGAACTTGTGGTTGTTCGGATCTCTCCTCCCCCCTCTATATGAGTCCCTCCTTTCTATGGTGGTGGCTAGTCCTATTTATAGAGGCCCTGGCCCTCTCCCCAAATATTGAGCGGGAAGGGAGCCAACAACGGCCAATTCTAAAGGGGACAGCTAGTACACCTTATCCTGACAAAAGCAGTCTTCGCCTGCAAAAGACTCTAGTGGTGACGCCGCCTTGGGCTCCATGGCGACCTCCGTCTTGCTGTCCTGCTAGTCTTGGTCTCGTTGCACTGATATCAAAACCTTTGCTTGACACCTCGGTACTCCGCACCTACGCTTGCTTCCTTAGCACCAAAGAGGAAACAAGGACACTGTGCGCGCTGGCGCCCGCCTGGCCTTGGTCGTCATGGCTCATGTCACTGTGGAACCTCGTGAGGTTTGTCTTGCCTTGGTATCTCTGCCCCTCGTGAGCCAGCCTGGTGAGGTCGCTCCTGATGAGGTCTTGTGTTGTCCGCCTCGCGAGGCTTGGCCCCTCGCGAGGGTCTTGAGTGCTTGTTGATGAAGATGGGCCGTACGGGCCCGCTCGCAGAGCCACGCCGTTGGCCGCAGGAAGGCAAGTCTGGGGACCCCCGTTACCAGAACACCGACAGTAGCCCCGGGCCCAAGGCGCGCCCGGGCATGGCTTCGAGGCGAAGCCAAAGGTCAAGTACGGAGCGCCGCGGGCCCCAATAGCCTGCGGCCTTGGTCGAGCATGGCGGTTGATTGGACGTGGGCATCTCTGCTTCCCTACGCTCCCTTGATACCCACTTGGCTAGGCGGCCACCACGGTCTACATGGTTTCCCTCCCGTTGTTGCCGCGCACTCTCCAATTCTTCCGCTTCCTCGTAGCTCAGCCTCTCCCCCCGATCTGATCTGAGCTCAATCCTCCCATCGCCATGGCACTGGACTAGTCGTAGAAAGGGAAGAGTCCCCTGTCCTCCGCCGAGCTGTGCCCGGCCGCTGAGCCTGCCGTTGGCAGGTCGCTGGTGCTCAACCAGGAAGCCATGGACAAGGTGCGTCCCATGCTCTCCTCAAGCTTCAATGAGTGGGGAAGGACGGTGGCCTGGCTTGCATCTCATGCTCGCGTCGACCGGACAGCCACCGAGGTCCCATTCTTCATCGACGCCCTTTGGGCCGGCTTGGTTCCTCCTTTCTCTGCCTTCTTCAACGCTGTGCTTGCGCATTACCAGATCCACATTGTAAAGCCCTCGATGCGGCAATATCTCCCATGTGTCAAAGCACGACTTAGAGGCATAACCGCATTGAAAGCAATGTCGCAAGTGAGGTAATCTTCACACAACCCATGTAATACATAAGGGAACGGGATACATAGTTGGCTTACAATCGCCACTTCACACAATACATGAATAAAGCATTACATCATCCAGATACACACAAGGTCCGACTACGGAACCCAAAAGAAAAGAAGACTACCCCAAATGCTACACAGATCCCCGATCGTCCCGACTGGGATCCACTACCGATCAACTAGAAACAGAACAACATAACGAACACGATCTTCATCAAGCTCCTCCTTGAGCTTGGTTGCATCACCTGCATGGTGTCATCGGCACCTGCAAACTGGTTTTGGAAGTATCTGTGAGTCACCGGGACTTAGCGATCTCACACCCTCGCGATCAAGACTATTTAAGCTTATGGGTAAGGTAAAGGTATGAGGTGGAGCTGCAGCAAGCGACTAGCATATATGGTGGCTAACATATTCGCAAAAGAGAGCGAGAAGAGAAGGCAAAAGCACGGTCGAGAAACTATGATCAAGAAGTGATCCTAGAACAACCTACGTTAAGCATAACTCCAATACCGTGTTCACTTCCCGGACTCTGCCGAAAAGAGACCATCACGGTTACACACGCGGTGGATGTATTTTAATTAAGATCAACTTCAGGTTTTCTACAACTGGACATTAACAAATTCCCATCTTCCCATAACCGCGGGCACGACTTTCAAAAGTTCAAATCCCTGCATGGGTGTCCCAACTTAGCCCATCACAAGCTCTCACGGTCAATGAAGGATATTCCTTCTCCCAAGACAATCCGATCAAACTCGGCATCCCGGTTACAAGACATCCTCGACAATGGTAAAACAAGTCCAGCAACACCGCCCGAATGTGCCAACAATTCCCGATAGGAGCTGCGCATATCTCGTTCTCAGGGCACACTCAGACGAGACATCCTACGAGTAAAACCAACCCTCAAGTTGCCCCGAGGTGGCCTCGCAGTCTACTCGGTCGGACCAACACTCAGAGGGAGCACTAGCCCAGGGGGGTTTAATTAAAGACGACCCTTGAGTTTGCAGAACCCACGGCGAATGGTAAAACCAATGTTAGGCATTGCTGGAGGAGTTTTATTCAAGGCGAACTGTCAAGGGGTTCCCATTATAACCCAACCATGTAAGGAACGCAAAATCCGGGAACATAACACCGATATGACGGAAACTAGGGCGGCAAGAGTGGAACAAAATACCAGGCATAAGGCCGAGCCTTCCACCCTTTACCAAGTATATAGATGCATTAATTAAATAAGAGATATTGTGATATCCCAACAAAATATCCATGTTCCAACAAGGAACAAACTCCAATCTTCACCTGCAACTAATAACGCTATAAGAGGGACTAAGCAAAGCGGTAACATAGCCAAACAACGGTTTGCTAGCACAAGGTGGGTTAGAGGCTTGGCTTAGCAATATGGGAGGCATGATAAGCAAGTGGTAGGTATCGCGGCATAGGCATAGAAAAAGAGCGAGCAACTAGCAAGCAAAGATAGAAGTGATTTCGAGGGTATGGTCATCTTGCCCGAGATCCCGCAAGGAAGAAGAACGAGTCCATGATGAAGACAAATGGACTTAGTAGAACGGGTCCTCAAACGCGACGTTAGCGGAACCAACCCGAAGAAGCAACAACGGAAAGAAGCACACAACATAGTAAACAACCAACACATGAACATGGCATGATATGCGGTATGCAGTATGTGATGCATATGCACGATTTGGAAAGGAATGATTGAACCTGGCCTCAACTTGGAAAACCAAGAGTTCCACTGGAAAGAGGAGTTGATTTCAGTTGAAATTGATATAAAGATCACTGGAATCGGATGCACGGTTTGGAAATGGCAAGCAAGACAAATATGGCACCGGTCTGCGGTAAACAGCAAGTGACCAACTAAATTCATCAAGATAAAAAAATGCTACAGCCCTCAAACATGACAACAAAATACATGGCAGGGATCCACTCAAGATGCTTGACAAAATATGAACACTGAGCTATGGTTAATTCACTCAATAGCAAGTTCAAACAAGCATGGCAAATGTGCAAATGATAATAGGTTTCAGACTTCGTGAAATTAACAGCATGTCAGGAATTTATCAGCAAGAAGCAATGTTTAGAGCAATGAAACAACATGCTACAGGAACATATCATGGCAAATCAAGGCATGGCATGAAGCTACTCAAAACATATAACAAAAGTCCCTTAGTGGCCATGAGCCAAAACAGATCAGAAAATACAATTGCAAGCATGTGAACATGGCAAAAACACAAACAGATTCAGACTTAGTGAAAAACTAGAGCATGCAAACAGATTAACAAGTAGGCATGTTTACAAGCTCGATGCACTCACTACAAAGCATGGCATGATAAACTAAGCATACACCCATCAAATAGACATGGCACATAAGCTAGACATGGCAGGAACAACAACATAGCATGCACGGATCAACAACAACAACCTCGGCAAAATTGCTAAACATGTTAACAATCTGCCAGGAACATTTTATAGCAAAAGTAGAGCTCGATTGACTCAAGCTAGGTTGATCCATAAATGCAAACAAAGACACGGATGTATAGAGCACCACAATGTTAACAAAACATTCTTACTGTTCATCCTCAAAAGAGGCATGGATCACTAGGAAACAACATGAACATATGGCATAAAAACAAAAACAGGACAAGGACTTGGTGAAATTTTAAGTCCCCGAAATCAGCATCAACGAGTAGGCTACTTTGCATGCTTGTGCTAGTCACCACATAGATCACAAAAATACATGGCATACACCCCTGTAAAGATGACATGGCATTCTACAAAACACATGTAGAGCTTAGGATTATAGCATGCACACGTTAATCATGGCAAAAATGACAAAAGGCCATTTGCTGAAACAGATCTGACATAAACATCACATAGCCCTCTTCCAACAAGATTTCGGGCATCAAGATGAGCTCAAATGAAAGTGATGCAATGAGATGAAATGATGTACTCATCGGGGCGAACATTTTGATATGCTACACGCATGAATCGGAGCTACGGTGAGGAATTTATTATGCGATGAATATGCTCAAAAATATTACAGGAAAAAAGGACTTAGACGGAAAATTACCCTCTCAGAATCAGATCTAGGGTTGACTTGCACATAGTTCGAGGTTCGCCGGAATGTGTCACCGGAAATTCGCAGCGGCGGCTGGAGTTCACCGGGGGTTGACGCCAGAGTGGGGGAGGACGTTGGAGGAGGCGGGCCCGGACCGGATCGGACCGGATCCGGCCGGTGGGGAGATGGATCGGCAGCGGGGTTGTGCTGGCACCGGGCGGTGCGGTCACCGGCGTGGGGCGCGGGCGGCTACGCTGTCTCCTGAGGCGGCGGGGAAGGCTAGGCGGTGGGGCGCAATGGCCGGAGGGCGGCGGAGTAGTTTGCCGGCGCGGACAGTGGCGGAAGATCCGGCGAAGGCGGCGGGGTAGACGCGCGGTGGCGGCCGGCGGCGAGGCGCGAAGCGGCGGTGCAGGGGAGGCCCAGGCGGCGTAGATCCGGGCTCCCGTGGGCTTGGGCGGCAGTGGCGGATGGGCCCCGCGGGCCGGCTGCGGGCTCCGCGGGCCTCGCGCGGTGGAGACGGCGGCGGAGACGAAGTGGCGAAGTGGGATTGGAGAAGGAGGGCGGCGGCGCTGACGTGGCACAACGTGATTGGCTGGAGTGAGGTGTCCGGCGCGGAAAGGAAATGTCCGGCGGCACGAGGAGGAAGACGCTAGGGTTTGACCGTGAAATTTCGGGGAGAGCCACATATATATAGGTAGAGGGAGCTAGGAGAGTTCAAATGAGGTGCGGTTTTCGGCCACGCAATCGGGATCGAACGGCCGAGATGATGGAGGAGGTTTAGGTGGGTTTTGGGCCACTTTGGAAGGGTGTTGGGCTGCAACACACACGAGGCCTTATCGGTCCCTTGGTTAACCGTTGGAGTATCAAACGAAGTCCAAATGGCACGAAACTTGACAGGCGGTCTATCGGTAGTAAACCAAGGCCGCATGACAAGTCTCGGTCCAATCTGGAAATCTTTAACACCCGCACATGAAAAGAGGTAGAAAGGGACACCGGATGACATAGGAGTGCCGGATTGCAAAACGGACAACGGGGAAAATGCTCGGATGCATGAGACGAACATGTATGAAAATGAAATGCACATGATGACATGATATGAGATGCATGACACGCAAGCAATGATAAGGCAACAACAGCGAATAACTGGACGACACCTGGCACATTGGTCTCGGGGCGTTACAACACTCCACCACTACGAGAGGATCTCGTCCCGAGATCTAGAATGGCACCGGAGGGAAAAACGGAAGAGAAAGAGAAGAGGTAAAACTAAGTTGCTTCTTTGACAAACGAGTGAAACCAAAGAACCTTGAAGAGGTTAAGCCATTTCGAGAAAAGAATACAACGGAGGTGAACGAAGTTGAAAACACTCCGTTAGAAAAGATGAACAAGGAAGAAAAACTTCGAACAGCACTCCGATTGGAAAGAGATGAAAGACTTGATAAAATGAAAAAGCTTGAGCAAAGGGACACAACACTCCGGTTAAATGGATAAACCAAGAAAAGAACACGATCCTGACAAAACAAGAAGATGGGTTGAAGATAGCAACATCACAACGCCTCCGGAGGAAAAGAGAGAATGGAATGGAATGAGCAAAGTAGAAAACAATATCTTGGCATGCGCACGCTTCCAACCAAGGCTAGAACGGAGTTGTTGGATTATCAACAACGAAAAGGATTAGCTTGATATGGACTTATAGAGGACATCTCAAAATTATGAGGTGACAACTTTCCACTCACTAATTTTTTTGATTGGATTGATGTTACAAGGAGACGAGAAGCTATTTCACCGGGAGGATAATGAAGAACTTGGGTCATTTATGAGCACCATAGATAGCAACAAACCTTAGGGAAGGCTTTAGGTAAACTATAACCCAAGATAACCCCAAAGAAGAGATTGATGGATTTACAATACCCCATTCTTAACAACCTGTGAATCATGAAACATGAACTCAAATTATGAAGAATGACATAATACAACCTCCAATGATATGGAAGAAAGAATTGCACTCCGGATTGCAAGATGAAGAAACTAAAGCTCCTTGAAAAGAATATTGATGAACACTTCGAGAAGGAATTAAATCCTTGATGAACCATCATGTAGAACCTCCATGAAAGGACTCCGGAAACAAAAGTATGATCAAAAGGAAGGGTAAAATTGAAAAGAACTCCGAGAGAAACCTTGCAATGATTAAATGAAGCTTTGAAATGATATAATTGAAAGAGCTTGGAACTCCGGTAAAAGAAAAGCTGACACAATTGCAATCGAGAATTTGATGAACCTCCGGAATAAGGAATTAATCACTTGGATTAAACAAAGAATAAGAATTATGTTGTGCGCATCCTTCACCAATTTAGATTGATGACAAGCCATGGATTTGGGAAACTACTTATTCTTGTTTAAAGAATTAATATAGATATAGCGCAAACTTGAGGAAGGTCTTCAACGAACCACCGGTAGAATTGATACCACAAATGAATTGATAAGGAAGAGAAATCCTGAACGAACCACCATAAGAATTGACAATGAACAAAGAAAAGATAAAGAAACACCGGGAAGAATTAGCAAATGGACGAAGAAGCTTGAGACAATCTAGATACATGAGAACGAAGGGATCATGAACTGATTAGATCACTTGAACGATGCACCGGTAAGATTGGAGAATGATAACTGAAAGCTGAGAATGAATAAACCTGAATTGATGGACTCCAGATAAAAAACTAAGAAGACTCTGGAATTGCTCCGGATGGGTGAAAAGAATTCTCATAATCAAAACACTTATGAGAGGATGGAAAACAAGCTAGAGCCATGAATTTTCAAGAGAATGGACCAAGATTTAGAGGAAACACTTCTTCGGTCTTCAAAGGCAGAGAATGACGACGAGAAACACCACCAAATTGTTGAGATACTCCGGGATGAAAATTAGAAAGGTTGAACCAACGATGAAAAGAAAAGAAATATCTTGGAGAAAAGCATTTGACTGATGATGAATCAATCTTACGTCAAACTTGGAAGAGAATTTGAGAATAACTCCGGGAAAATAAGAAGAGTCAGGTAAGATCCTGGGAAAAGTCCTGTGGGTTAGGGCCCACTCAAAAGAAACACGGTTGAAATGATTCCAAATAGAGGTTGCACCGGTTGAATTAAATGGCTTGAATGAGATAACATCCTGGAAAGAGCTTGAACGAAAGCAAAGTGTAAGCACGAATCTTCGGGATATCTTGAGCACTCCGGAACAATTGAATAGCAAGCGGGGAATGATTAAGAATTGCACTGGCATGAGAAAGCATTGAAATACGGAAAAGAATATGATCAACACCGAAAGCTTGAATTGAAACCACCAGAGAAGAAAAAGAATGGGTAAAGATGTACTTGAGGTTCCGTTAGGATCTTCAAGAAAACCACCGGGTAAGAGCATTGACGGAAAAGAATGGAGCGACTTCATAATCATAAGATAGATACTTGATAAAGAAAACTTAGTCCTTGAAGAAAAAGGGTGGGTGGGCGGGAAAAACAAAGGCAACTTGGAGACGGATGAAACAAACACCGTTGAGAAGAACTGATACTTGATCTTGCGGATGTTGAAATGATCGGATCCACTTGAAGAGAAACACACCGGTAGAAAAAGGATTGACATAACAATCTCGATTATCATGAAAGATTGGTATTCAGATCGGAGTATGAGAACATCATTTGGGAAAGGTATGGAATCAACACTTGACATTGATGCAACTCGAATACCACAACTCAAAACCAAAACAAAGGATTGGCTTGCAAAATAAGCCGGAACAAACATATGATAGAGATTTCGTGGTGGGGCCTACACAGGCTCGATCGTACAGAACCATCATGTACAAGGCAGTGCACATGACATACGAAGCGTCCCCGAGTCAGCATAGCCAAGGACTCTTTAAGACACAACGAGACCACTGTAAAACCAACCGTGGATAGGCGTACCACTAGATGTCGAACCCCAATTTCATATCATACATCTGACGGAAAGATATCCTAAGAGCTACTTGAATTCCCACTTATAAACTCCCGAAATTTTCCGGTTATGCAATCAGGTGTTGGGGATACAGGGGAAGCATAATATCTCACCCAAATCTAGCAAATCCTACATCCAGCTGTATACATCCTTCAACACATAACCAAGAAACCTTCATAAATTGTTTACCTCAACCTTCGAAAAGCATCCGTTATACGAGTTATGGCAATACTCCCGAACTCCCGCCCTAGTACTGGGTGGCATCGAGGTTATCTCACCAACAACTGCATAAAAGAGATTTTCGATGTCGGCGAAACTAAACTCAGGTATTCCAGAACTGCAACAATAAAATTGTGACGACAACACCTCAGAGCTCAACTCCCCGGGACACTGCCACAACCCCTAAATGTCAGGAGGCACCAAGAACAATGTTCTCCTTACAAAACCATCGGAACGATTCCAAGATACCCGCGTGATCCTAAATTTTTTTTACTGAAATTTGAGAAGAGAAGAGTCAAGACTCTACGTCAGGATGCCTCACCAGAGCGACGAAGGGACCGAGGAGTAAAAAGAAGTCCTACTAAGGGAGTCCTGGATTAGGGGGTGTTCGGGTAGCCGGACTATACCTTCAGCCGGACTCCAGGACTATGAAGATACAAGATTGAAGACTTCGTCCCGTGTCCGGATGGGACTTTCCTTGGCGTGGAAGGCAAGCTTGGCGATGTGGATATTCAAGATCTCCTACCATTGTAACCGACTCTGTGTAACCCTAACCCTATCCGGTGTCTATATAAACCGGAGGGTTGTAGTCCGTAGGACATCAACTCCATATACAACAATCATACCATAGGCTAGCTTCTAGGGTTTAGCCTCCTTGATCTCGTGGTAGATCTACTCTTGTACTACCCATATCATCAATATTAATCAAGAAGGAGTAGGGTATTACCTCCATCAAGAGGGCCCGAACCTGGGTAAAAACATCGTGTCCCTTGTCTCCTGTTACCATCCGGCCTTGACGCACAGTTCGGGACCCCCTACCCGAGATCCGCCGGTTTTGACACCGACATTGGTGCTTTCGCTGAGAGTTCCTCTGTGTCGTCGCCTTTAGGCCCGATGGCTCCTTTGATCATCAACAACGATGCGGTCCAGGGTGAGACTTTTCTCCCCGGACAGATCTTCGTCTTCGGCGGCTTCGCACTGCGGGCCAATTCGCTTGGCCACCTGGAGCAGATCGAAAGCTACGCCCCTGGCCATCAAGTCAGGTTTGGAAGCCTAAATTACGTGGCAGACATCCGCGGAGATTTGATCTTCGACGGATTCGAGCCACAACCAAGCGCGCCGCACTGTCTCGCGGGGCATGATCTAGCTCTGTCACCGAACAGTATCCCGGAGGCCGCAAACGCACCAGCTCTGACCCTTAATTCGGAGCCAGTTGTGTCAATCGAGGATGAGCGGTTGCACGTCACCTCGGGGGCTGCGATCTCAAAGGCGATCGAGCCGAACGCCGGCCCCACACTCTGCGTGACTCACGACTCCGAGGATCTGGACTCCTCTCTGGACTTCGAACCCCCCGCGCCCCTGCCGATCGAATCCAATTGGGCGCCAATAATGGAGTTCACCGCCGCGGACATCTTTCAGCACTCACCTTTTGGCAATATCCTGAATTCTCTCAAGTCTCTCTCTTTATCAGGAGAGCCCTGGCCGAACTGCGGTCAGCGAGGATGGGATACAGACGATGAAGAAATTCAAAGCCCACCCACCACCCACTTGGTAGCCACTGTCGACAATTTAAACGACGTGCTCAACTTCGACTCCGGAGACATCGACAGCATGGATGACGATGCAGGAGATACCGATGAACCAATGCCCATAGGGCATTGGACAGCCACCTCATCTCACGATGTGTACATGGTGGATACCCCTAAAGGAAGCGACAACGAGGAAAAAGGGGATGGAACGGGAGATCGACCCCCCGAAAAGCAATCAAAGCGTCGGCGTAAATGCCAACCCAAGCCCCACCTCGATAAAAACCCAGCCATAGAGCAGGACGAGCCGGTAGACGATGAGCAGGCCTTAGAGTAACCGTCCGAACAGGGCAACACAGATAGAGAAACCAAACATCCCTCCTCCGGCGAAAACGGCATTCCGGACGACCTCACGCCGGATAAACCCATGGAGCAGAAGAATCTCCACGAGAGGCTCATTGCAACTGCACGCAGCCTGAAAAAGCAGAAGCGGAAGATAAAAACAGCGGAAGATGCACTCCGGATTAGATGGAGCAAAGTAATCAATACCGCAGATAAATACGGCGACGGTAGCCGCACTAAAAGCTATCCGAAAAGAAAGCTACTGCCTGAATTCGACGAAGAGGCCCTAGAGCCCTCGCATTCAAAAAATAAGAAAGCCACACGGTCGGATAGACGACCCCATAAAGCGGCAAGCGGCGCCGCATTTAAATCGGCATGCGACCCACCTAAGGATTCACATCATGGCCCAGTTAGGTCCATTTATGGGCCAAGAAAGCAAGCGCTCGTAAGCAATGCAATAAAGCCATCATCAGAATCTGGCACACCCAAATACAGGGGCGCCGCACACCCCCTATGTTTCACCGATGAGGTCCTGGACTATGAATTTCCAGAGGGATTCAAACCCGTAAACATAGAGGCATATGATGGAACAACAGACCCTGGAGTCTGGATCGAGGATTATATCCTCCACATACACATGGCTAGAGGAGACGATCTCCACGCCATAAAATATTTACCCCTTAAGCTTAAAGGGCCAGCCCGGCATTGGCTTAAAAGCCTTCCTGAAAACACAATTGGAAGTTGGGAAGAGCTCTTGGATGCTTTTCGAGCAAATTTTCAAGGGACCTATGTCCGCCCTCCGGATGATGACGATCTTAGTCACATAACTCAACAGTCCGGAGAATCAGCTCGGCAGTTTTGGAATAGATTTCTCACTAAGAAGAATCAGATAGTCGACTGTCCGGATGCCGAAGCCTTAGCAGCTTTCAGGCATAACGTCCGAGACGAATGGCTCGCCAGACACCTCGGCCAAGAAAAGCCAAGAACAATGGCCGCACTAACAAGCCTCATGACCCGCTTTTGTGCAGGAGAGGACAGCTGGTTGGCAAGGTGCAGCCCCAGCGACCCAAGTACATCCGAAACTAGGGTTGGAAACAGAAAACCGCGACGCAACAAGGACCGTCGCCGGACTAAGGAAAAAAGTCCGAAGAGCACGGCAGTCAATGCCGGATTCAAAGGTTCACGACAAAATCAGACAAAACCACCCCTCCAGGATAACAAGGATGATCCATCCAACTTAAATAAAATCCTGGACAGGATATGTCAGATACATAGTACTCCCGGGAAGCCTGCTAACCATGCCCACAGAGATTGTTGGGTTTTCAAACAATCCGGCAGACTCAATGCCGAACACAAGGGGCTCGACACACCAAGCGAAGACGAGGACGAACCCCAAAAGCAGAGCACCAGGAAAAAAAAGAACTTCCCACAAGAAGTAAAAACAGCGAACTTACTTCACATAACAAAACATGCGGTGCCCATAAAGGTACGCACCACACGACCTATCCCCAAAGGATCCTGCCACTGGTTTTCAAAACCAATCATGTTCGATCAGCTAGATTATTCTAGAAATATCAAGAATGCAGGCTGGACTGCCTTGATACTCGATCCAATAATTGGCGGACTCCAGTTTTCAAATGTCCTTATGGACGGCGGCAGTGGACTAAACCTGATATATCAGGATACAATCCATCACATGGGGATAAACCCAGCAAGAATCCGCCGCAGCAAAACCTCCTTTCAAGGGGTAACACCTGGTCCGGATACCCATTGTATGGGTTTTCTCCGGCTCGAAGTTATATTCGGCTGTGCCGATAACTTTCACCGCGAAAAGCTGACCTTCCATATCGTCCCGTTCTCAAGTCGCTATCAAGCACTATTGGGACGCGAAGCTTTCGCTCGCTTTAAAGCAATACCGCATTATGCATGTCTCACGCTTAAGATGCCCGGTCCACGAGGCATCATCTCTCTGAAGGGGAAGCACTAAAGTGCGCCTCCCCAAGCGGAGGACTGTGCGGCCGCTTCGACAGCCCACAGTAAAATGCCCTCACCGGCCAAAAAACTTTGAAATAGGTCATTAAAGACCACGAACACGGATAGACGAGTTTGGTACAAAATCATCATTGATGCAGGCTTAGTGGCCATATACCCCCGCACTAGGGGCTCCATGCATATACAATAAGAGACAATAAAGCTCAATTTTATATATTTTACTTTACACTTTGTTTATTTTAAACTTTTGTTCGGCATGACCCGTTTTCAACTCAGTTCCTCTCTTTTACAGATGAATGTCATGCGGCGCCCGTCCAGGATACGTCACAACGGAGACACAGGCGCAGACGTGCAGTAGGGACCCGTCCTAAAGGATTCTTTTTAGATTAAGACCCTGCGTAAACCTTTTTTACTGTCTCTTGTTGCTACACATCCCCTGGTTTTTTCTGATATAACCAAGGAGGAGGCTGGCGCCTTGGCATGTGGCCATGTCAGAATTTTTGCACGTACCTGGACACTAGGGGCTTTTTTAATAAAGAGTGTTTTTTCGCCCGCACTCATAAAGACCGAACACCTTAGGGAGTGTTCGGCGTCGCGAGTTTTGGCATTATATGCATCAGCTCCGAATCATGTCTTTGGTCAAATGTTGGGTTGCCCGGCTCCTGAGTTAGGCTACCTTACATTCCGCTCTATCAGCTAAGGTAGCACCAGGAGAACTACTGCGATTGTGCCCCGGTTCGGCCGGGCGAGCACCTCAGTAGAGAAAGCCGAAAACTGACTGTCATGATGTAGCGTGAGACTGGTCAGCCACTCGATGACCTATCGGAATCTATCGGATTCCTCCGCTTTAACGAAGGGCTGCTTCCCGGTCAGGCACATACGCGCCCCGAACTCGGGCGAGCGCAGTCGCCACCAAGGGGCTACCTAAATAGTCTCACTGTCAAGCTCCTATGGCTAAGTGAAAGTGTTAAAGCATTATAGTCCGGTTGCCTGGCCCGCTGCGCTATCACCTCCTTTGTAGGACCAAGACGTTGGGTTAAGTGTGAAAATGCGTCTTCTGCGAGCACCCCCGCACTATGTGCGTGGGGGCTGAAGCCAACGACTGCCATCTTTCAGATTTTGTATATATATATATATCTTAAAACGGCCGCACAGGAGGTGTTCCCAATACTTGAAGGCACAAGTATAAAAAGGCCACTACAGTTTATCAAAATATTACTTTATAATTACATATGCTATCATAACATAGCATCTTTCGAGCACTGCATCTCTATTACACGAGCGCCTTCAAGGACTTCCTGAAAATAGTGCTCGGAGGGTACTCGGCTTTTGTCCGAATCTCGGGACGCAACAACGGTGGTCTCTATATCTCTGCCCAGTATGTCTTGACACGGGCAAGAGCCATCCTTGCGCCCTCTATGCATGCTGACCTCTTCATTGCATTAATACGCGGCACCGCGTCAAGGAATTGCTGCAGCAAGCTGAAATAACTTTTCGGCTCCGATCTCCCCGGCCACAGATGACCCATGACGTACTTCATGGCGAGTCCGGACAACCTATTCAGTTCGGCCCATTGAGCCAAACGATCGTCCACTGCCACTGGACGCTCTGGATTGTGAAACTGCGACCAAAAAAGCTTTTACACTTCGCGATCTTTCTGATCTCAAAAGTGTTTGGTCGCATCAGTAGCACTCGCTGCCAAATCCAGATAGGTATCCTCCACACTCCACATCGGTCCAACGGAGCAAACTTCGGATCACAAAATTTCCTTCGCAGCATAAAGATCTTTGCAGCCGCAATCTGTCCGGCCTGACGTAGCTCCTCCTTCGCAGCTCTCATCGCAGAGCGCGCGTCCTTGGCATTGGCAACGGCCTTCTCTAAGTCCGTCTGTTTCGCCTGGTCTTCTTTCTCAAGAAGTTTGCAACTGTCTGCAGCGCTCTTTAACTTTTCGGCCATCTTGGCCATCTCTTCCTTGCTTCGGCAATGAGCAGCCTGTTCGGCTCTCAGCTCTTCAAGGGCTTTCTTGGCTGCCGCATCACTTTCTCTAGCTTGTTTTTAGCTCGGGCAAGTTCTGCCCTAAGACTCTCCACGGCGGCCGCACCATCTATGTCAAGCACACACATCGTAAGACACTGGCATAACACTCTTCTTACCTGATGCCGCCTGAGGAATTACATACCTTGAGCCTCATCAAGCCGCTTGTTGACAAGCGCGATGTCGGCACCTGCCACGTCCAGTTGCCGCTTTAGTTCGGCAAAATCATCAGTTCGGCTCGATTCCGGATACCCTGCCCCTACATTCAAAGGCGACATCTTAGACCTGGGATTATGATCCTCCGCGTGCCGTCATTTCTTGACGACGCGCAGTCTCAGGGGCTACTATCTACACAGGGCGCATCTTATTCATGCGCAACTGACAAAAGTGTACATTATCTAATGTACCTCAAAACCCGTCAGTAAACTTTTGACGGCCTCATGCAATCCGCTCTCTGCGGATGAGACCCTTTCAATCACCGTGCCCATCAATGCACGGTGCTCCTCCGAGATAGAAGCTCGCCCCAGCAGAATCTTTAGCTCCTCCGGCCGAGCACCAGACGGTGCTGGACTTGTCCCATGACCTCTTTCGAAGGCCGGACGCGGAGAACCTCAGGGGGCCACATAGCTATCTTCCGCCCCTGCCGGATTCGGAGAAACCCTCCGCGACGACACCTCAGGGTCGCCCGCCTCGCTAGGCGGCACGGCAGGGGGAGGCATCCCGCTCTCCATCATCTCCGAAAGGAGATCCCCCAAAGACGAGCTCTACTGAGAAGAGCTGAGGTCCGAGCTACAAGGTAAAAATTCGGTTAATCTTCTTAGATATAAATCAAGGATTTCCCTCATCCCTCAAAAGGAAAATCTTTCTCTACTTACGACTCGCTGGAGGGCTGATCCCCTTGAGGGCGTAGTCCGGCCGAGGAACTCCCCGGCGTCGGACCCTCTGACGAGGATTTTGCCCCCCGCTTTGAGGCCATGGTTTCCGGGTCGTCAGAGGCGGCTCTCTTCTTCCCCTTAGGAGAGGAATTGTCGGTTCCTCCCTTCGGAGCAGCCTCCTTTGAGGAGGCCATAGTTTCCTTGTCCTCCCCCTTGCTTCCCTCCAAAGGCATTGTCTCGAGCATCCTGACCAGCACGGGATCCGGCTTGGTTTCGGGAAGGGGAGCCGAACACCTGATCAGCTTTGCCTTCGCTATCCACTCCTGTTTAAAAGGACGAGTCTTTTAGGGGCAAGTTTATGACAATTATACGGATAGAAGGTCCGGGCACAAGGTTGCTTACTTGAGTATCCGGGCGATTGCAGCTTAGGCCTGCGTCCTCGGTTAAATCCGGACACATCTCTTGTGATCCGAAGAATAGTTTATACATCTCCGCGGGCATTGCGCCCATGAAATTCTGGAGAGCTCGCGGTCCCTCTGGATTAAACTCCCACAGGCGAAGGGAGCGACGTTTGCCGGGCAATATTCGGCGAATCAACATGACCTGCATCACCTTGACCAGGCTAAGGTCTCCTTCCAAGAGATCCTTAATGCGGCCCTGTAACAAGGGCACATATTTGAGCAAACCCCAATCTAACCCTCTGTTGACCCATGACGCTAGCCGTGGTGGGGGACCCGAGCGAAAGGCAGGAGGCGCCACCCACTTGGTGCTCCGGGGAGCGGTGATATAAAACCACTCTCGTTGCCACAAGCCTAGCTCCTCTTGAAAAGAGCCCTCGGGCCACGGAGCATCAGCATTTTTGCTTATAACAGCACCTCCGCACTCTGCGTGCCGTCCCTTGATCATCTTCGTCTCCACTTTGAAGGTCTTGAGCCATAATCCGAAGTGAGGGGTAACACGGAGGAACGCTTCACACACGACAATAAACGAGGAGATATGGAGGATAGACTCCGGAGCTAAGTCATGGAATTCCAGCCCGTAATAAAACAGCAGTCCCCTCACAAAGGGATCCATTAGGAAGCCCAACCCCCGAAGGAAGTGAGACATGAACACCACGCTCTCACCGGGCTGGGGACTGGGAATGACGTGCCCTTGAGCAGGCAACCTATGCGAAATTTCGCCAGTCAGAAACTTAGCCTCCCTCAACTTCAGTACGTCCTCCTCCGTGACGGAAGAGGGCGTCCATCGGCCTTGAAGGTCAGAACTGGACATCGTCGAAGGTCTGAAGCGCCTGGAATCTGGAGCCTAGGGTGTTGGAACTCGAGGCGACGGGCGAACTCGCTTGAGATCGAAAAAAGGAGTAAGGCCTTGGTCTCTTTATAAGAGGTTGAATACCAAGAGCCCTCCCCGTAACCGTTGGGGACTCGTCTTTAATCGAGGAAACGTGCTAACGAGCGCGGTTGGGTTACCCACGTCCGTATTGATGAGAATCCCGTGAAGGGGGTACACGATCTCTGCTTTGACAAGACGTGCCAAGGAAACCGCCTTGCGAAACGTGCTGAGGTGGAAAAGTAAAAACGATTCGAGTAAAGGACTTGGCCGTAGTGTGGTGACGCACTGCGGAATACATCAGCAGATTAGATCTGTGTTAATATTATTCTCTCTATGGTAATATGTGGAAAACTTATTTTGCAGAGCCGGACACTACTCTTGGTGTTTACAATCTTCTATGCAGGACTTGGAGGAGGAACCCGCCTTGCAATGCTGAAGACAATCTGCGCGCCTCATTGAAGCCTGGTTCAGGGGCTACTGAGTGAGTCCTGGATTAGGGGGTGTTTGGGTAGCCGGACTATACCTTCAGCCGGACTCCAGGACTATGAAGATACAAGATTGAAGACTTCGTCCCGTGTACGGATGGGACTTTCCTTGGCGTGGAAGGTAAGCTTGGCAATGCGGATATTCAAGATCTCCTACCATTGTAACCGACTCTGTGTAACCCTAACCCTATCCGGTGTCTATATAAACCAGAGGGTTGTAGTCCGTAGGACATCAACTCCATATACAACAATCATACCATAGGCTAGCTTCTAGGGTTTAGCCTCCTTGATCTCGTGGTAGATCTACTCTTGTACTACCCATATCATCAATATTAATCAAGCAGGAGTAGGGTATTACCTCCATCGAGAGGGCCCGAACCTGGGTAAAAACATCGTGTCCCTTGTCTCCTGTTACCATCCGGCCTTGACGCACAGTTCGGGACCCCCTACCCGAGATCCACCGGTTTTGACACCGACACCTACTCTCCAATACATATAATCCTAAATGACTCAAAACATTTTTCTAGACTCAACAATGCCAGCGATTCGATCAAGCAGGCGGCTCCTAAAGTCGGGGAAGGCTCTGATTACCAACTTGTAACGCCCTCGATGCGGCTATATCTCCCACGTGTCGAAGCACGACTTAGAGGCATAACCGCATTGAAAGCAATGTCGCAAGTGAGGTAATCTTCACACAACCCATGCAATACATAAGGGAACGGGACACATAGTTGGCTTACAATCGCCACTTCACACAATACATGAATAAAGCATCACATCATCCAGATACACACAAGGTCCGACTACGGAACCCAAAAGAAAAGAAGACTACCCCAAATGCTACACAGATCCCCGATCGTCCCGACTGGGCTCCACTACTGATCAACTGGAAACGAAACAACATAGCGAACACGATCTTCATTGAGCTCTTCCTTGAGCTTGGTTGCATCACCTGCACGGTGTCATCGGCACCTGCAAACTGGTTTTGGAAGTATCTGTGAGTCACGGGGACTCAGCAATCTCACACCCTCGCGACCAAGACTATTTAAGCTTATGGGTAAGGTAAAGGTATGAGGTGGAGCTGCAGCAAGCGACTAGCATATATGGTGGCTAACATATTCGCAAAAGAGAGCGAGAAGATAAGGCAAAAGCACAGTCAAGAAACTATGATCAAGAAGTGATCCTAGAACAACCTACGTCAAGCATAACTCCAACACCGTGTTCACTTCTCGGACTCTGCCGGAAAGAGACCATCACGGTTACACACGCGGTGGATGTATTTTAATTAAGATCAACTTCAGGTTTTCTACAACCGGACATTAACAAATTCCCATCTACCCATAACCGCGGGCACGGCTTTCGAAAGTTCAAATCCCTGCAGGGGTGTTCCAACTTAGCCCATCACAAGCTCTCACGGTCAACAAAGGATATTCCTTCTCCCAAGACAATCCGACCAGACTCGGCATCCCGGTTACAGGACATCCTCGACAATGGTAAAACAGGTCCAGCAACACCGCCCGAATGTGCCGAGAATTCCCAATAGGAGCTGCACATATCTCGTTCTCAGGGCACACTCAGATGAGACATCCTACGAGTAAAACCAACCCTCAAGTTGCCCCGAGGTGGCCCCACAGTCTACTCGGTCAGACCAACACTCAGAGGAGCACTGACCCAGGGGGGTTTAATTAAAGATGACCCTTGAGTCTGCAGAACCCAAGGGAAAGAAAAGGCTAGGTGGCGAATGGTAAAACCAATGTTGGGCATTGCTGGAGGAGTTTTATTCAAGACGAACTATCAAGGGGTTCCCATCATAACCCAACCATGTAAGGAACGCAAAATCCGGGAACATAACACCGATATGACGGAAACTAGGGCGGCAAGAGTGGAACAAAACACCAGGCATAAGGCCGAGCCTTCCACCCTTTACCAAGTATATAGATGCATTAATTAAATAAGAGATATTGTGATATCCCAACAAAATATCCATGTTCCAACAAGGAACAAACTCCAATCTTCACCTGCAACTAACAACGCTATAAGAGGGGCTGAGCAAAGCGGTAACATAGCCAAACAATGGTTTGCTAGGACAAGGTGGGTTAGAGGCTTGGCTTAACAATATGGGAGGCATGATAAGAAAGTGGTAGGTATCGCGGCATAGGCATAAGAAAAGAGCGAGCAACTAGCAAGCGAAGATAGAAGTGATTTCGAGGGTATGGTCATCTTGCCTGAGATCCCGCAAGGAAGAAGAACGAGTCCATGAAGAAGACAAATGGACGTAGTCGAACGGGTCTTCACAAATGCGACGTTAGTAGAACCAACCTGAAGAAGCAACACCAGAAAGAAGCACACAACATAGTAAACAACCAACACATGAACATGGCATGATATGCGGGATGCGGTATGTGATGCATATGCATGATTTGGAAAGGAATGATTGAACCTGGCCTCAACTTGGAAAACCAAGAGTGCCACTGGAAAGAAGAGTTTATTTCGGTTGAAATCAATATAAAGATCACCGGAATCGGATGCACGGTTTGGAAATGGCAAGCAAGACAAATATGGCACCGGTCTGCGGTAAATAGCAAGTGACCAACTAAATGCATCAAGATAAAAAATGCTACATCCCTCAAACATAACAACAAAATACATGGCAGGGATCCACTCAAGATGCTTAACAAAAGATGAACACTGAGCTACGGCTAATTCACTCAATAGCAGGTTCAAACAAGCATGGCAAAAGTGCAAATGATAGCAGGTTTCAGACTTAGTGAAATTAACAGCATGTCAGGAATTTATCAGCAGGAAGCAATGTTTAGAGCAATGAAACAACATGCTATAGGAACATATCATGGCAAATAAAGGCATGGCATGAAGCTAATCAAAACATATAACAAAAGTCCCATAGTGACCATGAGCCAAAAGGGATCAGAAAATACAATTGCAAGCTTGTGAACATGGCAAAAACACAAACATATTCAGACTTAGCGAAAAACTGGAGCATGCAAACAGATTAACAAGTAGGCATGTTTACAAGCTCGATGCACTCACTACAAAGCATGGCATGATAAAATAAGCATACACCCATCAAATAGACATGGCATATAAGCTAGACATGGCAAGAACAACAACATAGCATGCACGGATCAACAACAACAACCTCGGCAAAATTGCTAAACATATTAACAATCTGCCAGGAACATTTTATAGCAAAAGTAGATCTCGATTGACTAATTTAGGGTGCTCCATAAATGCAAACAAAGAAATGGATGGATAGAGCACCACAATGTTAACAAAACATCCTTACTGTTCATCCTCAAAAGAGGCACAGATCACTAGGAAACAACATGAACATATGGCATAAAAACAAAAACAGGACAAGGACTTAGTGAAATTCTAAGTCCCTGAAATCAGCATCAACGAGTAGGCTACTTTGTATGCTTGTGCTAGCCACAACATAGATCACAAAAAAACATGGCATACACCTCTGTAAAGATGACATGGCATTCTACAAAACATATGTAGAGCTCAGGATCATAGCATGCACACGTTAATCATGGCAAAAATGACAAAAGGCCATTTGCTGAAACAGATCTGACATAAACATCACATAGCCCTCTTCCAACAACATTCTGGGCATCAAGATGAGCTCAAATGAAAGTGATGCAATGAGATGAAATGATGTACTCATCGAGACGAACATTTCGATATGCTACACGCATGAATCGGAGCTACGGTGAGGAAGTTATGATGCGATGAATATGCTCAAAAATATTACAGGGAAAAAGGACTTAGACGAAAAATTACCCTCTCAAAAAAAGATCTAGGGTTGACTTGCACGTAGTTCGAGGTTCGCCAGAATGTGTCGCCGGAAATTCGCAGCGGTGGCCGGAGTTCACCGGGGGTTGACGCCGGAGTGGGGGAGGACGACGGAGGAGGCGGGCCCGGACCGGATCAGACCGGATCCGGCCGATGGGGAGACGGATCGGCAGCGGGGTGGCGCTGGCACCGGGCGGTGCGGTCGCCGGTGAAGGATGGCGGCGGCAACGGAGTGCGTCGCTGGCGCAGGGCGCGGCGGCTCAGGCGGGCGCGGGCGGCTGTGCTGTCTCCCGAGGCGGCGGGGTAGGCTAGGTGGTGGGGCGCGGTGGCCGGAGGGCGGCGGAGTAGTTCGACGGCACGGACGGTGGCGGAAGATCCGGCGAATGCGGCGGGGTAGATGCGCGGCGGCGAGGCGCGAAGCGGAGGCGCAGGGGAGGCCCGGGTGGCGCAGATCCGGGCTCCCGTCGGCTCGGGCGGCGGCGGCGGCGGATGGGCCCCGCGGGCCGGCTGCGGCCTCCGCGGGCCTCGCGCCGTGGAGACAGCGGCGGAGACAACGTGGCGAAGCGGGATTGGAGAAGGAAGGCGGCGGCGCTGACGTGGCACAATGTGATTGGCTGGAGTGAGGTGTCCGGCGCGGGAAGGACATGTCCAGCGGCGCGAGGAGGAAGACGCTAGGGTTTGACCGCGAAATTTCGGGGAGAGCCACATATATATCGGTAGAGGGAGCTAGGAGAGTCCAAATGAGGTGCGGTTTTCGGCCACGAGATCGGGATCGAACGACCGAGATGATGGAGGAGGTTTAGGTGGGTTTTGGGCCACTTTGGAAGGGTGTTGAGCTGCAACACACATGAGGCCTTATCGGTCCCTCCGTTAACCGTTGGAGTATCAAACAAAGTCCAAATGGCACGAAACTTGACAGGCAGTCTACCGGTAGTAAACCAAGGCCGCATGACAAGTCTCGGTCCAATCCGGAAATTTTTAACACCCGCACACGAAAAGAGGTAGAAAGGGACACCGGATGACATAGGAGCGCCGGATTGCAAAACGGACAACGGGGAAAATGCTCGGATGCATGAGACGAACATGTATGCAAATGAAATGCACATGATGACATGATATGAGATGCATGACACACAAGCAATGACAAGGCAACAACAGCGAATAACTGGACGACACCTGGCACATCGGTCTTGGGGCGTTACACACATGCTGCACCTTGATCCCCAATCTGTGACCCTTCTCGCCGTTTTCGCCTTTGTTTGCGAGGCCATGGTAGGCATTTCCCCTTTAGTGGCCCTTCTCCGCAACTTCTTCCTACTGCACCTTATTGATTCCCGACAGAGCTCAGTATGCCTGAGCTTTCAGGCGGTGGCGGCGACGGCCGGCACGGGGATTGACTTCGAGCTCCCATCGTCCACGAGCGGGTTTCGGGCACAATGGGTATTTGTTGATGTGGGAGTGCTCTGCCCCCTGCTCTCTTTCCGTCAGCGCCCGCTATTCCCAACTCCAGTTGGTGCCACCAAAGGCTCGCCGATTCGCGCCTTGCCCCTGTCTGGCTTAGGCTGAAGAGGCTCAAGGACCTTGATGTGATTGCGCCTATGGTGGTGAAGGAGTTCATCCAGCGCCGAATCGCTCTGCTTCAGCGCCAATCTCGACCGATGTGGGCCTTGCTCAATAGCAAGGACCACATGAGACTTCAGGGGTCCGGGCTCCCCCTCGAGGCGCGGCGAATGGTGCTCGAGGTCCTGACGGGTGTCCCGTTGCCAGATGACATGCCAAGGAAGAGTTGCCTTTTGTACCGCTGCTTGAACAAGGCGACATTCGCTGAGTAGATGCCTTCCTTCGATGAGTGGGGGTTGTGTCCAGTCGGCCTCGTGGGGCCCCGTGAGAACCCCATCGTCATGGTTCCTCTCCCTGCCGCTGGCGTAGAGGTCGCCCCAAGTGTGGATGCAGGGGGCGAGCACCACTGGGGGCCGATGGTGAAGGTTCTGAGATGCTGATGCCGCCCAGGGCTCCCAAGGCGTCGTCCTCGGGGACTCGCGAATCTTGCCCTGGGACGGCGGTTGAGGGGGCGACGCAGCCCACGTCTCCCGAGGCCAGGGCTCCTGAGTCCTTGGCAGGTCGCTGCGAGGCAGAGCCTGATAGCTCCCCTCAGCTTGGCGCTCCTGAGGCTTCCTGTCGGTGTCAAAACGGGCGGATCTCGGGTAGGGGGTCCCAAACTGTGCGTCTAAGGCGGATGGTAACAGGAGGCAGGGGACATGATGTTTACCCAGGTTTGGGCCCTCTCGATGGAGGTAATACCCTACGTCCTGCTTGATTGATATTGATGATATGAGTATTGCAAGAGTTGATCTACCACGAGATCGTAGAGGCTAAACCCTAGAAGCTAGCCTATGGTATGATTGTTTGTATATCTATCGACTAGCCTGGCTCTGGTTTATATAATTAATGCACCAGAGGCCTAGGATAAGAAGAGTCCTAGCCGAATACGCCGGTGGGGGAGGAGCCCTTGTCTTGACCACCAAGTCTTGTGGAATCTTCCTTGTATGCGACAGCTGTACGAACTGTCCCATGAGTATACGGCCATGGGGGTCCTCGGCCAATCTAACTGACCAGGAGACGACGTGGTGAGTATCCCCTAGTCCAGGACACCATCAGTTGCCCCCTGAACCGGTCCTCAAGTTGGGGACGCTCCTTGATTCTTCCGAACTGTTCTTTGTCTTCGGTCGTCAGTGTTGAAAACTCGTTCAACAAATCTTCCCATCTTCTATCTTGAGGATTGCTGAGCTAAATCTGAAGATCTCACACGTCGGGTATCTGAGGAGCCCTTTAAGTCTTCGGCCTTTATCAATGCCTTGTTATTTTTATGCCACACCTCGTGTTTGAAGTTGTTCCCGGGCGGCAGCGTCCTCTTGCGTCCGAGCTCCAACGCCGAACTGCATTCGAGGTATCTTTTGCAGCCGAGCACCAACGCCGGACTGCTTTTCGAGCTCCAACGCCGGAATGTATCCGAGCTCCAACACCGGACTATGTCCCAACTCCAACGACGGACTGTATCCGGGCTCCAAAGTCGGACTATTTCTGAGGTGTCATATCACCTTGGTTCAAAAAAGTTGAAGGAGTTTAGCCGAGCTTAATGCCAGAAATGCCCTCTATGGAGCCAGCCACTAGCGCCCGAGCTTTATGCCGGACTGCTTCCGAGGTGGTGCACCACCCCGATTGTGGGCCAATTTTTTGTCAATATTTTTTATTGGTGCAATTTATTCTCTGCCGAGATATATAGCCAGTAGCCCTCAAGGTGTGTATCGGTCTAAAACCCGAGATGCACCTGAAGGATGACATAAGACTGCTGATCCCAGTAGCCGCTGAGACTCAGGTTGATTTGCAAAATCGGCCTAAGGATCAAGTCCTAGCTCGGCAGAATACTTCAGGACACAAAAAGCGGCGTGCTTAGTCCTCGAGACTCAGGTTGGGTGCAGCCGACCAACCTGAGGATCAAAATCTCCTCGAAAACTGTATTGCACTTAAAATTTTCTGCATTGAACAGGCAATGCAGTAGCCCCCGAGACACTGGTCGGGTGGCAACACCAGATTAGGGGATCGATGTGCCCCTTTAATATTTGTAAATGATAAGCCCGAAGACCAGTAGCCCCCGAGCCTTAATGCGGGACGGGTGGCCGAATTAAGGATCGATATCCAGAGTAAAATCACAAATTATGTGTAATGATTCTATGTATCCAAGTACTTTACATCATTAATGCTCGGATCTGCATTGTACAAAACTTTGTTGACTGACCATCGGCTTCCACCTCCTCGGCCAGTAGCCGAGGAGTGTTTGTCCTACTTTATAAAGCCTTTATGAGGGAAAAGATTTACGACAAACAAGGCAATCTGGCCATACAGTTTTATAAACAAAGGCACATAGAGAGATATGTTATATTACTATTTAATATAATAAATGTCTTCCAAAGAAAATAGTCCCGCTATCGGTTCCTTTCTTTGGGTTGTCATGCTAAGCATGATCATGAAACCTCAGCTCTAATGTAAGAGCAAAATATTGATGATTTTGTTTGGGAGGCCAGTTACTAGCCCTCGGTAGTGTTCGGCGATAGTCGAGGTCAAGCCGTAAACACTTCGGCCAATGTTATGAATGGCCCGTCATTTAACACAGTCATCGGATCGCTGACCAGTTTACACCTATTGTGGCAGTTAGTTTTCGGCTTTCTCCACTGAGGTGCTTAACCATGTGAGCTGAAAGCACAATCGCAGTGGTTCTCCCTTTGCACACCTAGCCGAACAAAGCGGAACGTAGGAGGCAAGTGCAGGAGCCGGGCAACCCAACTATTGACCGAAGGCACAATTCGAAACCGATGCATATTTAGCAATATCCGAGAATGTTTTTTGCCGAATCTCTAAAGGTGTCCGGCGTTGCACTGCGAGACTTGTGCTGAAAACACACAAATAGTTTAAAAGTGCCATAAGCTTGGAAAACCAAAAAACGTCAGTAAAAACTTGACGTCCGAACAAGAGCAAGTGTTTGGTGCCAATCCGAAAATTGGAAAAAAAAAATGTGCTTTTGTCGTGCTTTAACATGACACATCCGATCTCAAGACTTCACGCGGGTCAGCCTACGGCTTCAAGCTCTTTATCCCAAAGGCGGAGTACTTCTCCAAGGTCAGTTTAGCAAACTAAACTCAAGCGGCTTTCGGAGAGAAGACAGACTATCCGGCTATTGACCATAAACTCAAGTCGAAAAAGGAGCGATGGGAAAAGACTTTGCAACGACCAAGAAGAAAACACATTTACTATAAAATAGCTCATATAAATTTTAAGAGCCCCCAAGTGACTTGGGTAAAAGAATTTTATGTATAATGATTGTATGTACCGAAGTACTTATATCATATCTGTGTTCACCCGAACTTTAAACGTGTCTTAACCGACCGCCGGCTTCTCCCTCTTCGGCCAAGGGCCGAAAAGTGTCATGTACTCCACCTGTCGAGAGTATCGACGATGTTTTCGATGACCAGGCAATCATGCCATAAGGCTATAACAGACAAAGCGCACTCAGGGAACTTATGCTATATTACTGACGAAGTGTAAGAAGCATCTTCGAAGAAAATAGTACCCCCACCGATACCTTTCTTCGGTGCTCATTATTACTATGAGGCTTGTGCAATAGATTTTTTGTACTCATGAGTTCCGTTGTGTGCCGACCATGATTGAAAACAATAAGAGCGCTAGCTTTCGGCTTCACCTAGTATGAGGTCAGAGCTCGGATGACCCGGTCGTGACAATCGCAGAGGTGCTCCCTTTACTCCCTAGCCGAACAATCGGGAACGTAGGGGTAAACACAGGAGCAAGGCAACCCAGCTTGCAAATCGCTTAGGTCAATATGGTGCATATTGTGGTGTAATACACGAACAAGGAACGAAGCCGTACAAGTATAATCATATGCAAGAGGAAAAGCTCCATCAAGGGAGCCCCAAATAAACGGGGTATTTGAATAGGGTTTTTATCATTTTTGCCACTAGTTGTGTCCCACTACTCAGTTTTGCCATTAGAAGTTACAACTACTCAAAAATGCCATCGATCCGTGAGATGTTTGCTCAAAAATGCCATCATTCCGTTAGATCTTTCCTCAAAAATGCCATTAGACATCGTCATTTTCACATCAAACTCATTGACCATGTTATATGACAAAAATAAGCCTAGACCCACATGTCAGTTCTCTCTATCTCACAATGATAAGTGTGGCCCCACTTGTCAGGAGTAACCAAGCGAATAATTTTATAGAAAAATAAGAACGTCGTTGGGATCAAGTGGACCCCACACTTTATTGTAGTAAGATAGAAGGAGAGCTGGCATGTTGGTTCATAGGTATTTATGTCATTATAACATGGCAAAAGAGATTTGAGATCACAATAATGGTGCCCAGTGGCATTTTTGAACATGTATCTAACAAAGCGATGGCATTTTTGAGCAGTTGAAATTCCTAGTGGCAAAACTGAGTAGTGGGACACAACCGATGGCATAAATGATAAAAACCCATTTGAATATGTGTGTCATAAACAAAGTATTGACAAGGAGATTTCTTACAAGCAACTTTTTCCAAAAAGGTATAATGCTTGGTCGAACCGAACACAAGTTAAAAATTTTAAACTTTGAGTATGAAGGCAACTTAGCTGGTTAATGTGTTCAGTATTGATGACACGGTACGAGCTTGATGCGGGACAAGGTTCCATCTCCCAAGCCGGTCCCAAGGTGGAGGAGCAAAGAGCTCGGCACTCCGAAGTGGTGACATAGCACGGTCAATGCAGGCCGGCAAAGTGATGCCGAAGTCCCCGACATGGGGTAATGAAGTGTCGACGAAGCCCCCCGTCTAGCCGAGGTGGCGTGGTATGTTAGTACGTCGAGTTGACGATACTGCCCAAGCCGGATCATTTTCCTGTGCACAAAAAATGGTGCAAACCGGAGATAATAGTATAAAAAATCGTTGCATAATAGATAATTTATGCAAAGCGAGCAATAAAAGAAATATGGCCTGGCGCCGAAGTCAATGTTGATGCCGGGCGTCGGCGTGATGTGGTAAAGGCGTGGCAAAGCCTGAATTCACAGATCGGTCCGTGTTCCGGATGCGGCGTTCGCCGGACTATATATGGAAACTGACCGAACCACCATGCGACCTCGTTAATGCGGCCACCATTTGATAGACCTGCGTACATATTATGGACAAACCAGAGTAATAATTCCTTGGAAAAAAATGAACTCAAACAAGCAAAAAAAACTAGGATTAATAGCACCTGGTTTATTTGTTGTAGCAATCCGAAGAAAGGTGATTCCCAAAATTGGGACTCGATCCACACACCCATTTCCTGATGGGCGATAAAGCGACGGCATGGCGATGCTGGCAAAGGTTGGCTTGCCGAGGCAAAGCCCTCGGTCCAGCTAACGTGACGGAGCTGGTCGGCTAGTGATGCCGAAGTCTCCGGAGTAGGTTGATGAAGAGATGGTGAAGCCCCCGGTCTAGCCGAGATGTCGAAGCCTCGATGTCAGCCGATGAGTCGAAGTAGGTCGGCGTGATGGACACCGGCTTGAAGTAGCAACAGTGCGGCCCTGCCGATGCAAGTCGTGATGTGGTCAATGCCGGCTTGATGAAGTGACCGTGCAGCGATGCCGGTGTGCCCGCTCCGTGTAATCCGTGGGGCGGCGATGTTGGTGATGATTTATCCTTCGCGATGCTGAACTCCTGTTCGGATTGCCGAGATGATGATCCGAAGAAGTTGAGCTCGGCTCAACAAAGTGACGACGTGTCTAGCGCAGGTCGGCAGTCGTGGAGCAATATTGCTGGACTGGTTTGACACCAGCATGATGGTGAAGATCATGTTCAAAAGATTTTAAAGTTAGTGGGATGTGTTCGGGAACAAAACACAATACCCCATACAAAACTTTCTTCAAAAAGGATGTCCGAAATCCCGTTCAAAAAAAAGACGAACTCGGGTCGGATTCGTTTTCGCGCAGAAAACAAATCCGAAAAGTGATGCACTAATCGGAAGGTTACCTAAGTTTGGACGGTCGGATCGAGCTGAAATTTTGAGGGGTGGTAGATATAGGAATCTCGCAGCCGATCAACGGTTGGATCTTCCAAAGGATGTTCGAGCTAGAAGCTGGACACCACGCCCTAAACTCGTCCAGATTCCCGTCGAGAATTGACAGGGCTCCGGTATATCGCGGATTACCAGAGATTCCTCCATCGGAACTCGACGAATTTTTTCAGGTTTGTTGTAGACTCAATTCCGCACAATTGCACCAAAGCAATCGTTAAAATGACACTTAAGGAGGCGGTGGCGGCGGATACGAGTTCGCTGTCCAGAAAAACAGCACGGTCGCCCGAGGGCAATGTTGACGTTGAGCCCCCGGGCTCCCTAGACGATTCCTCCATGATCTTGATAGAGATTGGAGTTGATGTTGATGAAGGCCCTCATTCGAACATGACGATCGGAGGTAGGGCACAGTCCTCGGTCCAGCCAAGGTGACCGGCCGAGCCGGTGACGAAGAAGTCGGCGTCGCAGTTGACCTCCGGGCGAGCCATTGATCCTTTTGCCGATCACACAGCGGAACTCTCAATGAAAGCACCAATGTCGGTGTTAAAACCGGCGGATCTCGGGTAGGGGGTCCGAACTGTGCGTCTAAGGCGGATGGTAACAGGAGGCAGGGGACATGATGTTTACCTAGGTTCCGGCCCTCTTGATGGAGGTAATACCCTACGTCCTGCTTGATTGATATTGATGATATGAGTATTACAAGAGTTGATCTACCACGAGATCGCAGAGGCTAAACCCTAGAAGCTAGCCTATGGTATGATTGTTTGTATATCTATCGACTAGCCTGACTCTGGTTTATATAATGCACTAGAGGCCTAGGATAACAAGAGTCCTAGCCGAATACGCCGGTCGGGGAGGAGTCCTTGTCTTGACCACCAAGTCTTGTGGAATCTTCCTTGTATGCGGCAGCTGTCCGAACTGGCCCATGAGTATACGGCCATTGGGGTCCTCGGCCCAATCTAATTGACCGGGAGACGACGTGGTGAGTACCCCCCTAGTCCAGGACACCGTCACCTTCCCCTTCGAGCGCTTCTCCAGCTGCGCCTTGTGTCGGCCGCCATGTCCAGTGCTTCGGCCGGCTTTGCATGGACTTCGAAGAGCTCCACAAGAGGAGGGGGTCCCCAAGCAGCGGCAACTTCGGGCCGTTAAAACGGAGAAAGTACATCGCCGTTGATGAGTAAGTACCTTATCTTGGTGATTCTCTGCATGCTGCTTCCCTTCCTAACGATGTCTCTTCAGGATCCCTTCCGCCAAGGCCGTGGAATCTCGTGAGAAGCAACCTCCTCTCACCTCGTTTCTCCCGCTGGACTCGAGCGCTGCAAGCCCGCGCGCCGCTCATGGCGTAGAGTCGACTGGGGAAGCCAGCCCGTCGACAAGGCGTCTTGACCTCGCGCCTTCGCCGTCTCTCCTTCGCGGCCTTGCTTGGAGTACAGCAAGCGTGCCAAGGGTTCCTCCCCTGGTCGTGGACGACAGCTGGATGGCTTCTGTCTTGGGTTCCTCTTCAAGCAATGGGCCTCCACTCGTTCGGGCTCCTCGCGAGGCCTGGCCCACAACTGGGCGGCCACCAGCCCCCAGCCCCCTGCTGAAAGGGGACTAGCCACTTCGGGCCCCATCCGTGGTCCCCGCGGCGGAGGACGGAGTTAGCAGCATGCTCGAGTCGGCGTAAGAAAGGAGCATCGTCCGCCACGAGCTCTTTCAGGAGGCGATGGGCGCGATGAACCGGCTTGGTGAAGAGCTCATGGATGTGGACGTGCGCCTCATGGCCGAGGGTCTTCGGTTGGTGGAGGAGCGGCATAAGCTAAAAGCGGCTATCCACCTTGGGCGCCACCAGCAGGAGCTTGATAATGTGAAGGCCGAGGCTTCCCTCACAGCCTCCTGTGAGGCCCGTTCCCAAGCTCTAGAAGATGCTCGGGAAGCTTACCATTGTCGCGGGGTCGCGGAGAAGCACGCGTGGGAGCTCCAAGCCTAGAGCGCCGTCTTGGATCAGCAAGTGGAGGCGCGCAGAGCCGCCCTGGCGTCATTGAGGGGGACGCCCGCCGAAGAGGAAGAGATCTGGAAGCGCGAGGAGGCGCTAGCGCTAGAAGCCGTGGAGCATAGCCTTGATCTCGAACGACTGGAGACGAGGGAGCGTCAAGTTGCCCAGGCAGAGGATGCCGTCGGCGCGCGCGAGGCCAGGGCCCAGGAGGAGGTCGATCACTGGGTGGCCGAGGCTCGTGCGGGTCTTGAGGGTAGGCTTGACCTAAAGTTGAAGCTCGTGGAAGTTGAGGCCGCTGGTAGGACCGCTGCCCTCAAGTCCAGGTTGACCGAGGTGGAGCGGCGCGAGGAGGCCACCGCAGCCGCCCTAGTCTCGGCGCAGGCCGAACTGGCCTCCGCCCGCGCCGAGCTGCTCCCTCTTCAGCAATGAGTCGCTGACGCCGAGTCCATCATGCGGCGGAACAGGGAGGAAGTGCTTCAGCGGCGGATGCTGGAGCGCGTGCATGCCCCCATGCTCTAGGACCTCAGGAACAAGGCCAACATCACCCTGGGCCACATCTGTGATGAGAATGCTCCTCATCCCCATGCGAACGACTACGCCAGCCACCTCCGCTTCTTCACCGACGTGGTGACGCGCCTAGAGAACCTTTCCGAGAGAGCTCGCCAACTTTTCGAAGAGAGGAGCCACGCCTGCTTGGGCGTGCGTTCTCCCACGTCTTCAGCCACCTCCAGAACGCCGACCCCAACTTGAATTTTGATGCCGCCAGCGCTCCTGTACCCGAGGCCATCCGGGGCGACCTGTCATGATGGGTGGAAGACAATGTGAATGCGCTGGTCAGGGCCTTCACTTCCGATGACGATGAGGTGGTGGTCGCGGCGGACGCGGGCGACGTGGTCGACGATGGTGATGGCGGCACTGGTGAAGGTGATGGTGATGCCAGCGATGGTGGCAGTGATGCCAGCGACGCATCTGAGGGCGATCCGGGGGACACAGCGAGTGACATGTCTGACTGATGCCGTGTTTCCCAGCTGTTTGTCCTGCACACAGAAGCTCGGGCGCAGCCCTTGAGGTTGTAAGAGCATTTTTGGACGGCAAGCCCCTCATGTAAATATACTACTGCTTCTATCTGTTTAGGTCGATTTGGATAATCTTCTTCGTGAACTCACGTATCCTAGGGTAAGGTTGCTGTTGCGGTTTACCTTAGCCTGAACGAGCCCAAAACCGGCTCATGAGACTGTGAGTTTTTGGGGAGCTCCTGAGGAACTCGTCGACACGCCCGAGGGGGCGGCGTGATAAGAAATTGCTAGCCGTGGCGCGTGTGCGCCATGCCCAGCCCCGCTCGCGAGGGGCCCACGAGGGGAAGCAACAGGCGCGAACTTCGAAATAAGGCAAGAACCAGATAGCAAGAAATCACTCGATTGAGAAAAGGCACCCCCGTGTGTATCAATTAAAATTCAACTTCAACTTAAATCCAAATACAGAAAGCAGGGTTACAGAAAAGAGATCCAAAGCAAATGGCCGTGTCCGGCGCCTAGTATAGTCTTCATGTCTTCTCACCAGTGCGGAGCTAAGTGCTGCCACTAGGACGTGGGAGGGAGCCCCCGAGGCCCGAGGGCGGCACTCCTGAGACTCCGGGGCGTGTATAGCCCCACTCGTTATTACGTGAGAGTGTCATGGGTGGAGACCTTCACAGGCGTGAGCCTTACTTTATATTGCCAGACGAGGGCCCCGCCTTGTGCCACCCCTACCACCATTGGGACGGCCGAAGACCAGGACGGCACCAACGAGGACAGAGGGGACGCCAGCAGCGCCCTCAGCGACCACGGGTCCTCTGCCGGGGGAAGGCTC
Organism: Triticum urartu; assembly: GCF_056163025.1. Classification (NCBI taxonomy): domain Eukaryota; kingdom Viridiplantae; phylum Streptophyta; class Magnoliopsida; order Poales; family Poaceae; genus Triticum; species Triticum urartu. The sequence goes on along the minus strand of NC_141874.1, from coordinate 689,023,559 downwards.
GTCGGCGCCTCCCCGGCAGAGGGCCTACCTCCGGGTGATGCCTTGCTCCGTGCGATTCATGATTAGCGTAAGCCTGTCCTTGGGAGATTAGTGGTACCCTTTAGCTTTTATCGACGACATGGTTGGTGGGGCTCTCAGGCGGCTCCTGGAAGGCCTCAGCTCCTAGCGCCTCCTCTTCCCAGCCTGGCTCGAGGAATGAGCCGGGGTCATCTTCCGGTGTGTACTCCTGGCTCATCATGCAGGGCACATAGGCCTCCGAGGCCCTTGCCCCGAAGACCTCGCCGAAGTGCCCCACGCATCATGTCGCCCGGCCCATGACGCTGTCCTAAGGATGGTGGGGTAGCGCCCCACTGGGGCCATGTGCGGTGATGCTCGTGCCCGCACCCATCTGGGGTGGTGCGGGTGCGATGGGGCGTCGTTCGCCGTGGATCACGCTGGTGTCGACGAGGCCCCCCGGCGCACTCGGGGACATGCGAGCGCAGCGAGGCCTGCAGTGGGATCCAGCCGCTGCCTGGGGCGTTAGCTGGTAGCAGAAGGGCGGTGCTCCTGTGGCCGCTGCGTCCAGGAGCTCGGCGACGCGTTCCAGCAATGCATCCCGGCCGCTCTCCGTCAGCCGGCACCGCAGCAAATCCCGCGTCACCGTGAGTGCAGCCCGCATGTTTGCCTACTCCCTCCGGGTGTGCGGCGCCGTTGCCGCGGCGTGGCTTACGGCCCTTGCAGCAGTTCACGCCTGTCGTGGGGTGAGGATGGACGGCGCCTGGCCGCGTTGCCCGCGCCCTGCAGCGTCGGGTGGTGCTCGGGTCGCTTGGAGTGCGGGGTTGAGGTCTTCCGGGGCAGGCGGCGCCTCCTGGGCTGGCCAGGCTGCCCAGCGGTCGGTGTTGGTCCTTGAGTCGCCGGACAGCGGAACCGCGGAGCGTCGGTGAATCGACTGACAGGAGAGAGGCTCCGGCGCACCCCCTACCTGGCGCGCCAAATGTCGGCTCTCCGGTTTCGGCAAAACCCTCAAGGTTCGAACACTGGGGTGCGCATGAAGATCTCCCCCTACCAATCCACGTCCTAGCTTAGCTAAGATCTCTCGGGCTAACTCGACGAACTCGAAACACAAAGGACACAAGATTTATACTGGTTTGGGCCACCGTTGTGGTGTAATACCCAACTCCAGTGTGGTGGTGGTGGATTGCCTCTTGGGCTGAGGATGAACAGTACAAGGGGAAGAACATCCTCCTGAGGAGAGGTGTTCTTGTGCTTGGTGAACTTGTGGTTGTTCGGATCTCTCCTCCCCCCTCTAGATGAGTCCCTCCTTTCTATGGTGGTGGCTAGTCTTATTTATAGAGGCCCTGGTCCTCTCCTCAAATATTGAGCGGGGAGGGAGCCAACAATGGCCAATTCGGAAGGGGATAGCTAGTACAGCTTATCCTGACAAAAGGAGTCTTCGCCTGCAAAAGGCTCTGGTGGTGACGCCGCCTTGGGCTCCATGGTGACCTCCGTCTTGTCGTCCTGCTGGTCTTGGTCTTGTTGCACTGATATGGAAACCTTTGCTTGACGCCTCGGTACTCTGCGCCTGCGCTTGCTTCTTTAGCACCAAAGAGGAAACAAGGACATTGTGCACGCTGGCACCTTCCTGGCCTTGGACGTCATCGCTCACCTCACTTTGGAACCTCGCGAGGTTCATCTTGCCTTGGTCTCTCCACCCCTCGCGAGCCATCCTGGTGAGGCCGCTCCTGAGGAGGTCTTGTGTCGTTCGCCTCGCGAGGCTTGGCCCCTCGTGAGGGTCTTGAGTGCTTGTTGGTGAAGATAGGTCGTACGGGCCCGCTCGCAGAGCCACGCCGTGGGCCGTGGGCAGGCAAGTCTGGGGACCCCCGTTCCCAGAACACCGACAAACACACCCAATACAACGGTAAATTGTATAGGTGCACTAGTTCGGCGAAGAGATGGCGATACAAGTGCATTATGGATAGTAGATATAGAAAATCTAAAAATATAAAAATAGAAAGGTAACTAATGATAAAAGTGAGCGAAAACGGTATTGCAATGCGTTGAAACAAGGCCTAGGGTTCATACTTTCACTAGTGCAAGTTCTCTCAACAATAATAACATAATTGCATCTTATAACTATCCTTCAACATGCAACAAAGAGTCACTCCAAAGTCACTAATAGCGGACAACAAACGAAGAGATTATTGTAGGGTACGAAGCCACCTCAAAGTTATCCTCTCTGATCAATCTATTCAAGAGTCCGTAATAAAATAACACGAAGCTATTATTTCCATTCAATCTATCATAGAGTTCGTACTAGAATAACACTTTAAGACACAAATCAACCAAAACCCTCATGTCACCTAGATACTCCAATGTCACCTCAAATATGCGTGGGTATGATTATACGATATGCATCACACAATCTCAGATTCATCTATTCAACCAACACAAAGAACTTCAAAGAGTGCCCGAAAGTTTCTACCAGAGAGTCAAGACGAAAACGTGTGCCAACCCCTATGCATAAGTTCACGAGGTCACGGAACTCGCAAGTTGATCACCAAAACATACATCAAGTGGATCACGTGATATCCCATTGTCACCACAGATAAGCACATGCAAGACATACATCAAGTGATCTCAAATCCTTAAAGACTCAATCCGATAAGGTAACTTCAAAGGGAAAACTCAATTCATCACAAGAGAGTAGAGGGGGAGAAACATCATAAGATCCGAATATAATAGCAAAGCTCGCGATACATCAAGATCATGCCGACTCAAGAACACGAGAGAGAGAGAGAGAGAGAGAGAGAGAGATCAAACACATAGCTACTGGTACATACCCTCAGCCCCGAGGAAGAACTACTCCCTCCTCGTCATGGAGAGCGCCGGGATGATGAAGATGGCCACCGGAGAGGGATTCCCCCCTCCGGCAGGGTGCCGAAACGGGTCTAGATTGGTTTTCGGTGGCTACGGAGGCTTCTGGCGGCGGAACTCCCAATATAGGTTTCTTTGTGGAAGTTTTGAGTTATATAAGAGGTGTTGGAGTCGGGAACAAGTCAGGGGGGTCCCTGAGGCGGCTACGAGGCAGGGGGCACGCCTAGGGGGGTAGGCCGCGCCCCCACCCTCGCGGTGGCCTCGGGACTCTTCTGGCCCACCTCCGATACTCCGTGGGCTTCTTCTGGTCCAAAAATGATCTCCGTGAAATTTCAGGTCAATTGGACTCCGTTTGATTTTCCTTTTCTGCGATACTTAAAAACAAGGGAAAAACAGAAACTGGCACCGGGCTCTAGGTTAATAGGTTAGTCCCAAAAATCATATAAAATATCATATAAATGCATATAAAGCATCCAAGGTTGATAATATAATAGCATGGAACAATCAAAAATTATAGATACGTTGGAGACGTATAAAGCATCCCCAAGCTTAATTCATGCTCGTCCTCGAGTAGGTAAATGATAAAAACAGAATTTTTGATGTGGAATGCTACCTAACATATTTATCCATGTAATTTTCTTTACTGTGGCAAGAATACACTACAAAAAAATACACTTCCGTGATGATACGTGTTTGTCATAGTAGGTCGCTTTTTTGTCATGCATGTACATCCATGACAAATTTATGACAGAATCAAGATAGTCATACTTGTGCTGTCTTAGAAGTGTTCCATGACATTACTAAAATTATCATCACGGAAGTGTCCACTTCCATGACGATAAATCGCGCGTCACAGAAGTGCTTTCGTCAAGGGTGACCGACACATGGCATCCACCGTAACGGAACATCGTTAAGCTATCGGGTCGGGTTTTGGATCTGATAACCCGTTAACAGCCCCGACCAATGGGGATTTTCCACGTGTAAAATCATCATTGGCTAGAGGAAACATGTGCCGGCTCATCGTTGGGACAGATGTCATCCACTCATTGGACAGGAGGCGCCTATGATAGGTCGACACGTGGTACGGCCCAACAGTGGCCCATTCCGGTGAAAAAGGCCGGCCCAGTAAAAATTAGCAGGCCGACCCATATAAGGCTTACTTGTGTCAGGTCCATTTAAGCCCACAGCCCATACGAGATGTGCCAATTCGGCCCGTTAAAGATTTGACACCATTGCAGCCCATCGTCAGTTCGAGCCCGTTAACAGCTCGCTATATATTTGGGCTCAATATCACCCCGATGAGATTTCAGCCTGTTAACGGCCCATTTAATGGATGGGCCAATTTTCAGGATGTACATCTTTCGGCCTTTTAGCGACCCATTTAAATGTTGGGCTAATTTCCGGCCCGTTGTGTCTTTCAGCCTGTTGACGGCCCATAAATCTGATGGGCCATTTGTAGTCGGACCTAAGTTTCGGCCTTTTAGCGGCCCATTTAAGTGTTGGGCCAATTTCTGGCCCGGTGTCACTTTCAGCCTGTTGACGGCCCATATATCAGTTGGGCCAATTGTAGTCGGACCTGAGTTTTGGCCTTTTAGGGACCCATTTAAGTGTTGGGCCAATTCCCGGCCCTGTGTGCCTTTCGGCCTGTTAACGGACCATAAATGAGTTGGCCCATTTGTAGTCGGACCTTAGTTTTGGTCTCTTAACTGCCCATGCCCTTCATGGTCCAATACCAGCCCGGTTTCTCTTTCGGCCTGCTAAAGGCCCAGAACATAGTTGGGCCGTTTAGAATACGAGCTGACTTTCGGCCTCTTAGCGGCCCATGCTCTTCATGGTCCAATACAAGCCCGCTGTTTCTTTCGGCCTCCTAAAGGCCTACAGTATAGTTGGGCCATATGTAGCCCGAACTTAGTAACGGCCTATTAACGGCCCATGAAATAAATTGGGGCCACCTGTTGCCCGCTTCGATGTCGACCTGTTAACGACCCGGGAGGTAAGAGGGCTGACCATTAACTTTCGGCCTATTAACGGCCCATTAACTTAATGGGCCCACTAAAGTTCGTTCATGTCTTTAGGCCAAATTAGATAATTTGAGCCCATTACGACAAGCAAAGGTACTGCGTACAGGGAATAACGTTGCACATCCAGAATATATTACAGGAAATTACATCCACTGGGCAATCAAAGATTGATGCCAGTGCAAATAAATGAGCAGAACCTAACCATCTACAACGTCACAATCTGCAACCTTAGCACAGATGACGCCCAAAAGCATGTGGGCAAGTTCTTGCTGCTTTGCCACACTGTCTTTGAAAACATTGATCAGTTGTTGTGTCGCACGACTCTGCACCTCTGATTCATCCACCATTTCCATCATTGCTTCAGCCATTAATTGGTTCACAAACATACATTTATTCCGCCGCATTCGAGACAGAGGATACTGAACAGATTCAGATGGCGATTTTGGCAGGCTTGTATTATTGATAGTGGAGAGTGTCTTGAGCACTGCATCATAACATAAATTAGGACGGGAACCAAATAGATTAATCATGAGTTATTGCCATATTACTTGGCCTAGATTTGCTGGAAAGAAACAATGGGGTTACCTTTCTGTTTTCAGAGTTTGTCTTCTTATCTTCAGCAGCATGCTCAAAATTAACACACTAGCATTGCTATCATTGGCCAAGTCAGATAATAGGAAAGAAACATTGACAGAACGAACGTTTGGGCAACTAGCCTACACCAAATTAACACAATATGGCACAGCTATCATCAGCCAGGTAAGGTATTATGAAAGCAACATTGATACAATGAATGAATGGGCAACCAGAGAAGCACTACAATTCAGTAATGTGCGTGATATGAGATAGCACATTCATGCAGCTCAGTACGCAAAACTACTAGGCAGTTTTCCTTACAAAAATCAACATTGGCGCCTTTAACATTTTGCTACAACTAATTTTAGATCAGATAAAGGTTAGATTCAGGCTGATTAACAAAATACATGCTAATGTAAAAATATAGTGATATACAACAGGTACTTACATCAGCACTGGAGCACATAGAATTCCCGCAAGATATTTATCTCGAATACGATCCCAATGGAGGAAGTCTTGTATCGTTTAACCTTATTTCTAAAAGAGAGACGGGTAAGAAACATGTAGAAAATATGATCAGAATGCTATAAAATTTCATGATGCAAGGATATGCACACGCTTCTTAGAATGGAGTTGACATTCTTTTGCTGTACTAGAGCGGACTAGTTCTTTGGCCACTGGATTCTGCTTATAATCAGTGGGAGTTGGGTTTCTCTATGCTGGAGCAGTATCTATGAAAAATGGAGTTGGTTTATTATCTCCTGGCGTTTGGATCTTTTGCAAAGACCTGGTTTGTAACCCTTCAGATTCTAACATAGCCGTCTTCCCCTTTAATGCCTTATATAGAAGAATGGTGCTTCAATTATAAACATGCGGCAGCAGAGAGATGGAATAGGTACTGAAGAATAGAAAGGCATGACATATTGACATGTATTCCCTCCATCCGGAAATAAATGGATGGGTCTAGGCGTATTTCAGTTCCAGATACATCTAGTTTTATCCATTTCTGCGACATGTAATCCAGGCGGAGGGAGTATGACGTAAGAGCTAGGGATACGACAGGACAACACAGTTAAAAAACACTAAAAACCCACTGCAGAACCAAAGTAATCAAACCCACTGATATGAGATAGTACACTCATGCCGCTCAGGATGCAAAACTACCAGGCAGTTTTCCTTACAAAAATCAAAATTGTGGCCTTTCATCATACATTTTGCTACAACTAAATTTATATCAGATAAAGGTTGGATTCACGCCGATTAACAAAATACATGCTTATGAAAAAATATAGTGATATACAACAGTACTTACATCTGCATTGGAGTACAGAGAATTCCTGCAAGAATCTTTCCTCACAGACGATACCAGTGCAGAAATTCTTCTATCTGTTAAGCTTATTTTCTAAAAGAGAGATGGGTAAGAAACATGTAGAAAATATGATCAGCATGCTATAAAATTTCATGATGCGAGGATACGCACACGCTTCTTAGAATTGAGTTGACATATTTTTGCTGGACTGGAGCGGACTAGTTCTTTGGCCACTGGAATCTGCTTATTATCAGTAGGAGTTGGGTTTCTCTGTGCTGGAGCAGTATCTTTAAAAACTGGAGTTGGTTTATTATCTCCTGGCATTTGGATCTTTGGCAAAGGCCTTGTTTGTAACCCTTCAGATTCTAACATAGTCGTCTTCCCCTTGCATGCCTTGTATAGAAGAATGGTGCTTTAATTATAAAACATGCGGCAGCAGAGAGATGGAATAGGTACTGAAGAATAGAAAGGCATGACATATTGACATGTATTCCCTCCATCCGGAAAAAAATGGATGGGTCTAGGCATATTTCAGTTCTAGATACATCCTTTTTTATCCATTTCGGCAAGATGTAATCCGGACGGAGGGAGTATGGTGTAAGAGCTAGGGATATGACAGGACAACACAGCAAAAAAACACTAGTTGAATGTAAAACTGTCTGCTAGCGGAATACATTCATAAATAACTAAGGCGGCATACACGTGTATGATTGGGAAAATAAGATGGCATTGCAATAGAGCACTAGAACAGTGCTTCAATGTAAAAAAACATGCTATGGTAGACAGATGAAGTACATACTGATGAATAACAATGCATAAGATATTCAGAAGCATGATGTCCAAATTAAGCAGATGGCATTGTGATAGAGTAGAATGACAGTACTTAAATTCGAAGACATGTTATCATGAATGGAATAGGTACTGAAAAACAGGAAGGCATGACATATTTACATGCATGATCAGCATGCTAAGCACATGGCATTGTAACAGAGTAGATACACTCCAGGACATTATATGCATGTTGTACCCATATCACAGGTCAAGTTAGAGCAAGGACCTTGTGGGGTGAAGAGGATTCATCATCTTTCTGCAAGTCTTCTGAAGAACTGCCTTTACATGTTCCATCATATTGGGTATCATTGACATCAAGTTTATTGGCCTTTACATTGCTCCGTGAGGTTCTTGTGGATATATCAATGTGTGCAATTATATCTGACATGCATGGAAGACAACTAGTAGTTAGATTTATGTAATGAGTGCCTGTAGGAGACGACACAAATAGTAGGACTGGGGTTAACTAGCAGCAACAGGTCTCATAAACTAAAGGGAGAACATAGATGAAAGCTACAGAATATGTATTGTTTGTACTCGAGATTAACTAGATGGCACACAAAAGTATTAAAGAACAACATAGGAAATACTAGATGTGGTATAATACTATAATCACCTGCCTGTGGGATAGCATTGGCTGATGGATGATAACTATGGAATAGTGTTACCTAAAGAACAAGTATCTTAGCTGAACTATCGAACAACGTTAACTCCTGAACAAGACCCGTAAGAGATCAGCATGAATATACAGTGAATTGTGATGATCTATTTTCCATGCTTAGATGAATAACAAAGCCATAAATGTTGCACACAAGTAAGATGAGGGTACAACCTATCTGGCCGCCATCCATAGTAGTGAGCATCATGTGCTGACTTGTGGATGGCCCTGAAGTAGTTGTGGCTGTGCATGTCGGGCACACGCATTCGATGCAGGGAACTGTTGAGTGGGGACTATAGCTCCCTTCTGGTGTATGCTTCCCTTGTTGGAGCAGCTGCGGTGAGTCGGAAGACGGTGTGTCTGAAGATGCAGATAATGCATAATGTTAAGAATGACATATCTCTTTGATCTGAAGAAATACACTAAGAGATCAACAGCAAGGTACGAGAGTGGTCACACGTCTATTGACTGAAGACTAAATTGGGGTCACACTATTTTATTTTATTTTGGTACTGTGCGATCTACGCCGGATGGCTGGCCGTCTTGTGCCACCCGGCTGACACTATTCGGAATCTTGCCCGAAGAGCCAGCGACCAACAGCAGAGCAGCCTGCCTCCACCGTCTGTGGCCCCGGCCAAAACCCCACTTCCCGCCCCACCGCACTGCCGTGGTTGCGCCGCCCCCAGGCCAATCCACAAAGACTCCCCGTCATCCAGATCCGGCGGTGGCAGTACCTTCAACCCACGCAACTCTAAAAGATATCCATCTAAGCGCTGCTTCCGCGATGAACTTTGCAGCCCTGCACCCTTACGTTAGACACCAGCCAACCGGCAGCCTAGGAGCTCCGCCGCCTCGAGGGGTGCTGCTTCCCATTGTAAATCGATTGGCCCAGAATAAAAATTCAGACAACTGACGCCTAAATAAAGTGATTTGATATGAGGGTGCGACCTATCTGGCGGCATGGTGAAGTAGGCAGGTCCAGCTGCCGAGTCGGTGAGGCCGGCGCGGTTGCGGTGGCGACCGGCGGCAGGGAAAGAGTGATGTCGCGATGGTCGACGGCTACGCCGAAGCAGCGCCAGGACTTTGGAAGGATCCAAAGTTGGAGCCGCTCCGGCACCGTGAACAACGGCGGGGGTGAATCGGCTCCGGTACGGTTCACGCGACCGTCGTCGAGGCAGCACCAGCAGCACGGAGTAAGAGGCGCACAGCCCAGTGCACGACGGCAAATGGACAGCGTCTCCGGCATTAGGGAGGAGGGCGGCTGTGAAATTGGTGCGGTGGGGGCGCCATGGAGGTGGGGCTGAGGTTTCGCGGCTCGGGAGAAGGGAGCTTCTCAGGGAGAAGGTGATTTGGCGCCCACGAGGTATGAATGGGGGCGGGCGGGGGAAATTGGGAGGGGCGTGGAACCATGTCTTACTGACGCATTTGTCTGAAATGTGAGGGGGAGTTACAGTTCTACCCTTGCCTATAGGCTTCTCGGCTTGGGTCTGTGTACTGAGGGTCGGGGATAGTAGGGTAACTTTGCTTCTCTAGGCGGGAGCGATTTCAGGTGAGGACGGCGTGTTTTGAACTATAGTGGGTGCGGGCGATTTCGGGCGAGGAGAGCGTGTTTTGAAATAGTGGGTGCGAGCTATTTCGGGCGAGGAGAGCGTGTTTTTCCGACCATGGTTTATGAATTATTCGGCACATGTCATTTCGGCCAAGGAGAAGGCGCGCTTGGATGAAGTTACGAACCTACCCTCGATGTACAACGGGCCAATTGATGCATGTCCCACATAGGATGGTAATTTCGCGTCTCCCATTTATTTGCTCGGGCGAATTCCACTGAGCAGAGAGGATGTTTAACGGTTCGTTCAAATTTTGGGAGAACGAGCATCCACGTCTACCTTACCAAGTCGATTCGGATCAAATTTTGAAATATTAGCTTGCCACTTCTTTTTTAGATGGAGAGATGATGCTCGGGAGTAATGCGTTTTTACATGCTCGTTGCTAGCGATTTACTATATGAGAAATAGTTGACCCACTCAAAAACGCGAATCAAACCCAAAATGAAATATCTCGATTCAATGAAATAGCTCGTTTAGTAGGTCAAAATAGTGAACTAAATCCAAAATTGAACACCTCAATCGAGTAGCATGTTGTACAGTATTATAGTACTCCATGAACATGTTGAAAGTCAAATTAATGAACTTGTTTGATATACGCATATATCCGTTCATGTGTGGATTGCAGACAACATGTTCTTCAATTTAAATATTTGAATGCAAGTTTATATCGAAACATGGTTTATATCAGTCTTTGATGCATAAAACGTGACCTCCCCCTCTCCCGGACTCCTGTTCTCTCTCTCTCTCTCTCGCCGATAATCTTCAATTCTGTTGCACGCATCCGACACAAAAACCTTGTTCGTCCCTCTCCCTTTCTCTCCATCTCTCTCTCTCTCTTTGTGTGTGTGTGGGGGGGGGGGGTCTTTCTAGTTCGCATGCATATGTACACCATCTATAGGTCTCTCTCGCACACTATGTATGATACTCTAGCTAGTCCAAGCTAGATATCTTGGGTGCACTCATCGTACGAACACAGATTCCTTGGCTCTTTGCCTGTAACTCTTTCACGCATCACTATGTCGTCTCGGAGCTCTTCCCCCCCTCTCTCAAACTCTCCATCCACCTGGGTCACACATACACATGCATATCTCACTCGCACTCGATAGGCCCATCTAAAACTCTATCTCCCCCCTCGTTCTCTCTCCATCTCACACGTGCACACACACAATCTCATGCCCAGCTAGCCAAGTATGATGGTCTCTCACTCAATTGTAGGCACACACAGTCCCCCCTATATGTATTTGACTAGCTAATATTAGTCTCCATCACAAACATGTGCATGGTCTATCTCGGTTTCTCTCGGGGCATCTTTCTATCGCGCACGCACTCCCTCGATCTCCCACCCATATAGTCCCCTCACTATCTCGAAGGGATCTCTCTATCACAAACACACCCTCTCTCCCTCCTCATGCGTCCATGCCATCCATGTGTCCCTCTCGACCTTTGTTCCTTGTTGGCCACACCTCTATTGGACATGTGCTACAGGGGTGTCTCTCTCCGTTGAAAACAATCACACACTAGCTATCTTCGTGTATCTCCTCGCCTCGCTTTTCCATCTCGGAGATGCATGCGTGATATGTTCGCATAAGAAACGAAAACACACACACTCTCTCTCTAATTTATCGTTTGTTGTCACTTTCTCTTTCACACACATACTCTTTTTGCACACTTACTCATTCTCCTTCACACGCACTTGATTTGTCTCGACTGAGGCACTCTCCTCGGTCCATAGCATATAGATCTATTGAAAAGTCAAACATCACAAAGTTTGACCATGTACATGGAGAAAAAGAATTACATCTAGTACGGCAAACATATGCCATTAGATTCACCATGAGATGTAGTTTTGTATGATGTATCTTTGGTATTGTAGATATAAATAACATTTGCGTAAACCTGATCAAAGTTTCCAAAGTTTGACTTCTAAAAAATTTACATGCACTACATTATCGAGCGGATGGAATATCTCTTTCCCCCTCTCAGCTATCTGACGCACCACTCAGCCTTATCGGGGCTCCTCAATCTCTCTCAAACTTTATTGGTCAGTTTGGTTCGTGACCTGACCCTCATGCCTTGATGGCCGGTACTTCCTGGTGTGGACGTGAGATGTAAAATATTTCTGCCTGGCCAGGCTTGTGTGGTACTAAAGCGTTTGGTTCATGCTTGGGCCAGGCAAAGCATCAACGTCCCATCAATCAATCCATGCATCAATTATTCAATGCTAATATCCATCCATGTTGCTGTTAGCCTCGTGGCCACACGACCAGGCACGACCAGGTGTTCGAAATCGGTCGCCTGGGCCAGGCTACTTGCAGTGTCTGGAGTTCAGCCAGGCTAATTAAAGTGCAAGGGAACCCAGGCCAGGTGGGCTTTCTTTTTCACAGGGTAGCAACCAAACAAGCGTGCATGAAATCCAGCCAAAACCCCAGGACAGGCAAAAGATGCTCAGGACGCAAGCCAAACTGGCCTTATATCTCCCTGGTTCACACATACACATGCCTCGCTCGCGCTATACATATAGACCCATCCAACACTCTCCGCCCTTATTCTCTCTCCATGTGACACGCACCCCCTAAGTACCATAATCCCTCAATCCATCATAGGCGCAAGCACTCCCCCCCTCCTAAGTATGATTATCTCTTACTAGCCAACAGGAACACACGTATTGTCTCCTTCCATCCATACGTCTATCTCGATATCTCTCGGGGCATCTTCTATCGCGCACACACCTTGTCACTCGATCTCCCACCCATGTAGTCCCATCACGATCTCCAGGGGATCTCTCTATGACAAACATACACTCTCTCCTCCCCATGTCTGCATTTTCTCCATACGTCTCTCTCGACCTCTCTCCCTTGTTTGTCAGACCCCTCTTGGCCACGTGCTAGGGGTCTTGCTCTCTCGGTTCCAAACAACCACACACTATCTCCTCACCTTGCCTCCGCTGTCGAAGATGCATGTGTGATATGTTTGCATAAGACACACACGCTTTTTCTCTACTTTTATCATGTGTTTTCCATGTCTCTTTCACACACACACACACACACACTTTTTTCACTCACTCTCTCTCTCTCTCTCTCTTGTTAGGGACTCTGTCACGTCCATAAGCATATGGATGTTTTGAAAAGTCAAACCTCAGAAACGTTTGACCAGGTATATGTGGAGAAAAACATTTACATCTGGAACGATCATTAGATTCATCATAGCATGTACTTACTTCATACTATCATTTATCTTTGATATTGTAGATATAAGTAATTTCTTTATAAACTTGGTCAAAGTTTCAAAATTTTGACTTAAAAAAATGTTGGAACTACATTATCGAACGGAGGGAGTAGCTCTTTCTCTCTCTCTGCTATCTCTCACGGGCCTCCGCTCTCACTCGAACTCTCTATACCGACGGATTATATGCCCACTGTGTCAGCGTATAGCTCCGTATATTGTTTAGTTGACTGGTCAACCAATCCACATGCTGCCTTGTCAGCTCGTGTTCTGTATCTTCGTGTGCTGGCCCATGTGGAAGTGGGTGAAAATAAGTAAACTAGAGGCCCATCTGACACACGGTGAAGTAAACAAAGTTGAAACCACTCGGGGTAGCACCCCGCACGCTAGTAAATTGAGGGCGCATTGAGGACAAACTTCTTGCGCGCGAAGGACGCACTCGCGCACAATTCACCACTGCGCGGCGGCATGCACAGAAGGATCCACTCGCGCACACCCAGCACACAACACACACCATCACACGTGTACACATCTAGGAGTAGAAGGCCGTGGAAAAATCTGGCGCGATGGCCGCTACCGGAGCCATCCACCCCCAATCTTGGTGTTCCGTGCAATGCACGGGCATCTACGCACGGGAAATTATGTCGAACAGGGCTAGTTGTAAGCAGGCTAGCTCTACAGCCATGATGATAGTGACTGCAGACAGTGAGGCTGACTATGGTACACCGAACACGGCGCCTATTCTCAGGTGTCATCTCCGGCACAGGGTCTTGTCACTTCACTGTGAGGAGCAGCACGTAATAATTTGACCAACGGGTAGTACAGTGCTAGTACTCCTACTACTACATTGGTAGTACTGCTACTAGTACTAGTAGCACCACCGTCTGGATTTAGGAGTACTACCACGTCCATCGGCACCGAGTACTAGTATTGCTTGAGGCCGCCAGGGCGAGGGGCTGCTTGGACGACAGCTTCGTCTCCTTGTTCGACGAGGTCCTCGTTGGTTTCCTCGGCAAGTTCATCGTTGTCAAGAAGCTTGCGGACGACTTTGACGTAAGCCTCCAGCCGACGCGCCGAGGCTCTGCGATGCCCGCCACCCTCAACGGCCACTATGGTAACAACCTCTTCGACGCACTGGTGGCCCTGCGACTGCCCGCCGTCGCGTCGGAGAATGTCCACCTCGAGGTCACGCTCGCCGCGCAGCGCCTGGCGCGGCAAGACACCGTCGACATAATCACCCACGTCTACGCGCAAATCGTCCACAAGGACTACTACATGCAAGAGGAGGATGATAGGATGCTGGCCTTCTTGGAGCGCAGGGCAACCTTGGACGGCACTGTTCAGAAGCACGTTGAGCTCGCCGCCAACGCCGCTGCTCCTCACATGTCGGTTGGTGACACGGCGCACTAGGGCGTGAGGATGTCGTCGAACGTTGATGGATCCGTATGTATTTTTATCTTTCCGTCAAATCCATGTAGTAGTATATGATACTACAGTAATTATCTTACCTTTCGCATCAACTTCACAATTTTCGCACGTACTCCTTGCATGAACGGCGCCAGAACCAAACTTCTCATTACTCTAGGCAAAATCGTTATTTTCTATCTATCGATCGCGCCATGGAGCAGAACCAAATTTTACAAGTTACGAGTTCAAAAGGAAAAGCCTCCCGTGTTCGCATCGCACCCCCACACGGTTGGTCCGGCACGCCGCTCAAGCGGGAATGCGTGCGGTGTTGCATTTTCACTTACAAGTGGGACCACAGTTGAGCAAACCGACTATCAGCAAACCCCCACCCCGCCCACCGTGCGATGGTGAGAAAACAAGAGGGAGAAGAGATGGCTGTAGCATGGACTCCAAGAAAATTGGTGTCGGATGGGACTCGTGTGGGTGGCGTGTGCCGTACTGCTAGACGTGAATGCTATTGAGTTATGGCCCATGCCACCTCACTATATCGAGCCTATATCGAGGTACGTAGAACAAATTTCCTGCAGTCCGTGCTCAGCCCTCCTCTATCTCTCTTCTCAGCCAGCCAGCGGACGCGCGGAGCCCATCGTCTGTTTGCTCACATGCGGCCCCACATGTCAGTGAAAACGCAAGAGGACCCACTGAACCTGCACATCTTTCACCTTGACGTGCTGGTGATGAAAAACAAATCCAATAAAGATCTTCGGTGGCCGCTTTTGGAGTTACTCAAGAGTAGTAAGATTCTATTTACAGTTTAACCCAAGATGCACATCTCTGGCTTCAACTACCACTCTATTTTCTTTGATGACACGACCTGGATGTTGGATGTCCCACGTATTGGCAAGAGGAAGAACCCGACCAAATCTTTGGTTCTCCTCTCGGATTAGACTAGTTGTGCTAACTTAAAAATTTTATTGTGTACTCCCTCCGTTCCAAAATACTTGACTTCCATTTGTCCAAAAATGGATGTACCTATATACTAAGACATGTCTAGATACATATATATTTTGACAAATAGAAGGCATGTATTGTGCAACGGAGGGAGTAGAATGGATGCAAGTTTTTGTATTGGGAAGAAGAGTACATCCCTATATTGATAGAGCGCATTTAGTAGATGTTCTATCACTTTTAACTAGCACAGACGAAAGATCGAGCCTCCGCAGATCAACAATGAATGCATCGAGAAGGCACTAATCCAACTTATAGGAGTAGTAAAATGTATTCTTGTGGTTCTTGTTTTCTTTGGTCTTGCTTTTCTAGTCAAAATTATCGTTGGAGTCCATGCAAAACGGAGGTGCGTTTGGGGTCGTGCGTTGGAGTTGGCCTTACAAGTGGGACCGTAGTTAAGGAAACCGACTATCGGCAAACCAACACCTCGCCCGCCATGCGATGGCTGAAGTTAGAGAAACGACAAGGTTGAAGAGATTGCTCTAGCACGGACTCCAAGAAATAATATGGTGTCAGATGGATGTCGTGGTGGTGGCGTGTGTCATACTCCTGTACGTGAATTCTTGTTCTATCCCATTCCACCCTACTACTCCCTACTACTTACTCCTACTATATAGTACTAGTATCGAGGATTCAAGGTGCTGGTTACGTACAGCGAACACATTAACATATGGCTGCAGTAAAAACACCCGCCCGACGCGCGAAGCATCTGAAGCTAGTACAAATAGTGTACTACTATTGTTGATTGGCCTCATCCGATAACCTGTTGCAATGCACGTACAATTATGTATTTAGAAAATATTTTTTGCCTCGTCGCACCACTCACTCAGAGAAGCGACTCGAAAGCCACTCATAAATTTAGTAAGTTTATCACATGCATATCATTTTATTACATACAACAGGTCATCAACCCACATCGACAACGAGGATACATTATAAATACTAAAGTTTTCACCACACAACAAATAACAAGCAACGAAATGAACTTCAACTCAACCATTCCTCGGCGTTGGAAACGCTTGCTTTGAACCACAAGTGATTCTCTGGGATGGGCCATCGATTGTCGATCTAGAAACCAACGCAGGACTAATCTTCCAGGCTGAAGCGGCCTACTATATCCCTACCAGGGTAGGGAACCACACAAATGTCCGAGGTATAGACACAGTTGCTTCTCATAAATGTGTCAACAGCAGTTGGATTGCCTTTCACCATCATCGGATAGTTTTGTCCAAGGAAGAGGGAGTTTTCTCCAAGACTATCAATTCTGTACCAGGGAGAAGGAGTTGGCGCTAGCACACTAGTATCCATCCCGAATACCATGCAACGGGTGTTGGAATAGGTCTGGAGAATGCGACCATGGGAGACACCTACTTCCTTAGCAGTAACATCATCAATGGGCTGTATACACACAAGAAGAGGTGATCCATCAGAATTAGTTGCCAGGCGCCACAGAGTATATGGGCGCTGCTCGTCCTCATGCTCGTGATCATCACCATCGTCATCTCCCCCTTGGTTATAAAAATTTTCAAGTATAGGTGGTGGGATGTTCACAGGACCTTGGAAACACAAGAAGAAGGTTAATTAGTAAAGGGAAACTTGCTAACCCGCATGCATGTGGATGAAACAATTATAATTATGGTGGAAGACAAACGTACCGAAACTATGAGGATGCCATGTAAAAACAGTGCCACGAGTGGTGGCAGCAAACACAAGGCGCTCGTATTGAATTGCATCACAGTACTCATCCGTGTACAGAAACTGATTTGTGAGCAATATCCATCGAGTGAAACCATCAAGGAAGGCAACAAGCTTGTCAAAGATAGCAACAACATCATAGTTGCTGTAATTCCATGAGCGGTTGGGAACTCGACAAATTGCTATATTCCATAGAATACAATCACCATGATCGTATTTGAACATGCGTATTTTACCAGTGTGCTCAACCTCTGGGCAGTGTGCTGAGATTTTTGGAAGTGGAACCCGGTGACGAGTGTACAAATTCACAAGTTCCCACTCGCAGTTGGACCCAATGTAAACAACCCAATCTCAATTTGCGCCCGCCCAAGCCTTGCCCTCAAGCGATGGCATCTTAACATCATACGTATCATTATCAAGCGGCACCAACTTGCACAGGGTGAGGCCTCCGTCGTGCCGGCGCCAGTCATCATCAGGGTCACGGCGAACAAGATAGGGGAGATCAAACCGCTCCTTGACTCTTGGGTTCTTTGTAATGATGTTATTAGTTGAGTCGAGAATGGGCTTGAACGAACCTGCCATGCTAGCCGAGGTGATGATGCCGCACCGATCAATGAATTCCTCCACCACGTCATCTTTCAGATCGGGGCAAGAATAACGGGGTCGTTTCCGGCCTGTTCCCTCCATGGGGAAGACGATTGAACAATGGCAGAAGAAAGGGTGAAGGGCTGAAGGAAAGTGGAGGAGGGAGAGGAAGAGCGTGCGACAGCAGTTCCAAATCAAGAGGGAAACGCGAAGAGTCGGTGGACGGTTGCGAGTTTGCCACGGTTCACGAAGAGGCGCCCCGGCCTACACGTCCGTTCGGAAATACTCCTACTACTCGCCGTCGTCTCACTGATATGTTGGAACGGGACCACATGTCAACGAAACATGGTGTGTAATTTCTCGTGCAAAATGCGATCTGGCTGCGTTGGCCCGAGGTGCCGCATTAGTTATCGACCTTTATTTTTTTAATGGCGTGCCGATCAGTTTTGAAGCACAACTAACTGGTACTGTACGTAGAGAAAATATAAACTACTCTACCATTACTCCACCTCCAATACTAGTAGTATAAAAAGTTATATAGGCTGGAGCTTGAGCGCTTTCTTGCTAAGGGCTGCCCACTTGCTTCTCACACTACCACCCTCTCTCCAGATCTAAAAAAGACGGCCCCTCTCTCCCTCCTCATCGATGGTCACAGATCCACCGGGGAATAAAAGGATGTGCAGCGTTGACGCACTTGTCGTCGGCGAGCGAGGTCACGCACTGATGACAAGGCCGTCCTCTCAGACCTAGCGCCCGCACGGGATGGCCTCCGTCCCCAAGCTCGCTGTCGTAGTGTGTGCGGAGGATGACGACCACGAGCAAAGCCACTTCCCGCCGACCCTCAGGTATGCTACCTCTTTTTGAACCATAACCTTGTTCTATTGCCCCATCTTCCATGTCATTTCATGTGGATCTTTTTCCACTCCACCATCTTCCCAATTTGCTATCCTTTGCTCTGCTGGCCACGCAGACGAAAACCATAATTTGCACTATTAAAGGAAACCCTACTTCATGCAGACTAATCCATGTCTGGTTTGAATAAGGAAAGGAAGGGAGACTATACTGTCCAAGAGAGTAGGCATCGAACCCGCATCTAGGTTGAAAAGGGGAAAATCAGTAGCTAAGGAACGAGTCTCGTGTCTCTTGGTTGAAGAAGGGTAGAAAGGCATGACAACGCAATAGAGAATGACCAGGTTGATCGGTTTGTTGTCCTCGCATAGGAAAAAGGTGGCTAAAGAGAGCAAAAATGGGATGTAATCCACATATGTTGCCTGGATATTTGTTGCTCTGGGCAACCATACCTCCCTCACCACTCTGCGTCCGTGGAGGTATATCGTACTGGTGCGCCCACTGTCCGAATGGGCCTCCCATGCTCTTATTGCCACTTTTTTGCTGTTAGTATAACACCAGTAGTCAAGTCAAGCAATGCTACTGCAAAAGTGATGCCACATTTAACTAATGCCGCTCTCAGTCTAATGCCACCAATAAATTTAAGAAATGCCATTTAATGTCACTGGATTATTTCAGGGTTAGCTATTGATTGTGGATGTATTAAATATTTTTCAGCTAAGGCATTCTAATGCTGTTGCACAGCCAGTATACCAACGATGAAAGTTGTTACTACCTTCAGATTTTTGCACTGTTAATGCTTATAGATTACATACCTCACTTTCATGAGATAAGTTAATTTTTTTTGTATAGTGTTACCAAAATGCCAAGGCGCTGATGTCATTTTATTTTGGTTAAACTGCACAGACAATTATGAAGACAAGAGGAAAGGTCAAGAGTGGGCACCTCCTCCTCTGACTGTTTTCTTGATTCGTTCGATCAAGTTTTTATGTTTGATCGATTATCAAGATTGGGATAACAATTTTTAAGGTCCCCCCGAGTTCGAAATGATATTTACCTTGGAGGTACATGGTTTGCAATTTTTTTATACTGTCATTAGTTAATAATGCTAGTTACCTTCAGACTTTTGTATTTGGTTTAATGCTCATGCAGAGCTAGTATACCAATGCTTAAACTTGTTACCTTTACATTTTGTATTGTTAATTCTTATAGAAACCTTCCAGTGCCAGAGTTTATTGAAATCTGTTCAGTAAAACCATTGTAGTGTACCCTGTAATAAACTAACTACTCTACTGTTGCACTAGCCACTGGATTAGTGTCTATTTGTAGTATTCGAACGGTATTGCATTAGTGTATGGACATAAATAAAGTGTGGCAAGCTTTCCCAGATATGTGCTCAAGAAAACTACTACCTGTTTTTCTAAATACTAGACGTTTGGGTACTTTAAATTGAACCGCAAAAATGTCTTATATTAAGGAACAAAGGGTGTAGAGTTCACTCAAATTATCCCGGTAAAGCTAGTCACACCTTTGTTAAAATTAATGTTCATTATGTTATCGAAGGAGGTCTGTATGTTTGTCTCTAATGCTTGTCGACTACATACCTGACATCATGATGCAATGTTAAGTCATTTCCTTTTGTACAGTGTCACTGAATTGTCAAGGCGGTGATGGCATTTTATTTTAGTAGAACTGCACAAAATTTGCTTAAAAGAAGAGGAAAGGTCAGGAATGGCTCAGTTTTTCAGAAAAAACTATGTATGCCTTCCTGACATCAGCTGATGTTGCTTTATTTAGTCCTTCAAACAGGTGGTTAGAAACAGTCTTGCTACCTTTTCCCATTATGAAATTGGAATGCTTATATTTGTGAGTCTATGCTTCAAATAGTGCCACTTTTAGAGTAATCACACTTTCAATATCTATGCAAACAAGGATGCTCGATTTTAGTGGAACTACACAAAAAGTCCAACTGGTTCAACATTAGGAGCATGTTTTTTCCCAAACCTTTATATCCAATTGGTGGCACTATGAGCTGTTCATTACGAAGGTACATGGTTTGCTACTATCTTGCTACTCTTTTTTTACTGTCATTAGATAGTAATACTAGTGGTTTGCATGTGAATTTATTGGCAGGGTGGACCTACATTGGAGGTGCGGGACATGATTCAATGATTGGATGCTCAATTTCGGTTGTATTGATTTCACCTCTTCCATCACTGCGAACATGGATATCCTTGGTCTGATGAAGAATAGGCGCTATATTTCTGCTTTGAACCAGCAAATCAATTCAGTATGAAATTGTCCAGGGCAAAACATAACTGTATGAGATTGTCCAGTGCAGAACATGACAGATGCTAAGCGGAAGAGACATGTTTAAACCGAAAATACAAGGTGTGGTATATGTTTACTAGCTGTTTGATATTTGTGCAGACAGAGATGTCTGCCCGTTGCTATTTGGCAAACAAACAAAGTGTCCGCACTTTTGGTTGAATTGCACAAGAGAATAGTATAGTCACTGCATGCAGTGCCATTTGAAAATATACACAGAAAGATTGGATAGTCACTTCATGGACTGCAGAAAAGTAGTACTGTACTATTTATTGGCCAACACTAGGTGCTTCATTGCTTTCGTCTGATTATACAATGGGCATCATTTTGCCTAAGTTAAAGTTTGTATTCCAAAAATAGTCTCGCGGTGTGATCGAGAGAAGACCAAATCATATTGCAGTGGATGTTCCTCCATCACGTGTGGTTCATTCTCATGGTTATAGCTATTGGTGAAACCACTTACGTTTGCAAGAGGAATTGTAGACTTCACTAACAAATTTGTCTTTTAGTCTGTACTGAATGTTGGCCAAGAGAAGCATCCATGTTAGTAGGAAGAACAGATGTTTTTTATAGATCTCTGCTTTTGGAGCTACATATTTGTATATGATCTGTTATTGTATATCTTAATATTTTTGTTGTTGATTTGTTATTGTATATCTTAATATTTTTGTATATGAACTTGGTCAAAGTTTGTAAATCTTGACTTTGACCAAAGCTAATATGCGAACTAAATAAAAACGGAGGGAGTACCTCCTTTCCGGTTTGCAGGGCTTAATTCAAATCTCTCACCAACCAAGGTACTCCCCCCGTCCGGGATTTATTAGTCCCGTGAGCAAAGCAGCAAGACCAAGGCATGGCAATAATTAATGGCATGCAGAAGTTTAAGCCTAATTAATTCCGGCGATTTAAGTGGTTGCATGCGTGCCCTCGGCTGCGACTTGTTGCATGCTGCTTCGCGTACTGCCTGCGAGCGATTCTGAGTGCCTGCATGCAGCCGGCCGTAATTAAGGCAGCTAACTGATGCGAAAAAAGATACGCTTTAAATCCGTGGAATCATTATTAACAAGGAGGGAGATGATTTGAGTGCACTCATTTGTCCGCCATGCCGGCGTGCGACCCAGACGGGACGGGACGACACAGTCATAATTTCAGTTTCTCTAGTTTTCCAGGGCAAGCTGGTGCGCTAAGCCATTATGCATTGAATTCCAATGACCGTCGCGCTACCTTCCGCCTATAAGTACTGTTTCCCGGCCTTCTCAGGTGCCACCGTGACCCAACTTGCCATATCCTCATAAGCCCCCACCGGCCCGACATTGCTCGCCACGTCCGCCACGCCCCCGCCCGTCCGCGGTAGGCGACGCCGGAGGCGGTCACCGCTGGAACTAGTGTTCGGGTTTTCACCGGAAGGCAGACGGAGGGAGAACGCATTCTATCTATGTTTAGATGGCAATGCGGAGATCGAGGAGTTGTTGGAGCGCGACCGCATGGCGGAGGAGCAGGAGTTGTTGGAGCGCGACCGCCTGGCGGAGGAGTAGCGTATCGCTGATTTGCACCGCCAGCGGGACATGGAGCAGCAGCGCACCGACACTCTGAGTCACGAGCAGAGCGCCCGCAACTGGGCCGACAACGTGGAGGCCGGCGCCCGGCAAATAGCCCTGGAGGTTGTCGGGCACGCACGCATTCGCGACGCCGATTTTTACTACCAGCTCGTCAAGTGGGTTTCCCGCTTGGAAGCCGAAGCTTTGGTGGACCACGCCGGCATGGAAAGGGCCAACGCGCGCGAGCAACGCGCCCTATCGCACCTTTGGCAAGTCCGAGGTGAGGCGGAGGACGCCGGTGCCGGCGTTTAGCATGGACAGCAGATGGCGGCCGGCATCGTCTAGTTAGCTAAGAGTAAGTTAGTACTTGTATGCTACTAGAGTGTTAGTGGGAGTAGATAGTTAACTTGGCTATGATGGTTGTCAACATGGAAGTTCAGTACTCTATATGTGGATCAGACCTGTTACTTTGGTCTAAATGTTGAACTTTCCGTTTGAACGTATGGAATGGGCTGTTATTTTTTTTAATGGGTTGTATTTGTCCTCCACGGTTTAGAGGCTGACTTGTGGGCCTAGCAAGTTGACGCGTACACAATCAGGAGATGATTGTACGTGGAGAGGATGACAGCAGGGACCCGCCAAGGTCATGGCAGTACGCAAGCAAGTGCCTCCTTATTTCAAGCCAATAAAAAAAATGGCTCCTCCTAGTGGATTTCTGACATCTGGGTCCCATGCCATTGTCAACGTAGTCAATAAACGAGAGAATTGCACAACGAGCGGCTGGCACCAGGGACCCAGCAGCTCGCCCAGTTATTTTTGTTTTGGGTTAATTTGATAAATGCCACTCCAAATCTGATGTATCCGAGAAATGCCATTGCAGTTTCCAAACTTTGAAAAATGCCATTTCATGCCACTTCTAGTGGCATTTTTCGAAGTCTGGAGTGGCGTTTTTCAAAGTTTGCAAACTGCAGTGGCGTTTTTCAAAGTTTGCAAAAATTGCAGTGGCATTTTTCAAAGTTTGGAAATTGCAGTGGCATTTTTATGAATCGCCATAATTGGAGTGGCATTTATCTAATTTGTTTTTGAGACAGAAGCAGGGTGTCAACTGGGCTGTGCGGGACACTCTGGCGACAGCCTTTTATTTTAGGTTTACCATAGACCAGCCCAGTAGTTTTTTTGTTTTTGTAAATGGCTAGCCCAGTTCTTTTGTGAATCGTCAAGTAAGTCGCTTTATCAGGCCTATTGGGCTGCAAATCTTTCAAGACGAGGAGAGCTTCATTCGGCTGGCCGAGAAAATGGCCTATCAGTAATGAGAAATGGCCTATCAGCAATTATTTTCAAATATCTTTTTTTTCAATTCGAGATTTTAAATTGCATTGATTTTTATGCGTGGACAATTTATTGGATTTTATATTGATATTGTCAGGACCCCGATTCCAAGTCACATCGATCTAGCCGGTAACACCTCATATCACATTGCGGACTCACGCACGGTATCCCCACGGGTGTCGCCTTACCATGGCCCGGGACCGTTTGCGCCTTTTGGCTCACGTATATGATAGTGTCGCTAGCATCCATATGACAGAGAACCCGGGCCGACATGGCTAGTCGTGAACCCAAAACGGCACAGACCTATGGAGACAGGCATACATGAATCACATCGAGCATGTCGGTCATCAGCGAGTGCATCCGGGCTGTAGCACTGGGCTAACAGGACTCCGGGGAACCCGGGTTGTAGCAGGCTAAGCAAGACTCCGGATGTCATTGCGTGACATTTCCCTGGAGGGACAGACATAGGAACGAAGTGAAACACATGCCGGCCAGTCAAGTGTCCTGAGCAATAGTGCTGGGCTAGCAGGACTCCGGTGAACCAGGCTGTAGCGGACTACTATGGCTCAAGGAACACTAGGCTACATTTCCCCATAAGAAAGGCTGCCAGGGATAAACAACTAGATTGTCGGATCCCACACATACCAAGCATTTCAATCATACACACAATATGCTCGATATGTGCAAATACAACATGGCATCACAACAAAACTCTACAACTCAAGTACTTTATTTAAAGGCTCCAGAGAGCCATACATAACATGTTCATACAGATAGGGGACACATGACCCGACACTCAAGTCATACAAGCATACAAGCACATGCGGAAGCAAATAGTCTGAGTACAGACACTAGAAAGAAAGAAGGCTTCTCAAAGCCTGTCTATCTACATAGGGCCCTCCATGGTCAGGATCAGCACCTGGGTGGCAAGTCACTCATCGACGTCGAGATCTACATAAAACCCATCGGAGGGGGCGGTGTTGTCGTCTGAAAACAGTAATTAAGCAAACATGAGTACAAAGGTACTCAGCAAGTCTTACATCAGAACCTACTATACATGCTCATTCTCAAGAAGGTGGTGGAGTTATTGCAGCAAGCCAGCTTTGACTCTTGGCTAAGCTATCCTACAAGACACCACTAGTAAAATAGTTTTCGCACATGAGTCCACTAATCACCAACACAATACTCCACCGGGGATCCTCCCTCGTCATCCTACGAGAGAGCCATCCTCGATACTCACACTCATCTTGAGTCTTTTAGTAGTAACCATTAACTTGTCTATGAACTGTATAGGCAACCAAGTAGTCCTTTACCGCGGACGCGGCTATTCGAATAGTTTTATACCCTGCAGGGGTGTACTTCATCACACATGTTTCCACCACTTAGCGTCTGCACACGACATGTGCTCGGCAGACTTCAAGCGAAAGCCGACGTGGGTGTAGACCACGACCTGACTAACCGCACATGTCTCTAGTACAGGTTTATCGCCTATTCAGGTTCCATCCGCAAGGAAATCCGGCCAGGGTGTCCTCAACGGCCCCAAATGATGTGTGCAGGGTTCCCGAGACACCAAACGGGCGACTCGGTACACTATGCCACGGTGTATCTACCGCATCATAGCCCACCCCTAGGGTCAGCGCTACGCACGGCCGCCAACACATAACCTACAAACACCAGAAATTAGTTGCAACTCCTGGACAGAGGACGAGAGGGGTCAGTAAGTCGAGCGGGGTCATATTTCAGGGCCCAATGTGTGGTAGTAGCTGAATCTTAAATCACGCATACAGATCTCAGTTCTTATGGACGGCCTCAATGAAACAACCCACCATGTACTCCTACATGGCCTCTCATCGATACCTTTAACAAAACATATTCAACACATCCCTCACATTACCGACATAATCGTTTCACTCTAGCCCATCACCCAGATGAACCAGACCTAACACAACTCTAAGCATAGCAGGCATAGCAAGGTAGGAAACACATACATGGCTCAATCAACTCCTACACATGCTAGTGGGTTTCATCTAATTACTGTGGCAATGACAGGTCATGCAGAGGATAAGGGTTCAACTACTGTAGCACACAACAGTTTGAAACGTTGTTGCCTTAATGTAGTAAATGAGAGCAGAGGCGAGAACATGGGATTGTATCGATATGATCAATGGGGCTGCTTGCCTGATGGAGTGGTAGTAGGGCACTGCCCTTCAGTTGGATATTCGGAGATATCCTCGGAGGCAGAACCTACCACGAAGACACACAGAACATAATCAACACATGACAATATGCAAAAATATGATGCATGCTATGACATGGCAAAATGATGTGTCCTGCCTAATGCAATGTGAAACAAGTTGAGATGGGTCCATTTGAATCAAAGATTCAAATGAAGGTTAAAGTTCTTATGCATAATGAGTGTGTTAGCTTGTTTCACCTAAACAACAAAGTTAAATTGGTTTGTCATGCATGAAACCATTATAGATGGATAGATTGAATTTTTCTGATCATTTTTCATATATAATTTGTTTGATTTGGAGCTATGGTTGATTTTCTATGATTTTTAGAATTTTAGTCTATTTTATGGAATTTCCTATATAAGAATAAATCCAGAAAAAAAGAGTAATTGCGTCAGCACTGCGTCACTGTGACGTCAGTGAGTCAAAGGCGCCAGGGGCCAGTCAAACCTGACCAGTGGGGCCCACTGGTCAGTGACTCTGTGCTCTAACTACGTTTAGTTAGCCTAATTAACTGGGCAGGGCCCACTAGTCAATGACTATACTAATTAAACTAACCTAGTTAGTTAGCACTAACAGAGTAATTAGTCGGGCGAGGCCCGCATGTCAGTGAGATAGAGGGAGAGGTCAACCCGTGTCAGTAGAGTCAACCTCGCCGGTCAGCGGGTCAAAGCCTGCCGGCGTTTAGCCGCCGGCGAGGCCAGACGCGGCGGCGCGCTGCGGGAATCGCCCATAGGGCACCATTTGATGCGCGGAGAGCAGCTACGGGCGGCTGGTGCTCGCCCGCATCCAGCCGTGGTGATGGCTTGGCCGGGGAGTGGCCGGAGCATCGCCGGCGACGAGCTTGGCGGAGGCCGAAGCTCGGGTCAGCTCGTGCGCGTGGCTGTAGTGGCCTAGGCGGCTTGGCGAAAGCACCAACAGCATCTACACCGCGCGGGGAGTGTGACGGGCACAAGCCTGTGACCAAATGGTCACCGGAGCATCACCGGCAATGTGGTCAGGCGGCGACGTGTTCGGACACAAGAGGCGCAGCTTCTACGGTATTCTAGGGGCGAAACGGAAAGCACGGGGAGGTTCAGCAGCTAACAGGGAAGCCGTAGGGAGGGTCAGTGTGCTCGGGGAAGGCTCGGTGCGGTCGGAACGGCGACGGCAATCTCGGGCGGCCCGAGGTTGAAGACGACGGCGACGGCGATGTTGCAGGGGCTCCGGCATCGTGCGGCTTGGCTAGTCGACGTAGTCGACGACGGCGAACCGTCCGGACATGGTGAGAGGGCGCGGGGACGGCGTTGGTCGCGTCTGCGGCGAGCGGCGGCGATGGTGACGTCTCGGGCGACATCGGCGAGAGCGAGAAAGAGGAACCAGAGGGAAGAGCGAGTGTCTGCGAGGTCGGGGAGAGAGAGGGGGTTCGTCCCACGTCGACAGCTCGACGAGGGGAGCGGCGAGGCAGTGGGCAGCTGCGTGGCACGCATGCTGTGCTCGCCGTCGAGCAGCTGGTTGCCTGTGCTGGCGAGTGCAAGCAGCTCGCTGGCACAGGAGGTGGGCTGGGCCAGTAGGTGGGCCGGCTGGTGGGCTTCCAGGTAAGACTCTGGTCCTTTTTGTTTTATCTTTTATTTATTTCCTGCTCTGGGTATTGAAATAGAATAAATACTATTTCATTTCCAAAAACTCTGGAAATATTCAGAGGCACATTTGAGAATATTCTCAACTGCCTGAAAATGCTTCCAAGATTATTTGAGCACTTTAAAATATTTATAGCATTTAAAATGCCCAAATTCAAATACTTATGGCTTGTTCAAAAATCCAGAATGGCTCCATAATTGCAAGACCATTTTTGGTAAAGGTTTTAATCAAGACCAAAAATGGTGGGCTTTTATGAAGGGCATTTTGGGTTCATTGAAATTCCAATTGTTAGAAATTAGCATTTTCAGGGGGGTTGTTGGGGTTGATTAGCCCCCATTTCAAGTTTAAAATAAATTTAAACATGATGCACAAGTTCAACCAACCCTAATGCATAACAGGAAAGCAGGGATGTGACAACTCACCCCCACTCAAAAGAATCGCGTCCCGAGATTCAGGACTCGTCGGGAAGAAGGAGGGGTACTCAAGTCGAAGACGATCCTCCCATTCCCAAGTGGCTTCCTTTTCGGAATGGTGTGACCATTGAACCTTGAGAAACTTGACGTTATGGCGTCGAGTGGTACGCTCGGCTTGATCAAGGATACGAACGGGATATTCCCGATATGAGAGGTTATCTTGTAGATCAAGCGTTTCATGGTCCACTCCACGGATAGGATCCGCGAAGCAACGCCTGAGTTGAGAAACGTGGAAGACATCATGAACTCTGGAAAGATGCGGAGGTAGTTCCAATTGGTAGGCAACTTCTCCTCGTTTGGCAAGAATGCGAAAGGGTCCAATGTAACGAGGAGCCAATTTGCCTTTGATACCGAAACGATGGGTTCCCTTTAACGGCGTAACCTGAAGGTAAGCCTTTTCGCCGACTTCATAAGTCATGAGCTTATGTTTACGATCATATTGGCTCTTTTGATGAGATTGGGCTGTTTTCAATTTCTCACGAATAACGCGAACCTGCTCTTCTGCTGCCTGAATCATATCCAGGCCAAAGAGTTGTCTTTCCCCGGCTTCTGACCAATTAAGAGGCGTTCGACATTTTCATCCATAGAGAACTTCGAAAGGAGCTTTGCCCAAGCTAGCTTGATAACTATTGTTATAAGCAAACTCCACGAATGGAAGGCTTTTCTCCCAACCCATTCCGAATGAGATGACAGAAGCTTGGAGCATATCCTCCAGAATTTGATTGACTCGCTCTACTTGACCACTTGATTGAGGGTGGAAGGCGGTGCTAAAAGAGAGACGAGTTCCAATAGCATTTTGGAAACTTTCCCAAAATCGAGAGGTGAAGAGACTCCCATGGTCTGAGTTAATTTCCAATGGGACACCATGAAGAGACTCTATTCGGGAGATGTATAGGTCAGCTAGCTGGCTAGCGGTGATACTCTCACGAACAGGTAGGAAATGGGCTAATTTGGAAAGACGGTCGATCACGACAAAGATGGCATTATTCCCTCTCTTGGTCCTGGGAAACCCAGTAATGAAGTCCATACTGATCTTATCCCATTTCCATTCAGGAATGGCCAAAGGTTGAAGGGTGCCAGCAGGCCGTTGATGCTTTGCTTTAACACGACGACAGACGTCGCAACTAGCAATGTATTGAGCAATTTCTCTCTTCATCCTCGTCCACCAAAACCTGTGGCGTAGGTCTTGATACATTTTAGTACTACCGGGATGAATGGTGAGAGGGAATTCATGAGCTTCCTTAAGGATCAACTGGTGTAGATGTTGTTTCTTGGGAACCACCAAGCGGTTCTCGAAGAAGACAACACCTCGCTCATCCATGGAAAAAATCTAGCAACTCCGCTAGCAATGTTTTCCTTAATCCGGGATATGCCCTTATCACGCTTCTGGGCAGCTATGATTTGATCCGTAAGGTTAGGCTTCGCCACCAAGGTGGATAGGAATCCTCGAGGAACAATGTGAAGATTAAGCTTACGAAATTCCTCATGGAGAAGTGGTTGAATTTCTTGTAACATCAGGTTGTTACAATAGGATTTACAACTTAGCGCATCAGCCATGACATTGGCCTTGCCCGGGGTGTAAGTTATTCCTAAGTCGTAATCCGAGATCAACTCGACCCAACGTCGTTGCCTGAGATTCAAATCCGGTTGGGTGAAGATATATTTCAAATTTGGTGATCGGTGAATATCTCGCAACGATTACCGAGAAGGTAATGTCGCCATGTTTTGAGTGCATGGACTATAGCTGCAAGCTCTAGATCATGTGTGGGATAGTTTTCCTCATGGGGGTGTAATTGTCGTGAGGCATAGGCAATTACCTGACGATCTTGCATGAGTATGCAACCTAGTCCTTGTCGCGAGGCGTCGCAATAGATAATAAAGTCCTTGGAGAAATCTGGTGGTACCAGTACGGGAGCAGATGTCAGGCGTCTTTTCAGTTCCTGAAAGCTGAACTCGCACTGTGGGGTCCACTCGAACTTTTTATCTTTCTTGAGGAGTTCAGTTAGAGGTTTAGCAACCTTGGAGAAATTCTTGACGAAGCGGCGGCAATAGCTCGCTAAGCCAAGGAAGCTCCGAACTTGCTTGACCGTCTCAGGTGGAGTCTAATCAAGGACGGCTTGAACTCGCTTGGGATTGAGAGCAATACCCTTACCAGAGATTACATGGCCTAGATAGGTCACTTCTAGCAACCAAAATTCACACTTGGAGAATTTGGCGTAAAGGCGATGCTCTCGAAGTTTCGTCAATAGCAGCCTTATATGTTCGGCATGTTCCTCTTCATTCTTGGAATAGATGAGTATGTCATCAAGGTATACTACGACGAATTTATCCAAATACTCCATGAAGACCGAGTTCATTAACCGAGAGAAAGTGGCTGGGGCATTGGTTAAACCGAAGGACATGACGGTGTACTCGTATTGGCCATAGCGAGTAACAAATGCCATTTTGGGAATGTCCTCGTTTCTGATTTTGATTTGATTGTAGCCCAACCTCAAATCCATCTTGGAAAAGGCTGAGGATCTAGCGAGCTGGTCACACAGATCGTTGATCCTGGGAAGCGGATACTTGTTCTTGATAGTGACCAAGTTGACAGGTCAGTAATCTACAACCATCTGATCCGTTCCATCCTTCTTCTTGACGAAGAGGATGGGCCAAGCCCAAGGGGAGGAACTAGGACGGATGAAACCCTTTTTCAAGGACTCATCGAGTTGGTTCTTAAGCTCGGCTAGTTCTAAGGGTGCCATCTTATAGGGTCTCCTAGAAATTGGAACGGTTCCTGGAACAAGGTCTAGCACAAACTCGACATCCCTGTCAGGTGGAACACCTGGCAGTTCTTCTGGAAAGACATCCGGAAAGTCCCGGACTACCGGAATATCTTCAAGGTCTGGAAGGGGGTTGGCATTTAGGGAGTAAAGCTGGCGCTTGGCCACTCGAGTTAATACATTGACTGTCTTGCCCGATGGGTGAGTAAGTTGAACGGTTCTAGTGGCACAATCAATCTTAGCATAATGAGCTGACATCCGGTCCATACCCAAGATGATGTCTATGTCCGAGGACTTGAGAGCTATTAAAGATGCAAGGAAGACAAGTCTATCGACCAGAATTTCGTTCCCATGGCTTACTCTAGAAGTTTGCCATTTGGAACCCGGAGTTTCAATTACCATGGAAGTGGGCATGTCATAGAATGTCGTATTATGCAATCGAGCATAGTTCTCGGATATGAATGAATGAGATGCTCCAGTATCGAAAAGAACAGATGCCGGATGGCAATTAACAAGGAGCGTACCAAGGACGACGTTAGGATCCTCATGAGCCTCCTCAGCTGAGACATAGTTGACATGGCCACGTGCAGTGGTGACCGGCTTGGCGTAGAATGTCTTTCCCGCTGGCTTACCATGGCCAACGGACTTTCCAGACTGATTGGGGTTGTTGTTCTGGGGACACTCTCGACTATAGTGACCCGGCTCTCCACACTTGAAACATGTCACAACATTGGGGCGTGGAGCAGCATTAGCAGCGGGGCCACCATAGGGCTTGGGCGGTGCAAACTACTGGTTGGGGCGAGGCGCCTCAAAGGATGGCCTCGGAATGAACCTGGGTGGCAGTGCCGTGCTTGGAATCCACACTCGGCGCTTCTGAGATCCAGAGCTGGATGAAGAGCCAAAATCACGAGAGTGCTTGCGTGAAGCGTCTTAGTCAGACTGGCCTGTCTCAGCACTGATGGCTTTATTGACCAACTTCTGAAAGGAGGTGCACTCGTGCAGAGGAAGATCGCGGCAAAGCTCAGGGCTAAGTCCCTTGCGGAACCTTGCCTGCTTCTTAGCGTCGGTGGATACCTCTTCAGGAGCATATCATGCTAGATTCCCAAATTCACGACTATATGCATCCACAGTCAGTCTTCCTTGGGTGAAATTGCAGAACTCTTCCCTCTTGCGATCTATGAGACCTTCCGGGATGTGATGCTCACAGAAAGCCTCACTGAATTCAGCCTAAGTAATGATTTGGCCGACCGGGCGCATAGCTTCAAAGTTTTCCCACCAAAGGCTAGCAGGGCCTTCGAGGTGATAGGCAGCATAGGTAACCTTATCAGCTTCGGCTATGTTGGCAGAACGTAGCTTGTGTGTGATGCTGCGGAGCCAGTCATCTGTGTCGAGGGGCTCGACGGAATGATTAAATTTTGGTGGGTACAACTTGATGAAGTCATTGATTGACACCAAGTCATTTCGCTGATGGCGTGCAGTGTTCTGCTCAATCCGCTCTAGCAAGCGGTTAGTCTCACGCTTGCTTCTTTCTGCCTCCAGCATCACTTCGGCCAGAGAAGGTGGGTAAGGCAGATTTTCACCCCTAACTGCACTGGCTTCTCCCTGCTCCGGGGCAGCAGGGTTGCTGCGGGTGTTGACCATCCTAGGAGAAAACAAGACAACGGTTTAGATAAGGATGGCACAAACTTAGCAAGGAAGTGCAGAATGTAATGGATAACATGGAATGCTAAGATGCTCATTGCACGACATGGTAATATAGAAACTGCCATATATATATCATTGGTCATACACACCGTACATAGTTTAGTACAAGCCCAAGCTAGAGTACAACTACGGTGAAAGACATTACATCTCATCGAAGGCATTCCAAGCTCCTATACATTATTTTTCTACACCTCCGGAGCGTGATACACACCAAGTTGTATCCCACGGGTCACGCAGGACTGTGGAGAATACAACTATTACAATACTAGTGAAACTACTACTAGCTCAGACGGCTCCGTAGTAATCCTCATAGAAGTCGCTACCAAACCCTGGAAGTGGAACATGATCATCTAGGAACAGACGGTCCTGCGGAGCCTGCGGACCATAGGGACTCGGATGTGGCCTCGGTCCCACAGGTGGTGGCAGACGGGGACCACGAGGAGGGGTGATGCCTCCTACATCGCGCCACTCCATACAATCTGGCAATCCAGACCGTACAGGGTACAGATCCCTCAGGTCCATGTATCCTGCCTGTACCGCAGGTGCAAACCGAGTCAAAGTGGCCAAGTGATCAGCACGAGAGTTGAAAAGCTCCATACGCAAGGCCCGATTTTCGCGGTCCTTATCCTCGAGCATCTCGGCAGTGGTGCGGAGTAGTGACTCCTCATGTGAAGAGTCATAGTACAAAGCCTGATAGTACCCCTGTGCTCCGGGAAGTGAGGCTGGCATGTAACAGAAACCGGTGTTCTGTAGCAAGGCAGTCCTGGCTCGAATGATAGTCATCATTGAATAGGCTGCATCCTGGACAGACATCTCAATAGTGACCCCAAGTCCATAGGAACAGTGAAGGGGCTTAGTGGCTCCAGGATAAGAGGGATATATCATGACGGTACAAAGGTACTGGCTCTGGTTGAAGTCTCTGAACTTCTCCTCGATGGTATATTCCGGATACCACCAATAGCATGACTCAACCATCACTCGAACCAACATGGCCGTGTGGCCGGGCAATTCAAGGCACCGGGTCAGACGAACCACTTGGTTCTGCGAATGGGTGGCCATCTGAAAGAACAGAATAATGCAAAGGCATTAGAATTTTCTAGGGGAAATCGGACAGCATAACGGCTGTAAATGCTCAGAAAAAGATTTGAGGCATCCACAACAGTTTGCAATACCACTCAACAACATCATATCAAGGTTTTGATTCAACTGGCAACATACTAAAATTAGTAGAAACTGTACTGAGGCTGGTAACAACAATCCTATAAGCTACTACGGATTAGTAACACGTGAACCTGATAGAAGAAGAGAGCCTAGTCCTTAACCCACATTGAAAGAGAAGAGAATGACTCAGATCAGAGGGCATAAGGTAAAGGAGTAAAAGAGCCTTACGTTCCCTCCCACAATCAATTCCCCTACATATAACTAAAGCATTTCTAGACTCGACATCGACCAGTTTGGCTCAACGAACCTACAGGCAGTCCGGCTCTAATACCAACACTGTCAGGACCCTGATTCCAAGTCACATCGATCTAGCCGGTAACACCTCATATCACATTGCGGCCTCACGCACGGTATCCCCACGGGTTTCGCCTTACCATGGCCCGAGACCGTTTGCGCCTTTTGGCTCACGTATATGATAGTGTCGCTAGCATCCATATGACAGAGAACCCGGGCCAACATGGTTAGTCGTGAACCCAAAACGGCATAGACCTATGGAGACAGGCATACATGAATCACATCGAGCATGTCGGTCATCAGCGAGTGAATCCGGGCTATAGCACTGGGCTAACAGGACTCCGGGGAACCCGGGTTGTAGCAGGCTAAGCAAGACTCCGGATGTCATTGCGTGACATTTCCCTGGAGGGACAGACATAGGAACGAAGTGAAACACATGCCGGCCAGTCAAGTGTCCTGAGCAATAGTGCTGGGCTAGCAGGACTCCGGTGAACCGGGCTGTAGCGGACTACTATGTTTTGAGGAGCACTAGGCTACATTTTCCCATAAGAAAGGCTGCCAAGGATAAACAACTAGATTGTCGGATCCCACACATACCAAGCATTTCAATCATACACACAATATGCTCGATATGTGCAAATACAACATGGCATCACAACAAAACTCTACAACTCAAGTACTTTATTTAAAGGCTCCAGAGAGCCATACATAACATGTTCATACAGATAGGGGTCACATGACCCGACACTCAAGTCATACAAGCATACAAGCACATGCGGAAGCAAATAGTCTGAGTACAGACACTAGAAAGAAAGAAGGCTTCTCGAAGTCTGTCTATCTACATAGGGCCCTCCATGGTCAGGATCACCACCTGGGGGGCAATTCACTCATCGACGTCGAGATCTACATAAAACCCATCGGAGGGGGCGGTGTTGTCGTCTGAAAATAGTAATTAAGCAAACATGAGTACAAAGGTACTCAGCAAGTCTTACATCAGAACCTACTATACATGCTCATTCTCAAGAAGGTGGTGGAGTTATTGCAGCAAGCCAGCTTTGACTCTTGGCTAAGCTATCCTATGAGACACCACTAGTAAAATAGTTTTCGCGCACGAGTCCACTAATCACCAACACAATACTCCACCGGGGATCCTCCCTCGTCATCCTACGAGAGAGCCATCCTCGGTACTCACACTCATCTTGAGTCTTTTAGTAGTAACCATTAACTTGTCTATGAACTGTATAGGCAACCAAGTAGTCCTTTACCGCGGACGCGGCTATTCGAATAGTTTTATACCTGAAGGGGTGTACTTCATCACACATGTTTCCACCACTTAGCGTCTGCACACGACATGTGCTCGGCAGACTTCAAGCGAAAGCCGACGTGGGTGTAGACCACGACCTGACTAACCGCACAAGTCTCTAGTCCAGGTTTATCGCCTATTCAGGTTCCATCCGCAAGGAAATCCGGCCGGGGTGTCCTCAACGGCCCCAAACGATGTGTGCAGGGTTCCCGAGACACCAAACGGGCGACTCGGTACACCGTGCCATGGTGTATCTACCGCATCATAGCCCACCCCTAGGGTCAGTGCTACGCACGGCCGCCAACACATAACCTACAAACACCAGAAACTAGTTGCAACTCCTGGACAGAGGACGAGAGGGGTCAGTAAGTCGAGCGGGGTCATATTTCAGGGCCTAATGTGTGGTAGTAGCTGAATCTTAAATCACGCATACAGATCTCAGTTCTTATGGACGGCCTCAATGAAACAACCCACCATGTACTCCTACATGGCCTCTCATCGATACCTTTAACAAAACATATTAAACACATCCCTCACATTACCGACATAATCGTTTCACTCTAGCCCATCACCCAGATGAAGCAGACCTGACACAACTCTAAGCATAGCAGGCATAGCAAGGTAGGAAACACATACATGGCTCAATCAACTCCTACACATGCTAGTGGGTTTCATCTAGTTACTGTGGCAATGAAAGGTCATGCAGAGGATAAGGGTTCAACTACCATAGCACACAGCAGTTTGAAACGTTGTTGCCTTAATGCAGTAAATGAGAGCAGAGGCGAGAACATGGGATTGTATCGATATGATCAATGGGGCTGCTTGCCTGATGGAGTGGTAGTAGGGTACTGCCCTTCAGTTGGATACTCGAAGATATCCTCGGAGGCAGAACCTACCACGAAGGACACACAGAACAAAATCAACACATGACAATATGCAACAATATGATGCATGCTATGACATGGCAAAATGATGTGTCCTGCCTAATGCAATGTGAAACAAGTTGAGATGGGTCCATTTGAATCAAAGATTCAAATGAAGGTTAAAGTTCTTATGCATAATGAGTGTGTTAGCTTGTTTCACCTAAACAGCAAAGTTAAAGTGTTTTCTCATGCATGAAACCATTACAGATGGATAGATTGAATTTTTCTGATCATTTTTCATATATAATTTGTTTGATTTGGAGCTATGGTTGATTTTTTATGATTTTTAGAAGTTTAGGCTATTTTCTGGAATTTCTTATATAAGAATAAATCCAGAAAAAAAGAGTAATTGCATCAGCACTGCGTCACTATGACGTCAGTGAGTCAAAGGCACCAGGGGCCAGTCAAACCTGACTAGTGGGGCCCACTGGTCAGTGACTCTGTGCTCTAACTACGTTTAGTTAGCCTAATTAACTGGGCAGGGCCCACTAGTCAATGACTATACTAATTAAACTAACCTAGTTAGTTAGCACTAACAGAGTAATTAGTCGGGCGGGGCCCGCATGTCAGTGAGATAGAGGGGGAGGTCAACCCGTGTCAGCAGAGTCAACCTCGCCAGTCAGCGGGTCAAAGCCTGCCGGCGAGGCCAGAGGCGGCGGCGCGCTGCGGGAATCACCCATAGGGCACCATTTGATGCGCGGAGAGCAGCTACGGGCAGCTGGTGCTCGTCTGCATCCAGCCATGGTGATGGCTTGACCGGGAAGTGGCCGGAGCATTGCCGGCGACGAGCTTGGCAGAGGCCGAAGCTCGGGTCAGCTCGTGCGCGTGGCTGCAGTGGCCTAGGCGCCGTAGCAAAAGCACCTACGGCATCTACGCCACGCGGGGAGTGTGACGGGCACAAGCCCGTGACCAAATGGTCACCAGAGCATCGACGGTGACGTGGTCAGGCGGCGGCGCATTCGGACACAAGAGGCGCAGCATCTACGGTATTCTAGGGGCGAAACGGAAAGCACGAGGAGGTTCA
The DNA here is from genome assembly GCF_056163025.1 of Triticum urartu. NCBI lineage: Eukaryota > Viridiplantae > Streptophyta > Magnoliopsida > Poales > Poaceae > Triticum > Triticum urartu. Next base: position 688,986,245 of record NC_141874.1, on the reverse strand, counting down.
GCAGCTCACAGGGAAGCCGCAGGGAGGGTCAGTGTGCTCGGGGAAGGCTCGGTGCGGTCGGAATGGCGACGGCGATCTCGGGCGGCCCGAGGTTGAAGACGACAGCGACGGCGATGTTGCAAGGGCTCCGGCATCGTGCGGCTTGGCTAGTCGATGTAGTCGACGACGGCGAACTGTCCGGACACGGTAAGAGGGCGCGGGGACTGCGTTGGATGCGGCTGCGGCGAGCGGTGGTGACGGTGACGTCTCGGGCGACGTCGGGGAGGGCAAGAGAGAGGAACCAGAGGGGAGAACGAGTGTCTGTGAAGTCGGGGAGAGAGAGGGCGTTCGTCCCACGTCGACAGCTCGACGAGGGGAGCGGTGAGGCGGCGGGCAGCTGCATGGCACGCATGCTGTGCTCGCCGTCGAGCAGCTTCTTGCCTGTGCTGGCGAGTGCAAGCAGCTCACTGGCACAGGAGGTGGGCTGGGCCAGTAGGTGGGCCGGCTGGTGGGCTTCCAGGTAAGACTCTGGTCCTTTTTGTTTTCTCTTTTATTTATTTCCTGCTCTGTGTATGGAAATAGAATAAATACTATTTCATTTCCAAAAACTCTAGAAATATTTAGAGGCACATTTGAGAATATTCTCAACTGCCTGAAAATGCTTCCAAGATTATTTGAGCACTTTAACATATTTATAGCATTTAAAATGCCCAAATTCAAATACTTATGGCTTGTTCAAAAATCCAGAATGGCTCCATAATTGCAAGACCATTTTTGGCAGAGGTTTTAATCAAGACCAAAAATGGTGGGCTTTTATGAAGGGCATTTTGGGTTCATTGAAATTCCAATTGTTGGAAATTAGTATTTTCAGGGGGGTGTTGGGGTTGATTAGCCCCCATTTCAAGTTTAAAATAAATTTAAACATGATGCACAAGTTCAACCAACCCTAATGCATAACAGGAAAGCAGGGATGTGACAGATATACATTTATTTTTAAAATCAGTCTGAATGTGACTCAAAATTTCGGGATTAAAAACAGTTCAGACTGCACCGACATATGCAAAATTTCGTATAATTTTTTAACCGTGGCCACAATATGGGCTGTAATGCTAACATAAAGAATATGCGCTCCAAAAAAACCCGTAAGAATTAGCAAATGGGTTGTAAATTATTTGAAATAATGGCAGATGGGCTGTATGCTGTTTTCCACAGATTTGAGGCTTTCCACAGATGGCCTGTATACCGTTGGATGTCCATCCAACGGCCGTCGTGCTTCTTCAATCTCTGCTCTTCCTGCTCCAGCCGCTCAAACAAGCGCCGGCGGGACTGCCTGCTCCCTCCTCCCCGCGGCCGGCTGTGCTGCCGCGCAGGCCTCACCGCCCCATCGTACTCCCATCGCTGGCCTAGCCATCCCTCAACTCACCCACACCTGCTGTTATTCTCCGGCGACGGCAGACGAACCAGTAAACCCTCGTACAGTCATACTCCCCTCCGCGTGGGAAACAAAAACAACGGCTGAGTCTTCCCTACCTCCGTGTCGTTCCCTTCCTAGGCCTCGCCGTCATCCACCGCCCTGGTGCTCTCGGTGTGTCGTGGTCAGCGTGGTAAACGACCGACATGCATCTGAAGTGGACTGTACGTGGAGAGGCTGACAGGTGGGTCCACGGCCGCATGCGAGGAAATGCCTCCTTATTACACGCAAAATAATGATTTCCTCCACCTGACATCTGGGACCCACCGAAACGGCCTCCGTATTTCATGAAAAAAACGTTACCGCCGCTGACAGCTCGGACCCACCAGCTATATCTTCGCACACAAGGAAGTGCCTCCTTATTACGCCCAAAAAATGAATACTCCCCCTACTAGCTGGGACCCAGTATAGTGGGCCTACTAAGTTGATGGGGATGAAGGGCTTTCTCAACTTAGTTAATATGCACGATTCTAGATCGACTGACCGTACGATGTCCATCCAACGGCCGTAGTGCTTCTTCAACCTCTGGTCTTCTTGCTCCAGCCGTCCAAAGCATCGCCGGTCGTGCCGCCTGCTCATGCCTCCCGTGGCCGGCTGTGCTGCCGCGGAGGCCTCACCGCCCCCATACTACTCCCACCGTAGGCTAGGCCATCCCTCCACTCCACTCACCCACACCCCCTATTATTCTGCGGTGACGGCAGCGCAGCCGAACGAGTGAACCCTCGTACTCCTCAACGCGTGGGCATCCACTACCGCGTCTTCCCCGGCTCTGCGTCGTTCCCTTCCTAGGCCTCGCCATCGTCCACCGCCGTGGTGCTATCGGCGCGGCGTGGTCAATGTGGTCAATGACCGAATTCCATTGGAAGAATACTGTACGTGGAGAGGCTGACAGCTGGGTCCACGGCAGCCGCAAGTGCCTCCTTATTACGCGGAAAATAATTATTCCTCCACCTGACAACAGGGACCCACCGGACGCCCACCAGTATATCGCGAAAAAAACGTTTGGCCCTGACTGCAGGGACCCACCCGACGGGCCACCGTATTTCGCAAAAAAAACATTCCCCTGCTGTCAGCTCGGACCCACCGGAAGTGCGTCCTTATTACGCACAAAAAAATGAATACCCCTTGCTAGCTGGGACCCACCTTGGTGAGAGGCTGACTTGTGGGCCTACTAAGTTGACGGGGACGGAGGGCTTTGTCAACTTAGTCAATATGCACGATTCTAGCTCCAGTGACGATACGATGTCCATCCAACGGCCGTAGTGCTTCTTCAACCTCTGGTCTTCTTGCTCCAGCCGCCCAAACCAGCACCGATCGTGCCTCGTGCACCTGCCTCCCGTGGCCGGCTGCGATGCGGTGGAGGCCTCACCGCCCCCTACTACTCCCACCGCTGGCCAGGCCATCCCTCTACTCACCCACACCCCCTGTTATTCCGCGGCGACGGCAGCCTCACACCGCAGCGAACCAGTGAACCCTCCTACTCCTCTACGCGTGGGCATCCACTGCCACGTCTTCCCCGGCTCCGCGTCGTCCCCTTCCTAGGCCTCGCCGTCGTCCACCGCCCTGGTGCTCTCGGCGCAGCGTGGTCAACATGGTCAGGGAACGGCTTCCCTCGGACGTGGACTGTACGTGGAGAGTTCAAGCTGGGTCCACGGCCGCAGCAAGGAAGTGCCTCCTCATTACGTGCAAAATAATTATACCTCCACCTGACAGCGAGGACCCACCAGACGGGGCACCGTATTTCTCCCCCTGATGGCTGGGACCCACCAGCTACATCTTCGCACGCAAGGAAGTGCCTGATAGTCGGGACCCACCTGGTCGAAGCGTATGTAGCGTTGTCATTCTGGTCGCGAACGTGTACGTACATATATACTAGTGCATGTAGAGGCGTGCACGTGTCGTAGTAGAGGCGGACAGGGTGCAAGAAAGAAAATACGGCCACGTATGTGTACATACGGGCGGGGTCTCGAACGCCTACTCGCGCATACGTACGGCGAGGGCTCGTTGACATGGCTGGGTCGGAATAGAGAAACAGCGTCATCGTCGTGTTCATGGGGAGGCAACGGAATGCATCGTGTTCATGGGGAGGCAACGGAATGCATGGTCGTGTTCATGGGGAGGGCTTGGACGGAACAGGCGATGGAAACGAGGCCTGGCGTAGCACACAATGGAGGAAACGGACCTCCTACATTCGGAACGGGGTCCTGTTGATCGGGAGGGGTCTGGCATACCGCAAAACGGAGGAAACGGACCTCCTACGGTCGAAACGGGGGTCCTGTTGATCGGGAGGGGTGTGGCGTACAGCAAAACGGACGAAATGGACTTGTGTTGGAGCGCTACGGTCGAAACGGGGGTCCTGTTCATCGGGAGGGGTGTGGCGTACCGCAAAACGGTACTCCACGGGATACTGTTCATCTCCACCGTCAACCCCCTCCAGCCTCCACGAGCTACTGTTCATCCACCGTCGACCTCCTCCAGCCTCCACCTGCGACTGTTCATCCACGGGCTCCTGTTCATCCAGCCTCCACTGCGCGCTACTCCACCGACTACTGTTCAACCAGCCCTCTCCACGGGCTCCTGTTCAACCACCGCCCCCCCCCCCCCACGGGCTATTGTTCATCCTGCCCTCCACCGTATATTGTTCATCCTGCCCTCCACGGGGTGGTCCTGTTCATCCAGCCCTCCACAGGGTCCTGTTCATCCAGCCCCAACCGGCTCGATCGATCGGGGTCCTGTTCATCCAGAGGCAACACCACGGGGTCCTGTTCATCCACCCCCATCGGGAACTGTTCATCCACCCCCATCGCGAACTGTTCATCCAACCACCACCCCTCCCCCCCCCCCCGCAATGCTCACTGTTCATCCAGAGGCAGCATCGATCAGCTTCAGTTACCAGCAGTAGCGAAGGAATCGCTCGATCGGGTTCAGTTAACAGCCATCAATCGATCCCTCGGGTTCAGTAACGCGTAGCCTGCAGTGCAATCGCTCGGGTTCAGTTAGAGTCCAACGCCTCGCTCGGGTTCAGTTAGAGCCAATGCCTCGCACACACACGCGTAAGTGTACGAGAGAAACGCGCATCGCTCGGCCCCCGACCTCCCACCGTAACCGGGAACTCCCCGAAATTTTCCTCCCCCTCGCTTCTACCACGTTTTTTTCCGTCATGGACGGCCCAAAGAATGTCATGCAGCTGCGTCTCTGGTCCGCCCAGGACGAAAATCCCATTTTCTGTCATGATTTTTTGTCATAGAAGTAGGAGCCCACCACATCTATGATGATACCGTGTTTTGTCACAATTATTGTCATAGAAGTGTCATATGTATGACAGAAAAAAAAATTCGTTCAGCCCAAAATGTCACGGATGTGTCTTTTTTTTGTAGTGATATTCAGATCCATAAGATTCAAGACAAAAGTTTAATATTGACATAAAAATAATAATACTTCAAGCATACTAAGAAAGTAATCATGTCTTCTCAAGATAACATGGCCAATTAAAGTTATCCCTGCAAAATCATATAGTCTGGCTATGCTCTATCTTCATCACACAAAATATTTAAATCATGCACAACCCCGATGAGAAGCCAAGCAATTGTTTCATACTTTTTATGTTCTTAAACTTTTTCAATCTTCACGCAATACATGAGTGTGAGCCATGGACATAACACTATAGGTGGAATAGAATGGTGGTTGTGGAGAAGACAAAAAGGAGAAGATAGTCTCACATCAACTAGGCGTATCAACGTGCTATGGAGATGCCCATCAATAGATATCAATGTGAGTGAGTAGGGATTGCCATGCAACGGATGCACTAGAGCTATAAGTGTGTGAAAGCTCAAAAAAAACTAAGTGGGTGTGCATCCAACTCGCTTGCTCACGAAGACCTAGGGCATTTTGAGGAAGCCCGTCATTGGAATATGCAAGCCAAGGTCTATAATGAAAGATACCCAATAGTATATGAAAGTGACAACATAGGAGACTCTCTATCATGAAGATCATGGTTCTACTTTGAAGCACGAGTGTGGTAAAAGGATAGTAACATTGCCCTTCTCTATTTTTCTCTCATTTTTTTATTTGGGCCTTCTTTTCTCCTTTTTATGGCCTCTTTTTTTCGTCCGGAGTCTCATCTCGACTTGTGGGGGAATCATAGTCTCCATCATCATTTCCTCACATGGGACAATGATCTAATGATGATCAATACACTTTTATTTAGTTACAACTCAAGAATTACAACTCGATACTTATAACAAAATATGACTCTATGTGAGTGCCTCCGGCGGTGTACTGGGATTGCGATGGATCAACAGTGACATGTATGAAAAATTAAGCATGGTGGCTTTACCAGAATATGATGTCAACTACATGATCATGCAAGGCAATATGACAATGATGAAGCGTGTCATGATAACAGAACAGTTGAAAGTTGCATGGCAATATATCTTGGAATGGCTATGGAAATGCCATAATAGGTAGGTATGGTGGCTGTTTTGAGGAAGGTGTATGGTGGGTTTATGGTACCGGCGAAAGTTGCGGGGTACTAGAGAGGCTAGCAATGGTGGAACGGTGAGAGTGCGTATAATCCATGGACTCAACATTAGTCATAAAGAACTCACATACTTATTGCAAAAATCTATTAGTTATTGAAACAAAGTACTATGCGCATGCTCCTAGGGGGATATATTGGTAGGAAAAGACCATCGCTCGTCCCCGACTGCCACTCATAACGAAGACAATCAATAAATAAATCATGCTCCGACTTCATCACATAACGGTTCACCATACGTGGATGCTACGGGAATCACAAACTTTAACACAAGTATCTCTCAAATTCACAACTACTCACCTAGCATGACTCTAATATCACCATCTTCATATCTCAAAACAATCATCAAGTATCAAACTTCTCATAGTATTCAATGCACTCTATATGAAAGTTTTTATTATACCCATCTTGGATGCCTATCGTATTAGGACTAGTTTCATAACCAAAGCAAATTACCATGCTGTTCTAAGGACTCCCAAAATAATATAAGTGAAACATGAGAGTTCATTTATTTCTTCAAAATAAAACCACCATGCTCTAAAAAGATATAAGTGAAGTACTAGAGCAAACGACAAACTACTCCAAAAGATATAAGTGAAGATCGGTGAGTAGTCGAATAATTATGTAACTATATGAAGACTCTATAACATTTAAGAATTTAAGATCTTGGTATTTTATTCAAACAGCAAGCAAAACAAAATAAAATGATGCTCCAAGCAAAACACATATCATGTGGTGAATAAAAATATAGCTCCAAGTAAAGTTACCGATGAACGAAGATGAAAGAGGGGATGCATTCCGAGGCATCCCCAAGATTAGACTCTTGGTTGTCCTTGAATATTACCTTGGGGTGCCTTGGGAATCCCCAAGCTTAGGCTCTAGCCACTCCTTATTCCATAGTCCATCGAATCTTTACCCAAAACTTGAAAACTTCACAACACAAAACTTAACAAAAAACTCGTAAGCTCCATTAGTATAAGAAAATAAATCACCACTTAGATACTGTTGTGAACTCATTACAAATTCATATTGGTGCAATATCTACTGTATTCCAACTCGTATATGCTTCATACCCTCCGATACTACTCATAGATTCATCAAAATAAGAAAACAACACATAGAAAACAGAATTTGTCAAAAACAGAACAGTCTGTAGTAATCTGGATCAAACATATAGTTATGCAACCCCCAAAATTCTAAAAAAAATTGCTGGACGTGAGGAATTTATCTATTAACCATCTTAAAAAAGAATCAACTAAGTATCACTCTCCAATAAAACATAGCAGCAAATCTCGTGAGCGCTAAAGTTTCTGTTTTTTTACAGCAAGATCGCAAAGACTTTCCCAAGTCTTCCCAAAGGTTCTACTTGGCACAAACAGTAATTAAAACATAAAAACTCAATCATAACAGAGGCTAGATAAATTATTTATTACTAAACAGGAACAAAAAGCAAGGAACAAAACTAAAATTGGGTTGCCTCCCAACAAGCGTTATCATTTAACGCCCCTAGCTAGGCATGATGATTTCAATGATGCTCACATAAAAGATAAGAATTGAAATATAAAAAGAGCATCATGAAGAATATGACTAGCACATTTAAGTCTAACCCACTTCCTATGCATAGGGATTTTGTGAGCAAACAACCTGTGGGAACAAGAATCAACTTGCATAGGAAGGTAAAACAAGCAAATCTTCAAGATTTTCAACACATAGAGAGGAAAAGTGATATTATTGCAATTCCTTCAAGCATATGTTTCTCCCTCATAATAATTTTCAGTAACATCATGAATGAATCCAATAATATAACTATCACATAAAACATTCTTTTCATGAGCCATAAGCATAGAATTTTTATTACTCTCCACATAAGCAAAATTCTTCTCATTCGAAATAGTAGTGGGAGCAAACTCAACAAAATAACTATCATATGAGGCATAATCCAATTGAAAATTAAAATCATGATGACAAGTTTCATGGTTATCATTATTCTTAATAGCATACAAGTCATCACAATAATAATCATAGATAGCAGCTTTGTTCTCATAATCAATTGGAACCTCTTATGAAATAGTGGATTCATCACTAAATAAAGTCATGACCTCTCCAAATCAACTTTCATCAATATAATCATCATAAATAGGAGGCATGCTTTCATCATAATAAATTTGCTCATCAAAACTTGTGGGACAAAAAATATCATCTTCATCAAACATAGCTTCCCCAAGCTTGTGGCTTCGCATATCATTAGCATCATGGATATTCAAGGAATTCATACTAACAACATTGCAATCATGCTCATCATTCAAATATTTAGTGCCAAACATTCTAATGCATTCTTCTTCTAGCACTTAAGCACAACTATAGGAATCCTTATTTTCATGAAATACATTAAAAAGATGAAGCATATGAGGCAACCTTAATTCCATTTTTTGTAGTTTTTTCTTTTATATACTAAACTAGTGATAAAACAAGAAACTAAAAGATTCGATTGCAATATCTAAAGATATACCTTCAAGCGCTAACCCCGGCAATAGCGCCAGAAAAGAGCCTGATGTCTACTACACAACCTTCTTTTTGTAGACGTTGTTGGGCCTCCAAGTACAGAGGTTTGTAGGACAGTAGCAAATTTCCCGCAAGTGGATGACCTAAGGTTTATCAATCCGTGGGAGGCGGAGGATGAAGATGGTCTCTCTCAAACAACCCTGCAACCAAATAACAAAGAGTCTCTTGTGTCCCCAACATACCCAATACAATGGTAAATTGTATAGGTGCACTAGTTCGGGGAAGAGATGGTGATACAAGTGCAATATGGATAGTAGATATAGGTTTTTGTAATCTGAAAATATAAAACAGCAAGGTAACTAATGATAAAAGTGAGCGAAAACGGTATTACATTGTGTTGAAACAAGGCCTAGGGTTCATACTTTCACTAGTGCAAGTTCTCTCAACAATAATAACATAATTGGATCATATAACTATCTCTCAACAGGCAACAAAGAGTCACTCCAAAGTCACTAATAGCGGAGAACAAACAAAGAGATTATTGTCGGGTACAAAACCACCTCAAAGTTATCCTCTGATCGATCTATTCAAGAGTCAGTAGTAAAATAACACGAAGCTATTCTTTCCGTTCAATCTATCATAGAGTTCGTACTAGAATAACACCTTAAGACACAAATCAACCAAAACCCTAATGTCACCTAGATACTCCAATGTCACCTCAATTATCCGTGGGTATGATTATACGATATGCATCACACAATATCATATTCATCTATTCAACCAACAGAAAGAACTTCAAAGAGTTCCCCAAAGTTTCTACCGGAGAGTCAAGAAGGAAACGTGTGCCAACCCCTATGCATAAGTTCACGAGGTCACAGAACTTGCAAGTTGATCACCAAAACATACATCAAGTGGATCACGTGATATCCCATTGTCACCACAGATAAGCACATACAAGACATACATCAAGTGTTCTCAAATCCTTAAAGACTCGATCCGATAAGATAACTTCAAAGGGAAAACTCAATTCATCACAAGAGAGTAGAGGGGGAGAAACATCATAAGATCCAAATATAATAGCAAAGCTCGCGATACATCAAGATCATGCCGACTCAAGAACACGAGAGAGAGAGAGAGAGATCAAACACATAGCTACTGGCTCATACCCTCAGCCCCGAGGAAGAACTACTCCCTCCTCGTCATGGAGAGCGCCGGGATGATGAAGATGGCCACCGGAGAGGGATTCCCCCCTCCGGCAGGGTGCCGGAACGGGTCTAGATTGGTTTTCGGTGGCTACGGAGGCTTCTAGCGACGGAACTCCCAATCTAGGTTTCTTTCTGGAAGTTTTGAGTTATATAAGAGGTGTTGAAGTCGGGGACAAGTCAGGGGGTCCCTGAGGCAGCCACGAGGCAGGGGGCGTGCCCCCCACCCTCGTGGTGGCCTCGGGACTCTTCTGGCCCACCTCCGGAACTCCGTGGGCTTCTTCTGGTCCAAAAATGATCTCCGTGAAATTTCAGGTCAATTGGACTCCGTTTGATTTTCCTTTTCTGCGATACTTAAAAACAAGCAAAACACAAAAACTGGCACTGGGCCCTAGGTTAATAGGTTAGTCCCAAAAATCATATAAAAATAGCATATAAATGCATATAAAACATCCAAGGTTGATAATATAATAGCATGGAACAATCAAAAATTATAGATACGTTGGAGACGTATCAATAACCTAGGGCGATACGGCACTAGCTCCAGTTCATCAATATAATGTAGGCATGTATTCCGTAAATAGTCATACGTGCTTTATTAAAAGAACTTGCATGACACCTTTTGTCCTACCCTCCCATGGTAGCGGGGTCCATACTGGAAACTAAGGGATATTAAGGCCTCCTTTTAATAGAGAACCGGAACAAAGCATTAACACATAGTGCATACATGAACTCCTCAAACTACGGTCATCACCGGGAGTGGGCCCGGTTGTTATCATTCCGAGGTTGCCGAATCATAACCATAGTAGGTGACTATAACTTGCAAGATCAGATCTAAAACATGGATATAATGATGATAACATAAATGGTTCAGATCTGAAATCATGGCACCCGGGCCCAAAGTGACAAGCATTAAGCATGGCTGTCGATGTCAAAACCGGCGGATCTCGGGTAGGTGGTCCCGAACTGTGCGTCTAAGGTGGATCGTAACACAAGGCATGGGACACGATGTTTATCCAGGTTCGGGCCCTCTTGATGGAGGCAATACCCTACTTCCTGCTTGATTTTTCTTGATGATATGAGTAGTACAATAGTTGATCTACCACGAGATCAGAGAGGCTAAACCCTAGAAGCTAGCCTATGGTATGATTGTATGTTGTCCTACGGACTAAAACCCTCCAATTTATAGACACCGGAGGGGGCTTGGGTTACACAAGGTCGGTTTACAAAGGAGGAGATATACATATCCGTATTTCCTAGCTTGCCTTCCACGCCAAGTAGAGTCCCATCCGGACACGGGACGAAGTCTTCAATCTTGTATCTTCATAGTCCAACAGTCTGGCCAAAGGATATAGTCCGGCTGTCCAGAGACCCCCTAATCCAGGGCTCCCTCAGTAGCCCCTGAACCAGGCTTCAATGACGATGAGTCCGGTGCGCAGTGTTGTCTTCGGCATTGCAAGGCGGGTTCCTCCTCAGAACACACCATTGAAGAATTTGAATACAAGGATAGTGTCCGACCCTACAAAATAAGTTCCAAATACCACCGTAGAGAGAATAATATTTCCACAAATCTAATTTGTTGACACGTTTTGACAGCATGACATCATGCCATGGCCCGGTTATTATTCGAACCGCTTTTCTCAACCAGCTCCGCACATATCGCGAGGCGGCTTTCTTGACATGTCTTGTCAAAGCAGAGATCGTGTTGCCCTTATCACGGGATTCTCATCAATACAGACGTGGGTAACCCAACCGCGCCATCAATTACGGCGCCTGGGGAGTAAGTGGTTTTGCTAGGCAAGTGGGGAGGCATATCGCCTCTTCCACCCTTATAAAGGGACGGAGATTTACTTTTTTCACCCACACCTTCTTCCTCCTCGCTTACCCATTCCCGCACACTCGAGCTCTAGCGCCCAAGCTCGCGTTCTTCTTCTCAAACCACTCCAAGCATGTCTGGAGAAGGAGGCAAGTGGATGGTCTGCTCTGTCACGGAGGAGAACATCAAAGAGTTACGGGAAGCCGGATACCTGGCTACGGATATTGCGCACCGGCTGCCAAATGCGGGGCAGATCGTCCCAACGCCCGAACCCCATGATAGGGTAGTTTTTCTTACCCACTTTGTCCGCGGACTGGGATTTCCTCTCCACCCGTTCGTCCGCGGGCTCATGTTCCACTATGGGCTGGATTTTCATGATCTGGCCCCCAACTTCATCCTCAACATCTCGGCGTTTATCGTCATGTGCGAGGCCTTCCTCCGCATCAGGCCCCATTTCAGCTTATGGCTGAAAACCTTCAATGTTAAGCCGAAGGTAGTGGGTGGCCAACAAGCAGAGTGTGGAGGCGCCATGATGGGCAATATGCCTAATGTCACCTGGCTCGAGGGCACCTATGTGGATACCATAAAGGGGTGGCAATCGGGGTGGTTCTACATCAGCGAGCAGCGCGACTCCAACTGGGTGGTGGCCCGCAAATTTTGATCCGGAATCCCCACACGGCTCACCTCCTGGAAAAAGAAGGGCCTGTCCTGGGGCTCTTCGGTAGAGTTGACCGGACTCCAGACCTGCATCTAGAACATGACGAGTAGAAAAATCAAGCTTGTCAATGTGGTCCAGGTTATACTCTTCCGCCAGATCCTTCCGTGCCAAAGACGGGCATTCAATTTGTGGGAATTCGACTCGGCCAAGCACCAGACATTGCGAGAGCTCTATGACACGACACACGAGGATGTCTGGAGGGTGTTGTTCAAGAGCGCCGAGATGCCTCCCTCCCTCACCGAGGACCGCGGACTCAGCGCAAAGCGCCGCACCAATCCGGTAGGCTTTTATATCTCTCAGGGTATTTATTTGCCCCGGTTTAGTTATGTGCTAGATCTAAGCTTCCATGTCATTAACAAGACTAGGTAGAGACAGCGGAGCAGCTTGATTGTCCAGCCCCCTTGCCCGAAGATCCTGTAGATGCTCTTCTAACGAAGATGCTGACTCCGGCACCTTACGAGGTGCCGGCAAAGAAGGCCAAGAAGAAGGCCACGGGGACCCGGAAGGGTCTCCGGTGCAAGGTTGTATCGGACTCATCGTCCGATGAATCCGACACGCACTCCTCCCATGGAAACGAGGAGGAGGAGGAGAAAAGTTCTCCCCCCAGCCAGGGGAGACAAGAAAAGGAAGGCCGACCCATCCGGGGAGGCCGAAGGTTCCAAGAAGGGAAGGACCCTCCCTCCGAACCGTGCCACGATGGCCGCCGATAGCGGCGACGAGTGGCTACCCAGGGACAAGCCCCTGGCGAAGTCGTAAGTGTCCGGACACCATAGTACTTCATGGTATATTTTATTGTATTGCCTTTCCTCATGCCGAACATGATTATGCAGTCCGTCCCTGCTACCTCTTGAGCACTGCGTTGGATTTCCCCGAAGAGGAAGCGATGATGCAGCAAAGTAGTGTAAGTATTTCCCTCAGTTTTTGAGAACCAAGGTATCAATCCAGTAGGAGGCTACGCTCGAGTCCCTCGTACCTACACAAAAACAATAGCTCAACGCAACCAACACGCTTAGGGGTTGTCAATCCCTTCACGGTCACTTACGAAAGTGAGATCTAATAGAGATGATAAATAATATTTTTGGTATTTTTGATATAGAGATGCAAAGTAAATAAAGTAAAAGCAAAGCAATAATAAAGTGATGGAGATTGATATGATGAGAAAGAGACCCGGGGGCCATAGGTTTCACTAGTGGCTTCTCTCAAGAGCATAAGTATTCTACGGTGGGTGAACAAATTACTGATGAGCAATTGACAAAATTGAGCATAGTTATGAGAATATCTAGGTATGATCATGTATATAGGCATCACGTCCGAGACAAGTAGACCGAAACGATTCTGCATCTACTACTATTACTCCACTCATCGACCGCTATCCAGCATGCATCTAGAGTATTAAGTTAAAAACAGAGTAACGCCTTAAGCAAGATGACATGATGTAGAGGGATAGTTTGATGTAATATGATAAAAAAACATCTTGTTATCCTCGATGGCAACGCTACAATTCGTGCCTTGTTGCCCCTTCTGTCACTGGGAAAGGACACCGCAAGATCGAACCCAAAGCTAAGCACTTCTCCCATGGCAAGAACAACCAATCTAGTAGGCCAAACCAAACTGATAATTCGAAGAGACTTGCAAAGATAACCAATCATACATAAAAGAATTCAGAGAAGATTCAAATATTATGCATAGATAGACTTGATCATAAACCCACAATTCATCGGTCTCAACAAACACACCGCAAAAACAAGATTACATCGAATAGATCTCCACGAGAGATGGGTAGAACATTGTATTGAGATCCAAAAAGAGAGAAGAAGCCATCTAGCTACTAGCTATGGACCCGTAGGTCTGAAGTAAACTACTCACACTTCATTGGAGGGGCTTGGATGATGATGTAAAAGCCCTCCGTGATCGATGCCCCCTCCGGCGGAGCTCCGAAACAGGCCCCAAGATGGGATCTCGTGGATACAGAAAGTTGCGCCAGTGGAATTAGGTTTTTGGCTCCGTCCCCCATCGTTTGGGGGTACGTGGATATATATAGGAGGAAGAAGTACGTCGGTGGAGCTTCGAGGGGCCCATGAGGCAGGGGCGCGCCCTAGGGGGCGCCCCCTACCCTCATGACCACCTCGTGGCTTTCTTGGCAGAGGGTCCAAGTCTCCTGGATCTTATCTGATGAGAAAATCACATTTCCGAAGGTTTCATTCCATTTGGACTCCGTTTGATATACCTTTTCTTCGGAACCCTAAAACAGGCAAAAAACAACAATTCAAGGTTGGGCCTCCGGTTAATAGGTTAGTCCCAAAAATAATATAAAAGTGGATAATAAAGCCCAATAATGTCTAAAACAGTAGATAATATAGCATGGAGCAATCAAAAATTATAAATACGTTGGAGACGTATCAGTCCCGAGCTCATCTCGACGTACCCTCGTCAAGCGGCTCCTTGGACTCGTCGGATATGAACAGCCATTCTCTTCCAACCGCTTCCACCCCACGCCCTACGGACAACACCGTGGTGTTGTCTCAAAAGGCACCGAGCCGAGGGGAGGTGGTCCTGGGGGCGCCTCACGGCGACTTCCCAGACCCTGGGTACCAAGGGAGCGAGGCTCCTACGGGCTTCGAGTTCAGGCCCCAGCCAGACACTGCGCCGGAACCTTCGATGGTTCCGGACTCTGGCAGGCGGTCCCCCGTCCAGGGGGGCCAACCATCCGTGCCGGTGTCCTCTGTCCAACTAGAGGCACCGGACAACTTGCTGGAAGCTCTTTGCAGCGCTTCCATCGAAGAAGAGCACCGCACTATCATGAGTGCGGTGGTCGAGAAGGTTCAGTCCGCCAAGAACGGACTGACCGAAGCTTGCGCCAGCCTCCTAACAGGCTTTGAGGTAAGCAATCAAAATATAATAAGAAAATATTACCGCATAGATAGTAGCCCCTGATGCTCTGTTCGGCGTTCGCGAAGAAAAGCCGAATAGAGGATCAAATGATAACTCAGGAGTCTAATTAGAGTATGTCTATGTGTATGTGCAAGCTTCACTGTTGGCCGCTGCCGCACGTACTGCGGAGGTCTCTGCGCTGAAGCAGGACCTGACGCGGTCCGAGGACGAGCTCGGCCTTAAAAAGAGGCAGCTCGAAGAGAGCAAAGGTAAGATATACCCCTGTCTATTTGAATAATACGTCAAAGCGTACTGGTACAAGTAGTGAAATAAGCATAAAGTAGGACAATTTGAAATGTCCTATCCCAGGGCAAGCTACGCATAAATAGTGAAAAGCGGGTATATCAAGTATTACTAGAGACCACCTGGCGGTTCCCGTGTTCATCTTAGCTTCTTGCCGCCTTGGTTGTTACTTCCGGAATGTGTCCGGAAATCGTACTGCCGGAAAGGGCTTCCAAAGAGTTAGGCCCTAAAAGAGAAAAGGAATGTCAAAGGTATACAGCCCCTAGTGTGGTTAAGCCACAATGCGGGGCATGTCCTGATTGTGCCCCCGCCTATGTCCATGGTATTTTCAATGCGTAGTTATGTACGCACGGCACGGATTTCGTTGCTTCACCGAGACTGGGACGGGGGCCGAATTGCTAGGCAAGCTCTGATCGTGCCAGGCGATTATGTTGCAGCTTGTTCCGGACTCGCTTGAAGGTGTCCGGGGGCTGTAACGCCGAATTGGTGGTCTGCCTAAACAGGCTGCTTTGTGCTTCTGCTACAAGGGCCGTAGTGTGCTCTTCCGTACGGAGCGAGCGTTCTGTGTTTCCATTTACTATTATGACCCCGCGAGGTCCTCGCATCTTGAGCTTGAGGTATGCGTAATGCGACACTGCGTTGAATTTTGCAAATGTTGTCCGTCCTAGCAGTGCATGATAGCCACTGCGAAACGGGACGATGTCGAAATTAACTCTTCGCTTTGGAAGTTATCTGGTGATCCGAAGACCACTTCCAGTGTGATTGAGCCTGTGCAATGGGCCTCTACACCTGGGATGACGCTTTTAAAGGTGGTTTTGCTGGGTTTGATCGTCGAGGGATCGATACCCATTTTTCGCACTATATCCTGATAAAGCAGGTTCAAGCTGCTGCCGCCGTCCATAAGGACTCGAGTGAGGTGAAATCCGTCAATGATGGGGTCTAGGACCAGTGCAGCGGATCTGCCATGACGGATACTAGTGGGGTGGTCCCTGCGATCGAAGGTGACCGGACAGGCAGACCATGGGTTGAACTTCGGGGCGATGGGCTCCATCGCATAGACATCCCTTAGTGCACGCTTCCGCTCCCTCCTGGGAATGTGGGTTGCGTATATCATGTTCACCGTCTTCACTTGTGGGTGAAACCCCTTCTATCCTCCTGTGTTCAGCGGCCGGGGCTCCTCCTCGTCATCGCTATGTAGCCCCTTGTCCTTGTTCTTGGAATTTAACTTGTCGTCCTCCTTGAACACCCAACATTCTCTATTGGTGTGATTGGCTGGCTTGTCGGGGGTGCCGTGGATTTGACACGAGCGATCCAGTATGCGATCCAGACTGGATGGAGCCAAAGTATTTCTTTTAAATGGCTTTTTCCGCTGACCGGATCTAGAGCCTCTCAATCCGGCATTAACTACCGTATCTTCGGTGTTATCGCCGTTATTGCAGCGCTTTGGTCTATTACGATGCTGCCTACCGTTAACATCTTTGGTATCCGAGGTGTCCGGATTCCTCGATGTGTTGTTGCTGCGAGCCAGCCAGCTGTCCTCGCCCGCGCAAAAGCGGGTCATGAGTGTTGTGAGGGCTGCCATAGATTTCGGCTTCTCCTGGCCGAGGTGGCGGGCAAGCCACTCGTTGCGGATGCTATGCTTGAATGCCGCTAGGGCCTCTGCATCCGGACAGTCTACAATTTGATTTTTCTTAGTTAGGAACCGTGTCCAGAATTGTCTGGCCAATTCCCTTGGCTGCTGGGTTATGTGGCTCAAGTCATCAGCATCCGGTGGCCGCACGTAAGTGCCCTGGAAGTTGTCAAGAAATGCGTCTTCCAGATCCTCCCAACTGCCGACGGAATCTGCTGGCAAGCTATTCAGCCAATGCCGAGCTGGTCCTTTGAGTTTTAGTGGGAGGTACTTGATGGCATGTAGATCATCACCGCGAACCATGTGGATGTGAAGGAGGAAATCCTCAATCCGTACAGCGGGATCTGTTGTGCCATCGTATGATTCGATATTTACGGGTTTGAAACCCTCCGGGAATTCATGATTCATAACTTCATCAGTGAAGCATAGGGGGTGTGCGGCACCTCTGTGCCGGGCTATATCCCGAGGTAGTTCGTATGAGTCTTGTCTGCTGTATTCGGCCCCGCCAGATTTACTCTTGGTGTATCCGACGCAACGATCATCGTCCCGTGTGGGCGCACGTTCCCGTGTACCGTATATTGACCTTGCGATTTTTGCCTTACTGTCCAAGATGTCTCGCAGGTCCTCTGTGTTGCCCCGGGCCTTAGTATTTTTGACTGAGTGGCGACGGGGTGCGGTCTGAACTTTAGGCTGAAATGCCTCTCTGGCTCGGCCGCGTAGTGGCTGGTCAGCCGCATCGTACACTGGTGAATGAGGTTTCAATGCTTCCTCCTCGAGGTGAGGTAGCAACCTGCGTTTTGGGTAACTCTTGGACGGGCGCTCGAGTTCATGCTCCTCGGCCGCAAGGACTTCGGTCCACCGGTCTGCTAGCAAGTCTTGATCAGCTTGAAGCTGTTGCTGTTTTTTCTTTAGGCTATTTGCCGTGGCCATAAGCCGGCGCTTGAAGCGCCCTTGCTCGACTGGGTCCTCAGGCATGATAAACTCGTCGTCGCCGAGGCTCGCCTCGTCTTCAGAGAGAGGCATGTAATTGTCCTCCTCCGGTTCTCCGTTTACTGCCTGCTCTGGAGGGCTAGCTTGTTCGTCCTCTCGCTCTACACCGTGCTGGAGGGGATTGTTGTTGTCTTCGGCGCTATTCGGAGTGTTATTGTCTCCTATGCCAGTATCACTGCTCTTGCTATGGCGGGACTTAGAGCGGCGCCGCTGACGTCGGCGCTTGGGTTGCTTCCTGGAGGGGTCATCCTTCGCTGTCTCGTCGCCATTGCCTTCTTTGGGGGTGTCCACCATGTATATATCATATGATGAGGTGGCCGTCCAACGCCCTGAGGGCGGTGGTTCCTATTCGTCTCCTGCATCATCGTCCATACCATCGATGTCTTCGGAGTCAAAGTCGAGCATGTCGGTTAAGTCGTCGACAGTGGCTACTAAGTGGGTGGTGGGTTGGGCAGCGAATTTCTTCGTCGTCTGCATCCCATTCTAGCCGGACATAGTTCGGCCAAGGTTCTCCTGAGAGGGAGAGAGACCTTAATGAATTTAGCACATCTCCAAAAGGTGAGTGCTGAAAGATATCCGCGGAGGTGAACTCCATGATCGGCGCCCAGTCGGACTCGACGGGCACGGATGTGAGCGGCTCGGAGTCCATGGCCGGAGATGAATTCAGTGGTTCGGCGACACGGCTCTCGTAAGGGGTGAAGTCAGTATCTGGCTCTATCGCCACTGACAGTGCTGCCTCCATGGCGGGGTCCATCCCTCCGCTCTCGGATGGCGCGACTTGCTCCGGATTGATGGCCGGGGTAGTTGCGGATGCGATCTCCCGAACATTGTCCGACGGCAGAGTTACGTCATGCTCGTCGCGACTATGCGGCGCGTCCGACATGGGCTCGAGTCCATCGAAGATCAAGTCTCCACGGATGTCGGCCGTGTATTTCAAGTTTCCAAATCTGACGTGATGGCCAAGGGCGTAGCTGTCGATCTGCTCCAGATGGCCAAGCGAATTAATTGGCCCGCAGTGCGAAGCCGCCGAATACGAAGATCTGTCCGGAGAGGAAAGCATCACCCTAGACCGCATCGCTAACGATGATCGAAGGAGCCATCAAGCCTTATGGTGACGACACAGTGGAACTCTCAATGAAAGCACCAATGTCAGTGTCAAAACCGGCGGATCTCGGGTAGGGGTCCCGAACAGTGTGTCTAAGGCGGATGGTAACAGGAGGCAGGGGACACGATGTTTACCCAGGTTCGGGCCCTCTTGATGGAGGTAATACCCTACATCCCGCTTGATTGTTCTTGATGATATGAGTAGTACAACAGTTGATCTACCAGGAGATGAGAGAGGCTAAACCCTAGAAGCTAGCCTATGGTATGATTGTATGTTGTCCTACGGCCTAAAACCCTCCAGTTTATATAGACACCGGAGGGGGCTAGGGTTACACAAGGTCGGTTTACAAAGGAGGAGATATACATATGCGTATTGCCTAGCTTGCCTTCCACGCCAAGTAGAGTCCCATCCGGACACGGGATGAAGTCTTCAATCTCGTATCTTCATAATCCAACAGTCCGGCCAAAGGATATAGTCCGGCTGTCCGGAGACCCCCTAATCCAGGAGTCCCTCAATGGCAAAGTCATAGCAACATCAATCTAAGAACATAGTGGATACTAGGGATCAGGCCCTAACAAAACTAACTCGATTACATGATGAATCTCATCCAACTCCTCACCGACCAGCGAGCCTACGAAGGAATTACTCACTCCCAGTGGGGAGCATCATGGAATTGGCGATGGAGAAGAGTTGGTGATGACGAAGAACGAAGATCCCCCTCTCCGGAGCCCCAAACGGACTCCAAATCTGCCCTCCCGAGGAAGAACAAGGCCTGGCGGCGGCTCCGTCTCGTGGATCGTGCTAATTTTTTTTCATTGATTTTTTCTGGAAATATGTGAATTTATAGTATCAGGGGGGTCGTCAGCGAGGCTACCAGGTGGGTACAACCCACCTGGGCGCGCCAGGAGAGGGGGGCGCGCCCTGGTGGGTTGTGCCCTGCTACCTCTTGAGGACTGCGTTGGTTTTCCCTTGAAGAGGAAAGGGTGATGCAGTAAAGCAGCACAAGTATTTCCCTCAGTTTTTGGGAACCAAGGTATCGATCTAGTAGGAGACCATGCACGAGTCACCTCATACCAACACACACAAATAAGAACCTCGCAACCAACGCGATAAAGGGGTTGTCAATCCCTTCACGGCCACTTGCAAGAGTGAGATCTGATAGAGATGATAATAATAAGATAAATATTTTTGGTATTTTTATGATATAGATTGAAAGTAAAGATTGCAAAATAAAGTAGACGGGAAACTTATATGATGGAGAATAGACCCGGGGGCCATAGGTTTCACTAGTGGCTTCTCTCAAGAGCATAAGTATTACGGTGGGTGAACAAATTACCGTCGAGCAATTGATAGAAAAGTGAATAATTATGAGAATATCTAGGCATGATCATGTATATAGGCATCACATCCGAGACAAGTAGACCGAAACGATTCTGCATCTACTACTATTACTCCACACATCGACCGCTATCCAGCATGCATCTAGAGTATTAAGTTCATAAGAACAGAGTAACGCCTTAAGCAAGATCACATTATGTAGAGGGATAAACTCATGCAATATAATGTAAACCCCATATTTTTATCCTCGATGGCAACAATACAATACGTGTCGGTTCCTTTTCTGTCACTGGAATCGAGCACCGCAAGATTGAACCCAAAGCTAAGCACTTCTCTCATTGCAAGAAAGATCAATCTAGTAGGCCAAACCAAACTGATAATTTGCAGAGACTTGCAAAGATAAAGCAATCATACATAAAAGAATTCAGAGAAGATTCAAATATCGTTCATAGATAGACTTGATCATAAACCCGCAATTCATCAGATCTCGACAAACACACCGCAAAAGAAGATTACATTGAATAGATCTCCAAGAGAATCGAGGAGAGCTTTGTATTGAGATCCAAAGAGAGAGAAGAAGCCATCTAGCTACTAGCTATGGACCCGAAGGTCTGAAGTAAACTACTCACACATCATTGGAGGGGCCATGGGGTTGATGTAGATGCCCTCCGTGATCAATGTCCCCTCCGGCGGAGCTCCGGAAAAGGCCAAAAGATGGGATCTCTTGGGTACAGAAGGTTGCGGCGGTGGAAATAGGGTTTCGTGGTGCTCCTGGATGTTTGCGGGGTATATGGATATATATATAGGAGGAAGAAGTAGGTCGGTGGAGCAACGAGGGGCCCATGAGGGTGGAGGGCGCGCCCCCCTACCTCGTGGCCTCCTCGATTGTTTCTTGATGTCCACTCCAAGTCCCCTAGATCACGTTTGTTCCAAAAATAACGCTCCCGAAGGTTTCATTCCGTTTGGACTCTATTTGATATTCCTTTTCGGTGAAACACTACAGGAATCAGCTACTTTGCCGTCTGGCACGGCAGACGGCAAAGGCATGGATGGCGGACGGCAAAGGTCTTTGCCGTCTACCGCGGACGGCAAAAGGCCACGACAAAGTAAGGTCCGGCAAAGAGGTACTTTGCCGTCTGCTTCGGGCGGCTGACGGCAAAGGGGCCTTTGCCATCAGCAGCGGACGACAAAGAATGCAGACGGCAATAAATGTGTTGTTACTCCGTCAGGTGGTTAACGGCCGGCTTTGTCGTCCGCCGCTGACGGCAAATTTTGGCAGGCCTTTGCCGTCCGCCCAGTGATGTCTGTTGGACGTCACTACACAGCAGGCCTTTGTCGTCTGCCGCTGTAGGCTCTTTGCCGTCTACCGCGGACAGCAAAGCCTTTGCCGTCAGCCACTATAGGCAAACTGACCAAATTGGTCAGCCTCCCAGGAAGCATAGTTGCCTGCCACGTGGCCTCTTTGCCGTCCGCTGCTGATGGCAAAGAGCCCTTTGCCGTCAGTGGCAAATGGCAAAGAGCCTGCATATTGTCTCTTTTTTCTGTTTTTTTAATTCAACAATTTTCACAGCAAATATATATGACATATATAGATATATTTCACAGGGCTATTTAACAGCAATCATATCACATATCCAGCACATAAGTTTCATCCATTCATACATAAGCAAGTTCCATCAAGTTCCATCCATACACATTGTTCCATCCATATACATATTACAATGCAAAGTTTCATCAACATAGCAAGTTCCATCATAGCAAGCTAGATACAATGCAAAGTTTCATCAAAGAAAAAGCAAGCACTCCATCATAGCAAGCTAGCTTCCATGAAGTGAATGAAATCTGCAAAATGGCAAATAAGAAAGTTAGAAATAGGTGACTAGAAGAAGAAGACTAGAACAAGAAGTATATGTCATTTATGAGCTAACTTAGGTAAAATGGATCATATATGAGCTAACTAAGTTGAAATGGGTCGTTTATGAGCTAACTTAGTTGAAATGGATCATTTATGAGCTAACTTAGTTGAAATGGGTCGTTTATGAGCTAACTAAGGTGAAGGGCATCGTTTTTCAGCTAACTAAGGTGAAATGGATCGTTTTTTAGCTAAGTAAGGTGAAATGGATCGTTTTTTAGCTAAATTAGGTGAAATGGATCATTTATGAGCTAACTTAGGTGAAATGGATCATTTATGAGCTAACTTAGGTGAAATGGATCATTTATGAGCTAACTTAGTTGAAATGGGTCGTTTATGAGCTAACTAAGGTGAAATGGATCGTTTTTTAGCTAACTAAGGTGAAATGGATCGTTTTTTAGCTAACTTAGGTGAAATGGATCATTTATGAGCTAACTTAGTTGAAATGGGTCGTTTATGAGCTAACTAAGGTGAAATGGATCGTTTTTGAGCTAACTAAGGTGAAATGGATCATGTTGTGCTAACTTAGGTGAAATGGGTCATTTAAGAGCTAATTTAGGTGAAATGGATCGTTTTTAGCTAACTTAGGTGAAATGGATCGTTTAGGAGCTACTCTAGGTAAATTAGGTCATTTTAGAGCTAACTTGGATAAACTGGATCATTTATAAGCTAACCTAGGTAAGATGGGTCATTTTGGAGCTAACCTAGGTGAAATGGGTCATTTTAAAGCTAACGTAGGTAAAATGGATCATTTAGGAGCTAATCTAGGTAAAATGGGTCATTTTAGAGCTAACTTGGATAAGTTGGATCACTTATAAGCTAACTAAGGTAAAATGGGTTATTTTAGAGCTAACTTAGGTAAAATGGATCGTTTATGAGCTAACTAAGCTAATTATGCAATTTTTGACATAAGTAAGCTAAGTACAGATCGTTTTAGAGCTAACTTAGGTAAAATGGATGGTTTATGAGGTCAGTAAGCTTATTAAGTCATTTTGGAGGAAAAGAAGCTAACTCTAGGTCATTATGGTAAGCATATTGGAGGAAATAAAGCTAAGTCTAGGTCTTTATGCATTTGTTAAGCAAAACACTAGAGAAACTTACCGTGATCAGGGAGGTGTAGGAGCAGGCTGGCTCGTGCCGGTAGCTGAAGAAGGATCGTGCGATGCGTGTCTGGAGTTAAGCTGCACCAAAGATCATTTCCAATGTCTCGTTAGCATTATGACACTCAAATGTTAAGACTAGCAAGTAATGTCAATTCAAATTAAACTCACCGTGCTCCCAGGAGCAATCACTGGCATCAGCGGAGTGGTCTGACCGGACTTCTCGCACACAGACTGCACATTTGGTTTTCACAGCAGAGTCATACTAGTTAGTAATGAGACTCAAATGTTAAGACTAGCAAGTAATCTGCAGAAGAAACTTACCACAAGGAGCTCGTACATGGCCCTTGCCTGCATGTCATTCCGTTCCCTCTCCTCCTCCAGCATCTTTGTCGTCTTCTCCTCCAACTCCCGCTGCCTCTCCGCCGCCTCCGCCAGAAGTTTCTTCGTTCTATCTCTCTCACTCTGTATAGCAGCCTGCAACACCACTCACATGACCATTTGTAATCATTGATGGAAGTGCACACAATGTAATGGAGAAAGATAGTTGAGTATGTATAACTAACCTTGATGGCGAGTTGGACTGGCCGTTCACGAGGCCTTATCTCAGGAGCGGAGCTCGACTGGCACGCCTTGATCTCCGGGAGAGTGCTAGGACAACGGATAAGTCCATCTCCTATGGCTATGGAGCCATGGGACCTCCCGCCACCAGATATCATCACCAGCTCTGGATCAATGGGACCGTTGCTCGGGTTAAAGTCCTCCCCTTTCCTTGCCTTCCCCTGGTCTCTATATTGCACGAGCTTGTCGTGGGCGGAGATGTTGGTGAAGTTGTTTGCATCATCGAGGTCAGACGGAGAGAATGCCTTGACTTTCTTGTAAGAGGCAGTATGGGCCATGGCATAGAGGTCGTACACCTCTGGCACCTTATCCGCCTTATTGTAGCGTGCCTGAAAGAGAGAAACAACGTAAATTAGTAATTAAAGGGCTCAAGCTACCATGATGAATGAATTGCATGAATCATGAAGCAAACCACATACCCAGCTCCGCCCGAACTGATATAAGTTGGAGCTGCCTTGATGGTGTGGCACACCTTCCATTTGTGCATGTTTGTCCTTGGAATCGTTGTGGAGGGCTAACCATTCATTTGAGCACCACTCATTGACCAACACCTCCCAACAATCCATCCGATCCGCACACCATCTCGGAGGGGCCTAAGTTAGCAAATAGAAACTTGAGCGCTACGGCTATGAATTACTAAATGAAGGAAGTAAGTACAAGGCCTTAAGAATTACCTTCATGTACTGCTCCTTACTCAAGAACTTCTCGCGGCACGCCGGCTTGGTCTTCTTGATACCACGCGAGGTGTAGTAGTCTCGAACAGCCTGCACCCGAGCCTCGTGTCGTAAGTTTTGTAGTAGGCGCTTGCAGACGTTACCGATAACATTTGCCACTTCCTCCTCGTATCCCTCCTCACACCTGTAGAATGTCTGCAATCAAATGAGACAATATTGATTAGTACAATTAATAACTAGCTAGTTGAAGATTTTTAATTGTGTAAAGGAGAAATTACCCAGAACTTTCTGATCACCACGTCTACCCTCGTCTTGCACAAGACACCGTCGATAATCTCACCCGGCGGGGCTGAGGCAGCCAAGTAGTGCTCCCAACTCAATCCAAGCTCTGGAAGTTGACCCTCACCAGGCAACGTGACAAACCCCGGGAAGTTTTGCCGACAAAGAACTCCAAGGACGGAGTTGGGCCAGTGGACACTATGATGGTGGTCCCAACCCCTGCAGCATGACAAGGCCAATGCATTAGTTATTTGAAGAAACATGAATGCAGAAGGTACAAAAATATTAAATGCACTTACCTCTCCCCATCAGGGAAAATCAACCACCTCTGCTCGCGGGTCACCGGCACGGATGGGAGCCGTGTACAACCACGCTGGTAGACGGTGCCCCTCTCCTCCTCAATATCAGTCGGCTCCCCGCCATCATCAGCATGGCCACTTGGCTCCTCAGGCTGATCCGGCCAGGTACCCCATCCAGACGTGTGCTCCTCCGGGGTCTCGTGGGCTGAAGGCCCGTCGACCCGAGGCTCGTGGGCCGAAGACCCGTGGATCGGAGGCTCGTGGACCGGTGTCCGTGTAGCCTCCTCCTCAGACGAGTCCACCCTAGCAGTCACGTGCTCGGGTGAAACAGCTGGGGGTGGCGGCGAGGAAGGCGCCGTAGCAGTCACCCTACCTCCTCTCCCGTGACCACGTGCTCCACCTCCTCTCTTCTTCTTACCTCGTCCCCTGCTGGGCACCGCGGTCGATGAAGAAGGGCCCGGCGGTGTCGCCATACTGTCTAGCAACGCTCGGCGGAGAGGTGCGTGTGGAATGGAAGACCTCACACCACGCGCCGACGAAGAAGGGGCCTCGGCACGCTCCCGAGCGCCCACCATTTTTCAACACCTGCCATGACAAAGAATAAACAAAATTAGTACAACATAAAAAACTACCGAGACATGAATAATAATATGTATATCACTTAAGTGTATCATCATCAAGTACAACATAAAAAAATTGAATACCTGACACTACTAGTAATCTCGATCAGTATCATCAATAAATGCATAATCATCATCATCACTATAATCAATGATGGGCTCATAGGGTTCAGTGGCATCAACATGTGCAAGGCCACCTTGATGTAATCGGTCAAGCATTGATAGGTCATCCGCAGCAGTAACCTCTTCTTGTTCCAGCTCTTCTTGTTCCTCCTCTGGGGTGATGTCGGATTCACTGTCACTGTCTACTTCAATGTTTTGGGGTGAAGTATAGCGGTTCTTGAAACGCTTTTTGGAAAGACGTGTCTCTTGGAAGAATTCTCCTTCATATGTGTCTGGGTTAATGTGAGGTTCATAACCCTCTTCCTTTGGGGGAGAAAGTATAGCACGTGGCGGCACTTCATAAACGACATCCCAACCTTTCAGATTTGGATTAGTTTGGCAGGCCCATGATAGATAGAATACTTGGGTCGCCTATTGAGCCGTAATATAGACATCAGGAACATCTAAATGGGTGCTTTGGTTGATTTCAACTAGCCCTATATGTTCATGAGTCCTTCTAGTCTCCTTCGGCTGAAACCAATAACATTTGAAGACTACGACATTCGGTGGGTTTTCACCATAGAACAGAAGTTCATATATTGCTTCAACTCTCCCATAATACTCGGCACCTCCTTCGCCGATAGCAGATACACAACAATTTGTAGACTTTCGGTCGGCCATAGATAGCTCTTTGCCATAGGTACGAAAGCGATACCCGTTGATGTCGTACTTGTCAAATGAACGGACCTTATAGTCAAAACCATTAGCGACTTGTCTCAATTCAATGTCCATAGACTCTGAATTAGCCTACAAGTTTAATATGAAAGGATTGTTGCATTACGCACAAATTAGCAAATGAAATGAAATTGTCTAATAGAAATTACCGTTTGTTTGAACCAAGAGATGAAACCGGGATAGCCGCCTCCTTGCTTTGCGAGAAGCTCATACTCTTCGATGGAATCCTTTTGGATCACCGCTCCATACGAGAATATGGCGACGTATCGACTATATGACATATCCAGGAATAAGAGCAGTTCAAAGGAAATAGAAGTTGCGAAACAATGTACCGAGAACTTACTCGATGTACGGCCGCACTTCTATCAGGTTGTTGAAGGTATAAAACGAAATGGTCTGCCATTCTTCGTTATCCAAAGATACTGGATGTGAAACACTGGCTGGTGTGAGATTCCCTTTGAATAGGATGAGGTTGGATCCACCCTTTTTAAGGTCGTCAGCATTGTACCGAGGCTTCGGATTATGCAAATGATGATTTTTGGCTTCGTAGTGTGCTGTTACGAAGTTTGCCGCCTCCTCAGTGATGAATGCCTCAGCCATCGATGCTTCAATTCTACATTTATTTTTACATTTTTCTCGAAGTGTCTTCTGCATCCTCTCAATTGGGTAGCACCAATGATTTTGCATGGGCCCCCCAATCTTGCCTCGGTCGGGAGATTCAAAATCAAATGCTGCATTGGATTAAAGAAGCCCGGTGGAAAGATCTTCTCTAACTTGCAGATCAACTCCGGCACCAACTCTTCCATTTCTTCTAGCATGCCAGGCGATAGTTCTTTCGCACAAAGAACCCGGAAGAAATAGCCGAGTTCTGCCAGTACTAGCCATTCATCCTCAGGGATGAAGCCACGCAACATCACCGACATTACCCGCTCAATCCATATGTGCCAATCATGACTCTTGAGGCCAAATATCTTCAATTTATCAAGATTCGCTCCCCTCTTTAGATTCGCTGCATACCCATCGGGGAACATCAACTGTTGTTGCACCCACAAGATAATTTCCCTCATAGCTGGCCTTCCAAGATTGAACCATGCCTTTGGCTTCGTCCAGTTCTGCTTTCCTTTCGGTTCTTTCATCTTTTGTAACGGCCTATCACATAGCGCCTCCAGATCGACTCTAGCCTTAGTATTATCCTTTGACTTCCCATCTATGCCGAACAATGTACCAAAAAGTGCCTCGGCGATATTCTTCTCAGTGTGCATCACGTCGATGTTGTGTGGGTAAAGGAGGTCTTTGAAGTAAGGCAGATCCCATAAGCATGTTTTGTGAGTCCAGGCGTGCTTAGAATTATACCCCTTGAAGTACCCTGGATGCTGTGGATCTGGCTCGAGCGCGTTTAACTGATCCAGGGTCTGTTGGCCTGTCAATGCAGGTGGTGCAGAGTTTTTGACAACTCTACCTCTGATGAAGTTCTTCTTGTCTTTCCTGAACTTATGGCGAGGATCCAGGAAATGTCTATGCATGTCGAAGCAAGAAAACTTGCGACCGGACTGAAGCCAATGCAACTCAAGAGCTCCCTTGCATGTGGGGCACGAGAACCTTCCATGCACACACCAGCCAACGAATAGTGCATACGCCGGCAAGTCATGCGTCGAGTACATGTACCAGGCACGCATTATGAAGTTCTGTTTGCTATAGGCGTCGTATGTCTTGAACCCATTATCCCAGGCTTCTTGCAATTCGTCCTTAAGTGGTTGCATGTACACATTCATATTTTTCCTCGGATAGTTGGGCCCTGGAATTATCAACGTCGGGAAAATGTTCTTTCTTTGCATAATCTGTCCGGGGGGAGATTGAGTGGAAAGACAAATACGGGCCAACAACTGTATTGGGCTGCCGTCATACCAAACACACTAAACCCATCCGTGTTGATGCCGACTCGAGGATGCCTCGGATCTGCCGCTTTGTCAGCATGTAATTCATCAAACTTTTTCCACGCAACACCATCCGATGTGTGTACCATCATCAGATTCCCATCTGCATCTAGTTCGGTTCTTTTGCTGGTTTTGTGCCATGTCATCTGTCTGGCCGTCTCTTCGACCATGAAAAGACGTTGAAGTCTTGGTACGATTGGCATATACCGAAGAACACTAACGGGGATTTTGGTATGTGTCTTCTCACCCATACCGTTGTCTACCACAATATATCTGGAAGACTTGCAAATGGGACAATAGTTCAAGTCCACATAGTCAAGCCTAAATAAGGCACATCCTTTCTCACAGTCATGTATCTTCTCATAGGGCATCTTCAATGCACGGAGGATTTTGTCCGACTTGTACAGGTTTGCAGGCATTACATGGCCTTTGCGTAGAAAGCATCCAAATACTGTCATAATTGCATCATAGCATTCTCTTCCCAAGTTGAACTGAGCCTTCAGAGCCATTACTTGTGAGATGGCATCCAACTGACAAAGCTCAGTGTGCTCGTGGAGCGGACGTTTTGAAGACTCCAACATTTCATTGAAGGCCTTTGCAGATTCCTGCATCTCCTCGTCCGAATCCCGAGCATCATCATAGTCTTGCACCATGTTTTCCATCCCAGTACCATGCTCGTCGGTGCGACGACGATCCACCTCAGCTCGGTCACGTTGGGCAGACTCACCATGAAATGTCCACACCGTATAATCGGGCGTAAAACCACTCTTCTGCAGGTGTTTGCCCATTTCAGCCTTTATCCTCTTTTCCCAATTGTCGCACCGCAAACAGGGGCACCAGGTTTTCCTCTAGCCATTTGCAAATGCGGCTTGCACAAACCCCTTGGTTTTTGTGAACCATTCAGCACTCCATTTGTTCTGACCAGTGTGACCGGTATACATCCACGCATGATCACTCATCTTGACTTTCAGAGCTACTGGACACACAACAATTATATATGTAATTCACCATGTATATATTCATCATTTGATCTACTTTGTCAATTTTATTACGTCCATGCAACCTACACTCTAATAGGTAATGATAGGTCCTAATCCCACCCGAGTATGTGTAGATTGGGTTCATTTTCCCATGCTATGCTCCAGATCCGACGCAAAATTTCGGCAGCACCTCCCCGCTGTTCTCCTGATACATGTCTCTGCAATAAACAGAGAGGATGTGTACCCGGAGAACAACAGGGGAGGCACTGACGAAATTTATGCGTCGGATCCAGAGCAAAGCATATGGGAAAACGAACCCAATCTACACATACTCGGGCTGCCCATGGATAGTGTTGGACAATTCGAAAGAATCAAGGTTATAAATATGCAAATGCATGCATATTTATAACCATGATGCTTTTGAATGGGAGACACATATTGGTTACGCATACTGATGATTCAAGACACATATAGAGCAAATAATTAATGGGGGAGGAGGACATGTCATTTGTGCTCACCCATGAACGAAGGGGCAGAGCTCGTCAGACGCACGGCGAGGTCGTCGAACACCAAACCTCGCAGCGATGAAACAACTGCACATTTAAAACTACCCGATCAACACAATTATATATGATGTTTTTCATAACAAAATTGAAAAAAATATAACCTAACTAATAATTCACAAATATATGACCCCATCGGCCTCTGGAAGGCCAAAGAACACCTTTTCGGGAGGTGTCGGGGTGCCGTGTC
Organism: Triticum urartu; assembly: GCF_056163025.1. NCBI lineage: Eukaryota > Viridiplantae > Streptophyta > Magnoliopsida > Poales > Poaceae > Triticum > Triticum urartu. The sequence continues at coordinate 688,955,774 of NC_141874.1, read as the reverse complement.
GGAGTCGGGGTGCTATTTCGGGGTCGGGGTGTCGTGTCGGGGTCGGGATGTCGGGGTCAGGGGGTTAGGGGGTTGGTTGTCGGGGTGTGGTGTCGGGGTCGGGGTGTCGGGGTGTGGTGTCGGGGTTGGGGGTCAGGGGGTCAGGTGTTGGGGTGTCGGGGGGTCGGGGTCGGGGTCGGGTGTCGGGGTGTCGTGTCGGGGTCGAGGTGTGGTGTCAGGGTGTCGGGGTGGCGTGTCAGGGTGTCGGGGTGTTGGGGGTCGGGGTCGGGGTGTCGGGGGTCGGAGGTCGGGGTCGGGGTGTCGGGCCGGGGTGTCGGGGTGGCGTGTCGGGGTCGGGGTGTCGGGGGTCGGGGTCGGGGTGTCGGGGGTCGGGGTGTCGGGCCAGGGTGTCGGGGGTGGCATGTCGGGGTCGGGGTGTCAGGGGTCGGGAGTCGGGGTCGGGGTGTCGGCGTGGCGTGTCGGGGTCTTCTTCTTCTTTCTTCTTCTTCTTCTTCTTCTTCTTCTTTCTTCTTTCTTCTTCTTCTTTCTTCTTCTTCTTTTCTTTCTTCTTCTCCCTCCTCCTCTTCCTCCTCCTCCTCCTCTTATTTCTTCTTCTTCTTCTTCTTCTTCTTCTTCTTCTTCTTTCTTCTTCTCCTTTTTCCTCTTCTATATTGTTCCGTTTTTCAACTCTCTTCTTATTCTTCTTCCTTTTTTCCTTTTTCCTCTTCTTCTGCTTCTTCTTCTTTTTTTCAACTTTCTTCTTCTAATTATCTAAACCTAAATCTAGCACTAACCTAAACCAACCACTAACCTAAACCTATCAATAACCTAATTAAACCTAAACAGCAAAGAAAAACAGTAGAAAAAAACAATAAAATGCTCACCTTGGCTCCGGGGGCAGGGGTGGTGGTGGACGGCCGCGGTTAGGGCAGCGGCGGCGGGCCTGGCTCCGGCGGGTCGGGGTCGGGCGCAGGGGCGGCAGCGAGCCTGGCTCCGGGGGCGGCGCTGACGCAGGGGACCCGTGGTGAGCCTAGCTCCAGGGGCGACGTCGAGCCTGGCTCCGGGGGCGGCGCGGGCGGCGCGGGCGCAGGGGCCGACGGGCAGGTGGTGGGGGCGGCGGGGCACCGGGGGGCGTCGTTCGGGCAATGGGGCGCTGGGGCGGTGGCGGGTGCTGGGGGCGACGGGCGGTGGGGTTAGGGGCGGTGGCGGGTGGCAGCGGCGGCGGCTGGATGGGACGATGGGGCGACGGGGCAAGGGGAGGTGGGGCAAGGGGGCGACGGTGGGTGGCGAGGGCGGCGGCGGGTGGCGTTGGTCGTCGGGGAGGAGGGGGACAGAAACAGAGATGGGCGGGGGGTGGGGCTCAGCCTTTAGTAGCCTAGATGTTTGCCGTCCGCCCCCCTTTGCCGTTCGCTTTATTACTCTTTGCCGTCTGCTAGCGGACGGCAAAGAGGGGCCCCGTTAGGTTTTCGCTCATCAGCCCGTTAGTGTGGGCCACCTCCCTCTTTGCCGTGTGCCAGCTGACGGCAAAGAATCTTTGTCGTCCGCTAGCGGACGGCAAAGAACTGGCTGATGGCAAAGACATTCTTTGGCATCAGCCATTTCTTTGCCGTCTTCTTTTGGGTAGCTGATGGCAAAGAGCTTCTTTGCCGTCAGCTAGCAGACGGCAAAGAGCTGGCAGATGGCAAAGTAGCCGATTCCAGTAGTGAAACACTAAATAGGCAAAAAACAGCAATTTGGGCTGGGCCTTCGGTTAATAGGTTAGTCCCAAAAATAATATAAAAGTGTAAAAATAAGCCCATTAACATCCAAAATAGATAATATAATAGCATGGAGCAATCGAAAATTATAGATACGTTGGAGACGTATCATGCCCAACCAGGGGCCCCTCTTTGGTGGTTGTTGGCTCCAGAAATCCTTATTTATTCCATAAAAATTGTCAGAAAGTTTCGTTCCATTCCGAGAACTTTTATTTCTGCACAAAAATAACACCATGGTAATTCTTCTGAAAACAGCGTCAGTCCGGGGTTAGTTTCATTCAAATAATGCAAATGAGAGTCCAAAACAAGAGGAAAAGCGTGAGAAAAAGTAGATACATTGGAGACGTATCAACTCCCCCAAGCTTAGTCCTTTGCTTGTCCTCAAGCAATTCAATTGATAAACTGAAAGTGAGAGAAAAACTTCTACAAACTCTTTTGCTCTTTTTTGCATAAATAAGCTTAAACAACACCCAGGTTTTCAGCCAACATTATAACTAACCATGTCAACAATAACTCTTAAAGATTATAATGACTCATATCAATGACATAATCAGCTAGCGAGCAATAATAAGATATCTCAAAGAGCAACATGTTGTGAAAACAACCATGATATAATATGACAATAATGGTATCTCGCTAGCCCTTTCCGAGACCGCAAAACATAAATGCAGAGCAGCTCCGAAGTTCAAGCAGTGACTAAACATTGTAACTCAAGGTAGAAAAGATCCAGTCATGATGCACCCAGCATTAGCTATACACAATGCATAAATCATGACAGTTGTGCTCTACTCAGTTTCTGGCGCTTGTGTTTAGAAGGTGGTGACACAACATAAAAATAAATAGAAAGTCCCTTCGCAGAGGGAAGCAGTGATTTGCAGAGGTGCCAGAGCTCAAATTTTAAAACAGAGATAAATGAAATTTTGAGACATGCACCCTTCTCATTCAGTTCATGACCATCAGTTATCAACACCTTCCATGCTAAGCACGCTAGTGGCAGTCCCCAAGTAGAAAGTAAAGGTTTTGACTCCATTGGGAGTTTTTGTTTGATAATGTAAGAGACGAACTCTTTTTGTATTTTGTAGTTTGGGACTGGGCATCCCTATTACCGCCCATTTCCTTGTGCGATGGCAAGTGAATAAACACTCGACCTGAGGATAACATGCTTAGCATGGAAGATATCGACCACCTCCTATCGTTCCACAAATGATTGATACATCTCCAACGTATCTACTTTTCCAAACATTTTTGCCCTTGTTTTGGACTCTAACTTGCATGATTTGAATAGAACTAGCCCGGACTACCACTCTTTTCAGCAGAATTGCCATGGTGTTATTTTTGTGCAGAAATAAAAGTTCTCGGCATGACTTGAAAATAAATGGAGAATATTTTTGGAATTAATAAAAAATACTAGAGAAAGAATCACCACCAGGGGGCCCACACCCTGTCCATGAGGGTGGGGGCGCGCCCACCACCCTGGGGCGCGCCCCCTGTCTCGTGGCCCCCCAGAGGCTCCACCGACGTCAACTCCAACTCTATATAATCACGTTCGGGGAGAAAAAAATCAAAGATAAGGATTCATCGCGTTTTACGATACAAAGCCACCGCCAAGCCCTAATCTCTCTCGAGAATGCTGATTTGGAGTCCGTTCGAGGCTCCGAAGAGGGGAATCCGTTGCCATCGTCATCATCAACCTTCCTCCATCACCAATTTTATGATGCTCACCGCCGTGCATGAGTAATTCCATCGTAGGCTTGCTGGACGGTGATGGTAAAGTAAATATGCCCTAGAGGCAATAATAAAGTTGTTATTTATATTTCCTTATGTCATGATAAATGTTTATTATTCATGCTAGAATTGTATTAACCAGACACTTAGTACATGTGTGAATATATAGACAAACGGAGTGTCACTAGTATGCCTCTACTTGACTAGCTCGTTAATCAAAGATGGTTAAGTTTCCTAGCCATGGACAAAAAGTTGTCATTTGATAAACGGGATCACATCATTAGAGAATGATGTGATTGCCTTGACCCATCCGTTAGCTTAGCACTATCATCGTTTAGTTTATTGGTATTGCTTTCTCCATAACTTATACATGTTCCTATGACTATGAGATTATGCAATTCCCTAATACCGGAGGAACACTTAGTGTGCTATCAAACATCACAACATAACTGGGTGACTATAAAGATGCTCTACAGGTGTCTCCGATGGTGTTTGTTGAGTTGGCATAGATCGAGATTAGGATTTGTCACTCCGTGTATCGGAGAGGTATCTCTAGGCCCTCTCGGTAATGCACATCACTATAAGCCTTGCAAGCAATGTGACTAATGAGTTAGTTACGGGATGTTGCATTACGGAACGAGTAAAGAGACTTGCCGGTAACGAGATTGAACTGGGTACTGAGACACCGACGATCGAATCTCGGGCAAGTAACATACCGATGACAAAGGGAACAACGTATATTGTTATGCGGTTTGATCGATAAAGATCTTCATAGAATATGTGGGAGCCAATATGAACATCCAGGTTCCGCTATTGTTTATTGACTGGAGACGTGTCTCGGTCATGTCTACATAGTTCTCGAACCCATAGGGTCCGCATGCTTAACGTTTGGTGATGATCGGTATTATGAGTTTATATGTTTTTATGTACCGAAGGTTGTTCGGAGTCCCGGATATGACCAAGGACATAACAAGGAGTCTTGAAGTGGTCAAGACGTAGAGATTCATATATTGGATGGCTATATTCGCACACCGGAAGTGTTCCGGGTGATTTCGGAGAAAACCGGAGTGCCGGAGGGTTACCGGAACACCCCCCCCCCCGGGGGAACTAGTGGGCCTAGATGGGCCTTAGTGGAGAGAGGGGCTGCCAGGGCAAGCCGCACGCCCCCTCCCCCTTGAGTCTGAATTGGACTAGGAGGGGGGTGACGCCCCCCCCCCTTTCCTTCCTCTCTCCCACTCCTTCCTTCCCCCTCCTAGTAGGACTAGGAAAGGAGGAATCCTACTCGTACTAGGAGGAGGATTCCTCCCCTCCTTGCCGCGCCCTAGGGACGGCTGGCCTCCCCCCTTGCTCCTTTATATACGGGGCAGGGGGCACCCTAGAACACACAACTTGACATCGTTTAGCCATGTGCGGTGCCCTCCTCCACCATAATCCACCTCGGTCATATCGTTGTAGTGCTTAAGCGAAGGCCTGCACCGGTAGCTTCATCATCACCATCATCACGCCATCGTGCAGACGAAGCTCTCCCTCGAAACTCAGCTGGATTGAGAGTTCGTGGGACGTCACCTAGCTGGACGTGTGCAGATCGCGGAGGTGTTGTACTTTCGGTACTAGGATCGGTCGAATTGTGAAGACGTATGACTACATCAACCGCGTTGTCATAATGCTTCCGCTTACGGTCTACGAGGGTACTCTTCCCTCTCATTGCTATGCATCACCATGATAGATCTTGCATGTGTGTAGGAATTTTTTTGAAATTGCTACGTTCCCCAATAGTGGTATCAGAGCCAGGTCTATATGTAGATGTTATATGCACGAGTAGAACACAAATGAGTTGTGGGCGATAATAGTCATACTGATTACCAGCATGTCATACTTTGATTTGGAGGTATTGTTGGATGAAGCGGCCCGGACCGACATTACGCATACGCTTACGCGAGACTGGTTCTACCGACATGCTCTGCACACAGGTGGCTGGCGGGTGTTAGTTTCTCCAACTTTAGTTGAATCAAGTGTGGCTACGCCCGGTCCTTGTTGAAGGTTAAAACAGCGCACTTGACAAAAAAATCATTGTGGTTTTTGATGCGTACGTTAGAACGGTTCTTGCTCAGCCCGTAGCAGCTACGTAAACTTGCAACAACAAAGTAGAAGACGTCTAACTTGTTTTTGCAGGGCATGTTGTGATGCGATATCACTACAAAAAAAGACACATCCATGACATTTTGGGCCGAACGAAAAAAAAATTCTGCCATACATATGACACTTCTATGACGATAATTGTGACAAAACCCGATATCATCATAGATGTGGTGGGCTCCTACTTCTATGACAAACAATCATGACAGAAAATGGGCTTTTCGTCCTGGGCGGGCTGGAGATGCAGCTGCATGACATTCTTTGGGTCCATGACGGAAAAAACCATGGTAGAAGCGAGGGCGAGGAAAATTTCGGGGAGTTCCCGGTTACGGTGGGAGGTCGGGGGCCGAGCGATGCGCGCTTCTCTCGTACACGTACGCACGTGTGTGCGAGGCGTTGGCTCTAACTGAACCCGAGCGAGGCGTTGGGCTCTAACTGAACCCGAGTGATTGCACTACAGGCTACGCGTTACTGAACCCGAGCGATCGATCGATGGCTGTTAACTGAACCCGATCGAGCGATTCCTTCGCTATTGCTGCTAACTGAAGCCGATCGATGCTGCCTCTGGATGAACAGTGAGCGTTGCGGGGGGGTTGGATGAATAGTTCCTGGTGGGGGTGGATGAACAGGACCCCGTGGTGTTGCCTCTAGATGAACAGGACCCCGATCAATCGAGCCGGTTGGGGCTGGATGAACAGGACCCCGTGGAGGGCTGGATGAACAGGACCACCCCGTGGAGGGCAGGATGAACAGTAGACGGTGGAGGGCAGGATGAACAGTAGCCCGTGGAGGGGTGGTTGAACAGGAGCCCGTGGAGAGGGCTGGTTGAATAGTAGCCGGTGGAGTAGCGCGCGGTGGAGGCTGGATGAACAGGAGCCCGTGGATGAACAGTCACAGGTGGAGGCTGGAGGAGTTCGACGGTGGATGAACAGTAGCTCGTGGAGGCTGGAGGGGGTCGACGGTGGAGATGAACAATATCCCGTGGAGTCCCATTTTGCGGTACGCCACACCCCTCCCGATGAACAGGACCCCCGTTTCGACCATAGCGCTCCAACACAAGTCCGTTTCGTCCGTTTCGCGGTATGCCACACCCCTCCTGATCAACAAGACCCCCGTTTCAACCGTAGGAGGTCCATTTCCTCCGTTTTGCGGTACGCCAGACCCCACCTGAGGAACAGGATCCCATTTCAAATGTGGCCGGTCGAACACAAGGCCGTTTCCTCCGTTCTGCGATACGCCAGGCCTCGTTTCCATCACCTGTTCCGTCCAAGCCCTCCCGATGAATACGATGCATTCCGTTGCCTCCCCATGAACACGACGCATTCCATTGCCTCCCCATGAACACGACGACGATGCTGTTTCTCCGTTCCGACCCAGCCATGTACACGAGCCCTGGGCGTACATATGCGTGAGTGGGCATTCGAGACCCCGCCCGTATGTACACATACGTGGCCGTATTTTCTTTCTTGCACCCTGGCCGATGTACGTACGTGTACATGCTACGTGCGCGCCTCTACTACGACACGTGCGCGCCTCTACATCGACCAGTATATATGTACGTACACGTTCGCGACCAGAATGACAACGCTACATATGCTTCGACCAGGTGGGTCCCGACTGTTAGGCACTTCCTTGCGAGCGAAGATGTAGCTGGTGGGTCCTAGCTGTCAGGGGCAAACATATTTTTGCGAAATACGGTGGTCCGTCCGGTGGGTCCCCGCTGTCAGGTGGAGGAATAATTATTTTGCGCGTAATAAGGAGGCACTTCCTTGCTGCGGCCATGGACCCAGCTGTCAGCGTCTCCACGCACAGTACTCTTCCGATGGAAGCCGGTCGTTGACCACATTGACCACGCCGTGCCGAGAGCACCACGGCGGTGGACGACGGCGAGGCCTAGGAAGGGGATGACGCGGAGCCGGGGAAGACGCGGCAGTGGAAGCCCGCGCGGAGAGGAGTACGAGGGTTCACTGGTTCGGCTGCGGTGTGAGGCTGCCGTCCCCGCAGGGCCTGGCCAGCGGTGGGAGTAGTAGGGGGCAGTGAGGCCTCCGCGGTAGCACAGCCGGCCACGGGAGGCAGGAGCATGTGGCATGACCGGCGCTGCTTCGGGCGGCTGGAGCAAGAAGACCAGAGGTTGAAGAAGCACTACGGCCATTGTATGGACATTGTACGGTCACTGGAGCTAGAATAATTCATATTGACTAAGTTAACAAAGCCCTTCATCCCCGTCAACTTAGTAGGCCTACAAGTCAGCCTCCCGCCAAGGTGGGTCCCAGCTAGCCGGGGGAGTATTCATTTTTTGTCCGTAATAACGAGGCACTTCCGGTGGGTCCGAGCTGACAGCGGGGGAACGTTTTTTTCGCAAAATATGGTGGCCCGTTCGATGGGTCCCAGCAGTCAGGGGGAAACTATTTTTTTCACAAAATAATGGTGGTCCGTCCGGTGGGTCCCCGCTGTCAGGTGGAGGAATAATTATTTTCCACGTAATAAGGAGGCACTTTCCTTGCGGCTGTCGTGGACCCAGCTGCCAGCCTCTCCACGTACAGTACTCTTCCGATGGAAGTCGGTCGTTGACCACATTGACCACGCCGCGCCGAGAGCACCAGGGCGGTGGACGACGGCGAGGCATAGGAAGGGGACGACGCGGAGCCGGGGAAGACGCGGCAGTGGATGCCCACGCGGAGAGGAGTACGAGCGTTCACCGGTTCGGCTGTGGTGTGAGGCTGCCGTCGCCGCAAAATAACAGGGGGTGTGGGTGAGTAGAGGGATGCCCTGGCCAGCGGTGGGAGTAGTACGGGGCGCTGAGGCCTGCGCGGCAGCACAGCCGGCCACGGGAGGCGGGAGTAGGCGGTCCCGCCGGCGCTGCTTTGGCGGCTGGAGCAAGAAGATCAGAGATTGAAGAAACACGACGGCCATTGGATTGACATCCAACGGTTACGTCTGCTAGAATCGTTTGTTGACGTATATAATAACTAAAAAAATCTTGCATACGCGTAAACTAAACAGGCCCACAAGTCAGACCACTCCCTCTTTTTTTTATAATTTATATATAGCTCATGGCAACTTCTTATGCAATTTATTGCAGTCGTTTTTTTTTGTTGGCCAGGGCTAATTTCGCATATTTCTGTGGGTCCCAAACTATTTTTAATACCGAAATGTCCAGCCAGATTTAAAGTACTTTGAAGATATATTTAAATTAGGTTAATGCCCAGTGATATAGGAATCTGAAAATGTAATAAAATTCAGAAATTATAAAGTAATTGCCAATTTTTCATCTATTTTTATATTTACAACCCATTTCATATTACTTTCAAGATTTGCAGGCGTCTTGAAAGAGTTGCAGCACATCAGGGCATAGAAAAATAAGTAGGCCTGGATTGGGTATTCTTCAGAAAAAATAAACTGGGCTCATTTCCACAAAGAAAAAATAGCTGGGCTGGTCACATGGTGAACATAAAATATAAGCCTGGGCTAGACGGGCCACAACCCAGTTCAAACCCTGCTCCGTCTCAACAATACCAAACAAAAAATACTTCTCGAGTAGCTACGTCCCAGGTGTCAGCCGGTCTTGTGCTGTTCTCTTGTCTATTGACTATATACGCTCACAATGTCGTGGGTCCCAGATGTCAGGGAAACACTAGGAGGAAGCATTTTATTTTTCCATATGCTGACGTGGTGGGCCCCTACTGTCATCCTCTCCACGTACTTCTGTCGATTCCTGTTGTTTGTTGACCATGTTGACAATGCGAGAGGGCGGCGCCGCGGCGAGCGCACCAAAGCGCGCGGAGGACGTCGGCGTTAACGATTTAGGAGACGGTGGGGCGGTGATGCGTGCGCTGAGGCACAGCCAGCCGTGGGAGGCGAAAGGAGGCGGCCCCGCCGGTGCTAGTTTGGTTTTGGCGGCTGGAGGAAGACAGGACTGAAGAAACATGACAGACTATAAAAGCAGCAGGAGTACTTAACAACCTTAACTGAAACCAGCAGAGGCACTTAACAACCAAAGCTGAAAGCAGTATGAGTACTTATACAGGTTCAATCGTACAAAGCACGCCTCGAACAGTGCTACTTTGCCTATAGTTAACCAAGGGTGAGGCCGCCAAGCCCCAGGACAAGGCCCAGGCGCCACCCCGCGCATCCACAACCTTCTGAAAGCGGCTTCATCTCACAACGTGGTCAATAAACAGGATATTTGCTTTAGAGCCATGGAAAAGCATGAACATAATCTTCTGTCCTATTCTCCAAGATGGACGGGCCTTCATTATTTGAGACCACCCATGAATAAGTATCTTTTCACCTCCAAGGGGAATTGAGTAGGTCGACATAAACATCATGTTGTGACCAAGCGCAAGTCTGACCCGACCATGGTCAGGCATCTGTATAGGAACAATAGAACTCGGCAGTTCCTGTTTCAAGAAGATCACAGCTGTAAAACTGTGTCTAAGCAATAGTTTATGAACAACATATATAACAGAAAATAGCTCGTACCATAAGTTTCTCGACATAGTTGGACCTGTTCAACGAGTGCAGCAGTGGCACACATATCCCACGTGGCCTTCCACCATTGAAACGCCCCACAAGGACCTCAAGATGATCAATAAAGTGTAGGAACTTGTGGATGTCGATCTAGTCAACTTCAGTGCCATTAGTAACAGCCGAGTTATTACAGAGTAACAAACGAGCAGACTGCTTAACTCTGAAAAAACCTACACGTGCCACCAATTATAAGAAAATATTAGTTAGAAGTAGCATCTTCGTGAGAGATTTGTTGCTACTTCTAAAGTTAAATTGTGATTAATTAGACAGAATAGGTGGATTGATAAGTAATCGAGGCAACAAGTAAGAACCAGATACAAAACTAACATGGATGAACAATTGGAACGACGTCGGGGTGGAAGATCGCAGTGAAGATGAGACCATGTTCTGCTATTTCCATCAACATTCGTGCGCCAACTTTCAGTCTATAACACTTGAGAAAGTTTATCAAGTTCGGCCATAAAAAAGCAGCGATCTTCTTGGTTCATGAACCAACGGAACTTATATCCATGGCTTGTCTTCACTGTGACCATTAAAATAGTGTATTCAGTTATGGCAAGGCCGAGCATCTTGAGTACATGTGTTCTGGCAGAGCAAATAATACACTGCAGGAAAAATAATATGAGAACACAGCATGTTCAAAAAAACCCCACCCTCTCGGATAGAAAAGAGGATTCTAGGAACATACTATGCGCGTTTCAAAATGTTGTGTTAGGATGAGAAGGAACAAGTGTGGCGTCTCGCCGAGGGCGCAGAAACCTGTAGGGTACTCGCACTTTGGGCACTGCAAATGCAACACACTAGATTCAGTAGGAAGAAAATGCATCCACGGCGGCGGCTGCCATCCTAGGATTACCTGCGACCAAGTGACTTGGGTTTATCGGGGATGGATGAAGAATTTGTACCTGGTTCTCCATGAGAAAACCCTATGCAATCGCCGAGAGGGGGTTTTCTCTGAACAAGCAGACGAGGGAGAAGGGGATTCAGGCCCAGTGAAATATTGCCGCTTTGTCCGTCCAGCTTACTGCTAAAGCTGGAAAGGGGGGTTGTGATTTGACGGCTCATTGGGCATTACTGCGGCGCTACGACCGGGGTGTGTCTACCATGAAGTTGTGCACTCTAATTTGTGCATATGGCACGTGGACCCCGTTGCCGGTTGCCCCACATATCAGCGAAAGGAAGTAGAAAGAAAGGAGTAACTAGTTACACATAAATATATTTTTTGACAGAGAGATACTCCCTCTGTAAAGAAATATACAAATCTTTTATATCACAGGCTCACCTTGCCGAGAAATATACTCCCTCTGCAATGCACGGGCATTATGGGGGTTCTGCTTTTTTATGGGGGTTCGGCTGAGAATATAATACTCAAATAGGCTCACGGTTCTGGACTTTGGGCCGCAGGCCGACCTTCATGTTTGGGGGCCCATGTGTTCTACCTCAGCGCTTTTCATATTGCAAGCGATTGGTACGGTGCTGGTTTTAGATGCTGTCGCAAGGTGAATACACAAAATTGAATAAAGCACGGCAGCTGTTGGAATGAAATCGAACAACAGTTCCTAACCAGCAATCAGAGTTGCAATTCTATCAATGATATACCATGTGATAAATAATACTGTCGTACTACTTATACACACAGGACACTTGTTTCACCATGCCAGATTATTACATCAAAATCTCTCGGAGGATAGATCAGTTTGGCAGTTGCGTGCTGCTACTGAAGAATTTCAAAGTTGATTTGGACCAGCTCTCCTTGCCGAGAAAGTTCGATTTTGACATCATCCCCTACCGCAAGATATGATTTAGATTTGAACCTTGACCATCCTTTAGCATCAATCATCATGCGACCATCCTTTGTACTTACGGTATATTGAGCAGGTTCATTCACACCAAGGCTACACATGGTAAGAGAAACTTGGCCGCGGTCGCCCGGATTGTTGAACGACTCCCTCATTGCTCTAGAAATTCTCTGTTTGCAAACAAGAAGACATACCCAAACAGTTAGATCAACACAGTGAATCATGTGAAACAACATGGAAAGAAAAAAGAACGAAGCACTTGGGCGGCCAATGCTTACCAAGAAGGTGGACATGTCGGTTTTTGTAAGGACTTTGGTATATGAAGTGTGAACTGCAGCCCAGTCTGTTGCCGGTGCAACTGCACGGGCCGGAGCAGATGCAAGTGCAAGTGTTGGTGCAGGTGCCAAAGCCGCTGCTGCTGCCGGAGATGGTGCTCCTTGTAGAACTGGTGCCGGTGTCGGAGCAGGTGCCGATGTCGATGCCCGATCCTCCGGTAGATCAGACTGATCCGCTGATGCGGTCGGTGCCCAATCCTCAGTTGGATCAGACTGAGTTGCTGCCGCTGTCAGTTCTAGATCAACTGCCGGTGCTTGATCTGTGCGAGACAGCGGCGATCGTGTCTGGTCTGCTATGATTAGCTTTCTAACTTGACTAGGATCCATGACCGTGATCCAGTCTTTTTCTTCATTTCTTTTAAATGCGAGAAGGACTAATTGTGGTGTTTTTGTTAAACCAAACTGCAGTTCATCATAGGGATTCAGCTTGTACTCAGACAACAGACTGATCCAATTTTTTCCAGTAATATAAGTGATGGACGGTGCCTTCGTTACTGACACAACATAAGAAGTGAAACCTGCAAAGTAAAATTGCAGGAAAAGAAAGAAAACATGACATTAAATCAATAAGATTTAGACAGTAAATCAATAAGATTTACTTAATGTGACACGAGTGAATCCTTACCAGGAAATCACTATGTTGAAGTACTAAACAGAAGATTGATCGTCCAACTACGCGTGGCATGCAGGGGCCCCGCCTACTCCCACAAGCAGGACAGTCCAAAGGTCATGACAAATCGTATGGACCGAACATCCATGGGGCTGGAAATCCTGGTGGGTGCGATAAACCCTGCAATGCATATAGATATTGGAGTGTAACCATAATTGATAGACCGTCCTCACAAAAAATATGATATGGATACTTCAAAATATACAGACTGAATTGAGTGGACAAACATTAACATAGACCGTTCTCAGGACTGACCACCCACCAAAAGCGGCAGTACTAATAAACAATACAGGGTTCACAAACACAAATCAAGTACTGAACAATAGTACTTACTACAGACAAGCAAAGTTGCACTAACTAAACTCTACAGACTATTTTTTGCCACCGACCTACGGGATGAACCCCGCATAACTGACTAGGCCATGGACTTCCTGTGAGATGTCTACATGCACCATCACCATCTTGTCAACCTTGGAGAACCTAACAGAGTGGTCTTTCCACTCATAAACATGATGATGAAGATAGGCCGCATCAGATTTGTTGGGAAGCTTTACAAGAACCACACCCTTCATAATCGAAGGCACAGCCAGGAAATTGTTGTTGTCAAGTACAGCCTCGAGAACACGCCTGACAACAATGCTACAGGAAAACACTAGTTCAGGACATGTGGCGACAAGGACACACCAGCTGGATAGTTCAATAGTAGAACTCATCATCAGGTCTTCCAGTTCACACGGCATGACTTTGAGAACTTCATCTCCATCGCGGACCTGGTTCTAATTCAAATAGAAACCATATTTCATTACTACCTCCGTTCAGAAATATAAGATGATTTTCGATATTATACTCCATATATGACTACATATACGCACAGAAATGAGTGAACAAAGACACTAGAACATGTCTTCAAAGGCATGAGAGCAGAGGGTTTACATGCAATATCCATAACACAAGTTACTGAGGCAAATATACCCTCTTAAAAGGTAGCATTGATGTTCATAAAGTACTCCCTCTGTCCCAAAATATCCATATCAAGTCACATTTTAGTATTAGATACATCCGTATCTAGACAAATCTAAGACAAGAAATTTGGGACAGAGGGAGTAGTTGAAAGTAATCTATAAGAAATCAGTGTCAACCTCTCGCATGTTTTGGTCAAAAGAGGAACTTAGAACTGTCATTTGGCACACAAAAATCACATGCAAGATCACCCAGAAAGTTGTACTACTAGTACTAGTACTGCGTGTTAGATGAAAAAACACGATCAAGATCGAGAAAAAGATCGTCAAGAAGAGATATTACCTGGACTTGCTTAATGAGGGATCCCGGAGAGGGGGGCTTGGACAGGGCGATGGCTTTGGGCTTGTCTGCGGTAGTCTCGGCGGGGTGCTTGCGCTTCTTCGTACCATGAGCCTCAACGGTTTTGGCCGGAGCCATAGGCATCACTTCGGCCGGTGCTCCAGCGTCCATCAAGAAACTGTCAAATAGAAATAAAAGAAAAGAAACCATAATAACAAACCCAAAAGAAGAAAAGAGAGGAAGTTATAGGATCAGTCTCGGGGTTGCAAGACCGGGCCTTGGCCAAAATCAACACCATTGATGCGCTCACCATTCCTTCTTTGGGAGAGAAGAACAATGGCAGAAGCAGGTCGGGGTTTTCTTGAAGAAATGAGGAACAAGATGAGGCAGAAGCGAGGGTTGGGTAGAGAGGAAGCTGAGAGAGAAGAGTGAAATGATGGTTGCTTCGTCCGTCTAACTTACTCCTAGAAAGGAGGGGGTTTCGTGATTTGACAGCTCATTGGGCATTACTGCGGCGCTTCGATCGGGGTAGTCTACCGTCACTCTACTACGGAGTAATTTAGTGCATGGCTGGTGGACCCCGATGCTGGCTGTCCCACACGTCGGCGAAAGTGAGTAATTTAGTGCATGGCTGGAGGAGGATCTGCACGGTAGAGCGTGTCCACTGTTTTTCAGAAGAAACAAATGATTACAGCAAGCGTTTCCACTCTTACGATGGAGGAGTGTGAAACATGGCAGCCACTTGAACATACACAGTGCTCCTACTACTAGGCATGTGCAGTCGTTCATACGTCAGTACTACACAATCTTGTTGCTAGTGTAGTAAGATATGATGATAACAAATGATGTTGTGTGCATGTCAACTACTCCTATATGTAACATAGTACCGCTTTTTCGACTGTCCGGTCGAGAATGAACGGTGAGATCAATGTTAATAGAACTAAGTCCACAGCGCACGGAGAGTACGGTGCTACAGTACTCCATGAAACATGAACCATATGAAGCACGAATAGTGTTAGGCAGGGTGTATGAAAGGTGCACGGGATGGGAGCAAAAGTTCCCTTCTCGACCCACTTTTGGGTGTTTGGCAGAGTGCATGAAGGGTGCATGAGTCCACACTAGTAGGTTGACAAAAATACACGAAGAGGAAACAACTATATTGAGATGAGAATGCAACCAAACACACCCACACGCTTTGTGCTACAGTGACTGATCTGCACCGTCTGAGTTTGATCCAACGGTCATGTTGCGCCGAGACATGGACATGCCCATGCAGAGGGCGCCTAAACACCATCGAAGTCCCTCTGCTTCTCGAGGCCCACGACGTTGGTGATGCAGGGTGCAACCGCCCGTAGAGCCCGCTCCCGGTTGACGGGAGCCAGCTCGTCAAAGACGGCGTCCAATGGCACGAATGGATTCCGGTGACGGAGCCCTGAAAAGATTTTCCCGGCAACGGCGACGCTAGCCCGCAACCCCTCCTTTTCCAACTCAGCCCCCACCATCGCGCGGAGACGGCTCAGCTCCTCGGAGATATAGGTGAAGAAGGAGACCAGGTCAGGAAGCCGCAACTCGTTGAATTCGACCGGGTGGTTGAACGGGTTTAGCCCGACGACCGGCATCGTCGCGCTGGCACGACGGTAGGCATCGCGCAACCGCAACACGTGCGTGGCAACTTGGTTCACCAAGTGGTTGAGGCGATCCTGGACCTCGTCACGATCGGCCCGCTCGCGCTCCAGCCGGCTCCCCTGACGGCCTATCGTATCTCCCGCTTTCTGCAGCAACGCCGATGCCTCGAGCATCTTTGTGGTGGACGCCTGTCGCTTTCGAAGCTCCGTGAACTCCCGCACATAACGGAGGAGCATGGCACTCCTCTCCTCCTTGAGCTCACGGAGCTCCACGTCCTTGGCCCTGAGCTCCGCATCCTTGGCATGGAGCTCCTGTGTCAGGAGCCTCACCTCGGACTCCATGATCTGCTGCGCCGCCATGGCACTAGGTAGAAGCAATGGGGAGAGGAAGCAAAGGGGGCGAAACGGCTGATAGGCAATGCAATCTACGGGAAGGCGGAGGGAGCGGGGAATCTTTTGGTTTTCTCACGGTAAAACACCAGTCGACGACTTCTCACATCAAGGAGCAGTGGGTACAGGCGGAGTCATTGTGACTAATTGCTGCCGTGCCTGCTCCCGTCAATCAAAAAATTAAAAATCCCACCGCGCCTGCTCCTGTCAATCAAAAAATTAAAAATCCTGCCACACCTGCTCCCGTCAATCAAAAAATTAAAAATCCTGCCGCACCCAAACACCTGAGCAACGCCGCGGTGGATATTTAAATTTACCTGCTGGCAAGTAGATAAAAAAGGGGTGAAAAAACAAATGTGGCGGCGGCCTAGCTAATCGGTCGAACTAGCCCAACTAGCTAGCCACCGTGCTTCACTGATGTACTCGGCGGGAAAGGTGGTCTTTCGTGATTTGACGACTCATTTACTTGCTTCGGTGCTACGACCGAGGAGGACCCGAAAAACGCGCGGTAGGGCGTATCACGTCAGGAAGAATATATGTGTGCACCACCCGGGAGGACCCCGAAACCGCGCGGTAGGGTGTGCCACGTCTCGTCACAGAGGAAAACTGTGCGTGTAAAAATATAATGTATCAGATGCAGTACCTATGGTTCGACCTCGGGACCCAGCCAGTCGGTTGAGAACACCCCACTAGCCACACAGCTTCATCATGCAAACGTGGCACGGAGGATAGATGTGGTTAGCTCCGTCTCGACCAGCCACAACGTCTCTTGTTCTAGGCGATTCTTCTATTTTCCAAGTTTTTTTTAGTTGTAATAACACCACGGCAAGCTAGTGCCGCTCTTCGTGTGTGCCCGTGCAAAGGTTAGACGATGGAGAGAAGAGAGATTGAGATCGCAGACCTAGGACCCACCAGTAAGTGAGATAACGGTCATACACGTGTTCATGAGGCACTCCCTCTACTCTACTCAACGCAAGTACTGTATAAAATCAAGTTATGGGACAAAGCCAACAACCGTTCGTTTTCTCAGGCTATCGACTTACACTTTGTAGTCCAGGTTGCCAGTTCGAATCTCGTCTTTCAGATTTGTTAGTTTTAGGTCCAAATTTGATTAATGACAAGTGGGACCCCCATGTGTTGTTCCGATATTTCAGTGTGGGATGGTTTTTTTGAACAAATACTTTGCGCGGTTAGACAAGTAACGGCACGAGTTACACGTTTTTTGCAAGTTTACGAACAAAAATGACAGCGGCATAGAATATCACATCCACCCCGCAGCTTAGATACTATGGTGATACGAGTTTTTACACCGTTGGAAGTGAGATCCAATGGCTTGGGAGTAGCCTTTGTAATTATGCACAATTTCCAAACTCTTCAAAGGTTTTTTTGCAAATAAAACATTCAGGCCTCGTGTGTGCCGCTGCATCTTCGATCCAACGGCTCCCCGGTGCTCATATTAGGTGCTCCCCGTAGCTTAATTACCCACTACGGTGATTGGAGTAGTTGTGGGCCGAATGCTACGAAAATATAATCTAAACCGACCGGAATAAATGCCTGCACAAATTAATCCAAGGTTGGAGTGCCCCTCGCAATGTAAATAGCTCCGGCTTTGCGAGGGATGGAGAGGTAGTAGCTTCAATGCGTGGAAGATACGGTGTGAGAAAGCGAGGTCAATCGAGAGACATATAGATAGAGAGACAAAGTGAGTGTGGTCCGACATTCATTGAACAAATATATATGCTCTGGAGACATATTGTCTGATTGATCTTTTTGGCAAGGGTGAGGGCTGTAAGATAGAGCTTGAGAGATGATCCAGTCACAGACGTGTAGATATATTTTTGTGCGTGGGAGGAAGCAAGGTCAACCGATCACATAGGGTCATCGTGCGATCGAAAGAGTGAGACGGGTTGGAGAGAGTGACCTAGATAGACGATGTGCGTGAGAGAGTATACAATGCGAATAGGTCGAATTGGGCTCAAACATGGTGATATATCGTTTTTGTCCGAGAAAGAGCGAGGTCAATCGAGATATACGGAGAGAGAGAGAGAGATTGAGTGAGCGCGGCCCACCATGAGGTCGAAAGAGTGGTGGCGGCTTGGATGGACTGACCTAGATAGACAGTCTGCGTGAGAGAGTATAGAGTGTGTCGATCGAGGCCCAAACAGGGAGATATATCATTTGTGTGTGAAAGAAAACGAGGTTAAATGAGACTCACATAAAGAGAGCGAGATTGAGCGAGTGTGGCCCGCCGTGCGGAAGAAGAGTGAGACAGTCTCGAGGGAGTGACCTAGATATACAACGTGCGTGCGTGCACATGCACGAGAGGTTGGGAGGCTAGATAGGCAATGCATGTATTTAGCGCGAGAGGGTGAGAAGGAGAGGGGGGAGAGAGAGAGAGAGAGCTCGGCACGGGGTGCAATGGCGGGTGTGTGAGGTAAATACATTTGGTAACAGAGTGGAAAAGGGGTTGTGTAGTTGAGAGACTTAGAGATCGAAACATGGAGAGAAAGAATGAACGTGTGTTGGAAACCGATAGCTTCCTAAGGTGGTTAGGAGAGGAAGATTTGACCGATATAGGAAGTATGTAGCGTTTGTGCGGGGGGGGCTAAAAATAACATTTGAATGTACATAGTACGAGACTTAATATCGATGTTTCAATTCGGTGTACATTGTAAGATTTGAACCAAGGACCAAGCATACGGGTAATTATTTCGAATTCGTGCCATACTAAGTTTCGAAAAGTTGACATTGACTCAGTTTGTTGTGCTATTTTGTAGGTCATATGTTTGAATCCATCCAAAAGTTTTCTCACTACCATGGTGTTCATCATATACATATGAATTTGTATTAAAAAAAGTAGCGTGGATACAGTGAAATGCGAAATGCACGTTAGAATTGGAGATCGCTACGTGACACACACTCTAATTCAAATAACGAACTACGTGACACACACTCTAATTCAAATAACTAATTATGTGACACACACTCTAATCCACGTTAGCGTGGGTACCGTTTCAAAAAAAATTCAAATAACTCCTCATTAATTAATTTATAGTACTCCCTCTGTTCACTTTTATAAGACCTTGAAGACATTTCAGACAATGTGCAAAACAGTTCATTTTAAGTTTTCTGAAACGACTTACAAAAGTGAACGGATGGAGTATCTCGTTTCGAGTGACTAATTATTGCAAGGAAAACACGGGCGTGGTAATACATACAGATTTGTTTGCAGATGAAAGAAGATTCGTTTGCATTCTCAAATGTAGGTGCACCAGGAAAACCAGGGTCGTGTCAGGGTGGACGCTACTTCGGTGCCTTAAAGGCAACTGCCTTTGGGTCACTAACATGTGGGCCAGCCACCTATTGGGCCCATATGTCATGGACACAAAGGCAGGTGCCTTAAGGCACCGAAGCATAGTCCTGTCGGGGTGGTCGCGTGTGTCGGACGGACGAGTACCACCCAGCCACCCACCCCCCCCTCCCCCCAGAAAAAGGACGACAACAATATAAGTTCGCGCTTCCACGTTTCGGATTGAAATATCTGGCGGCCCAAATTCCAGTCCTACAAAATCTCTCTTCTCCACCGTCCCCTTCCGCGCCCAGATTGCTCAAACCCCTAATTCGCCGCCAACTCTCGAATCGCCCCATGTCTCGTCTCTTTCCCCACCGTTCCCCACCTCTGTGCCGGACGACGACGACGAAGACGACGGTCGCGCTTCACCACCGCACCGGAGCTACCTCATCTACGCCCTCGTCCACCGCACCGGGTGGTCCATCGATAACGTCGGCCGCCACAACCGACGTGCCTCACAGACACCGAGTTCCACCGCATCAGGCACGCTTCATCGACGCCGTCTCCCAGCTCACCAGGGCTACTTCACCGAGCACATCCTCGCACCTCCGCCCCCCGAGGCCGTTGGGGCTTCACCAACGGTCTCGTCCACTGCATTGTAGTGCTCCGCTGCCACTCAAGATCTGCATCCGTGCGCGGCCAGCCAACGCCAGCGCATAACCCTCAATGGCTCTGAAGTGACCCGCACTCTAGCTAGGCGAGCATGCCCAAACGCCGGCCCGAACTAGGTATCCACACATCACTCCCTTGTGCACTGTTCCAACGATGTTTGGATATCCTTTCACTGCTCTCTTAGCTTACACACCTATGCAACTCTGACCTTAACTCTTATTTCTTCTGGAGATATCATCTGAAACAATCAAATCCATATTTTAGCAAAGCATGACGGCGCTACGGAATCTGGTACACATCCTGCACACCCGTATAACCTTGTAAGTATCTGTCCTCTGGTACAACATCAAGGTTGATTCCTCTTATTTGATCAACCATTCGCCGTGTCAAAAATGCAGAGGGGGGTGCAAGGAGCACAAGGCCTGCACATCCAAGCAAGTTGTAACATGGACTTGTGCATGGAACGTCCCAAGCGCAAGCAGAGCTGCAGTGACCCTGTACAACGAGCTATCGTAAGTCCCTGCATTTCATTTAATTCATACTGGCATTCGTGTATGATTTGTGTGCAGTGGCTGATCCATGAATTCAAGTTACCAAGGGCAAACATTTAACTTAAAAAATACGAAGGCACTTGCACTCCGGAAATCAACATAACTTGAGAAATGTGAAGCTACATGCACTTTGAAAACCAGCTAATGATCCAAAGTAGTTCAGATTATAAACACTAAATGATGCAAGCACCAAAAAACACAAAATGCAACATGGTGTACAAGGACTACAAACATGGTCTGTACCTGCTTGAATTATTCGTTCTCTGGCTGAAAATGTCGAAGTGTAATTACACGTATAACTAGTGCGCAAACTACATATTAATATATCTATCCTGCACAAGTATGCCAATAGTTTCAAACAACATATTAGAAAAGTATTTATGCTATGTTGTCATGATACGGGAACTTTCTGGTAGATGGCCTTGACGTTTCCTCAAGCTATGAAAATGCACTATAATTTGCTTGTCATCAATGCCTGCAAATCTCTGTCTCTCTCAACATAGTAGATCATCATTAGACACTAAATCCTTCAATGAGCTTGCAAAATGCTTGCATTAGATCCCTCATTAGACACTATATGTTCATCACTAGGAGCATGTAAAATGTTTGCATCAAATCCTTCATTAGCAGTCTGTTCATTAGACACTTCAGCCTCAAGAACAACATGAGCTTGTATGTTTGCACCGGAAACTTGATTAGATACATTAGATTCAGTCAGTTTAGTATTGATTGGGGGAGTTATAAAATAAGTAGAAATTGGTTTCATTTTCTCATAGAGTCCCTACATACAAGCAGTTTTACAACACCGTCAGGTTTAACTATTCGCCAGAAATTGAAGAGTTGAATTAGATATAATCAGGCATGTGATGTACCTGCTCATTGCGCATGCTGCTCTTGCAAGCTGCGACTGTTCGTTTGCGCAAGCTCGATGCCATGCCCGTGTTGTCGCCGCTGCCTCCCATGCAGGCTACACCCAGGGTTGGATCTTCATCTTCTTGTCCTTCCGTTCGCTTGAAGCCCGGCAACCGCCCTCCAACGAGGGCGCGAGGAAGTGCTGTGTCGGTCTGTCCAGCGGCGGCTAGGTTAGGAGCGAACCAGACTAGAGGCTGGAGCGAATGAATTGGGATTTTTCCTGCAGTCAATCGATATGGGAGGCGCTCGTTTGGGCCGCGAGCCTGCTATAGGGCCTGCCTTGCACTTATGTTATTGTCCCATCCAAATTGAAACATTTTTATTCATTTTGTACATTTCCTGCTCGTGCGTTGGGACAAACAAAACTAGCATGGGCCAACCTGGACGACTCAAACTAGGTGCACACTTTCCAGCCACCTGAGGCGGCCGCCCATACCAGCCCCTATGGTGGCGTCGCCCCTTTTTGCGTGTATGATTGGATAGTGAAAAATATTCCAGTGGCGCTTTTGATTTACCCACAGAATGGTTGAATTGCTTGTTTCTATGAACTGAGTTCGCCAATAATGTGAAGGATGTCAGTCTTTTCATCCTATTGTAGATTGCTTAGATCTTGATATGCCAAAAGTAATCACATGAAATATATAGTAAAAGCCAGTGTGATGTGTTTGGCTACAACTAGTCTGACTACACGTCCTCATATAACATATCAAGGACGCACCATCTTACCAGATTAACCATTCGACTTACCGATGCAGTGTGGGAAGAAAGAAGTATTGGGACTGCCTATCCAAGCAATTGATGCCATGGACTCCTTCATACAACCTTGTAAGCGAAAAAGAAGTTGAAGTGTGCCTGTACAAAGAACTAGCGTAAGTTCAGTTACCTGCTTCTTGGAATTTTAGTTAGCCACTTATTGCAAAATTGTTCAATTACGTTGCTTGGCTTAATTTAGTTTGCTACTGATTACATAATGGCACAGCCTGTTAATCATATTGTAGACTGCGCCTATCTATGTGTTTGATACTTACTGTTAAGAATTACCTGTTTGCCTTAACTTAAATATCTACTTGTTTGTTTAACTGCTTTGCTGCTGCAACAGCGGGTTACAATGATGTTAATAACTACTTTTCAGCATCCAATTGAAACTCTTTAATTCCTTGTTTGTTTAACTGGTTTGCTGTTATAACTCCCAGTTGAGATGTTTTGCTAACTTCAACTTTTCTGAATCCAATCGGAACTTTAATGGCAAAACAGGTTAGCCCAAGATCAAAGAGCGAGGTCCCCATGGACGTTGCATCATCCCACAGTAGTGGCACCAGCCCAATCATGCATTATGAATTGCCAACTGCTAATGCTCTAGAGGCTAAACTAGTGGTAGAAAGAGATTCTACTTCTACACTTAGAGATGAAGTTGACATGTTGAGGAAGCAAACAGCACAATCACAAGCAGTACTCAAGACAACCATTAAATATTTGGTGGATTTCAAAACGAAGCAAGCTGAGACTGGCCAGATTGTTAAGGTCCTGAAGGAAAAAAGGAAATTAAATTCCTACTTGGTAAATCATAGGTGAAATGTTCTTTCCATAGTTGAATAACCTTTGTGTTGTCTGTTCATGTAATCAATCAAACCATTTGTTTTAGAGATCATGTAATAATTGTTTTTTTGTTTTTTTGTTTGTAATTTTATTTGAGCACAAGTCTGTATTAATTGATAAGACTCGGAGACATTTCATTTGGATTGCTGTGCCAGACCTACAAATATGCCAATCGGGCTGAATGTGCATTCAGCAATAGTAGTATAGATGGACCATAAGTGGCACGCGTCGGAAAGGGCCAAGATGCTGGCTAAAAAAAGGATGATGTTGTAGCCAAAAAAAAGTACAATGGCCTGGCTTATGTATGTTAGTTGATATTATTGATCCATATACTCTATAAGTGTTTATATGTTTGTTAGTTCCGTACATTCTTGGTTTATTGACTCGGTATTTGAATCTTGATACATCGCTTGTGTACATATCTAAATGGGAGTACACATTATGCTGCGTGTGACATTTGAGTTGGACATGAAGTGTTCCAAATATTCGAATTCACCTTAAACTGGATTCTAGTTTCTGAATTTGAGTATCGGCATTTGTAAACCATATTCATATATGACAGTGGAATACATCTTTGTCGTCCTTTTGAAGATATATAAAAACACATAGAATGATTTATAAAGATTCATATAGGAATACAAAATGGATTTGAATTTAGTTGCCAGGGTAAACGTGGATGCTTATTGTCCCAAAATTCGAAAGAAACAGCAAAATGTCCACTCCCACATCGGCTGCCCGAAGCCAAGTGTTTGGGAGATGGAAATTACTGTCTACCCATTACACGGACAATCCATCGGCCTGATTTCCACTGCTCTAAATAGGGGTAGGTTAGTAACTTCAATTAGATGTGACATGACCGCCTCTAAGCCCATTACGACACGGTGGGCGTCAGGGAAAACTCATTTGATTCAAGCTCATCTGAAAGACCTCTGTTTCTCCCTCCATTCCCCATTCATACACAGTGGGCGGCAAAACACCCTCTCCTCGTCCGAAATAGATGTAGGCTAATATTTTAAATAGGGGCAGATGTGTAACTTCCATCAGACGTGACACAACCGCCCTACCTGTCAGCCCCGTTCATACACCGTGGGCGCCAACCGTGGGCGGCAAAACACCCTCTCCTCGCCCGAAATCGATGTAGGCTAATATTTTAAATAGGGGCAGATGTGTAACTTCCATCAGACGTGACACAACCGCCCTACTTGTCTGCCCCGTTCATACACCATGGAAGCCAACCGTGGGCGGCAAAACACCCTCTCCTCGCCCGAAATAGTTACCAGCAAATATTTGGGAGATGCGAGATTACCGTCCTATCCCCAACTGACGAGACGTCCAAATTTGAAACGGGGGATAAGTTCGTAACTTTCCCATATTTCAGACAGGCGCATCCCAAAAACATGGTTCCCCGTACCTCTCCCTCCATTTTCCCATTCATACACCGTCCGCGCTAGAACACCCCATTCCCACACCAGCCTCCGTCCGCCACCCCATCCATCGTCGCCGTCCTCCACCACATCCATCGCCACCATCCTCCACCATGCTGGAGCGCCTACCAAGACCGTGTCGTCCACTGCTAGAGATGGATGTTTCTCATCCACGGCGACGGACCAATAGCCTTGCATCGCGTCCTCTCGCTTCATCGGCGTCGTCGTCCTCTTTGCCGGGGCCGCTCACACGACCTTCTCTTCCACCGCAACGGGACTTATCCTCCGATGCACCCGTCTACCATCGCAGATCTGCTTCAACGCCACCGACAGCCATCGCACCCCCGATGCCTACACGGCACCGCAAGAGAGGTGGTACTTCATATCTCCTAAACTTTTTTATCTCAACCAGAAAATAGATCTTAACTTGGTTACTCTATTTTCTTTTCAGCTCTTAGAACTTAGTTCTTAGTTCGAAGCAAACAATGGATGCTAAATATCATTTCTCCGATTTGCAGCTTCAAATCTGCCATGGCACAGCCATAATACGGTTTAATTGGTCATGCTTAGGGTTTAATTGATCATGTTGGTTCTGTGGTGGTTTCTTTAATAGAAATCAGAGGGGAAACCCTCTTTTGCTAAAAAAATATATGCTTAGAGTTTTCCCCTTTTATGATCACTATACGATCAGAATACATGCTTCGTGTCATAATAACACTGCTCCACCCATCAAGCTAAACAAGCTTAGTTGTTCAAATACGAATCTGATATTATTAAAACAGAGTTGTTTAATTGGTCAGCTAAATGTTCCTAAATTAGTTTCAAAAATGCATGTTCGCCGCTCGGGTGTGTATCTCTGTGTGGTCTGGTCAGCACGGTTGGGGAGGTGAACTTTGCATATGTAGGGGTTTATAGGGAGACACTCTCTGAGTTGAAACCGCAATGCATTCCATAGATAATTTGACTACTTTTTATGTTTTCCTGAATCTCAGATTCTGAACAGGATCATAATGATTATGAGCTTGTGCGCATGAAAAGAATAAAGCAGGACAATGCCATGGCTGTCAAACTTGGCATTAAGGGACTGAAATCAAGTCTGGATGCAATGCAATGCAAACACTCTCTACCTACAGATTCATGCTCAGAATATGATCCTAACAGTGATTCTGAGCTAGAGGGAGACCTAAGTCAATGTAGCTTCCTAGTGGAGGAGTCAGAGGAAGATGCCCTATCTTATTCACCCATCAAGGTACTTGCTCTAACTTTCCAAGGTTACATTGCTCGCACATATCTTGCAACTGATGCTTTGCATTGCTTATACTTTGTTGAACTGCCATTAGCTTAGTTTACACATCGTGTATGTGAATATGCCCTGCCTATCCATTTTTAGTACATATTCCATCTGTCATCATACCATATTTATCCATTCAAATGTTGTTCTTGTGTATCAGACGTTCAAAATGAAGAGGGCGATTGCTGATCGTGGAGGAGCACAAGCAAAGTATTTAGAAAAGGTAGTGGCACCTGATAAATCAAATAGCCCATTAGGTGTAGTTGCAATATCACCTGACCCACAAAATACCCCAACTCTAGCAGACTCTAGCCCTACTACACTGGTAATTTCTGATGCCCCAACTCAGCAGACCCCAACTGCAGCAAACAGTATGATTATGCCAGTTGACATAGCACCAGTTGTACGACGCAAAACCCCCATTCCAGCAAAGAGTACACCAAATCCAGTTGCCAAATCCCTTTTCGAACCAGAGAGAGCCCCAATTGCAGCAAATAGGACCCATGTTCCATTTCTTCCCAGTTTAGAAGACGAAGCTTATGTTGTTGTCAAGAACTTTGTGCGCATCTTTCCTTCATGGAAAGATTATACCGCAGACACAGAACAATTTCCAGTCTTCCTCCGCAACTTACACGTAAGTAATGTACTAATGTTATTCATGGTCATTGCTGCATATGTTTCTGCTGACAGAAGACACAAGATTTCATTCTTTTAAATAGGTGAGGCATAAACTGGATTGTGATGACGAGCAAGGGTTGGTTGCGCTTTTCAAGCACTCGTTGATGAAGTATCATTCCTACCTGATGCCAACGCACTTCGATGGCAAGCCTCTGAACGAAATTTCTGTAAAGTCTCCGTTGCTACATTTATCCGACGGTGACTGGAATAATCTTGTTACACATTGGTCTCGGCTGCAGCGTAAGGTACTGTCTATGATATCACATCACAATTTGAACTACATTTCTGCATTTGCCTTAATGTCTCACTTGTATGAAAACTGTTAGCAGAAGAACATTCGTTCTCAAGGGACCACAGAATCTCGCAACTATACTGCACACTGCATTGCTCTTGTGAGTACCTCTTGCCCTGTATGACCATACTTACTTTCACAGCTGTTTGATTATGTAGCATCACTGCACATGTTAGCCTCGTAATCGTCCATTTGGTGGACATTATAAGATCCGTATGGACTCTTACATAAATTTAGAATCAACCCAATGCTTTTGAAGAGCTTTAGCTCTACAGTCCTCTTGTAAGGACTGAACATGGTCTATCACTATACTTACATTAACAGCTACTCCCTCCGTCCCATAATATAAGAACGTTTTGTACAGTACACTAGTGTTCAAAACACTCTTGTATTATGGGAAGAGGGATTGGTTCATTTTGTAGCATTCCGCATCTTATCTCCCTCGCCCACCATTTACTAAAAAAAGATCAGATCTATATTTAATCTTACCAACAAGTAGAATACAGAGACAATGCCAGTGCAGAAGTGTAGCCCATTGCTCTTGTCAGTACATTTTGTCCTGTAACGCTTGTACTTCCAGGGATTGGTAGTTGATTATGTAGCATCAATCTGCATCTTATCTTCATTATCCTCTATCCCTTCCAGTATTATCATATCTATAATTACTCTCTACAAAATGTAGAGTACAGGCAATGCTTATGAAGAAGATTATGTGCTGAAATTCTTGAGTTATCCTTCCCTTTCCATGGAGAAGGGCATTATAAAGCCGGTGTTAACTGTTAATGTAAGTCAGTCCTT
Source organism: Triticum urartu (assembly GCF_056163025.1). Lineage (NCBI taxonomy): Eukaryota > Viridiplantae > Streptophyta > Magnoliopsida > Poales > Poaceae > Triticum > Triticum urartu. Next base: position 688,928,023 of record NC_141874.1, on the reverse strand, counting down.
CTAAAGCCTTTATCCTCAACTGTTGTTTAATTTGCTCATACTCCCTATCGTTTACTGCTGTTTAGTTTGCTGTTTCTACCAAAATGCATGTTCGTAAGAACCATAAGTTCTAAGTTTTACTTGTAAAACCAAATTCCTTATTCATACCATGCACATTACTTAATACTCCCTATATGTATGCTTGTTTTTGTGGATCTATACTCCAGTGTGTGGTGAAGCAGCCCACGTTTGCACCTTGTCATCTCCTGTTTTATCTTACTGATGTGGCTGATGATATGAACAACATGCCATGCACATTATCCAAAATAGATACAATGATTTTCTTTGCCCTTCATCTATGCTTGTTATGTTGACATGGTAATCCAGTAGTGTGGTGAAGCTCCCCGCATTATGAACAATGCCAAATTATGCTATTGATATTTTGAACATACTCTTTATTTTTCTAATTTGAAATTGGATAGAATTGACAGAACAGTTATCATCTTTGTTTATACACGTGCAAAACCTGTCATATCTCTGCTTTGTTTCAGGGTGATATGCCTGATGGCATGCACAAGTCTGCTGAAGGCTATGAGACAAACCCAACATATATTGCAGCAAAGAAGGCAAAACATCTTGAAGATAGCGAGACAACCCCAAAGTCTTGTCTTGATGTAGTGTTCAAGTTACTTGAGACTAACAGTCAGACAAGCTCACAGAATTTGTTGTCTGAATCAGTTTGACTTCTTCAGTCCCAAGTTCTAGCAGAAAGGCATTCTGCAACTCAACTTCGACTTGAAGTCCTATCTCTAAGAAAGATTGTGGAGAACACCAATGAGAACGTCATCGCTAAACAGCTACACCTGGAAGCTATGACCGACATGCTAGGCCGGTCTTACAGCCTTGCTCAGCAGCTTGTGCAGCAGTTCCCCCGCAAGGCTAACCTTTCTTGAACTGTCTTGGAAGTGGTCTCGGTTCAGTATTATTTTGTTACGCTGCAATGGTGCCCAGTTTTTGTAATCTGCTTCTTCGTTGCGCTTTATGATCACTGGTGGCGAACTTTGATGCCCAGTGGATGTAATATACCTTAAATCCTTTATTGTGTAGTGTAGGTTTATTCTTAGTTACTATGCCGTAATTTCTTTATTGTATAGAGTAGGTTTGCTTAATTCCTACTAGTTACGCAGCAGCCCGAAATGAACCCCGGCCCATGATTGTGCGAATCAAATCACAGGCTTTTAGCAGGCCAAAATTGTCTGGGTCCTTGTTTGGCCCAATCAGATATCGGCTGCGAGCAGGCCGGATGCAAACCGGGTCGTAGTTAGGCCCAACTATATGACGGGCTTTTAACAGGCCGAAATTAATATAGGGCCGAAATGTTAAACGGGCCCTTAATAGGCCAAAACTAATATCAGGCCGAATTACTAAGTGGGCCTTTAGAAAGTGGGCCCAAAAGCATAGTGTCCAGTTAACGGGCCGAATCTGATATGGGCCATAATTGAGCCCAAAGCCTCTTAAAGGGTCGGACCTGATCTGGGCCGTAATTTGGCCCAGAACGTGGTAGGCTTTTAACGGGTCGGATCTCATATGGGCCACTATTAGGCCCGGAGCGTGGCAGGCCATTAATGGACCAGATCAAATATGGGCCAGCATTTGGCCCAAAACATGGCAGCCAGTTAATGGGCCGGCCTACTAGGGTCCTCAAAATCTTGTGGGCCTATAGCTGGGCCGGCCCATTAATGTCGGTGAAATCTCGTGGGCCTTTAGCTGGGCCGGCCCATTATGACCCGCAAGAATCTTGTGGGCCTTTACCTAAGCCGGCCCATTATGGCACACAAAAATCTTGTGGGCCTTTACCTGGGTCGGCCCATTATGGCCCGCAAAATCTTGTGGGCCTTTAGCTAGGCCAGCCCATTATGGTCCGCAAAATCTCATGGGCCTTTAGCTGGGTCGGCCCATTATGGTCCACAAAATCTTGTGGGCCTTTAGTTGGGCCGACCCATTTAAACTTGTTGGGTCGTGCCATGTGTCGACGTATCATAGGCGCCTTCTGTCTAGTGAGTGGATGACATCTGTCCCGATGATGTGCCGACACGTGTTTCCTCTAGCCAATGATGATTTTACACGTGGAAAATCCCCATTGGTCGGGGCGGTTAACGGGTTATCGGATCCAAAACCCGACCCGATAGCTTAACGGTGTTCCGTTACGGTGGATGCCACGTGTCGGTCACCCTTGACGAAAGCACTTCTGCGACGCGCGATTTATCGTCATGGAAGTGGACACTTTCGTGATGATAATTTTAGTCATGTCATGGAACACTTCTATGACAGCACAGGTATGACTATCTTGATTCTGTCATAAATTTGTCATGGATGTACATGCATGACAAAAAAAGCGACCTACTGTGACAAACACGTATCATCACGGGAGTGTATTTTTTTGTAGTGTATGGTCAAGACATGATGCTAAATTTTATTGTATGAGATGATCATGTTTTGTAATAGAGTTATCGGGAACTGGCAGGAGCCATATGGTTGTCGCTTTATTGTATGAAATGCAATCGCCATGTAATTGCTTTACTTTATCACTAAGCGGTAGCGATATTCGTAGAAGCAATAGTTGGCGAGACAACAACGATGCTTCGATGGAGATCAAGGTGTCAAGCCAGTGACGATGGTGATCTGACGATGCTTTGGAGATGGAGATCAAAGGCACAAGATGATAATGGCCATATCATATCACTTATATTGATTGCATGTGATGTTTATCCTTTATGCATCATATTTTGCTTAGTTCGGCGGTAGCATTATAAGATGATCTCTCACTAAATTTCAAGGTACAAGTGTTCTCCCTGAGTATGCACCATTGCGAAAGTTTGTCGTGCCGAGACACCACATGATGATCGGGTGTGATAAGCTCTACGTTCACATACAACGGGTGCAAGCCAGTTTTGCACACGCAGAATACTCGGGTTAAACTTGATGAGCCTAGAATATGCGTATATGGCCTCGGAACACTCATACCGAAAGGTCGAGCGTGAATCATATAGTAGATATGATCAACATAGTGATGTTCACCATTGAAAACTACTCCATCTCACGTGATGATCGGACATGGTTTAGTTGATATGGATCACGTGATCACTTAGATGATTAGAGGAATGTCTATCTAAGTGGGAGTTCTTAAGTAATTTGATTAATTGAACTTTAATTTATCATGAACTTAGTACCTAATAGTATTTTGCATGTCTATGTTGTTGTAGATAGATGGCCCATGTTGTTGTTCTGTTGAATTTTAATGCATTCCTAGAGAAAGATAAGTTGAAAGATGACGGTAGCAACTACACGGACTAGGTTCGTAACTTGAGGATTATCCTCATTGCTGCACAGAAGAATTACGTCTTGGAAGCACCGCTAGGTGCCAAACCCGCTGCAGGAGCAACGCCAGATGTTATGAATGTCTGGCAGAGCAAAGCTGATGACTACTCGATAGTTCAGTGTGCCATGCTTTACGGCATAGAACCGGGACTTCAACGATGTTTTGAACGTCATGGAGCATATGAGATGTTCCAGGAGTTGAAGTTAATATTTCAAGCAAATGCCCGGATTGAGAGATATGAAGTCTCCAATAAGTTCTACATCTGCAAAATGAAGGAGAATAGTTCTGTCAGTGAGCATATACTCAAAATGTCTCGGTATAATAATCACTTGATTCAATTGGGAGTTAATCTTCCTGATGATAGTGTCATTGACAGAATTCTTCAATCACTGCCACCAAGCTACAAGAGCTTTGTGATGAACTATAATATGCAAGGGATGGATAAAACAATTCCCGAGCTCTTCGCAATGCTAAAGGCTGCGGAGGTAGAAATCAAGAAAGAGCATCAAGTGTTGATGGTAAACAAGACCACCAGTTTCAAGAAAAAGGGTAAAGGGAAGAAGGGGAACTTCAAGAAGAACGGCAAGCAAGTTGCTGCTCAAGCGAAGAAGCCCAAGTCTGGACCTAAGCCTGAGACTGAGTGCTTCTACTGCAAAGGGACTGGTCACTGGAAGCGGAACTGCCCCAAGTACTTGGCGGATAAGAAGGATGGCAAGGTGAACAAAGGTATATGTGATATACATGTTATTGATGTGTACCTTACTAATGCTCGCAGTAGTGCCTGGGTGTTTGATACTGGTTCTATTAATAATATTTGCAACTCAAAACAGGGACTCCGGATTAAGCGAAGATTGGCTAAGGACGAGGTGACGATGCGCATGGGAAATGGTTCCAAAGTCGATGTGATTGTAGTCGGCACGTTACCTCTACATATACCTTCGGTATTAGTTTTAGACCTGAATAATTGTTATTTGGTGCCAGCGTTAAGCATAAACATTATATCTGGATCTTGTTTGACGCGAGACAGTTATTCATTTAAATCAGAGAATAATGGTTGTTCTATTTATATGAGTAATATCTTTTATGGTCATGCACCCTTGAGGAGTGGTCTATTTTTGTTGAATCTCGATAGTAGTGACACACATATTCATAATATTGAAGCCAAAGATGCAGACTTGACAATGATAGTGCAACTTATTTGTGGCACTGCCGTTTGGGTCATATTGGTGTAAAGCGCATGATGAAACTCCATTCTGATGGACTTTTGGAATCACTTGATTATGAATCACTTGGAACTTGTGAACCGTGCCTCATGGGCAAGATGACTAAAACACCGTTCTCCGGAACAATGGAGCAAGCAAAAGATTTGTTGAAAATCATACATATTGAAGTATGCGGTCCGATGAACATTGAGGCTTGCGGCGGATATTGTTATTTTATCACCTTCAGAGATGATTTGAGCAGATATGGGTATATCTACTTGATGAAACATAAGTCTGAAACATTTGAAAAGTTCAACGAATTTCAGAGTGAAGTAGAAAATCATCGTAACAAGAAAATAAAGTTTCTACGATCTGATCGTGGAGGAGAATATTTGAGTTACGAGTTTGGTCTTCATTTGAAACGATGCGGAATAGTTTCGCAACTCACGCCACCCAGAACACTACAGCCTAATGGTGTGTCCGAACGTCGTAATCGTACTTTGCTACATATGGTGCGATCTATGATGTCTCTTACTGATTTACCACTATCATTTTGGGGTTATGCTTTAGAGACGGCTGCATTCAATGATAAATAGGGCACCATCGAAATCCATTGAGACGACACCTTATGAACTGTGGTTTGGCAAGAAACCCAAGTTGTCGTTTCTTAAAGTTTGGGGCTGCGATGCTTATGTGAAAAGGCTTCAACCTGATAAGCTCGGACCCAAATCGGAGAAATGTGTCTTCGGATACCCAAAGGAGACTGTTGGGTACACCTTCTATCATATATCTGAAGGCAAGACATTCGTTGCTAAGAATGGATCCTTTCTAGAGAAGGAGTTTCTCTCGAAAGAAGTGAGTGGGAGGAAAGTAGAACTTGACGAGGTAACTGTACCTGCTCCCTTATTGGAAAGTAGTTCATCACAGAAATCTATTGATGTGACTCCTACACCAATTAGTGAGGAAGCTAATGATGATGATCATGTAACTTCAGATCAAGTTACTACCAAACCTCATAGGTCAAGCAGATTAAGATCCGCACCAGAGTGGTACGGTAATCCAGTTCTGGAGGTCATGTTACTTGACCATGATGAACCTATGAGCTATGAGGAAGCGATGATGAGCCCATATTCCGCGAAATGTCTTGAGGCCATGAAATCTGAGATGGAATCCATGTATGAGAACAAAGTGTGGACTTTGGTTGACTTCCCCAATGATCGGCAAGCCATCAAGAATAAATGGATCTTCAAGAAGAAGACTGGCGCTTACGGTAATATTACTGTCTACAAAGCTCGACTTGTTGTGAAAGGTTTTCGACAAGTTCAAGGAGTTGACTACGATGAGACTTTCTCACTCGTAACAATGCTTAAGTCCGTTTGAATCATGTTAGCAATTGCTGCATTTTATGATTATGAAATTTGGCAAATGGATGTGAAGACTGCATTCCTGAATGGATTTCTGGAAGAAGAGTTGTATATGATGCAACCTGAAGGTTTTATTGATCCAAAGGATGCTAACAAAGTGTGCAAGCTCCAGCGATCCATTTATGGACTGGTGCAAGCATCTCGGAGTTGGAACAAACATTTTGATAGTGTGATCAAAGCATATGGTTTTATACAGACTTTTGAAGAAGCATGTATTTACAGGAAAGTGAGTGAGAGCTCTATAGCATTTCTGATATTATATGTGGATGACATACTGCTAAAATGATACTGAATTTCTAAAGAGCATAAAAGGATGCTTGAATAAGAATTTTTCAATGAAAGACCTCGGTGAAGCTGCTTATATATTGGGCATCAAGATCTATAGAGATAGATCAAGACGCTTAATTGGACTTTCACAAAGCACATACCTTGATAAAGTTTTGAAGAAGTTCAAAATGGATCAAGCAAAGAAAGGATTCTTGCCTGTGTTGCAAGGTGTGAAGTTGAGTCAGACTCAATGCCCGACCATTGCAGAAGATAGAGAGAAAATGGAAGTCATTCCCGATGCTTCAGCCATAGGTTCTATCATGTATGCAATGATGTGTACCAGACCTGATGTGTGCCTTGCTATTAGTTTAGCAAGGATGTACCAAAGTAATCCAGGAGTGGATCACTGGACAGCGGTCAAGAACATCCTGAAATACCTGAAAAGGACTAAGGATATGTTTCTCGTTTATGGAGGTGACAAAGAGCTCGTCGTAAATGGTTACGTCGATGCAAGCTTTGACACTGATCCGGATGACTCTAAGTCACAAACCGGATACGTATTTTTATTGAATGGTGGAGCTGTTAGTTGGTGCAGTTCCAAGCAGAGCGTCGTGGCGGGATCTACGTGTGAAGCGGAGTACGTAGCTGCTTCGGAAGCAGCAAATGAAGGAGTCTGGATGAAGGAGTTCATATCCGATCTAGGTGTCATACCTAGTGCATCGGGTCCAATAAAAATCTTTTGTGACAATACTGGTGCAATTGCCTTGGCAAAGGAATCCAAATTTCACAAGAGAACCAAGCACATCAAGAGACACTTCAATTCCATCCGCGATCAAGTCAAGGAGGGAGACATAGAGATTTGCAAGATACATACGGATCTGAATGTTGCACACCCGTTGACTAAGCCTCTCTCACGAGCAAAACATGACCAACACCAAGACTCCACGGGTGTTAGAATCATCACAATGTAATCTAGATTATTGACTCTAGTGCAAGTGGGAGACTGAAGGAAATATGCCCTCGAGGCAATAATAAAGTTGTTATTTATATTTCCTTATATCATGATAAATGTTTATTATTCATGCTAGAATTGTATTAACCGAAAACTTAGTACATGTGTGAATATATAGACAAATTGAGTGTCACTAGTATGCCTCTACTTGACTAGCTCGTTAATCAAAGATGGTTAAGTTTCCTAGCCATGGACAAAGAGTTGTCATTTTATAAACGGGATCACATCATTAGAGAATGATGTGATTGACTTGACCCATCCTTTAGCTTAGCAATATGATCGTTTAGTTTATTGCTATTGCTTTCTCCATAACTTATACATGTTCCTATGACTATGAGATTATGCAATTCCCGAATACCGGAGGAACACTTAGTGTGCAATCAAACGTCACAACGTAACTGGGTGACCAGAAAGATGCTCTATAGGTGTCTTTGATGGTGTTTGTTGAGTTGGCATAGATCGAGATTAGGATTTGTCACTTCGTGTATCGGAGAGGTATCTCTGGGCCCTCATGGTAATGCACATCACTATAAGCCTTGCAAGCAATGTTACTAATGAGTTAGTTACGGGATGTTGCATTAAGGAACGAGTAAAGAGACTTGCCGGTAACGAGATTGAACTAGGTATTGAGATACCGACGACCGAATCTCGGGCAAGTAACATACCGATGACAAAGGGAACAACATATGTTGTTATGCGGTTTGATCGATGAAGATCTTCGTAGAATATGTGGGAGCCAATATGAACATCCAGGTTCCACTATTGGTTATTGACCGGAGACGTGTCTCGGTCATGTACACATAGTTCTCAAACCCGTAGGGTCTGCACGCTTAATGTTCGGTGACGATTGGTATTATGAGTTTATGTGTTTTGATGTACCGAAGGTTGTTCGGAGTCCCGGATATGATCAAGGACATGATAAGGAGTCTTGAAATGGTCGAGACATAAATATTGATATATTGGACGGCTATATTCGAACACCATAAGTGTTCCGGGTGATTTCGGAGAAAACCGGAGTGCCGGAGTGTTACCGGAACACCCCCCCCCCCCGGGGGGGGGAACTAGTGGGCCTAGATGGGCCTTAGTGGAGAGAGGGGGGCTGTCAGGGCAGGCCACGTGCCCCCTCCCCTTGAGTCCGAATTGGACTAGGAGGGGGGTGCCCCCCCCTTTCCTTCCCCCTCTCCCACTCCTTCCTCCCCCTCCTAATAGGACTAGGAAAGGAGGAATCGTACTCCTAGTAGGAGGAGGATTCCTTCCCTCCTTGGCGCGCCCTAGGGCCGGCCGGCCTCCCCCTTACTCCTTTATATACAGGGGCAGGGGCACCCTAGAACACACAAGTTGACATCGTTTAGCCGTGTGCGGTGCCCCTCTCCACCATAATTCACCTCGGTTATATCGTCGTAGTGCTTAAGCGAAGCCCAGCGCCGGTAGCTTCATCATCACCGTCATCACGCTGTCGTGCTGACGAAGCTCTCCCTCGACACTCAACTGGATCGAGAGTTTGTGGGATGTCACCGAGCTGAACGTGTGCAGATCACGGAGGTGTCGTACTTTTGGTACTAGGATCGATCGAATCGTGAAGACATACGACTACATCAACCGCATTGTCATAACGCTTCCGCTTGGTCTATGAGGGTACGTGGACTACACTCTCCCCTCTCATTGCTATGCATCGCCATGATAGATCTTGTAAGTGCGTCGGAATTTTTTTGAAATTACTGCGTTCCCCAACAGATGGGTTGGATGAGATTTATCATGTAATCGAGTTAGTTTTGTTAGGGTTTAATCCCTAGTATCCATTATGTTCTGAGATTGATGTTGCTATGACTTTGCTATGCTTAATGCTTGTCACTAGGGCCCGAGTGCCATGATTTCATATCTGAACCTATTATGTTTTCATGAATATATGTGAGTTCTTGATCCTATCTTGCAAGTCAATAGTCACCTATTATGTGTTATGATTCGTTAACCCCGAAGTGACAATAATTGGGACAATTACCGGTGATGACTGTAGTTTGAGGAGTTTATGTATTCACTAAGTGTTAATGCTTTGGCCCGGTACTCTATTAAAAGGAGTCCTTAATATCCCTTAGTTTCCAATAGGACCCCGCTGCCACGGGAGGGTAGGACAAAAGATTCCATGCAAGTTCTTTTCCATAAGCACGTATGACTATATTCGGAATACATGCCTACATTACATTGATGAACCGGAGCTAGTTCTGTGTCACCCTAGGTTATAACTGTTTCATGAGGAATCGCATCCGACATAATTATCCATCACTGCTCCATTGCCTACGAGCTTTTCACATATTGATCTTTGCTTAGTTACTTTTCCGTTGCCACTGTTATGATTACTATAAAAACTACTACTGTTACTTTTGCCACCGTTACCTCTATTACCATATTACTTTGCTACTAAATACTTTGCTGCAGATATTAAGTCTTTCAGGTGCGGTTGAATTGACAATTCAACTGTTAATATTTGAGAATATTCTTTGGCCCCCCTTGTGTCGAATCAATAAATTTGGGTTGAATACTCTACCCTCGAAAACTGTTGCGATCCCCTATACTTGTGGGTTATCAAGACTATTTTCTGGCGCTGTTGACGGGGAGGCATAGCTCTATTCTTTGAGTCACTTGGGATTTATATCTATTGATCACTATGGGGAACTTGAAAGATGAAAGAACTAAGATTTTTCCCTCAACTACGATGGGAAGTAAGGAACTGCCATCTAGCTCTGCACTTGATTCACCTTCTATTTTGAGTAAACTTGCGACACCTACACATGCTATTCATTCTGATATGTCGCATGTTATTGGTGATGTCACTTATGCTATGCATGATGCTTATGATGAAACTACTTCTATGCTTGATAATATTGTGCCACTAGGTGAATTTCTTGATGAACAACTTGCTAGGGTTAGAGAGAATGAAATTATTGAAACTGATAATATTGATGAAAGTGATGATGAAGATTCTCCCCGTAGATATGAATTGCCTAATGTTCCTGAGGGTTATGTTACGGATGAAGAAACTGCTAGAGATCTTCTTGCTTGCAAAGGTAGATATGATCTTAAGAAACTGTTAGCTAAGCTGAAAGAAAAGTCTTCGAATGCTAGAATGAAATATGACCCTGCTCTTGCTACTTCTCCTATCTGTATTTCTAATAAGGATTGTGATTTCTCTGTCGATCCTGAGTTAATTACTTTGGTTGAATCTGATCCTTTTTATGGCTATGAATCTGAAACTGTTGTGGCACATCTTACTAAATTGGATGATATAGCCACCCTATTCACTAATGAGGAAAAGATTCGTTACTACTATATCCTTAAGTTATTTCCGTTCTCATTAAAGGGTGATGCTAAAACATGGTTTAATTCTCTTGATCCTGGTTGTGTGCGTAGTCCCCAGGATATGATTTATTACTTCTTTGCTAAATATTTCCCCACTCATAAGAAACAAGCTACTTTAAGGGAAATATATAATTTTGTGCAAATTGAAGAAGAGAGTCTCCCACAAGCATGGGGGAGGCTTCTCCGATTACTTAATGCTTTCCCTGATCATCCTCTCAAGAAAAATGAAATACTTCATATCTTTTGTAATGGACTAACTGATGCTTCCAAAGACCACCTGGATAGTTGTGTTGGTTGTGTTTTCGGGGAAAGAACTGTTGAGCAAGTTGAATTGCTATTAAATAATATATTGAGTAATGATAATAATTGGACACTTCCTGAACCAACTCCTAAGCCAACTCCGAAGAAAAGGGGTATTCTATTTCTCAGTCCTGAAGATATGCAAGAGGCAAAGAAAATCTATGAAAGAAAAGGGTATTAAAGCTCAAGATGTTAAGAATTTACCACCTATTGAAGAAATACATGTTCTTGATAACCCGACACAGGTAGTGGAGATAAATTCTCTCTATAGATTTGATAAGGGTGAAATCCCTTCTACTAAGTTTGCTAGCCAATGCTTGGATGAGTTTGATAATTTTATTGTTAAACAGGAAAATTTCAATGCTTCTGTTGGTAGACAATTGAAACGTAATGCTTATATGATTGAAGACTTGAGTGGTTATATGTCCAGAGTTAAAGGTGAACTTAAACTTATTAGTAAACATGCTTCTATGGTTACCACTCAAGTAGAACAAGTGCTTAAAGCTCAATATTATTTGCTCAATGAATTAAATAATAAGAAAAATGGTAATGTTGTAAAAGTTGTGACTAGAGGAGGTAAAATGACTCAGGAACCTTTGTATCCCGAGGGCCATCCTAAGAGAATTGAGCAAGATTCTCAGAGAACTAATGTTGATACACCTAGTCCTTCTAAAAGGAAGAAAACGAATAATGATAGGACTCTGCATACTTCTAGTGAACCTGTTGTAGACACACCTAAGAATCCCAATGATATTTCTATTTCTGATGCTGAAACAAAATCTGGTACTGAACATGAACCTAGTGATAATGTTAATGATGATGTTCATGATGATGCTCAACCTAGCAATAACAATGATGTAGAGATTGAGCCTGATGTTGATCTTGATAACCCACAATCAAAGAATCAACGTTGTGATAAGAGAGACTTTGTTGCTAGGAAGCATGGTAAAGAAAGAGAGCCATGGGTTCAGAAACCCATGTCTTTTCCTCCTAAACCATCCAGGAAAAAGGATGATGAGGATTTTGAGCGCTTTGCTGAAATGATTAGACCTATCTTCTTGCATATGCGTTTGAATGATATTCTTAAAATGAATCCTTATGCCAAGTATATGAAAGATATTGTTACAAATAAAAGAAAGATACCGGAAGCTGAAATTTCCACCATGCTTGCCAATTATACTTTTAAAGGTGGAATACCTAGGAAACTAGGAGATCCAGGAGTACCAACTATACCATGCTCCATTAAAAGAAACTATGTTAGAACTGCTTTATGTGATCTTGGAGCCGGTGTTAGTGATATGCCTCTCTCTTTATATCGTAGACTTGATTTGAGTAAGTTGACACCTACTGAAATATCTTTGCAAATGGTCGATAAATCAACTGCTATACCTGTCAGTATTTGTGAGGATGTGCCTGTTGTGGTTGCAAACGTTACTATTTTAACGGACTTTGTTATTCTTGATATTCCTGAGGACGATAGTATGTCTATTATTCTTGGTAGACCCTTTTTAAATACTGCAGGGGTTGTTATTGATTGCAACAAAGGCAATGTCACTTTTCATGTTAATGGTAATGAGCATACGGCACACTTTCCGAGGAAACAACCTCAAGTCCATAGTATTAATTCTATTGGAAAATTTTCAACGATTATTATTGGAGGTTTTGAATTCCCTCTTCCTACTATCAAGAAGAAATATGATATTCTTATTGTTGGGGACACGCATATCCCCGTTGAGGTAACATAGTGTTATTCCAAAATTCTCCGGTTTCATGTTATTCGAAAAGAGTTTGTTAACAAGACTTGATCAACCTTGTTAATGGATTCCTTTTTATGAGCATGAGATGCATGAAGTTAGAAAGCACAACTCTCTGTACCCTCCTTTTACTTTCTGTTATTCAGATTAAATAAAGCAATAATAGTATTTTCTGTCTGTTTTCTGAATTATCCATGCAATAAAAAATACCTCAAAAATAAAAGTTCCAAATGCCCCAAAAATGAAATATGATTTTCTGTAGAATATTTAAGAATTATTGGCACTGAGAACACACCAGGGGGAGCCACCACCTGGCCACGAGGGTCCAGGGCACGCCCACCCCCCTGTGGCGTGCCCCCTGCCTCGTGGGCCCCACGTGGACCCCCTCCACTTATTCCTGCACCCACACACTTCGTCTTCCTCCAGAAAAAATCCTCCCATAGCTCAAACCCGTGTTCTAGCTCATCTTGCTGCCATTTTGAATCTCCTTGCTCAAAGCTCCATTCACAAAACTGTTTGGGGATATTGTTCTTCGGTATGTGACTCCTCCAATGGTCCAATTAGTTTTTGTTCTAGTGCTTTATTTATTGCAAATTTTTGCTGCTAAGGTGACCCTGTTCTTGAGCTTTCATGTCAAATTTATATGGTCCCAATTAGTTTTAATGCATGATATTGCCTCTAGGCACTTGTAGGAGTAGTTGCTATCAATTTTGTTGAGTTTTGTTCACTTTTATTTTGAGTCACTAAAAATTTTAGAAATTTTTCAGAGGAAGAAAAATGTTCAGGAAAATGTACCAAGGTGGTTCCTCAAGGAAGCAAGGACCGAGGCTCGCGATACGTGAGCCGGATTATGAACCACCGAGGGAAGCTCAAGTGCGGGCTTGTGAATGGTCGTCAGAGGAGTTTATGGTCCATGCAGGCATCAAGAAGGAATTTGACGCGTATGTGCGTCTTGCTAATCTTGAGGGCTTCGTGTTAGATAAGTGCCCACAATACCACTACCTAACTGATTCCTTTGTGAGAAGGTTTAAATTTACATCCTCGCGCAACTCTTACACTGTTTTATTTGATTTATATGATAAATCATATACCATGGACCTAGAAGATTTTAATACTGCTTGTAAACTCCACAGTGGGGCAATGTTAGTGAACCTCGCAAATCTGAATATAAAGACTTTCTTGCTAGTATCACTATGGGGGAATCTAGAGAAATCACACAAGCTACCATAGGGAGCATTCATTTTCCTTCCATACATTATTTTGCTCTCTTTATAGGTAGATGTATTAACGGTAAAGAAGAGGCTTGTCACATGTGCGTTCCAGATCTTAGTGTCCTCAAAAGTGCGGTGTTAGGTGATAAACAATATAACTTGGGGGCCATTGTTGCACGGAGGTTGCATCACAATAGTGTAAGTTGAGATTTGTTTGGTGGAATTTATGCAACTCGTGTAGCTAATTATCTTGATGTGCCTATACATGGAAATGATATGGAGTTACCTCCTGCTTATCTAGATTATAATGCTATGGTTCGCCATCAGTTTGTTGAGAGGAATGAGCAATTCCTCCAGTACCGACTAATCTTTGACAAACGTCGCTGTCCATATTGCTCTCCCTGCTCCTACTCTCTTTGACTTTCAGGCAAAAAGGAGATATGTTATAACCAGGGAGGAGGCGAACGAGTATGAAAGGAGGACGGAGGCAGCTCGCCTCCAAGAGGCAGCTCGTCAGGCAGTAGCCGCTGCATCTCAATACGACCCCCACTACAACTTTGGATATCCGCCAGGCCAGTGGTGGCCATAAACCAGCTTAGGCCAAAAGCCTAAGCTTGGGGGAGTACATATTTCTCACTAACATTATATTCATGTTCACACACTCATTCTAGTTGTCGGTGCTCATACTTTTTCATTGTACTATCCATGCTAGTTTATTTTCTGTTTCTAAGCCTTCTTCTTGTGTGTTTGAATAACCTTAAGAAAAACCAAAAAAATTAGTTGTAGCTTTTAGCTAGTTTACTTTCCATGCCTGTAGTAGTAGTAACTAAAAGAAAACCCAAAAAGATTTCTCGTTCTTCTTTTTCTTGTTGGGAGCTTTCCTATGTAAATAGTTTTATTTCCTTTCTTTTCTTTGGGGGTCGAGTGGAAAAGACCTTGATGAAAATGTTGAATGGCTCTCGTATGCATTATTGTTAATTTAACTAAGAGCCCATATCACCTTGTCTTCTCCCTTGTATTAAATGCTTGCATATTCCAGCTTAGTCCAATGCACGTGCACTATTATTATTACCCCACATCATTCAGTCGTGCAAGTGAAAGGCAATAATGACGATATATGATGGACTGGTTGAGATGAGAGAAGCTGGTATGAACTCGACCTATCTTGTTTTTGTAAATATGATTAGTTCATCGTTCCTGATTCAGCCTATTATGAATGAAACATGTTTGCAATGACAATTAGAGATTATAGTTGCTCATGCCATGCTTAATTTTCTAGGAGTTTATAATGGTTTACCTTGCATCCCAACATGCTATTAAAATGGTTGTGATGTGGTATGGTAGAGTGGTATCCTCCTTTGAACAATTCGAGTGGCTTGACTTGGCACATGTTCACGCATGTAGTTGAAACAAAATCAACATAGCCTCCACGATATTTATGTTCATGGTGAATTATATCCTCCTCATGCTTGCACTCAGTGTTGATTAATTTTAATGCATGTTCATGACTGTTGTCACTCTCTAGTTGGTCGCTTCCCAGTCTCTTTCTAGCCTTCACTTATACTAAGCGGGAATACTTCTTGTGCATCCACTTCCATAAACCCAAAAGTTATTCCATATGAGTCCACCATACCTACCTATATGCGGTATTTACTTGCCGTTCGAAGTAAATTTGTATGTGCCAAACTCTAAACCTTCAAATGAAATTCTGTTTTGTATGCTCGAATAGCTCATGTATCAACTAGGGCTGTCTATATCTTCCATGCTAGGTGGGTTATTCTCAAGATGAGTGGACTCCGCTCATCATTCACGAGAAAATGGCTGGTAACCGGGATGCCCAGTCCCATGCTTAAATCAAAATACTTACAAACAAAACTCCCCCAGGATTGTTGTTAGTTGGAGGCACCCATTGTTTTGGACAAGCCATGGATTGATGTTTGTTGGTGGTGGGGGAGTATAAACTTTACCATTCTGTTTGGGAACCGCCTATAATGTGTGTAGCATGGAAGATATCGAGATCTCTTGGTTGTTATGTTGACAATGAAAGTATACCACTCAAAATATTACTTATGTCTATTTCAAAACTCGAGCTTTGGCACCTCTCTACAAATCCATGCTTCCCTTTGCGAAGGGCCTCTCTACAAATCCATGCTTCCCTTTATGTTGAGTCATCATTCTCTTATTAAAAAGCACCAGTTGGAGAGCACCGCTGTCATTTGCATACGTTACTATTAGTTTACATTGAGTATGACTGTGACTGGATCTCTTTTACCATGAATTACAATTTCCAGTCAGTCCTTGATCTTCAGAGGTGCTCTGCATTTATGTTTTGCGGTCTCAGAAAGGGCTAGCGAGATACCATATTGTTATATCATATTCTGATTGTTTTGAGAAAGTGTTGTCATACGAGATTTATTATTATTGCACGCTAGTTGATTATGCCATTGATATGAGTAAATGTGAGACCTAAACATTATTGTGAATATGGTTAGTTCATAATCTTTGCTGAAAACCTGAATGCTGGCTTGAGCAAACTGAGTTTGTAAAAGTTTTTCTTTATCATTTTCAGTTTGCCAACTGAATTGCTTGAGGACAAGCAAAGGTTTAAGCTTGGGGGAGTTCATACGTCTCCAACGTATCTACTTTTCCAAACACTTTTGCCCTTGTTTTGGACTCTAACTTTCATGATTTGAATGGAACTAACCTGGACTGACGCTGTTTTCAGCAGAATTGCCATGATGTTATTTTTGTGCAGAAATAAAAGTTCTCGGAATGACCTGAAAATCAACGGAGAATATTTTTGGAATTAATAAAAAATACTGGAGAAAGAATCAACACCAAGGGGCCCACGCCCTATCCACGAGGGTGGGGGCGCGCCCACCCCCCTGGGGGCGCCCCCTGTCTCGTGGGCATCCTGAGGATCCACCGACGTCAACTCCAACTCTATATATTCATGTTCGGGGAGAAAAAATCAGAGAGAAGGATTCATCATGTTTTACGATACGGAGCCGCCGCCAAGCCCTAATCTCTCTCGGGAGGGCTGATCTGGAGTCCGTTCGGGGCTCCGAAGAGGGGAATTCGTCACCATCATCATCATCAACCTTCCTCCATCACCAATTTCATGATGCTCACCGCCGTGCGTGAGTAATTACATCGTAGGCTTGCTGGACGGTGATGGGTTGGATGAGATTTATCATGTAATCGAGTTAGTTTTGTTAGGGTTTGATCGCTAGTATCCATTATGTTCTGAGACTGATGTTGCTATGACTTTGCTATGCTTAATGCTTGTCACTAGGGCCTGAGTGCCATGATTTCAGATCTGAACTTATTATGTTTTCATGAATATATGTGAGTTCTTGATCCTATCTTGCAAGTCAATAGTCACCTATTATGTGTTATGATCTGTTAACCCCAAAGTGACAATAATCGGGACAATTACTGGTGATGACCGTAGTTTGAGGAGTTCATGTATTCACTAAGTGTTAATGCTTTGGTCCGGTACTCTATTAAAAGGAGGCCTTAATATCCCTTAGTTTCCAATAGGACCCCGCTGCCACGGGAGGGTAGGACAAAAGATGTCATGCAAGTTCTTTTCCATAAGCATGTATGACTATATTCGGAATACATGCCTACATTACATTGATGAACTGGAGCTAGTTCTGTGTCACCCTAGGTTATAACTGTTGCATGAGGAATTGCATCCGACATAATTATCCATCACTGCTCCATTGCCTACAAGCTTTTCACATATTGATCTTTGCTTAGTTACTTTTCCGTTGCCACTGTTATGATTACTATAAAAACTAGTACTGTTACTTTTGCCACCGTTACCGCTATTACCATATTACTTTGCTAATAAATACTTTGCTACAGATATTAAGTCTTTCAGGTGCGGTTGAATTGACAACTCAACTATTAATACTTGAGAATATTCTTTGGCTCCCCTTGTGTTGAATCAATAAATTTGGGTTGAATACTCTACTCTCGAAAACTGTTGCGATCCCCTATACTTGTGGGTTATCAATGATCCAGGCACACAAAACGGATAATTTTTTAGAAGTTTGTAGAGGCGGCACATGAAAATTTACTTAGGATGGTAGGGTAATACCGTATATAGGTAGGTATGGTGGACTCATCTAGAATAACTTTGGGTTCAAGGTTTTTGATGTACAAGCAGAATTCCCACTTAGTACAGTCAAAGGCTAGCAATTTAAGACTGGGAAGCGGCCAGCTAGAGAGCAACAATGATCATGACCAGGCATTATGCATAAGTAACATTGGACACTAGCATGAGTAGGATATGAACACCATGAACATAAACATTATAGAGGCTATGTTGGTTTTGATTCAACTACATGCATGAACATGTACCAAGTCAAGCCACTCGAACATTCAGAGGAGGATACCATATCATCATACTACATCATAATCATTTTAACACTATGTTGATATCCAAGATAAATCATTATTGACTCCCAGCTACTCATGCATGGCATGAGAAACTATAATCTCTAATTGTCATTGCAAACATGTTTAATCATAATGGGCTGAATCATGGGCACTAGGTTAAACATATTTACACAGACAAGACAAGTCGAGTTCATACCAGTTTCTCTTTGCCACAGCCAGCTCATCGAATATCGTCATTATTGCCTTTCACTTGCACGACCGAATGATATGAAAATAATAATAGTGCAAGAGTGCCATGGACTAAGCTGGAATATGCAAAACATTTTATTCAATAGGAGAAGACAAGGTAAAATGGGCTCTTATTAGTTCAACAATTATTCATATGAGAGCCACTCAACATTTTCATCGTGGTCTTCTCCTCAGTAAGACTCGAATAAAAGAAAAGAAATTCAGAGAAACACACTGAAATATTTTTGGAGTTTTTGGTTTTCTTCAACAAGCAAAATAATAAACAAAATACGAGAAAAAACTATTTACACAGGAAAGCTCCCAACAAGCAAAAGAAGAACAAGGAAATCTTTTTGGATTTTCTTTTTTTAATACTATTACTAAGCATGCATAGAAAGTAAATTACTTCAACGAATTTTTTTGGTTTTTTCTAAAGTTTTTCAAACACACAAGAAGAAAGCAAGAAAATAAATCTAAGCATGGATGATACAATGAAAAAGTGTGAGCAGCGACAAATAGAATGATATGTGAACATGAATATAATGTCGGTGAAAACACGTACTCCCCCAAGCTTAGGATTTTGGCCTAAGTTGGTAATCAGTCAGTAGCCTGGAGGGTAGTAGGGATCCTGAGGAGCAGGCATCCACTCATCCCACTATTGTGGAGCGGGCATCCACTGATCCTAGTGTGGAGGTGCCTATGCAGCCTCTACAGCAGTGTGAGCGTTCCATTAGGCGAGGATGTCTGCAGGCATAATCTGGTATCCGCCCCTAGCAACAGAATCAAACAGAGCAGGTGCAGGCAAGGGGATAACATCACGAGTGTCAATGTTATAAACCAAGTTATAAGGAATGGCAAGATCAGAACGGTCATGTGCGAGAAAGTGATGGTGATGCATGGCTGCACGGTCTAGGTAAACTGTGGTAAGAGGGACATCATGAGGGTGTATCGCAACCTTGAAGTGATTTGCCAAACGAGTAGCAAAAATCCCACCATGTATTTTCCCTTGAGATTTATTAAGACGGAGGCGACGAGCCACAATAGCTCCCATGCTATAAGTGTTGTCGCCCTCTATTGCACGGTGTAAAACAGCAAGGTCTGGTGAACTAAGTGCACCCACCTTCTCCCTAGCAAGCAAGCATTTGGAAATGAAATAAGCATAGTAACGAACAGCAGGAAAATGTAAGCCACCGGCAATGATGGCTGGCACTCCTCTCTCATCACCCACTGCCAAAGTGCGACAAAAATCCTCAAACTCAGCCGGCCTAGGCTCGCCAAGCTCCTGTCAGAAGGGATCATGCATATGTCACAAAATTCAGTAAGGGGTATCGGAGAACTTTTATTTTTGGGTCATTTTTTATTGCACGAGGAATTCAGAAGACAAACAAACATGGCATTTTATTTTATTTTATTTAACTAATAAAAACAGAGAATAAAAAGGTAGGGACAGAAAGTAGTGCTTACTAAATTCATCAACTTCATACCACTCAAAAATGATTCATTAATAAGGTTGATCAAGTCTTATTAACAACCACTTTCGATTAGCATGAAACCGAAGAACTTTCATAAATCACTAAGTTACCTCAATGGGGATATGCATTTCCCCAACAATAAGCATTTCATATTTCTTTTTAACAATAGGTAGAGGTATTTGAAAACTTCCAATAGTGACTGTCGGAGATTTTTCAATAACATTAAGACCATTCACTTGGAATTGTTTCTTCGAAAAGTGCACCGTATGCTCATTACCATTGATATGAAAAGTGAACTTGCTTTTATTGCAATCAATAACAGCCCCTGCAGTATTCAAGAAGGGTCTACCAAGGATAATCGACATGTTGTCGTCCTTGCGCATCTCAAGTATAACAAAGTCGGTCAAAATAGTAACATTAGCAACAACAATGGGCACATCCTCACAGATACCGATATGGCAGTTGATTTTTCAGCCATTTGCAAAGATATTTTGGCAGGTGTGAGTTTATTCAAGTCAAGTCTTTTATATAAAGAGAAAGGAATAACACTGACACCAGCTCCTAAATCACACAAAGCAATTTTCATATAATTCTTTTTGATAGAGCAAGGTATAGTTGGTATTCCCGGATCTCCAAGTTTTTTAGGTACTCCATCTTTGAAAGTATAATTAGCAAGCATAGTGGAGATTTCAGCTTCCGGTATTTTTCTCTTATTTGTGATGATGTCTTTCATATACTTTGCGTAAGGAGGCATTTTCAAGATATCAGTCAAGCGAGTACGCAAAAAGAATGGCCTCAGCATTTCAGCAAAGCGTTCAAATTCTTCATCATCATTCTTTTTAGTTGGCTTGGGTGGAAAAGGGATAGGTTTTTGAACCCACGGTTCTCTTTCTTTACCGTGTTTCCTAGCCACAAAGTCTCTCTTAGCATACCTTTTATTTTTAGGTTGTGGGTTATCAAGATTGATACGTCTCCAACGTATCTATAATTTTTGATTGTTCCATGCTATTATATTATCCCTCTAGGATGTTTTATATGCATTTATATGCTATTTTATATGATTTTTGGGACTAACCTATTAACCTAGAGCCCAATGCCAGTTTCTGTTTTTCCTTGTTTTTTGAGTTTTACAGAAAAGAAATACCAAACGGAGTCCAATTGACGTGCCAATTTTTGATGATTTTTTATGGACAAAAAGAAGCCCCGGAGTGAAAGAGTTGGGCCAAAAGAGTCCCAGGCCGTCCACGAGGGTGGGGGTGCGCCCTACCCCCTGGGCGCGCCCCCCTATCTTGTGGACGATGAGACCCCCCTAACGTGAGACCTGCGCCAAAAATTCCTATAAATACCCAAACCTCCCGAAAATAACCTAGATCGGGAGTTCCGTCGCCGCAAGCCTCTATATCCACCAAAAACCAATCAGGACCCTGTTCCGGCACTCTGCCGGAGGGGGGATCCCTCACTGGTGGCCATCTTCATCATCCCGGCACTCTCCATGACAAGGAGGGAGTAGTTCACCCTCGGGGCTGAGGGTATGTAATAGTAGCTATGTGTTTGATCTCCCTCTCTCTCCTGTTCTTGATTTGGTATGATCTTGATGTATCGCGAGCTTTGCTATTATAGTTGGATCTTATGATGTTTCTCCCCCTCTACTCTCTTGTAATGGATTGAGTTTTCCCTTTAAAGTTATCTTATAGGATTGAGTCTTTAAGGATTTGAGAACACTTGATGTATGTCTTGCATGTGCTTATCTGTGGTGACAATGGGATATTCACGTGATCTACTTGATGTATGTTTTGGTGATCAACTTGTGGGTTATGTGACCTTGTGAACTTATGCATAGGGGTTGGCACACGTTTTCGTCTTGACTCTCCAGTAGAAACTTTGGGGCGCTCTTTGAAGTTCTTTGTGTTGGTTGAATAGGTGAATCTGAGATTGTGTGATCCATATCGTATAATCATACCCACGGATACTTGAGGTGACATTGGAGTATCTAGGTGACATTAGGGTTTTGGTTGATTTGTGTCTTAAGGTGTTATTCTAGTATGAACTATAGGATAGATCGAACGGAAAGAATAGCTTTGTGTTATTTTACTATGAACTCTTGAATAGACCGATCAGAAAGGATAACTTTGAGGTGGTTTCGTACCCTACAATAATCTCTTCGTTTGTTCTCCGCTATTAGTGACTTTGGAGTGACTCTTCATTGCATGTTGAGGGATACACTACTAGGAAAAGGGCTATAGATGGAATGGACACTAATGGCGCACCTGTCATGTGGTGCGCCACTACTATATAGCAGTGGCGCACCATGTGCTGGTGCGCCATTAGTGTGGAAGACACTAATGGCGCACCAGGCACACGGTGCGCCACTAGTAACAAAATGTTTTTTTCATTTTTTCAAACATACTAATGGCGTATCCGGCCAGAGTGCGCCATTAGTAGTTAGAACTACTAATGGCGCACCAGCCATAGAGTGCGCCACTACTGTTTTTTTTTTACTTTTTTGCAAAACTACTAATGGCGCACCATTGCATAGTGCGCCATTACTAGTTTAAACTAGTAATGGTGCACTGTGCCACGATGCGCCATTAGTATAAAAATTATTATTTTTACTTTTTTGCAAAACTACTAATGGCGCATGTCTGTGTGGTGCGCCATTAGTATGTTGGGTTACTAATGGCGCCTGGCTGTGTGGTGCGCCATTAGTAACCTGGGACCAGCTAGATATTTTTGGACAGCCACACCTACACACTCACTTTCCCCACTTCATTCCCCCCACCTCCTTCTCTAAGCTTGTCGGCTGCCTCCTCCTCCTCACCTCATTTGCACCATAGATTCATCAAAATTAAGTGTTGAAATTACCTTTTTTTGATAGGTAAGTAAGGGGAAAGCTATCTTCATGTTGTAGATCTACTTTTTTTCTCCCTAGCTCGCTCCAACAACGTGCACATGCACTTTTTGTGGCCTAGCTAGATTTATGTATGTTTGTGGTGTTGCATATATGTTTGTGTTTGCAGGTACCGGTATTTGAAATGCGATAGTTGCCAATATTTTGTCAGAATGTTGATTCATTTCCGTTTCGGCGAGAATTTTGGCACTATGCATTCTTTTTGGTCCTATTTTTAGGGAAAGTAATGCCAAATTTTTTCTTGGTTCTAAAATATCGTTTTGCTCTACCCCGCAGGCGACCATGGTCCGCACGATGACCGAAGGCATCGTGAATAGGTTTTTGAGCTCCGCGAAGGCCGAGATGCTTCAAAAGAACGAGACGGAGATAAGATGTCCGTGTCGAAGATGCAAGCTGAAGAGCCTTATTGCGGACCCGGATTCCGAGCAGGTGCGGGACCACCTGCTCTTGCGTGGTTTCATGGATGGCTATCGGTGGCAAGGTGATGAAGATGACTATGAAGTCGTCCATGGGGGCCGGGCAAGAAATGAGGAAGGGCAGCAAGACAACCACCGCGGCTCGGGTGGGCGAGAAGACGAAGAATCTCTAGGACATGATCATGACGGTGATGCTGTACATAGTCATCATGTAGAAGATGCCGGACATGATGATGAGGAAGATGCCGGAGCGGACGAAGGGCATGATCATGAAGATCAAGATGCCGGAGGAGCAGATGACGATGGACCATCGATGGGCTGGGTGCAGGACCCTCATATTCAAGAGCTGCTTCTCAAGCAGACGGATAACGCAAGAGCTGCCGCCCGAGAGAAAGCCAAGCTGGATCAACTGGAGATAGACGCGGTTACTCCATTGTATGAAGGATGCAGACCCGAGGATACCCGCCTGAAAGTAACGCTCATGGCTTTGGAGATGAAGGTAAAACACAAAATGACCGACGCATGCTTCGACGAGAACATGTCATTCTGGCACGAACGTCTTCCCAAGGGGAACAAGTGCCCGACCAGTTTCGAGGAGGCGAAGAAAGTCGTGTGTCCTCTGGATTTACCGCACGTGAAATACCATGTGTGCATGAACAATTGCATCATTTATCGGGGCGAGCACGCGGAGTCTACCATATGTCCGGTGTGCGGCGTCACTCGATACAAGAAGAGGAAGAAAGCTCCTCGAAAAGTGGTGTGGTACTCTCCGATCACTCCTCGTCTGCAGCGGTATTTCACGGACCCTAAGGTAGCAAAGCTCCTACGTTGGCACACGGATAGGGAGGAGAAGAAGCAAGAAGATGACGCAAATGATCTGGAGATAAATAAAAAAGACAAGATGCTGAGTCACCCTAAGGATGGGAGCCAGTGGCAAGCGTTGAACTTCGAACACCCAAAATTTGGGAAGGATCCAAGGAACATCGTGCTGGGCGCGAGCACCGATGGAGTCAATCCGTTTGGCAGCCAGAGAAGCACACATAGCACCTGGCCTGTGTTTGTGTGGATGTACAACCTTCCCCCCTGGTTGTGCATGAAGAGGAAGTACATTCACATGAGTATGCTAATTGAAGGGCCGAAACAACCAGGGAACGACATCAATCTGTATCTGGGGCTGCTGAAAGAGGAGCTAGACACGCTGTGGAAAATGCCAGCCAATACGTGGGACGCTGCAGAGAAAGAATATTTGCCTATGAGAGCCGCACTGCTCACGACGGTGCATGACTATCTCGGTTACGGATATCTCGCGGGGCAGGTGGTCCACGGATTTTCTGGATGCGTCAGGTGCATGGATGACACAACGTATCGCCAGCTAGATAGAGATCCCGGGTCTTCAAAAACCGTGTTCATGGGACATCGAAGGTGGCTTTGCGACGATGACCCGTGGAGGAAATGCAAGGATCTGTTCGATGGTGAAACCGAACTCCGAAGACGCCCGCGTACGAGGAGCGGCGAGGAAATAGACAGGTTGTTGAAAAATTGGAAAGATTGCCCACTGCCGGGAAAGAAGCAAAAGGCGCCAGAGCCGGGAAAGAAGCGAAAGGCGCCAGAGCCGCTGCTGAAGGTATGGAAAACAAGGTCTGTTTTCTGGGACTTGCCGTACTGGAAGATCCACCGTGTGCCTCACAGCCTTGATGCCATGCATATCACGAAGAACGTGTGCGAGTCTGCTTGGTACCCTGCTGAACATGCCAGAGAGGACCAAAGATGGGCCGAAAGCAAGGGCAAACTTGAAATCAATGGGCATCAGGCAGGAGCTTCACGCTAATGATGATGATGATGATGATGACGATGATGATGATGATGATGATGATGAGGCGAAGGAGGACACAGAAAGTCATCGCAAAGGCAAAAAGGCCAAGAAGACCGGAAATGACTACCCTCCCGCATGCTTCACTCTAAGTCAGGAGGAGATCGAGCAGTTTTTCACCTGCCTCGTAGGAGTAAAACTTCCTTACGGTTACGCGGGGAAGATGAGCAGATACCTAGACCCAGCGAAGCAGAAGTTCAACGGGATGAAGTCTCACGACTGTCACGTGTTGATGACGCAGATACTTCTAGTTGCAATCCGTGGGATCATGGACGCGCACGTCCGTGAAACACTATTTGGCCTATGCAACTTTTCGATGTCATCTCTCGGAAGTCGGTTGGCGTGAGGCAACTCATAAGGCTACAGGAAGAGATTGTGGTGATACTATGCGAGCTTGAGATGTACTTCCCGCCCGCATTCTTCGATGTTATGGTGCATCTGCTGGTCCATATCGTGGAGGATATCATCCAACTCGGGCCGACGTTCCTGCACAGCATGATGCCGTTCGAAAGGATGAATTGTGTCATCAAAGGATACGTTCGCAACATGTCACGTCCAGAGGGAAGTATAGACAGGGGCTTTCTGACCGAAGAGTGCATCTCCTACTACACGAATTATCTAGGCATCGAGAACCCCGTTGGTCTGCCCGTCAACAGGCACCTCGGCGGGCTCGCTGGATGGGGTCACCGTGAGGGTCGCCGCGAAATGCATGTCGACTTCGAGGGTCGACTCGCCGACTTCGAAAGAGCAAACCTAGTCGCGCTACAACACATAGACATGGTCGATCCTTGGGTGGTAGAGCACAAAACCTTTATTGAGAAGACGTACAATGACCGAGGCCAACAGAGGACGAACGGAGATATAATCAAAGAGCACAACTCATGTTTCACGCGTTGGTTCAAGCAGAAGCTTCTGTCGTACCCTTTACATGAGGATTCTTCCGCGGAAGAACAACTCATATTCGCCTTGTCACAGGGCGCCGAGCACAACCTGATGACCTATGAGGCGTACAATATCAACGGCTACACATTCTACACCGAGGACAAGGACATGAAGAGCGATGGTTATCAGAACTCCGGGGTAACGATGGGATCCTACACCGGTAATGACAAGGACAGATACTACGGAAGGATCGAGGAGATCTGGGAGCTGAGCTACGCTGGAGAGAAGGTCCCGATGTTCCGTGTCAGATGGGCCAAGAGCGTCCTAAAAGAAGACCGGTATTTCACCACCATGGTTATACCCGAAGCCAAATCCAAGACCGCGGGCGCAAACATCACCGCGAAAAATGAGCCATGGGTACTGGCTTCCCAAGTGGACCAATGCTTCTTCATTACCGACCCGTCAAAGCCCAGTCATGTTGTCGTGAGGAGAGGCAAAAGGAAGATCATCGGAATGGATGGAGTAGCCAATGAGCAAGACTTCGACAAGTACGGCGACCCGAAGATCAAACATGACGACAACGATGAAGTAGTAGCAGCATACACCACAAGAAGAAGCAGGACCACCCTACCTAAAGGACGTCCATTCCACAGAAGAACTCCATTTGCGAAAAAGAAGGGCAAGAAGATTATAAACAGATAGCTAGCTAAGATCGACTGTATTTAAATCGTAGTCTTCATTTCTCGGTTGTATTTCATGGGCACTTTTTGATATCATGAATATTTTTAAATTTCATGGGCACTTTTTGAATTCATGAATATTTTTTCAAATTTGATGATATTTTTTCATATTCAATATGATAAAATATTGAATATTCATGAGGACACTCGATCTCGATCCCCCTCCATCTCAATCGCTATCCCCCTCCATCTCGATCTCGATGCCCCTTCATCTCGATCACTATCCCCCTCCATCTCGATCTCGATCCCACCCGCACCCTCCCCCGCTAGCTCCACCGCCGCCGACGACCCACCGCACCCTCCCCCGCTCCACCGCCGCCGACGAGCACCCCCCGCACCCTCCCTCGCTCCACCACCGCCGACGAGCACCCCCCGCACCCTCCCCCGCTCCACCACCGCCGACGAGCACCCTCCGCACCCTCCCCCGCTCCACCGCCGCCGATGAGCACCCCCCATTTCATATTCATATTCATTTTTAAAAAAATAATAATAATAAAGTGTAGACTACAATTGTTGTTAAACAACAATTATTACTGTTTTTATAAAAAATATTACTATTTCATATTCATATTCATTTTCTAAAAAAATATTACATGCAACAAAAAATAAAAATAAATTACTTCTGGCGCACCTCTGGCTGGTGCGCCATTGCTATTTATAAAAAAAGATTACTAATGGCGCACCTCTGCCTGGTGCGCCATTGCTATTTATAAAAAAAGATTACTAATGGCGCACCTCTGCCTGGTGCGCCATTGCTATATAAAAAAATTACTAATGGCGCACCGACCGCGGGTGCGCCATTAGTACGCTCCCCCCCCTAGCTAATTCCTCCCTCTCCCTCTCGAAAGATCCCCTTCGTCCCTCTCCCTCGCCAGATCCACCCACGCGCTGCCCCGACGCCGCCGCCCCGACCCTCGCCGGACTCCACCCCCGCCGCCCCCGCGCCCCCCACCACCGCAGCTCCCCCGCGCCCCCCACCACAGCAGCTCCCCCGCGCCCCCGCGCCCCGAGCCGGAGGAGGAGGACCAGGAGGAGGAGGAGACGGCGATCGCCTCTACCTCAGCTCAGCTAGGCCACGCGACGCCGAGCCGAGCGCCGCCTCCCTCGCCGTCCCCCCTCCGCCCGCGCCCGCACCCCCGACGTCTTCCTCCATTCCTCCATCCCCTCCCCTAGGTGATTCCTCCCT
The DNA here is from genome assembly GCF_056163025.1 of Triticum urartu. Lineage (NCBI taxonomy): Eukaryota > Viridiplantae > Streptophyta > Magnoliopsida > Poales > Poaceae > Triticum > Triticum urartu. The sequence goes on along the minus strand of NC_141874.1, from coordinate 688,900,029 downwards.
TCTCCTCCACCCCCTCCCCTACAAACCCTAGGGCCACCTAGAGCTAGTAGCTAGATTGACAGTGATGGTTAGGAAGGATGGATCATGCCTTGATCGAGGGCAAACATTTTTTGGGGATTTGGTTTCCTTGGCCTTTCTTTACCTTGTCGTCAAGATCGGCACGACACTCATGAACGCGGTCATCATTGGGTAGCTACTCTCTGTAGCTTCGTGTATTGTAGCTGGATTAGCCGTGCTCGCCTTGTCTTTAGCTGAAACCGGGGTAGAGTTGTTGCTGCCTATGGACACTTTGGTGCCCTGATGCTTTGCAAAAGTGAGTGAAATGGGTTCGTGATGGGGATTGTCTGAGTGGATATAGCATGATACTGTCGCCATTTGTCGTATCAGAATCTTCAGATCATCTACTAGTACTGTAATACGGAGTACTAATTATCATTAGCATGCCCATCATGGGTATCTGTAGCCCTGTTTACAGAACATCCCCAGATTTCCAGGGTACAACAGATTACTATAGTGAAGTTTTCAAATGAAAAACTTTGCGGTAAAACCATGACATTTAGTGACGGCAGCAGATTTTGAGTTACTGTACCATAACATAATTTTGACTGTTCAATACATGATTAACCCTAGATGTTACTGAATTTTTCTCAACATGTTCAAATTGTCATGCTACTGAATGTTATAGAAATGCCAGGGAACACAGAAATACTAGGGCACACAGCAATGTTCATGCATAGTGCATGAGGTCAGACTGTACTCATCTATTAAGTGGAGTGCAGGTAGTGTTTTAGCCAAACCTCCCCCCTCTGAACTCATCTATTAATTTAGTCATATATATGAAGAACCAAATCTCTTTGGATGTGTGTGTGTGTGTTTGCTGGTTTGCCTTTTTTTGCTTAGTTAATGTGTCTTTCAGTACATTTGGAGTATGGTTCTGGCTCACACTGTATTTGTAATTCTACTATAAATTTGCACTATAAATCTATTGAAATTATACTGTTAATACACTGCAATTACATGTCTAATGTATTTACCTCCTCTTCTATACCTTGTACTAGAAGTCAGCAAAAGAATATCAGTTCTACTTTTCCCCCTAGTAGATCTGGTAGAGTAAGAAACCCCCCTTATAATGATGCTTTTCTCTAGAAAAATTGATCCTGGATTTTTTTATGGTATTCTTTGTGGTACAGTTTGTAGCTACTGTCAAAAACTTGAGCTACTGTCAAAAAATTGTTCTTATATGGGTGAAACTTCACTTGTTTTTAGGCTAGTGCGGGGTGTTGCTTCTTCTGTATGGGCCAACTATGTGACAAATAAATTGTTCCTTCTTCTGAATTTGACAAGTAATGACTTGCAAAGATGATGATCATATTGCTAGTTTGCTGGGTTTTGTCTCCGACCATTGTGTCGTGATGAATTTGCAGGTACCCCGAGAGGCCCTTGAGTTTGCCGGAATGTCGATTAACTTCCGTTCCGACAAATTCGGGTACTCCATATGTCCTATTTTCAGCAAAGGTCATGCTGAAATTTTCCATGAATTTTAGCATGACTTTGCTAAAAAAATATGACATATGGGGTACTTGCGACTAATGCATGGGCCGGGGTGATTAGGCCCAACTTAGAATTCTCCTTAGCATCGATAAACCCTAGATGATAAACCCAACATAGGTGGAAATAGAGCCAAGTGATTAGTGCCAAGTGATTAGGCCCAACCTAGGGTGCCTCGGCATCGATAAACCCTAAATGATGAAAACTTACCTTGGCTTCTATAGGGTGCCTCGGTGTCGATGAGAACCTAAATGATGTACGCTTAGGCTTTTAGGGTGCCTCGGCGTCGACAAACCCTAAATGATAAAAGCTTAGCTTTTAGGATGCCTCGGTGTCGACAAACCCTAAATGATGAGACCATGATCTTGTTCCTTGACAATAACCAACTTTTTGACCAAAATTTTTTCCTATTTAGAGCGAAACATGGCCCACAACGATGAGGCCGGCGGTTCGGGCGGCAAGCAATTCTGGGAGCTGTCCCAGGAGTTGGAGGAAGAACCTCACCGCTATGAGGACGTCGCGGAAGACACCGATCCTGACTACACAACCCCTAGTGGCGTCGGGGATGACACCACTGATGATGGCACCGTGGATGCCACCACTGATGATGGCGGCGCACGCACAGATGGCAGCCAACCGAAGAGGCAACGGAAGGACCGGCGCCCGAACGTGCTCGGCACTGTCAGGGAGGAATTTACTGAAGTGAACTCCGACGGGCATCCAACGGCGCCCAAACATGTAGTCAAGGGGTACTCGGTTTAGCTCGGGTGCATTCTCCGGAGCACCGCCTCGATCAACACCGAGAACCTAAGGCATAAGGACCGAGGGAATTTGCGCAGCCTCCTCTTCACGAAGCTGCACGAACGTTTCAAGTTCCCCGCTGAGTTCGCAAACACACGCCTCTCGGGGAATAAAGTGAACGGTGCCTCCCTCACGACGATGAGCACGGCCCTGTCTACTTGGAAAAGCACGGTGAAGGCAATGATTGACAAAGGTGATAGTTATGAGAAGATCAAGGCGAAATATCCTTTGATTAGCGAAGATGACTAAAAGGAGTTCAAGATCAAGTGCAAGAGCCCCGCAACCTCCGAATCAAGTCAGTGGGGGAAAGAAATGCGGCAGTTGAACATAGGGGTCCACCAACTCGGTCCCGGCGGTTACAGAGTGGTGGAGCCTATATGGGACACGGAGGACGTGGAGCGTGTCGAGCAAGGCCTACCGCCCCGCTTCGAGAAATACCATGACAAGCAGAGCAGGAACTTTCTCAGGGCCCGGTACAAGGAGGACCCGGTAACAAAGGAGCTTACCATGGATCCGAAGACCAAGGCGCTTGAGCTTGTTCTGGTAAGGAATACACCCCCGCGTAATTAGCTCCATATGGTTGCATTCTAATTAATCCCCAATATTTCTAAATGGTTCACGTTCCTTCCGCAGGACAAAGAAAGCAGTAGCGCAGGGTCGTCTCAGAGCTCCCCTTTCGACACCCCTTTGAATAGGGCGTTGAACGTAATGAAAAACAAGGATAAGCTCAGTAAGCCAACGTTAGCTGGTCGTGTGGCCGGCAAAGGCTTGTCCACAAAATGGTCGTCATACTATACTGCTAGTGGGCGAAAGGAGAAAAAGACCAGCTCGGAAAGCCAGTCGCGCGAGGTTGAAGCACTCAAGGCGCAAGTGGCGCGGATTCCAGAGATGGTCCAAGAGCAAGTGCAACAACAATTGGGATCGACGCTCACCGGCATTATGCCTACCTTGATTCATGGGATAACGACGTGGATTGCAGGTGGCCAACAGGGGCCGCCCCCGATTCCCAGCTTCACAGCCAGCAACTCGCACAACGCGCAGGCGGCGCCATTGGTGTCTCCGGCGGCGGCGGTATTGGTGTCTACGGCGGCGGCGCCATTGGTGTCTCCGGCGGCGGCGGTATTGGTGTCTCCGACACCGGCATTGGAGCTTAATGCACCTAGGTGTACGCCGGCCGGCACCTCGCCAGCAAGCGGCCCCTCCGTTAGTTGCACGCCCGCCGTTGGCGGTGCCTCGACATTAGCCGAGCTTGACGGCATCACGGTAACTAAGCCTCTCGGCCGAGGACTTCATCTCCTTGCCTTTGATTGGGCATCCCTGACGCCCTACATGTTTTTGCAGGGCGCCGCAGACGTTCCTTGCACTCTCCTGCACTTCGTGGGCGGCGAGTTGGTCGATGTCGCCAAGGGCAGAATCGTTCAACCGGGCAACCCCGTGTTCCACGGTAATCCGATGCCACCCACAATGTATAGGGTTGAAGTGGTTCGGGTGCTGCCAGGCTGCGACGAGCTGTTACCTCCGATTCGACCCGCTGGGGCCGACGAAGAAGATGAGATGACCCTCAACGCCTGCGTAAGTTGGCCCCTGCTTTGGCCGAAGAGCCAGATTCGTTTGGGGCGGGGGACACCACCCCACAGACAAGACCGCCAGTCGTGCCGGCGCCAAGCCATGGCAAGAATGCCACAATGCTACCGGACATGCCGGACATCCCTATGGCACAGGATCCGGACATGCATATGGCACAAGATCCGGACGACGACGACAACGACGACGGTACATTTACCAATGTCGATAAGTACTTTTCCGAACATGGGTACGGTGACGAGTTCTGTGGGCCTCCTTCTCAAGAACCCAACCAAGACGACCGCGATCTAGCTGGTACGGCGGAGAAACCCAGTTGCAACAGGCATCGTCTGGCGTTCAGTTCTCAGGAGACGCCTCCAACTACCGCCTTCACCGAGCCTCAGATAGCTGAGGTGCCAAATATTATCAGCCCCAACACGCTCAAGAAGGCGGTCTGTGAGCAGAACTCGGTCCCATTACAGCAGATCAAGAAGAAGGGACGGAAACGGCAGACTAAAAAGGGCACCGGTGCGAGCCAGCCGGCACCGAGTACGATCCATGCTCAGGACGGGCCACCTTCACCTAAGGATATCTCGAGGAGGGTGCATGTGGTGGGTAGGGCGATGCTACCGACAAATATGCTCAATGCTGCAACCGGTGCTATGCGGAGTCTGCACGACAGTGTTCTTTCTTTGGAGAAGCGGCGTCTAAGAGAGAATGATGTGGCATACCCGGTTTTCGTGGCCAAGGTGCCAGAGGGCAAGGGCTTTGTGGATGGCGACATCGGGGGTACGATCGTCCTGCGGTTTGATGACATCTTTGCTATGTTTAACCTTCATCCGCTGCACTACACCTTCGTTCGGCTGTTTTCGTTGAGTATGGAGATGCGGATCATTAGAGACAAGACCCCGGACATCGTGATCGTCGACCCCTTCTACATGCGTGCCAAGCTCTTGAGCAGCGCTGGGGACCGCCAAGTCGCGAGTTCACACCTCGAAGACGTCATTCTGGCAAACCCAGATAAGGATAACTTCCTTGTGGCTTACTTTCCCGAGTAAGTCATCCCTTAACCGCCCCGTAACATATTATTTCTTAGATTTTGATCGTTCTTTTTTTTCTAACATTCCATGTTCTGTGTAGTGACACACATTGCACACTCATCCTCTTAAGCCCGAAATATTCCATGGCCACGTATTTCGACCCGAACCATAACTCCAAGATAGACTACACAAATATCAAGAAAGTTCTTGATGATGTTCTCCCCGGCTACGCCAAATCTGGAGGCACCTTCACCAGGGCAGTTCGTAAGTACGGCAAGCACGTGTTCGCCCACAATACGACATTCTGCTGCATCAAGCAGCCGCCTGGCGGTCAGAAGGATGCCTAGTACGCCCTCCATCACATGCAGGCGATCGTAAGGGACCATCATCACCTTCTGCTACCAAATAATCTCAAATATTGGGCCACGAGCTTGTCAGAAATCCAGGACGCAGACATCAGACAAGAATTCTTTCGTATCCAGTCGGAGTTTGCGGACATCATCCATCAAGATGTCCTTCATACCTCGGGGTAGTTCTACCTCAGATATCAACCGTCCAACAAGGAGATAGACGGAACGCTACAAATGCAGGCGGACAACGCCCGCGATTTCATGACCATCATGACAGACGGCGGCTTCATCCACGCTCCGGTCCCGTGAGTCGAGTCGACAGTAGTGATGCTATGTGTAGTTCTGAAACATTGATTGGCTCATGTTGTAATTAAAATTTAATGAACTTGTATGTCTCTTTGGTTTGGACAGTCGTTCAACTTAGATGTAATCAATGCTATTTATTAGTAGGACCATGAATCGTGCTATTAATGTCATGTCTTGCTTTTCTCTTCCGATCCTTTTGTTGCATACTTATATATTGCTTATGTATGTATTGTCTGTTGTTTGGCTTGTGCATAGAGATGCCGTCCTATGTCATGTACAAGGGTAAGGTTCCCGGAGTCTACGACGACTGGGAGGAGTGTCGGAGACAGGTTCACCGTTTCAGCGGTAACAGTTACAAAGGGTACACCACTAGGGCGGAGGCGGAATCTAGATACGCCCGCTATCTAGCGGGAGAGAGGAGGGAGCGTTGGAGGAACCGGATGAATACCAGTTTCATCGCGATGATGCTCATCGTGATGACCGCAGCTCTCTTCTATGTGATGGTAGTTTAGATGATCGATATCGACTTGTAATGTGAAGACAAACTCGATACTCGCGGTCTCGAAACTTGTAATGTTTTATCTTTGTTCGGTCTTTTGAATTCGGAGACTAATATGATGAATTGTATTCGAAGACTAATCTTCTATTGTATTCGATGAATCTGCTGTTGCTGTGTGCTACTGTCTATATTCTGTCAAATAATATATTTTGTAACCTGTGCAAAAATCAGAAAAGTAAAAAAAACCTAATATTCATACTAATGGCGCATCACTACAGAGTGCGCCATTAGTATGCCAAAGTATACTAATGGCGCATCACCAAACAGTGCACCATTAGTATGCCAAGCATACTAATGGCGCATCCATCCGCAGTGCGCCATTAGTGTGCCAAAGCACATGGTTAAATATGGCCCCTGGGAGGCATACTAATGGCGCATGGTGTTATATACTAATGGCGCACCAGTTGTGCGCCATTAGTAATAAATACTAGTGGCGTGATACTAATGGTGCACCAGTGATGCGCCATTAGTAGGCAAAACTGGTGCGCCATTAGTAGGCCATTTCCTAGTAGTGATAGTTATATGATCCAATTATGTTATAATTGTTGAGAGAACTCGCACTAGTGAAAGTATGAACCCTATGCCTTATTTCCTAGCATTGCAATACCGTTTACACTCACTTTTATCACTTGCTACATTTCTGTTTTTATATTTTCAGATTACAAAAACCTATATATACCATCCATATTGCGCTTGTATCACCATCTCTTCGCCGAACTAGTACACATATACAATTTACCATTGTATTGGGTGTGTTGGGGACACAAGAGACTCTTTGTTATTTGGTTGCAGGGTTGCTTGAGAGAGACCATCGTCATCCTATGCCTCCCACGGATTGATAAACCTTAGGTCATCCACTTGAGGGAAATTTTCTACTGTCCTACAAACCTCTGCACTTTGGAGGCCCAACAACGTGTACAAGAAGATGGTTGCGTAGTAGACATCAAGCTCTTTTCTGGCGCCGTTGCTGGGGAGGTGAGTGCTTGAAGGTATATCTTTAGATCTTGCAATCAAATATTTTAGTTTCTTGTTTTATCACTAGTTTAGTTTATAAAAGAAAACTACAAAAAATGGAATTGATGGTGCCTCATATGCTTCATATTTTTAATGTCTTTCGTGAAAATAAGGATTTCGATAATTGTGCCAAAGTGTTAGAAGAAGAATGCATTAAAATGTTTGGCACTAAATATTTAAATGATGAGCATGATTGCAATGTTGTTAGTATGAATTCCTTGGATATCCATGATGCTAATGATATGCAAAGCCACAAGCTTGGGGATGCTATGTTTGATGAAGATGATATTTTCCCCCCAAGTTTTGATGAGCAAATTTACTATGATGATAGCATGCCTCCTATTTGTGATGATTATTATGATGACAAGTATGCTATAAAGAATAATGATATCCATGAAAATTGTCATCATGATTTTAACTTTCAATTGGATTATGCCTCACATGATAGTTATTTTGTTGAGTTTGCTCCCACTACTATTCATGAGAAGAAATTTTCTTATGTGGAGAGTAATAAAAATTCTATGCTTGTAGATCATGAAAAGAATGCTTTATGTGATGGTTATATTGTTGAATTCATCCATGATGCTACTGAAAATTATTATGAGGGAGGAATATATACTTGTAGGAATTGCAATAATATCAAGTTTCCTCTCTATGTGCTTAAAATCTTGAAGTTATGCTTGTTTTGCTTTCCTATGCTAGTTGATTCTTGTTCCCATAATTTGTTTGCTCACAAAATCCCTATGCATATGAAGTGGGTTAGGCTTAAATGCGTTAGTCATATTCTTCACGATGCTCTGTTTATGTTTCAATTCTTATCTTTTATGTGAGCATCATTGAAATCGTCATTCCTAGCTAGAAAGGCATTAAAGAAAAGCGCTTGTTAGGAGACAACCCAGTATTTACCCCTACTGTTTTTGTGTGTCCACATGATTAAACTACTGTAGTAATCATGTTTTATAGCTTTTTTTTGAATAAAGTGCCAAGTAAAGCCTTTAGGATCTTCTTGGATGATTGTTGTTTGATCTTGCTGATAAAAACAGAAAGTATATGCTCACAAAAATAATTATCATTTTTTATCAGAGAGCGATAAAATACCGGTTCCAACTGCAGTAGATTAATATACTTTTTATCCTGGTCTTCCTAATTTTTCAGAATTTTTGGAGTGACGGAAGTATTCGAAACATCCAGATTGCTATAGGCTGTTCTGTTTTTGACAGATTCTGTTTTCTATGTGTTCTTTGCTTATTTTGATGAATCTATGAGTAGTATCGGAGGGTATGAACCATAGAGAAGTTGGAATACAGTAGATATTACACCAATATGAATTTATAATGAGTTCACAACAGTACCTAAGTGGTGATTTATTTTCTTATACTAACGGAGCTTACGAGTTTTCTGTTAAGTTTTGTGTTGTGAAGTTTTCAAGTTTTGGGTAAAGATTCGATGGACTATGGAATAAGGAGTGGCAAGAGCCTAAACTTGGGGATGCCCCAGATGGCATCCCCTCTTTCGTCTTCGTTCATCGGTAATTTTACTTGGAGCTATATTTTTATTCACCACATGATATGTGTTTTGCTTGGAGTGTCATTTTATTTTATTTTATTTTATTTTGCTTGCTGTTTGAATAATATCCCAAGATCTGAAATTCTTAAATTTTAGAGAGTCTTCACATAGCTACATAATTATTTAACTACTCATTGATCTTCACTTATATCTTTCGAAGTAGTTTGTCGTTTGCTCTAATGCTTCACTTATATCTTTTAGAGCACGGTGGTGGTATTATTTTATAGAAATAGATGATCTCTCATGCTTCACTTATATCAGTTTGAGAGTCTCTAAATAGCATGGTAATTTGCTTAGGTTATGAATTTATTTCTAATATGATGGGCATCCAAGAGGGATATAATAAAAAAAACTTTCATATAAAGTGCGTTGAATACTATGAGAAGTTTGATACTTGATGATTGTTTTCAGATATGAAGATGGTGATATTAGAGTCATGCTAGTTGAGTATTTGTGAATTTGAGAAATACTTGTGTTGGGGTTTGCAAGTCCTGTAGCATGCACGTATGGTAACCGTTGTGTAACAAATTTGAAGCATGAGGTGTTCTTTGATTGCCTTCCTTATGAGTGGCGGTCGGGGACGAGCGATGGTCTTTTCCTACCAATCTATCCCCTAAGAGCATGCGCGTAGTGCTTGGTTTTTGATGACTTGTAGATTTTTGCAATAAGTATGTGAGTTCTTTATGACTAATGTTGAGTCCATGGATTATACGCACTCTCACCCTTCCATCATTGCTAGCCTCCTCAGTACCGTGCATTGCCCTTTCTCACCTCGAGAGTTGGTGCAAACTTCGCCGGTGCATCCAAACCCCGTGATATGCTACGCTCTATCACACATAAGACTCCTTATATCTTCCTCAAAACAGCCACCATATCTACCTATTATGGCATTTCCATAGCCATTCCGAGATATATTGCCATGCAACTTTTCACCGTTCCGTTTATTATGACACGCTTCATCATTGTCATGTTGCCTTGCATGATCATGTAGTTGACATCGTATTTGTGGCAAAGCCACCGCTCATAATTTTTATACATGTCACTCTTGAATCATTGCACATCCCGGTACACCGTCGGAGGCATTCATATAGAGTCATATTTTGTTCTAGTATCGAGTTGTAATTTTTGAGTTGTAAATAAATAGAAATGTGATGATCATCATTATTAGAGCATTGTTCCGTGTGAGAAAAAAAAGAAAGGCCAAAAAATAGAAGGCCCAAAAAAACAAAAAAATGAGAAAAAAGAGAGAAGGGACAATGCTACTATCCTTTTACCACACTTGTGCTTCAAAGTAGCACCATGATCTTCATGATAGAGAGTCTCCTATGTTGTCACTTTCATATACTAATGGGAATTTTCATTATAGAACTTGGCTTGTATATTCCAACAATGGGCTTCCTCAAAATGCCCTAGGTCTTCATGAGCAAGCAAGTTGGATGCACACCCACTTAGTTTTCTTTTGTTGAGCTTTCATACATTTATAGCTCTAGTGCATCCGTTGCATGGCAATCCCTACTCCTCGCATTGACATCAATTGATGGGCATCTCCATAGCCCGTTGATTAGCTGCGTTGATGCGAGACTTTCTCCTTTTTTGTCTTCTCCACACAAACCTCCATCATCATATTCTATTCCGCCTATAGTGCTATGTCCATGGCTCGCGCTCATGTATTGCGTGAAAGTTGAAAAAGTTCGAGAATACTAAAGTATGAAACAATTGCTTGGCTTGTCATTGGGGTTGTGCATGATGGGAGCATTTTGTGTGATGAAAATGAAGCATGGACAAACTATATGATTTTGTAGGGATGAGATTTCTTTGGCTATGTTATTTTGAGAAAACATAATTACTTCGTTAGTATGCTTGAAGTATTATTATTTTGATGTCAATATTAAAATTTTGTCTTGAATCTTTCAGATCTGAACATTCATGCCACAATAAAGAAAATTACATTGATAAATATGTTAGGTAGCATTCCACATCAAAAATTCTGTTTTTATCATTTACCTACTCGAGGACGAGCAGGAATTAAGCTTAGGGATGCTTGATACGTCTCCAACGTATCTATAATTTTTGATTGTTCCATGCTATTATATTATCCATCTAGGATGTTTTATATGCATTTATATGCTATTTTATATGAATTTTGGGACTAACCTATTAACCTAGAGCCCAGTACCAGTTTCTGTTTTTTTCCTTGTTTTTGAGTTTTACAGAAAAGGAATACCAAACGGAGTCCAATTGATTTGCCAATTTTTGATGATTTTTTATGGACCAAAATAAGGCCCCGGAGTGAAAGAGTTGGGCCAAAAGAGTCCCGGCCGTCCATGAGGGTGACCCCCTGGGCGCGCCCCCCTATCTCGTGGACGACTCGGAGACCCCCCTGATGTGAGACGTATGCCAAAAATTCCTATAAATACCCAAACCTCCAGAAAATAACCTAGATCGGGAGTTCCGCCGCCGCAAGCCTCTGTAGCCACCAAAAACCAAACGGGGCTCTATTCCGGCACCCTGCCGGAGGGGGGATCCCTCACCGGTGGCTATCTTCATCATCCCGGCGCTCTCCATGACGAGGAGGGAGTAGTTCACCCTCGGGGCTGAGGGTATGTACCAGTAGCTATATGTTTGATCTCTCTCTCTCTCTCGTGTTCTTGATTTGGCACGATCTTGATGTATCGCGAGCTTTGCTATTATAGTTGGATCTTATGATGTTTGTCCCCATCTACTCTCTTGTAATGGATTGAGTTTTCCCTTTGAAGTTATCTTATCGGATTGAGTCTTTAATGATTTGAGAACATTTGATGTATGTCTTGCATGTGCTTATCTATGGTGACAATGGGATATTCACGTGATCTACTTGATGTATGTTTTGGTGACCAACTTGCGGGTTCTGTGACCTTGTGCACTTATGCATAGGGGTTGGCACACATTTTCGTCTTGACTCTCCGGTAGAAACTTTGGGGCGCTCTTTGAAGTTCTTTGTGTTGGTTGAATAGATGAATCTGAGATTGTGTGATGCATATCGTATAATCATACCCACGGATACTTGAGGTGACATTGGAGTATCTAGGTGACATTAGGGTTTTGGTTGATTTGTGTCTTAAGGTGTTATTCTAGTACGAACTCTAGGATAGATCGAACAGAAAGAATAGCTTCGTGTTATTTTACTACGAACTCTTGAATAGATCGATCGGAAAGGATAACTTTGAGGTGGTTTCGTACCCTACAATAATCTCTTCATTTGTTCTCCTCTATTAGTGACTTTGGAGTGACTCTTTGTTGCATGTTGAGGGATAATTATATGATCCAATTATGTTATTATTGTTGAGAGAACTTGCAGTAGTGAAAGTACGAACCCTAGGCCTTGTTTCCTAGCATTGCAATACCGTTTATGCTCACTTTTATCACTTGCTACCTTGCTATTTTTATATTTTCAGATTAAAAAAACCTATATCTACCATCCATATTGCACTTGTATCACCATCTCTTCGCCTAACTAGTGCACCTATACAATTTACCATTGTATTGGGTGTGTTGGGGACACAAGAGACTCTTTGCTATTTGGTTGCAGGGTTGCTTGAGAGAGACCATCGTCATCCTACGCCTCCCACGGATTGATAAACCTTAGGTCATCCACTTGAGGGAAATTTGCTACTGTCCTGCAAACCTCTGCACTTGGAGGACCAACAACGTCTACAAGAAGAAGGTTGCATAGTAGACATCAACGATCAACAGGTGGTTCTATCTCAACATCATTATCTGGCTCTTTATCATTGGTTGGTTGAGAGTCTTCATGAACCTCATCATTATCTTTTTCATTAACATTAGGTGTGTGTTCATTACCAGATTGAGTTTTAGCATCAGAGATAGAAGTTTCATTTGTATTATCAGGAGGTTTTTCTATTTCAGGTTCACTAGAAGTGTGCAAAGTCCTATAATTTTTCTTTTTCTTTTTCTTTTTCTTTCTAGAAGGACTAGGTGCACTAGTGTTGTTTCTCTGTGAATCTTGTTCAATTCTTTTTGGGTGTCCCTTAGGATAAAGTGGTTCATGAGTCATTTTACCTCCTCTAGCTGCAACTCTAACAGCAAAGTCATGCATATTATGGTTCATTTCATCAAGAAATTCTCTTTAATATTTAGCAACTTGTTCTAACTGATTTTAAACCATGGAAGCATGTTTTCCAACACCTCTAACATCATTTGAGATTCTAAACAACAAGTCACTCAAGCGAGCAATCATATCAGAATTATATTTCAACTGTTTCATAACATTTGCATTGAAGTGATCTTCTTTTCTAATATAGTTTTCAAACTCATAAAGGCATTGGCTAGGATGCATATTGTGAGGATTATCATTATCATTAAACTTCATAAGAGAATTTACCTCTACCAACTTAGGCATTGGTGGTGTATTAAGCCCATGTATTTCTTTAATAGGAGGTAAATTTTTAACATCCTCACCTTACCTTTTTCCTTCATAGATTTCTTTGCTTCTTGCATATCTTCAGGACTGAGATATAATATACCCCTCTTCTTCAGAGTGGGTTTAGCCGATGGTTCAGGAATAGTCCAATCATCATAATTTTTCAATATGTTATTCAATAATTCTTCAGCTTGAGCAATAGTTCGTTCCCTGAAAACACAACCAGCACAACTATCTAGGAAGTCCCTAGAAGCATCGGTTAGTCCATTATAGAAGATATCAAGTATTTCATTTTTCTTAATAGGATGATCAGGCAAAGCATGAAGTAACTGGAAAAGCCTCCCCCAAGCTTGTGGGAGACTCTCTTCTTTAGTTTCACAAAGTTAAATATTTTCTATAAGGCAGCTTGTTTCATATGAGCAGGAAAATATTTTTCAGAGAAGTAATAAACCATATCCTGGGGACTACGCACACAACCAGGAGCAAGAGTATTGTACCAAGCTTTAGCATCACCCTTTAATGAGAAAGGAAATAATTTAAGAATAAAGTAATAACGAGTTTTCTCATCATGAGTAAAAAGGGTGGCTATATCATTCAACTTAGTAAGATGTGCCACAATAGTTTCAGTTTCATAACCATGGAAAGGATCAGATTCAACCAAAGTAATTAACGCTGGGTTGACAAAGAATTCATAATCCTTATCAGCAATACAGATAGGTGAAGTAGCAAACTTATGATCACATTTCATTCTAGCATTCAAAGATTTTTCTTTGTACTTGCATAGTAATTTCTCTAGATCATCTCTATCATTGCAAGCAAGAATATCTCTAGTTGCTTCTTCACTCAGAACATAACCTTCCGGTACCTTAGGCAATTCATATCTAGGAAGGCTAGTTCTAGCAGGTGTTTCAGGAGTTTCAGTTTCAAGCTCATCATCAGATTCAACAACATCATGTTGTATAACTCTAGCAATTTGTTTATCAAGAAATTCACCAAGTGGCACACCATCATTATCAAGCAAGGTACTAGCATCATCATAAGCATCATTCATAGTAGAAGTAGCATCATCAATAATTTGCGACATATCAGAGATAGCATGTGGTGGTGGTGCAAATTTACTCATAATAGAAGGTGAATTTAAAGCATAATTGGATGACAATTCCTTACCTCCCCTCGTCTTTGAGGGATAAATCTTAGTCTTTGGATCCTTCAGATTCTTCATAGTGATAATATGATAATAATCCCAAGTGACTCAACAAATATAGCTATGCTCCTTGACAACGGCGCCAGAAAAAGGTCTTGATAACCCACAAGTATAGGGGATCGCAACAGTTTTCGAGGGTAAAGTATTTAACCCAAATTTATAGATTCGACACAAGGGGCGCCAAAGAATATTTGAAGGTATTAGCAGCTGAGTTGTCAATTCAACCACATTTGGAGATTAATTATCTGCAGCAAAGTGATCAGTAGCAAAGTAGTTTGATAGTTTTGATAATAGTAGCAGCAACAATAGTAACAGTAATAGTGATAGCAGTAATTTTGTAGCAAGTGTAACAGTGATGATAGCAGTTGTAACTTAGCAGAAACAATATAAGATAACTTCGTAGGCATTGGATCCGTGACTTGTTGGATGATATTCATCATGAGACAGTTATAACCTAGGGCGATACGGCACTAGCTCCAGTTCATCGATATAATGTAGGCATGTATTCCGTAAATAGTCATATGTGCTTTATTAAAAGAACTTGCATGGCATCTTTTGTCCTACCCTCCCGTGGCAGCGGGGTCCATATTGGAAACTAAGGGATATTAAGGCCTCCTTTTAATAGAGAGCCGGAACAAAGCATTAACAGATAGTGAATACATGAACTCCTCAAACTACGGTCATCACCGGGAGTGGGCCCGGTTGTTGTCACTCCGGGTTTGCCGGATCATAACCGTAGTAGGTGACTATAACTTGCAAGATCGGATCTAAAACATGGGTATAATGATGATAACATAAACGATTCAGATCTGAAATCATGGCACCCGGGCCCAAAGTGACAAGCATTAAGCATGGCAAAGTCATAGGAACATCAATCTAAGAACATAGTGGATACTAGGGATCATGCCCTAACAAAACTAACTCGATTACATGATGAGTCTCATCCAACTCCTCATCGACCAGCGAGCCTACGAAGGAATTACTCACTCCCGGTGAGGAGCATCATGGAATTGGCGATGGAGAAGGGTTGGTGATGACGAAGAACGAAGATCCCCCTCTCCGGAGCCCCAAACGGACTCCAGATCTGCCCTCCCGAAGAAGAACAGGGCCTGACGGCGGCTCCGTCTCGTGGATCGCGATAATTCTTTTTCCCTGATTTTTTCTAGAAATATGTGAATTTATAGTACCAGGGGGTCGTCAGCGGGGCCACCAGGTGGGTACAACCCACCTGGGTGCGCCAGGAGAGGGGGGCACGCCCTGGTGGGTTGTGCTCAACCAGGGGGCCCTATCTGGTGGTTGTTGGCTCCAAAAATCCTTATTTATTCCATAAAAAATCGTCAAAAAGTTTCGTTCCATTCCAAGGACTTTTATTTCTGCACAAAAATAACACCATGATAGTTCTGCTGAAAACAGCGTCAGTCTGGGGTTAGTTTCATTCAAATCATGCAAATTAGAGTCCAAAACAAGAGGAAAAGTGTGAGAAAAAGTAGATACGTTGAGACGTATCATAGGCTTGGGCATGAGGGGTGGCCACATCAAGATCAAGAAACAAAGGATGGGCATATTCCGTGTTTCGGCCATAATACTAACTTCTGCTACATCCAACAACCGACAACAAGTAAGAAGGATGGATTCTACATCATCCATCACATGCTGGAGTTCAGAAAGGATCACCAAGAACTTCACATGCCATCTACAGCTGATGCCCACATCCGCAAATGGGCCGCAACCTTAGGAGCCGAATCGGATGAAAAGCTCAAAAATGACTTTCATCGCATCCAACATGACATTGTGACTATCATCATCAAAGACGTCGTCGAAGAAAATGGGATGTTCCATGGCCTGACGTCCGAACTCGCATAGGCCTACAACGTCAGGACATGACGCCTTTCACAAAGCTAGGGTGCATCCTCCCGGATATGGACGAATGAACCTATAGTGATTGACGATGATGATGTCCACTCAATTAGTACTTTCTATAGGATGAAACTTTGAATTTATGTACGACGAAAATTTGTGATGTAAACGGTCCTCCTAAACTTGTGTAGCGCTCTAGTTAGTTTGGATACGATGAACTTCGTTAATTATGTTTACTATATGTTGCTTCTATTTGCTAACTCTTTCTCTTCGCGTTGCTTACGTATATTATGTTGCATATTATCGATGAATTCGCCTGATGAAGATGCATATCTGTCAGGGATATAGATCGATAGCGAAGAAGTGCTAGGCCATGTACATAGGGAGGATTCCAGGAGTGTACGATGGGTGGCCAGAGTGTCAGGCCCAAGTCAACCGCTTCCTAGGCAGCAGCCACAAAGGGTTTCAAAGTAGAATCCACCGAAAGCTAATTACTTGAGGTTCACGCTAGCGCGAGAGAGGAATCATAACCGGCTTAAGAACTACTTCATAATCCCGCTCTTGCTCACGGTGATCGCTCTTCTCTTGTATATCATAGTTTAGATCAGTGATGAAACACGTGTATGTGGCCATGTAGTTGCATGTGTTCGAGACTTGTAATAACGTGTATCACTATTTCGAGATGATGACGAGACATTTGTATTGGATCATTATGATGATGAGGCTATGTTGTGGTACTTCGATGATGATGA
Source organism: Triticum urartu (assembly GCF_056163025.1). NCBI lineage: Eukaryota > Viridiplantae > Streptophyta > Magnoliopsida > Poales > Poaceae > Triticum > Triticum urartu. The sequence goes on along the minus strand of NC_141874.1, from coordinate 688,883,049 downwards.
TGATGATAAGACATTTTTGTCTCATATAGTTTCAATGTATGTGTATGTTGCTATTGTATAAAATCTGTATAAATACCATGTAAATATGTAGAAGAAGAAAAAAATACATAAAATCTTAGCAGTGGCACGGGGTAAGAGAATACTGCTACACAGACTTGGCAATTTCACGGCATTCATACCAGCGATGCAGATAGTTAGCAGTAGCGCTGGATGGACCCGCATTACTGCTAAGTTTGTGTAGCAGTAGCAAGGGGTTGTACCCGACGATACTGCTAAAAGTTAGTTGCAGGGCGCTAGCAATAATGCGGACACCCGCGTTATTGCTAGACCTTTACCCTGCGCTATGAATAGGTTTTTTCTAGTAGTGTTACTGGTGTATGGACACTTCATAGAAAATGATGGAGAGTTTTTTTTGCCCCAACTTTCCAGTAAACAACGGTTATTTAGAGAAAGAGGAGTTGTTGAAGTTGCTCTAAGCACAACGGGGGTCTTAAACATTTTATTTATTTTCTCGTGTACAACCGTTTTTTAACGAATTCCGGTGCACACCCACTCCATTTCACACATGGACGGCGCAATAATTTTGGGCAGAGGAGCCCTGTGCGCTGTGCGGTTCCCCAACCTTCGACGCGAAGGAAGCATCCGGCAGTTGGCATCCGGAGCATGACGCCGAGTCGCCGAGCAGACGGAGACCCACCACCGTCGCCCACGCGGTTACCGCCTTGTATATAAACCCTATCATTAGCCCCAAACGTGCCACCCAAATCCCTCTCCCAAAACAAGCGGCATAAACCACGACCTCGACCCGCTCCGTCTCCGCTCCCCCGCTTCCAGTCCACTCCCCTTCCTCCCCCTCCGCTCCGCCCCCTCAAGCGAAAGCACCGGATGGCGGCGTCCCCCACCCCCGGCGGCGGCCTCGGGGCCATCCTCGCCGCCGGCGACAGGGACTACCTCGTCCGCAACTCCGGCGAGCAGGTCGACCCCTTCCCCCTCTCTCCCCCGCACTGTGCCTGTGCGATCTCGCGATTAGTCCTTCCCCCTTGGCCCGATGCTGGTCGCGTCGCGCTCCGTGTGCGCTTGTTTAGCATCTCTCCTGTTTATTTCGTTTGATCGGTCGATTTGGAGCTCGGGCTGTAGTTATCAACAACAGCATAGCTAGCGCGAATAAGATGAGACGGGTTCTCTTTTTCAGCATGGATTCTGTCGGATTAACAGTACTAGAGTGAACGATTCGGCCTGATCGAGTTGTCAATTGATTGTTAAATAATATCTGCGATGATACCGGTGGTGTGTGACTGGCTTGTTCTAACTTGAAATAGCATCTCGCTTGTTTATTTCGTTTGATTGGTCCATTTAGAGTTCGAGCTGTATTTATCAACCGCTAGTGCAAATAAGATGAGATGGGCTCTTTTGTTTAGACGAAAGATTCTATTGAATAAATAGTACTACTAGAGTGCACGATTCGGCTTGATCGAGGTCAATTGATTATCAGATAATATCTTATATTAGTGGTATCTGATTGGCTTGAAATAGCTGCTCTATGGTCAACTTTCACGGGTGGGTTGTTGTAATTTCTGTTCCTTCGTGTCTGTCTATCTTACTTTTCTATTTCAATCTAGACTCCAAAGTTGACTCGATTTGTCTAAAGTAATATACTCACGAAACTGTAAGGTGTATTTTGATCTGTTAAGACAACTACTAGGATTTTTTACCAACAAGGCAACAACTACTAGACTAGTATGTGGTTTATGTGAAACAAAGTCGAAATCATAGGTAACTAAAATTTAATTGAAATTTAGTGATATCAGTTTTATGTCACATATATCACATATTAGCAAACAAATTGTTGGTCAAAGTCTTTCCACAACGAATCAGCATACGCTTTACATTTTGGGATGGAGGGAGTAACATGTTTTTCTTGTATGGATAGAGATTTAGTGTATATGTAATGGTATGTCTTTCGGGAATAGTTTTGTTCAATTTTCTCTTGTGTTGTGAATTTGGCAAGTTCATTAACATAACCCTGATTTGAAAAAGGAGGTCGGTTATGACATTTCATAGGAAGTACATTAAATTGATCACATAAGTGATGCAAAGTGGTCAGGTTGTAGGGGAGGAGTTAGATGGTGGATCCTCAATTTCGTTATTATTAGGCAGTGTGCATCAGATTCTTTAAATTTGTGTAAGCAAAAGCAAAGAAAGACAGTTGCATGATATGAATGAAAACATGTGTAACTAACTTTGTTCGCACGGACCAAACTGTAGTAGCTGAACCTGACGCTGTGCAACTGTTCCTTCTGTCATCTTTCAGGTGAAGATCAGCAGCATTGAGGGAGACACTGTAGCTATCTATTTCTGGGCCTCATGGTGCCCGCCATGCCAGCGGTTTACACCAAAGCTTATTGAAGCATACAAAGAACTTACCTCAAATGGCAAGAGCTTTGAGGTGATCTTTGTTTCAGGCGACCAAGATGAGGAAGCATTCAATGCCTATTTTGCAAAGATGCCGTGGTTGGCAGTTCCTTTCTCCGACTCCGAAGGCCGTAAAAGCCTTGATGAGCGGTTTGAGGTCAACGGTATTCCACACCTTGTTTTCCTTGATGCAAAAACTGGCGAAGTTCTTACTGATGAAGGAGTTGAGTTTGTGAGTGAATATGGAATAGAAGCTTATCCTTTTACAACTGAGAGGATCAATGAATTGAAGGAACAAGAAAAGGCTGCTAAGGATAACCAAACTATTCATAGTGTGCTTGCTACACCAAATCGTAACTATGTAATTTCAAACACGGGGGAGAAGGTAACTGATCAACCACAGTTCTTTTATTGTCTATATTCACGCTTTTACAGATCTAGACATTCTTATGATCTAATTTGCAATGTTACTTGTACCCAGGTACCCATTGTTGATCTTGAGGGGAAGTATGTTGGTATATGCTTTGTAGTGAACGGCTACCCTCCAGTTGAGGAATTTACCCCAGTGCTTGCCAAGATATATGCGAAACTCAAAGAAGTGGGGGAGAAGTTTGAAGTTGTAGCTGTATCCTTGGACAGTGATGAGGAATCATTCAATAACAGTTTTTCAAGCATGCCTTGGCTCGCCATTCCCCATGGCGACAAGATGTGTCAGAAGCTTGTCAGTTACTTTGAGCTTAGTGATCTTCCTACACTAGTGCTGATTGGTCCTGATGGGAAGACACTGAGCAGCAATATTGCAGACATAATCAATGAGCATGGTTTGGATGCATGGGAGGGGTTCCCCTTCAATGCAGAGAAGCTGGAAATTCTAGCTGAGAAGGCAAAGGCTAAAGCAGCCTCACAGACATTGGAGTCCCTTCTGGTTACTGGTGACGTGGACTTTGTCATCGGGAAAAATGGAGCAAAGGTATTTCTTATATATGCTTGATTCCATAGATTAAAGACTCTTTTTGTTGGCAAGAATATCAACACTATTTCTGTTTGAAGTATCTTAGAGTATTGCATCGGAGTAAATTAACCATATTGATCTGAATGTTGACTTTCATGCACAATTTTAAAGAGTAGAAATATCCAATTTTTTGTTAGTTGAATTCGTGATAAACGTTCTCACATCTGTACTTGCCTGGCCATCTTATTTATGTTACAGTTTGTATTAGGTAGACATTTAGACCCTCCATATCATCTTGACATCTTATTTATTTCAAGAGCTCTATTGGGTGGTCATTTAGACCCACCATATCATGCTCACCAAGATCTTACATTTTCTAACTAGCACTACGAAATTGAATGCATATTTGTTGCAACTAGTTGCTGCACCTCTAGTTTGTTCATCTCAATTTGTCCAAAAAAGTTGAAAAACAATCATAAATGTTCTTTGGACCAAAAGAAACAAATCATAGATATAGCGTCCAGATTTCTGAGCCATACAAAAAGGATAGATTTGAAGGACCTGTGTAGGAACAAATTATAATGGACAAATTATTTTGCTTGGGTCCAGGAACAAAGGGAATGATAGCGAGCCATTTATCAGATAGCCTAAATGTATATGATATATTGATTCTTAAATCATTGACGTTGAGCATATAGTAGTAATTTCAGAATGAGCATCTGGTTTAGACTTCTGATGTGTTATCTAAGATTGTGATAAGTATGAGAAGACTGAAATATACTTTGTAATGTATTATGTCAGGTTCCTGTAGCAGAACTTGTTGGGAAGACTGTCCTCCTCTACTTTTCAGCTAAATGGTGTGGGCCATGCAGAGCCTTCCTGCCTACACTTGTGGATGTCTACAACAAGATCAAGGAGAAGAACAGCGATTTCGAGATCGTCTTCGTCTCTAGCGACAGGGACCAGAGCTCATTCGACGACTTCTTCTCTGGCATGCCATGGCTCGCCATCCCCTTGGAAGACGAAAGGAAGGCGTACCTGAAAAAGAAGTTCAAGATCCGTGGAATCCCTTCTCTGGTCGCCATTGGCCCCGATGGGAAGACGGTCAACACGGACGCGAAGACTTCGCTGGCGGTCCATGGCGCCGACGCGTTTCCGTTCACCGACGAGAGGATCCAGGAGCTGGAGAAGAAGATCGAGGAGATGGCAAAGGGGTGGCCTGAGAAGCTGAAGCACGAGCTGCACGAGCACGAGCTCGTGCTGATCCGCCGCCCCAGGCCGTACGGCTGCGACGGGTGCGAAGAGATGGGCACCTCCTGGTCCTACAACTGCGCGGAGTGCGACTTCGATCTGCACACCAAGTGCGCGCTGGGTGAGGAGAAGAAGGGAGAGGAGGTGAATGGGCAGGAGCATGCTGCTGCCCCAGCTGGGTACGTGTGCGAGGGAGACGTCTGCAGGAAGGCCTAGGTAGCGTTTGTGTTGTGTGTGTTCCTTGCCAGCTGAGGCGTGTCTGAATCATGTGCTGTGTGGTGTGATGATAAATAAATCTTGCATCCGATGGTTAGGCTTGGGAAGTATTTGTCGTGGTGACATTTATGTGCAAAATCGGTCTAAGTTTATGGTTTCAGATCTTTGCGTTTTTGGCATTTGCTCTTTTTATTTATCTTTGTGTTCTGTTTCTGTCAGTTCACCCAGCAAGTAGAGAGATGGCTGTCCCAGTTACCCATGCCCCCATTCTTTCACCCGTCCACTGTTCTCTGATGATATTCTGGAAATTCAGAAGCGGTTTGAAAATTATAGAGAAAGCTTCCAAAATTTGGGGATGAACATTTTGGAAATTAGAACTTTCAAATTCTCATCTAGGAACACCATGAAATTTCAGAGAAGAGAGGCATATATCTTTAGCCCATTTGAAACCCCTGCAGCTTCAAGCCAACAAGAAAAGGCGAACCAAATTACGACAGGGCTATTTCTTGCCCGTTGTGAGCCGGTAGTTCCATCTCGCCTCTGCAGCGGTGCTACTGAGCCGCAAGTTTTTTCTTTCCTTTGTAGTATTCCTTTCGTTTTTTCACTGTTTGCGTCGGTTTTTATCTTTTTTTGGTTTTCTTTGTTTCTTCCTTCGGGTTTTTTATTTTTATTTTTTCTTCAATTTTCTTGGTTTTCCTCATTTTCTTTTTTTAACACATGTCTACATTTTTCATGCACAATGTACACTTTAGTATACACAAAGAACATTTTTATACACTTTTAATATTTTTCAAGTAATTATTTTTTTCCAAATATATGTTTTGATTTTTATTTTTTATACACATTGTACATTTTTTATACAAGTAAAATATTTTTATACATGTTTAAACATTTTTCAAATACATGATTAACATTTTCTCCAGTACATGTTGTGAATATTTTTTTTAATACAAGTTAAACATTTTCGAAATACACGTTGAAGCATTTTTTTGAATGATAAGTGTATTTTTATAACACACATTTTTTAAACTCGTAGCACTTTTAAAATGGAATGAAACTTTTTTTCTAAATTACACGGACATTTTCTTGACACGCGCAAGAGATGGATGACAATATGATGCTCAAGGGGCATCATGTCGTCGAGGCCGTCATTTTTGCCGCTCATGCCAAACCAAAACCCCGAGGAACATCTCGCCATCAAGGCGTCCGTTGAAGTCACTTGCGTCGACCATGTCGCGCAGGCTGCATACGTGGCCAAACAAAGAGAACAGAGAGGTTTTGGAACCACGACAAGTATTCCAAACAGATCCCCTCGCGCGGCGGGCAAGCGCCGCCGCCATGACGCCAGGCAAGCAAGCTTGAGCTGCGCCAGCTCGAGCTTGCTTGCACGGCGTCGTGGCGGTGTTGCTTGCTCACCATGCTTCCGTGCCCGCCTCGGCCTCCACCAGCCACGACCATAGGTGGATCTGCCGGCCATGGATCTGTCGTCGACGATGAAAAGGGGTAGGAGATGCGCGGTTAATTGCTCGCCGGAGCTCTTTAAACCTAGCGGCGCAGGAGTATCTTGGCGGCGGTGCTTATCCGCTTTGCTAACCCTAAAAAAACGCCGGCCTTGTATGTATAACAGTTGAGAGGCAGATTTGTGGGTTGCCTAAAAAAATTTACAGACCAGTGGACTTTTAGCAGATCTATTCAGGTCGTAAAAAGGCAAAACCTGAAAACAGTCAGAATTTTATAGTCCGACGAGGTTTTAGCGGATATGCTAGAGCTCTAAACATACCGTCTTCGCGACCAACAGCAGAACCGCCTCATCGCATGCCATGTGGTGCCTCAAAAAATTCCAGCCATTCAATGTTTCGTGCCTCTCAGGATAAATCACGTCCGTCCTACGGCTAGCCGACTCAGCAGACACATCGTAACGTTACAGTTTTTTTTTGGGAAATGTGCTGCCTTAGAGTCCGATTCTTGAAAAAAGATAGAAGAGAATTGTCCTTTTAATTAATGGAAATTCGAGCGAAAATCGTTACAACACGCCCATATGATAGGGCATCTGACCGATCTGACTACCCACAAGACCCACAGACACTCCGCTGAGAAGAGAAATCGTCAAGGATGATAGCCATGTCATCGTCATCATCTCCCCTCGGGCAAGCAAGTCCTACTCGACCCCTTGCCCCCCGAACGAACGAAAGACGAGAATCCTGTCGACCACTGCCAAACAATCGGCCACAAGCATCAAGGACAAGGCAGCTTCGATTTTGCTGATAAGCTTCATAGAAGAAAGTTGCAAGCCTCGCACCGACCTAGTCCAACATAACCTCCGAAGTGCACTGACCACTGAAACCACCCTCATGAAGTCATCATTGTTACAGCGAGAACACACGATGTCGACTGTCTGATGCGGCAATGGCAACGTTGCCCAGTTTCAGCACCATCGGAAGTTGGAACCCAATCTAATGCGTCGTGCTAGCCTAATGTCCACACCACACAGACACAGTGCACGCCCGCCCCGGCCCTCGTCACGCGGCACGTATTCCCCCATGCGCTGCCAATCAGTATGGCGCGCGATCTCGCCTGAGGCAGCGCGCGTGTGTCACTCGGCCAGTCGGCCTCGACGCCGCTCTGCGCCGACTCCCAGCGTGGATCGGTCTGTGGCAGCGGCACCACAGTCCACAGACCACACGCGCGGCCTTCACTTCACTGCCCCGCAGCCGTAGTCAGCAGCCAGCGACGCCAAAAAGTTCCACCTCTCTCCAGCTGCCACAATCCGTCACGCACGGTGACGCTTGGTGAATGCCGCAACCACAAAAGAGACCACGCACAGTCCGCATGGGTTCTGTCGTCCTACAAACAAAAGGAAAGCGGCCACAGCCCACAGCCAGGCCGGCATTCAAGACCACGAAGCACTCCGCGGATCAGATCATGCTTTTCTGCCACACAGGACGGGACGGGACGGGGCGGGGCTGGGCTGGGGCACATGGTGGCTCCCCCCAAACGTAACGTCGCTCGCTCCCTCCCTCGCTTTGGCCTCGCATATAAAGGCAGGCATAGATTCGAAAGCAATCCAACATGGGGGGACGCATGGCAGGGCCCCCATACGCATTTGCTGCCTCTGCCCTCCCGTAACAGGACGCAGTAAAATGCAGCATCCCAAACTTCAAATGCCTGTACGTTGGCCCGGAAACAATGCGAGGTAAAGAATCTATCTAAAAAAACGAATGCAAGGTAAATTTGCCTCATCGCTGGATTCGTGTACGCAGGAGGCGCCGAAGCAATTGGTTCGCGCCACGAGAGAGCGAGCCGTGCAAGTCAAAGTTCCCGCGGAGGCCCGCGTTCCGGTCCACCCGCTTCACTTCACGTCCCGCTGCCAGCCCGGCCCCGTGGGCCCCACGTGTCAGAGATCCCCGCCGTCCACCCTCTCCCTCCGTTCCCCCGCCTCGGGCCGGATCTGGGCCGTCCAGCAGGCAACTGACGGCGTGGATGCCTCCTTCCTTCCCCACCGCCGGGCGGATCCACCAGCCGCGCAGCGGAAAAAAAATCTCCCCCCCCCCTCCTCGGCTGCCGTGCGCTCTCGGGGACGGGGACGGGGACGGGGACCGGATCCAACTGGCAGAGCCCGCCACCGATCCCGGCACCAGCGGCCATGGCCTCCGCGCTCATCGCCGGCCGCCGCGCGCAGAGCCACCACTGGGGGGACAATCGCGGCCCGCTCGCGCCCCCCGCCCCGAGCCCTAACCCCGGCCACCGCGCCCTCCCGCCCGCCGACGGCTCGAGGACGCACCACCCGCTGGCCTCGCCGGGGGTCGGCTACGTCACGCTCCGGCCGTCGGGGCTCACGCACCGCGAGGCCGGCGCGCTCCGGGACCGCCTCGCCGGCGAGCTCGGCCAGGTCCGCGACCTCCTCTCCCGCATCGACGCGTGGCAGCAGGAGCTGGAGCTCGAGCAGCAGCGGCAGCCGCAGCCGCGGCGGGGCCAGCCGAGGGAGGACGGCCTCCCCGCGCCCCCGCCGAAGCTCCGGGCGGCGATGCGGAAGCGGTGCGCGCAGATCCTGTCCAAGCTGCGCAAGGACAAGCGGAGCATCTGGTTCAACGCGCCCGTCGAGGTCGAGACCCTCGGCCTCCACGACTACCACGCCGTCATCAAGAGCCCCATGGACCTCGGCACCGTCAAGGCCAACCTCGCCGCCAGGAACTACCCCTCGCACGACGCCTTCGCCGCCGACGTCCGCCTCACCTTCGCCAACGCGCTGCGGTACAACCCGGCCGGCCACACCGTCCACACCTTCGCCGGCGACCTCCTCGCCTCGTTCGAGAAGATGTACGCTGCGGCCGTCTCTTGGTTCGAGGAGGAATGCAGACGCCTTCCATCACTGGTGCCGGTGCCAGTGCTATTGCCAGTTCCAGCGGAACTGCCACCTCCGGTGGTCCCACTCCCAGCACAGGTCAAGCCGAGGGCGGTGAGGATGCCGAAACCCAAGGCGAGGGAGCTGAACAAGAGGCAGATGAGCTTGGAGGAGAAGAACATGCTTAGGGCGGGGCTGGAGAGCTTACCTGAAGAGAAGATGCATAACGTGCTGCAGATTGTGCGCAAGAGGAATGTCAATAACCCGGAGCTGCTTGGGGATGAGATTGAGCTGGATATCGATGAAATGGACATCGAGACGCAGTGGGAGCTTGATCGATTTGTCAACAACTTCAACAAGGCGCTCAAAAAGAGCCGACGAGCTGCAATGATAAATGGGGGCATTGCTGATGTCAACAATGCTGATGGAGCTGGAGCTGTGAATGGTGCTGTGCCTATTTTGGTTGACCATGCTGATGTGGTAATGGCCGTAGAGGAAACATCATGTGTTGTTCTTGTTTGCAGTTAGTGGATATGCAAATTGGACTCTCACGGGTGTTGTTTGTTTTGTTATTTACAGGAGAGCGAGAATCCTGAGAACACTGTAGTGCCTGAGCAGGTGGATGAGTATGTAGATATTGATGACGAGATGCCAACCGCAACTTACCAATCAGTGGAGATCGAGAAGGGCGCTGAGGCCACGAGTGTCTCTGGTGGTTCGGGAAGTGGTTCTTCATCATCCAGTGGTACTGCCGAACCTACTGTTTATTATTTTCCTTTTTGAGAAACATCGTTTATTCTCATGAATTAAACTTCCTACAATGTTTCCCATTCAATTTTCTTTACAGGTTCAGGGTCAGGGAGCTCAGGGGACAGCGCCTCAGAAGCTGGCGATGCTCGTTCTCTTGTTTAGAGGAGGTTGTTCTAACAGTAGGATTTGAGTAGGTGGAGGATGTGAGTACTTATTTCTGGGATGTTCATGTCTGCTTGGATTTAGTTAACTTAGTTCCTAGTGAATGGCTGGCTTTGTGGGTAATCTGATAGCTCAGCTCGACTATGTCTATAGAAGTGAAAAGTGGAGGGTACCTAGTCATGTTGTAGTTCATCTGGCCTTCTATCTGAAGGTGGCTTTTGTATTGATGTGTTTTCTCTAGCACATCTGTTGTGTACTAATGCTTATGGGCGACATAACTATCGCATCAGAGTAAGAAAATGTTGAAATCATGGTTTCCATCTTTGTCTGGTGACTTATATTGATATGAGAATGGTTTAATCTTTCTCAAAGGTATATGAGCGATAAAAATTTCAGTACCAGCAAACCTGAGTTGATTGGGACTCTTTTGTCCTGGTGACGCTTCTTGCCTCTTCTGAAATTACACCCTTGATTTCAGTTAGAGTATGTATTATTTTTAACTGGCTTGTTATTACTGGGTAAGAGAACTTCCTGTTGCTGTAAGCTTTTCCCAACATTTAATTGAAGTGCCAGTAAAACGTGTTTGGTGTGCTGGTGCGAATTTCTGAGTTAATTTTACATTCAAATATTTCTGAGTTACAGCTTGTGTTTGCCAGTGCGGCAAATTTGCCCATTGCGAATGTTCTTCTTTTCTTTGCAGGGATTGCTACTTACATGGTCGAAATGTTCAACAAGGCGCTCAAAGGAGCCGACGAGCCGTGATGATGAATGTGGACATTGCTGAGGTCAACGATGCTGTTGGAGCTGAAGCTGTGAATGGTGCTGTGCCTACATTGGTTGACAATGCTGATGTGGTAATGGCCATAGAGGAAACAACATGTGCTGTTCTTGTTTGCAGTTAGTGGGTATGCAAATTGGACTCTCACGGGTGTTGCTTGTTTTGTTATTTACAGGAGAGCGAGAATCCTGAGAACACTGTAGTGTCTGAGCAGGTGGATGAGTGTGTAAATATTGATGATGAGATGCCAACCGCAACTTACCAATCAGTGGAGATCGAAAAGGGTGCTGAGGCCATGATTGTCTCTGGTGGTTCGGGTGGTGGTTCTTCATCATCCAGTGGTACTGCTGAACCAAATGTTTATTCTTTCCCTTTTTGAGAAACATCGTTTTTAATCTTCATGAATTAAACTTCCTACAATGTATTGCATTTGACTCTGTTTACAGGATCAGAGTCAGGGAGCCCAGGGGGCAGCACCTCAGAAGCTGGCAATGCTCGTTCTCTGGTGTAGAGGAGGTTGTTTTAACAGTGGATTTGAGTAGGTGGATGATGTGATTACTTATTTCCAGGATGTTCATGTCGGCTTGGATTTAGTTAACTTGGTTCCTAGTGGATGGCTGGCTTTGTGGGTAATCTGATAGCTCAGCTCGACTATGTCTATATAAGTGAAAAGTGGAGGCTAATGAGGCATGGTCTAGTTCATCCGGCCTTCTGATCTGAAGGTGGCTTTTGTATTGATGTGTTTTCTCTAGCACATCTATTGTTACTGGTTTTATATATGCTTATGGGCGACGTAACTATGGCATGGGAGTAAGAAAATATTGAAATCATGGCTATCCTCTTTGTCTTGTGATGTATATGGACATGAGAATGGCATATGTATGATATAAATTTCAGTAGCCATGCAAACATGAGTTGAATGTGAATTTCCATCCTTGTAGTGCTGCTCGACTTTCTAAGATTATACCCACCTTTGGTTTCAACAGTTGTCTAACTATATTATTATCAGATACGTCAAGCTTAAACTGGCATATTTATTATCCTGTAACTTTATAATTTCCTGTTGCTATAAGCATTTCTTGATTATAACTGCGGAAATGTCAGTACCTGGTGCAGGTGAGCTTCTTTTGGAAAAAAGGTGCAGGCTAGCTGTTGCAATTTCTGGGAAATTAGGTTGCTTATGTTTGTCACTGTTAACACATTTTTTCCTTGCTAATGTTGAGCAATTGCTTAATGGCCGAAATGATTGATGCAGTTTCAGTGCTGGTGTGAGATGACGTGATAAGTTTCTTCTCCACGAATTGAAACAATGAGTTGATGCTTGTTCTTCTCTGATCTAATCGTGCACTCGGGTAACTAATCCTGGCCTTTACTTCTTTTTTATGAAATTTTATTTGTGTCGCACATTCCCGACCATGGCTCTAGCAAAATATCAGGTTAAGATTAAAGAAAATGACAACCGCAAGTCTGCAAAGCAAACAACCACTGAGAGAACGACTAAAGATCTGGAGCAAATTGTGTGACGATACAAGAACAGTTTGATAGTTGAAGCACCACAAAGGCAAAAATATGTGAAAAAATTGAGCTTGTTAGAACGCACCAGGATAGCATAGCACATATACATGCCGTCATGTCTGCATCACTCATTATCACCACAAAGGAAACTAGTAATCGCCGACGACAGGCTTACATATTCAAATTAAATATTTTTTTCTTTTGAAACGTCACCAGGGGGAGTGCTTCCCCACCTGAAATAATAATTTTATGAACATAATAGTTGTCTGCCGAGCCATTTGACTTCTGACTGATCATTAGAACAAGACATGAATTTAATTAAACCCAGCATATCCGTCTCATCTTGTTGCTAGTATTCCGATATCCGATATGCATTACTGTAGCTGCAGAGCATATGTGCATGGTGTAGCAAGGAATGCCTGCGTTAAACCAAGTAACCAACTTGTGTAATAAATAACATAAGACGCCTTCTGATTTATCTCCAGTAATCTCTGCACTCTGCAGTCGAGGAAATGAAAATTAATCACACCACAAAAAAGGAAGAACATTAACTATCTTTAGTTGACATGATGAGATGAATAACAAACAACAAAACATGCCAGTTTACCTGTCACTTGATGTATTCGTTCCGGAGTGATAACACTTCTATTTAAAAGCAAGCCAGCAATATTTGTTGTTGTATGTGTAGAAGAAACATGTGCTTAATATGGCGTCCAGTAACCAATTCAAGAGCATAGACTAATTTTGACTTTTAGCTTGCTTGTTTCTAGCAGCCTGCATTGATCAGCCAGCTTCTTGCTGCAAAACTTGATGTCTAGTTCTTCCAGCAAAAGTGGGAGGCCTGTTTCCGGCAGCCTTGAGACTCGCGGACAAGCGTCCATCTTCAACTTCTTGAGGGAAGGAAGGTTGTGCAGCCCCGCAGGGAGAACTACTAGATCAAAACAATAAGAAAAACCGAGCTCTTGCAGGGACTTGAGGAGCACAAGGGCTCTCTCTTGCTCATTGGTCTGTCTCCTCACTTTCTTCAAACGTGTAAGTTGTAGGCATTGCAGGGTGGTGAGGTGCTTGCTGAATGACGTGGTAAGGACAGATGGGTCATCGATCTTGAGTGTTTCCAGCTGAGAGCATAGTCTATAGCTCAGCCTTGAAAAGCTTTCCAAACATGCAGACAACTGCCTGAGGCCGTATACTGTCAAATGCCTGAGGTTGCCAAGGGAGTTCAAGCCCTCTATGGCAGCGAGCGATTCACAGTCATTGATAAACAACTCTTCCAGTGCGGTGCATGAGTGCAGCTGTAGATATTGCAAATCTGGGCTGCTCCATACCGCTAACTTTGTCAGGCTGGTACTATCTCTAGGAAAGCAGGGTTGCAGTGTTTCTTGGGAATAGCCGCTGATGTCAAATTCCCGAAGTGATATCGGGAAGAGCCATCTCCCGTTCTCCCCGTCATCACTTCCCTCTTTATGCACCAATGACGAGGGAAGCTCAGGGCAAACCCAAATCATTAGCCTCTCAAGGGAGGTGAATCCAGAGAAGCATTCGCTGCCCTGGTTAAATGTTAGACGAGGGCAATTCCAAATAAATATCTCCTTGAGAGAGGAGATGAGATCTGATGGAACGTGCAAGAGTCCATCTCGAGCTAACCAGGTCGATGTTTCATCTTGGTTTCCCGATGACGAGTCCTCCCTGGCTGAGATAATGTCTGATAGACTATTTTCTCCCGCTTCCATCGGTAACAGTACTGTTGTTATATGTTCACAATCATCTATACTCAGTTTCTCGAGGTAAGGCGCATGTTGCAGCATCAGAGATAGCCACTTCCCCGCTATTCCACATGAGTTAATAGTCAGACTTTTAAGAGATGGGAAGGCCCTGTAATTCGTAACTATCACATCTTCAAGGGTATGCTCTGGCATCACATCCGAAGAGAAAAGTTCTTTGCACATGGATATTTCCAAATTCGTTAAAGAGACGAGATTACTAAAACCTTCAAAGGAAAAAGACCTTAGATCTTGGCAATCAGATATATCCATGAATTTGAGGTTGCTAAGATTATGAAATGCCAAAATTTTGTCATCCAGTATTCTCAGCTCATCAAAAGATTCAACCAAACCATCGTCTTCATCCTTATCAAAATTCCCAATACATAACTTTTCACTAGATGATCCCTTCATACTATATGGAAGTGTTGAAACCCCACTGATGCGCAAGTCAGAACAGGCGGGTGAGGGTGGAAGAGGTTTCAACACTTTCAAATGTGGGCAATCACTCAGAATTAATATCCTAAGACCACACAACCATGACCTCTGCTCAGTTCCGAAATTATCATTGTCCTCAAACAGATCAAACTCCTTTAGTGCCTGACAATCCTCGATCTGCAGTGCTCTTAGGCTAGAGCTCATACCTTCCACAGAAGTGCATGATAATTTCTCCAACTTCGGCATTTCAACTAAAATTAGCTCCTCCAGTGAAGGAACCAATACATCTTTTACTTTCTGCAGGTTGCTCAACTTTAGCTTTGTCAGAAACGTAAACCTTCTTAGAGATGGAAGTGTTTTCCACTCTCCACAATTGTATAGCTGAAGCGTAAGCAAGGAGGTAAATGAGATATTGCTGGCAAGCCCAATGGGTGAGGTAGCATTACTGTACCCAGATATTTGGAGAATCTCTAAGTGCCGATCTGGCTGAAGACCCTCAAGCACCTCTCTTTCTGTGTCCATAGACAGCTCAGAACTTAGGCCACTTACATCCATTTGCAAGAGCTCCACGCATGTTTCCTCAGGAGATTCCTTCCAGGATAAATGCAGTTTTTCTAAGAGTTCGTTTTTTTTCTGGGCTGCCTCATAAACCTCCTTCAGAGTTTTAACATTATCTAGTTGATGCACCCAATCTTGTACAAGCTCGCTCATGGATTGTGGCTGTGTTATCTCAAAGTTGCTAGTAATTTGAAACTTAAGACCATGTAGCTCCTCAAGAGATGTCATGTTACCAATGGTAGCAATGGAAGAGTACAACCCCTTGTGTACAACAAGATTCCGTAGGCTAACAAGATTATTAATACCATCAGGTATATTAGGATTAGTGTATGACCCCACATCTAATACTTGAAGATGGTACAACTTGCTCAAAACTTGAGGGAAAGCCCCGTCCACCTCATCAGACGCACGTTTTCGAAAATCAGCGGATCTTGCAGACATGTGCAGCAGGCGTAAATTATGTGCCTCTTTGAATTTATCTTGGAACACTCTTAAGAATGAAGAGTCATAATGCCCAAGTAACACCAATGTCCTCAATCTGCTAACTGATGTAATTGCATTTCTCAGAATTTCTTCAAATTTCTCATCACGAGGAATGTTCCCATGCTGATCTTTGTTATATGCAGAACCAGTTACTATTGACAAATGTCGTATAGTTTGAGGCATTTTGTTGCACTACAGACCATCTATACTTGCACAGTCGGTCCTTGAAACCATCACCACAAAATCATGCATGAGACCGCATATGGCATAAAGAACTTGACTGCCTAGATAGGGTTCTTCTCTTTTAACTTCTTCAAAGAAGCCCAGGTTAACCAAATCAATCAGATAGCACTGCCCTATATCCTCCAATCTCTGGCTAGAGTTGCTACACTTTACAAATCCCTGTGAAATCCAAAAACCAACCAACTCACCAAGAAACTGATAACTGTCGGGGAATATGGAGCAATATGAGAAACATTGCTGTAAATGGTAGGGAAGTTGATCATAGCTAAGCTTCAGAGCAGCCATAATTCCTCCTCTGAGCTGCATGGATTTCCAGTCTTCATACTTTAGAATGTTTCTCCAATAATCGGTGTTAAGTTTCTTCCTTAATAGGTCTCCTGTAGAGACAGCTGCTAGTGGGTTGCCCTTTAACTTCTCAGCTATTTGCCGACCGATGATACTTAGACTTTGATGCTCCTCACAGTTCTCATAACCGAACGCACGTGATTTGAACAATAACCAGAAGTCATCATTTGCCAGAGCACCTAACTTGACCGGTTTGAGGGTGCCTAACCGTTGTGCAACAGACATATTTCTAGTTGTGACTAGAATCACATTACCCTTCACATGATTTGATACCAGAGGAGCCAACATTTTATCCCATTGGATATTACTGTTCATGTCATCCCAAACATCATCTAAAATAATTAAAAGTCTCTTTGAGTTGGCATGACTCTTCAAGATCTCCTGAAGCTTCGCAAGACAGTTTATTTCTTCATGCCTTTCGCCAGAAATAGAGTTTAACATCCCCCTTGTTAGTCTCACTTCGTCAAATTTGTGCGACACCCAAACCCATACCCTTTGGTCAAATTGGCGTTCCACATTTGGATCACTGTATACAAGTTGAGCAAGTGTTGTTTTCCCAACACCTGCAATGCCTACAATAGGCAAAACAACTACACCATCAGATTTTTCTTCTGTTATCATCTTTATTATTTTGGAGTTCTCTTCTGCAACTCTTCCGTACACTTCTCCTCGAACAAGACTTGATGTCCTTAGGTGCTGATCAAAGGTTGTACTCCGGTTGTGATCTGAACTGGAGGAGAAGACATGTAGCTTGAGAACCTCACTCACTTCCCCCTGGATGTCTTGTAACTGCTTAATAATTTCTCGTATCCTATTGGATAATGTATCCTTGTCCCAAATGGTGTGTGTATTAGCTGCAGTGATTTGTGTTGACTCCTCAGCTACTCTCCTTCGTTTTCTGCTAGATGAGTCACCAATTACAATAGGTGTCGGAATTGCAATAGCATCACCCGTGCTGCAGTAAGAAAAACATTGCCAATTGGCTATTAGAACCAGCGAGACATGATTTCTAAAAATGTGTCGATGCATGCTTTGCCTACCTTGATAGGTTTGGTGTCTGGTCATTTGGTCCAGGTTTCTTCTTACAAATCTTACAATGGTTGAGCATACCTGATGTCCCAGTGTTTGCCCGGCACTTGATCTCTGTGAGGCAGTATTTACATCTTGCTTTGATTGGCTTTCCGTTTTCTTCTTCTATAATAACATCAAAAGTATCCCATGCATTGGACCAACGTTTGTTTCTTTTCCTGGATGATTTGCCAATTACAATAGGCTCATCAGTGCTGCAGTAAGAAAAGAAAAATGGTGGGTAGTGCACTCAAGGAGATGCATATAAACGATATATTCAATTTTCTTTAGGTACCTTGAAGAGTTTGGTGGATGTGCTCCAGATTTTTTCATAAAAGTTACGGAATGTTCTTTCTCCAAATGTTTTCTCATAGATGTTGTACCGTTGGTCTTCGTATCACAGTTAAACTCACTGTCACAGTGTCTACATATTGCTTTGTTAAGCTTTCCGTTATCCTTTTCTGTGATCGTAAAGTGTTTCCATACCTCGGACCGTAATGTGCCACCACTGCTATTCAGTGTGTCAGCATCCCCCATTGATATCTCATCGACTGGCTCGTCCCTTGTAACTGTGCCACAAGAAAAATGGACCAGAAAAGCATGGTCGTCCTTGACCAGTTAGTATCAATTTCATTTTTTCTAAAGCAAGCTATGATCAAACCAGCAGATCTGCAGACAGCCGGGCAGTAGGCGTACCTCCACCTCCATGAACTTGCTCTTGGAGCCTGTAGTAGTCGAGTTCGTCGACCACATCGTCGGCATCGTAGAGCAGATCCTTGAGAAGAGCGAGAGATTCATCCAGCGACTCGTTCCTGATCCCCCTCTCCTTCACAGCAGAGACCACCATCTTGATGCCCCTGATCCCCGACTTGAGCTTTTCAACATCATCGGCAAGCCCGACTCGTCGAATCCACGCATCGAGTTTATCTATCAGGAGTGTTGCAAGGATGGCTTGCAGCAGCCATGCAATCGCGGCCTCCATCAGATCCGGTGGGAGCTATTCGAGCGATGGTCAATGGAGGAAAGTACAGGGAGCCAGGGATGTTGAGAGTTGAGAGCCGGCGAGCAGAGGAGAAACAATATACAATGCGAAAGTACAGGGAGCCAAATGCGGTTGACGCGTGAGTTTATTTTTTAATGTTCAATGGAGATATTTCTTTTTGGAGAGGTTAGAGCATCTATAGCCAGACCTGGCAAATCTGACCCCTCAAACACCCGCGGACGTGATTGGATGCGTCTGCGGACAGTGACCGGTCACGCCTCAAAAAATGCATTCCACGTCTAGATACCTCAAATCCATATTATTACATGCAACATGAAACCTAATCTAAACGGAGCTCGCCCGGTTCCGCTCGCCGCTCGCCCGTCTCCGCCGTGGCCATGTCCGGCGGCTGGCTGCGCTCCTCAGAATGTTGGTCCGGTCGCCGGCAAGGTAGAGTAGAGCATGGAAACGAGCTGGCCCACGGGGCTCAAGGCGTTGTCGTCTCCCATGCCCTACTCTTTCTCGTCGGAGCCCGAAACCCAAACGATGCCGGTGGACGTCAGATCGATGACGGATCCATCCTGAGACGAGTCGCAGACGTCCACCATGACGCGGTTGCGGTGGCCGGACTGATGCGTCATACAGGGCGTTGGAGAATGCGACTCCTCACCGACGTCAACCGCCGCGAGGGCTGTGGCCGTCTCCCGCGCCCGGTGCCTTGCACAGCGGGAACGTCGTGCCATGGCCTCGTCGGACGAGGCCCATGATTTGCTTCCGTGAGAGGCATAAATTTGCTTCTCGTGAAAGCAGTTTTCTTCCGTCAGAGGCATAACAGTACCTCTCGGAAAAAGAAAAAAGCGCATTTTTTCTTTCAAGAGAAACACATATTTGCTTTTGCGAGAGGCACAACTGTCCCTCTTGAAAAAAATTATGTTTTTTTCTTCCACGAGAGGCACATATTTGCTTATCATGGAGGCACACAAAAAAGAAGAAAACATGTTTATTTTCTTACGCTAGAGGTACAGATTTGCTTCGAAGAGGCACAAGGGAAAAAAGCAGGGGAAATCGTGCTTCCGGCTCGGTTATTTTCTCTTCTAGTTTTTTTCATAATAGAAATTCATCAAAACCTATTAATATGGGATCTAGTTTCAAATATTCTGAGGCGAGAAATGCAACGATGAAAATGGTTCACGGTTTGAACGGTTTAAAAGGTAAAACAATTTAAATAAATAGTATATGAAAATAAGAAAACTCTCAAATGGCACATATATGATGCACCATTTATAATGGACAGAAGAAGTGGGAGTATAACCTTTAAAAGAGGACAAGAGGTACCCAAACATTACAACACCGGGAGAAACTTCGTTCCCCTCTGATTCCGCCACAACCAACTTGACACGGATCGGAAGGCACAACAGAAGACCCATCCTCGTAATGACCCAAACATACCGTGCAGGTGGACGGAAGTGAAACACCAAGCTCAAACAGCCGGTACAAAAACACAAATGACACGAGACGCTGGTATCAGTACATCAACTATTTCATGCTCAGAATCGCAAAGCCGCCGAGCGCAACCACGAAGACGATGGGCAGCAGGCCCAGCCACAGGATCGTCTTCCCGGCGGCACGTCGTCCGACCACGTCGCCCGACACCCAGAAGCCGGCGGACGCCTGGAGGAGACCGAAGATCACAACGGCGACGAGGATGCCGTAGTACAAGAAGAAGGGTGCTCTGCCATGGTGGAGAAATATACCTCCAGGCGCCTTGGATATGATAAGGCAGAGCGCCGCGGCGGCCTCGACGACGCCGCACGAGATGAGTGCGCCCGGCAGCATCTCCGCGTCGCGGCAGGCATGGGAAATCAAGGCCGCTAGGTCCATCAAGGAGGCGAGGGAATCCATTGCGCGTCTCGCGTGTGTTGTGTGTGCTGGGCTTTGAGCTGCGAGGAAAAGATTGGATTATATAAGGACGAGAAAAACCGTAACCGGAAGAACCGAACTAGCCACATTTCGGTTTCCCGGAATGTTAGAGAGCTCTGAGCTCGCCCTGTCGTGATCATCCGCGTACGTAAGCACAAGCGGTCGTTGGTGGAAGAAAAACAGAGCAACCAAAACGAAGTGCGGTCATGTCCCTTCTTACATTATTCTTTTGTGTGTATGTATTCTCGCGAAAAACAAAAGATTATTCTTTCGGAGATGCCATTTCTTACTCGTCTCCGAAATTATTTCTCATGCACTCGCGTTGCACATATCACCAAGACTACAATTGCACAAACACATTTAGACAAATGATAACTACCTGACGTCAGGTACTTGAAGACTTCCAGCCCGAACGCTTTTCATACCGTCCGATTTACACAGCACGAATCTTAAAGCAGTAGCCCCGTCTCATTCCCCACTTCCCTGTCTGCAAATCCTGATTCCATCTCGACGGCCCCCAAATTCCAGCCGCCGGTGTGCTACGCCCCTGCTGCTCGCAACATCGCCGCTGGCGTGCTCCTCGACGCCAAGCACACCACCCCAGATCGGCACACTCCATCCCCGCCGGCGGCCCAACTCGCGGCACCGCCCCAGCTACTTCCTCCCGCCGGGCACAGCGATGCTCCTGGACGGCTCCACTCCCACCGACGCCGGCACACTACACGGACTGCACGCGCCCCTTGGCTACGACCAAGCTTCTCGCGCGCCGGTGTGTTGATCTCCTTCCATGGCCACCCTCCTTAGCTTGGCTCCACCGGTTGTGGCCTAGCTACTCTACATTGACCTGCTAGCTGCATCTTGGCAAATAACTTCAGGTTCAGAGCATGACGGCTCATCTGCTGGTTGCAACACAAGCACAAAACTATGTGCTCTGTCCATTTGCATCCTTTATTCTTCTGGATATGCTTGTGCTGAAGTTATTCTCTTATTCATTGACAGAGCATAGAAGAACCAAAAGGAAGATGATCAGCATGATGGCAAAAGGAAGACAGAAGAACCAAAAAATCTGTTGTTGTGCATGCCTCTGTAGATGAAGATTCAGTGCTTTGTAGAAATGTCCGTGCAATTTGTTTCACTCAACTAGACCAAATAATCAGGAACTCAAGTCAAGTAGCTTAGTATTGTTGATGCTTTCTTATTTTTCTTCTGAATTTTCTCCTCGAGTCAAGATAGGATAGTTGAAGCACATTGTGGAGCTTTTTATTGTACAACTGAATTTGGTGTACATGTGAATAAAAGCTCCTGATATTTGAAGCTCCTTCTAAATTTTGCAGTGTATATTTGTTACATCTGGGAGAGGCTCCTTTTTCTCAAAAAAATAAAAATCTGGGAGAGGCTCTGTTTCCTAAAAAAACATAAAATTGGGAAAGCTTCTGTCTGGTCTCGCCGTCGGCCGGATGCCTCGTCCTCCGGCCGGCGAGGCTGGCCACCGCGGTTCCAGTGCGCTCCAGGGACCCGGATCGGCCAGTTCTGCGCCCTCCTCTCCCGCGTCGATTCGTGGCATCAGGAGCATCAGCAGGGCCAGCTGAAGGAGGACCTGCCCCCGCCACCGGCGAAGCTCCGGGCAGCTACGAGGAAGCGCTGCGGCCAGATCCGTACCGCAGAAGGACATTGCCATGGTCTACGACGGTGCTACCGCGCTGAGGCTGCGAATGGTGCTGTGTCTACATTCGTTGACAATGCTGATAGGAAACAACAAGTGTTGTTCCCGTTTTCAGTTAGTGCATATGCAAATTGGGCTCTCATGTTTGTTGTGTTCTGTTTTGATATTTACAGGAGAGCGGGACGGATGTATTAGCGGCGGAGCAGGTGGATGAGTATGTAGATACTGAGGATGAGATGCCAATCAGTGGAGACAGAGAAGGGCACTGAGGCCACGGCCACGGGTGTCTCTGGTTCCGGTCCAGGCAGTGGTTCTTCATCATCCAGTCGTACTACTGTCCAACTCAGTGTTTATTCTTTCCCTTTTTGTGAAACATCGTTTATTCTTCATGTAAGTATGCCTATGTTTCTTTTGTCTTTTTTTAAGATTCCAGTTGGAGTTGGAAAAAAGCTGGACTTTTATTGGTCCCGTTTCTTTTGGCAAAGTGATGAACTAAAAAGAAAATACAGACTCGTCAAATGAGATATTACTTGTAGACCAAAAAACCAAGGGGGTCTTGGCATTGAAAATCTTGAAGTCAAAAACAGATGTCTTCTCAGCAAGTGGCTGTCTAAGTTATCTGTAGAGACAGAGGCCACTTGGGCACAAATTCTCCGTAGTAAGTATCTTCACCCCAAAACTTTGTCCCAAGTGACAGCAAGGCCGACGGATTCGCCTTTCTGGAAAGGGTTGATGAGAGTCAAATCAGCCTTTTTCAATAGGACAAAGTTTATAATCGGAAATGGCACCAACACGCGTTTCTGGTAGGATACTTGGCTAGGAGAGACACCCCTCGCGCTTCAATACCTGACTCTTTATAGTATTGTTCAACGACGCGAAGCGTCTGTTGCAACAGTATGTCAGTCCATCCCCCTCAATATTCAATTCAGGAGAACGCTAGCCAGTAATCGTTGGGAAGCTTGGCTCCATTTAGTGCGTAGACTGATAGAGGTCTAGCTGTCTCAACAACCTGATCAGTTGCGCTGGAAGCTTACTAGGACTGGGGAATTTACAGTTAAATCGATGTATCTCGATGTTATCAACTCTAGCTCCATTCCTAGTTCCAAACATGTTTGGAAAGTCAAAATTCCTTTGAAAATTAAAGTCTTTATGTGGTTTGTACATAAACAAGTCATCTTAACCAAAGACAATCTGGCAAAGCGCAACTGGACATGACCTACTAGGTGTAGTTTTTGTGATCGGAATGAAACTATCAAACACCTTTTTCTTGACTGCCCACTGGCAAAAGTGCTATGGCGGGCAGTGCACATAGCCTTTAATATTACTCCTCCGAATTCTGTCAACACGTTATTTGGAACGTGACTTAACGGGATAGAGGCCGAAACAGCGAGACACATTCGCGTAGGAGTATGTGCTTTATTGTGGGCAGTCTGGAACTGCAAAAATGATTTGGTTTTTTAATAGAACAACAAATTTTCATTTTTTGCAGGTTATCTTCCGAGCCACTGCATTGATCCGTATGTGGTCGCTACTCACTCCGACGGAGGCTAGGGAGCGTTTGGTTACTGGATCTATCCGGTGGAAGATGATAGCACGGGATATTTTCAACCGGTTTGGATGGCGGTCATGTAATAAGATAGGAAATTAGTTTCCTTATCTTGTTTATGCCGGCCGGTTATGGCGCTATGGTTACTTTTTTTATATGCTCTATGTGAGCTTTTCTTTATTTTCATTATGACTTTAAGACCTTTGTTGGACCTATTTGCTTTTTAATAAAGTTGGCCGTATGCATCGTTCTGATGCAGAGGCCGGGGAGTCCCCCTTTTCGAAAAAAAAATTAAACTTCCTGCAATGTTTCCCATTTGACTCTGTTTAAAGGTTCAGGGTCAGGGAGCTCAGGGGACAGCGCCTCAGAAGCTGGCGATGCTCGTTCTCTGGTGTAGAGGAGGTCGTTCTAATAGTAGGATTTGAGTAGGTGGATGATGTGAGTACTTATTTCTGGGATGTGCATGTTGGCTTGCATTTAGTTAACTTAGTTCCTAGTGGATGGCTGGCTTTGTGGGTAATCTCATAGCTCAGCTCGACTATGTCTATATATAAGTGAAAAGTGGAGGGTACTGAGGCATTTGGTAGTTCATCTGGCCTGCTGATCTGATGGTGGCTTTTGTATTGATGTGTTTTCTCTAGCACATCTATTGTGTCCTAGTTTTATATATGCTTATAAGCGACATAACTATTGCATTGGAGTAAGAAAATGTTGAAGTCCTGGTTATCATCTTTGTCTGGTGACATATATAGATATGAGAATGAATGGTTTAATCTGTTCTTGGAGGTATATGAATGATAAAATTTTTAGTAGCCATACAAACCTGAGTTGATAGGCACTCTTGCCCCAGTGATGCTGCTCGCCTTTTCCAAAATTATACCCCTTGATTTCAGTTAGTGTCTGTATTATTAATAACAGCCCTGCTATTACTGGGTAAGAGAACCTCCTGTCTCTGTTAGCTTTTCCTAACATATAACTGGAGTGCCAGTAAAACGTGTTTGGTGTGGTGCTGCAAATATCTGAGTTTTTTTCACATCTCAAATACTCCCCTGTAAACAAATATTACCCCTTGGGAATGTTCTTCTTTTCTTTGCAGGGATTGCTACGGCTCATCAAGTGCTTACATGGTCGAAATGATCAATGCAGCTGCAATGCTTGCGTGAGATGCGGTGATAACAGTAGGATTTGAGTAGGTGGAGGATGTGAGTACTTATTTATGGGATGTGCACGTCGGCTTGAATTTAGTTAACCTAGTTCCTAGTGGATGGATTGCTTTGTGGGTAATCTCATAGCTCAGCTCAACTATATCTATATAAGTGAAAAGTGGTTCATCTGGCCTTCTGATCTGAAGGTGGCTTTTGTAGATTTTTTTTTGAAACTATGATGATTTTTATAGCAAATTTGGAAACTATACACCCTAATGGAGAAAAATCAAAAGTATCACCCCGTCGGCCTCCTGTTGGCCGAAGAGGGACTTTTCGGCCAACCGTTGGCCAAAAAGGACTTTTCGGCCAACAGTTGGCCAAAGAGTCCCTCTTCGGCCAACACCTGCTCTACTATTTAAATTTTTTTATATCAAATAGGATTTTTAGTATTTTAATTTGATTCTTTTTGCATTAGATTAGAAATTTTATGAAGTTTCTGTAGATATCATGTTTGACTAGATTTGAAAGTTTGAATTTAATTTTTTCATGAGTTTGCTCAAATAACTAGATTGCCTATAATTTGAGTTAGGAGTATTTTTTAAGATGATTCCTTTTGCTACTGGTTCTTTGTGAATTTGTTTATCAGTAGTAATTAATTGGCGAATTTTATAATTATTTAAAATTAGGTTTTTATGAAAACAGTTCTGTTTTAGTGTTTGTTAGGTTTTATGCTATTTCTTTCAATTTTAATTGCTTTAAATTTTTTATTTAGTTTTTTGACTTATTCTTTTTGTTTCTGTTTAGTTATCAGTAGCTATTTTATTTGTATTTTATTTCTTTTATCCTACTAGAAAACTTGTTTTGAGCTTCATAGGAGTTTATATTTAAAAGTGCCTTGTAAATCCTGTACAACCATTGCCGTTTTATACATGACAAAAAAAATACTTTCCCGCAATCTTTTTCCCTCCATTTTCTTTGCCGCCATTTTATTTCCCGCCATTCTCTCCCGCCACACTAAGGAGTGCTGCATCGACGGAGGATGACGATGATGCCTTCATGTGGAGTGTGAAACACTGTGTGAGAGAAGTCATAAGTGTGAAACACTCTCCGATGATGATGACGAAGCTGCAAACACTTATGACTTCTCTCAGACAGTGTTTCACACTCCACCAGCAGCACCGACGCAGGAGACACAGACCGTGTCAGACGATGTTATCTACGATCGTGGACACCATGAGGCTCGTTTTATAAGTTGAGAAGTGAAGATGGCGAGAAAGAAGATGGCAGGAAAGAAGATGGCGGGAGAGAATGGCGGGAAAGAAAATGGAGGGAGAGAATGGCGAGAAATAAAATGGCGGGAGAAAATGGAGGGAGGGAATGACGTAAAAACCTAATTTTAAATAATCCTAAAATTCACCAATTAATTACTACTGATAAACAAAGTCACAAAGAACCAGTAGCAAAAAGAATCATCTAAAAAGAATACTCCTAGCTCAAATTATAGGCAATCTAGTGATTTGAGAAAATTCATGAAAATTCAAATTCAAACTTCCAAATCTAGTCAAACTTGATATCTACAGAAACTTCGTAAAATTTCTAATCTAATGCAAAAAGAATCAAATTAAAATACTAAAAATCCTATTTGATATGAATTTTTCTAAAAAGTAGAGCAGGTGTTGGCCGAAGAGGGACTCTTCGGCCAACTGTTGGCCGAAAAGTACTTTTTGGCCAACCGTTGGCCGAAAAGTTCTTTTTGGCCAACTGTTGGCCGAAAAGTCACTCCCTTTTCGGCCAACAAGAGGCCGACGGGGTGATACTTTTGATTTTTCTCCATTAGGATGTATAGTTTCCGAATTTGCTATAAAAATCATCATAGTTTCAAAAAAAAATCGCTTTTGTATTGATGTGTTTTGTCTAGCACATCTATTCTGTACGTGATTTTATATATGCTTATGGGCGACCTAAGTATGGCATTGGAGTAAGAAAATATTGAAATTATGGCTATCATCTTTGTCTTGTGATGTACTTATATGGGATATGAGAATGTCATATGCATGATATAATGTCAGTAGCCATGCAAGGGTGAGTGAATGCGAATTTCCATCCCTGTAGTGTTTCTCGACTTTGTAAGATTATACTCACCTTTGATTTCAGAAGTGTCTAACTATATTATTATGAGATACGTCAAGCTTAAACTGGCCTGTTACTATCCTGTAACTTGATAATTTCTTGTTGCTATAGGCTTTTCTTGATTATAACTGTCGGAATGTCAGTACCCGGTGCAGCCGTGCAGGTGAGCTTTTTTTCTTGGAAAAAATGGTGCAGCCTAGCTGTTGCAATTTCCAGGAAATTAGATTGTTTGTGTTTCTCACTAATGTTGGGCAATTGCTTAATGGTCGAATTGATTGATGCAGTTTCAATGCTGGTGTGAGATGAGGTGATAAGTTTCGTCTCCATGAATTGAAGCGATGAGTTGATGCTTCTTCTTCTCTGATCTAATCGTTCACTCGGGTAACTAATCCTGGGCTTATATTTGATAACAAATTTATTTACGTTGCACATTCATAACCTCAGCTCCAGCAAGGTTCAGGCTAAGCTTGAAGAAAACAACCACCACAAGTCCGCAAAGCAAAAACCACTGACACAGTGATTCCAAACCAGGAGAAAATTGTGTAAAGATACAAGAACAGTTTGATAGTTGAAGTATCACAAAGGCAAAAAAAAAGCGAAGAAATTAACTTGTTAGGATGTACCAGGATAGATAGCATGCACACGCACACATGTCGTCATGTCTGCATCACACATATCAGGATATCAGAACAATGGAAACTAGTAATCAGCGCCGGCACACCAGGTTGCTGACTTCTAACCGGTAATAAGAACATTTATGTAATTAAGAGTACCCCCAACATATTCTTATCGTATAAGGCGAGTGCTAGAATGCTGATCTCTAAAGTTCATTATTGCAGCTGCAGAGCACATGTGGATGGCGTAGCAAGGAAATTCCGGACTAAACTAACTTTTGTAACGAACAACATAACGAATCTTCCGGTTTATCCAATGTGGTTCTCTCTTTCCTAGTAATCATCTTTTCTAGTTGACAAGACGAGATGAATAACAAACAGCACAACATGCCGGTTTACCTGTTACATGATATATGATTTGCAGCTTGAGTGCCTGCAGAGACAGCTCGTTCTGCAATGAGCACACCGCACATTTATGAGGGTATGTCAGGTCTGAGGACATATCGCACAAGATTGCCTCAAGAGCAACCCAGCTATATATGCTGTGTGTGTAAAAATATTGCTTACATGACCTCGGAGTAATCAATTCAAAAACACAACTCAATTTTAACATTTAGCCTGCTCCGTGGTAGCATTCTGCATTGATCAGCTAGCTTCCTGCTGCAGCAACCGATTTCCAGTTCTTCCAGTGAGAGTGGGAGGCCTGTTTCGGGCAGCCTTGAGATGCCCTTACACCCACATACCTTCAAACTCTTCAGGGAAGGAAGGTTGTGCAGCACTGCAGGAAGATCTACAAGCACTTGCAGGGACTCGAGGAGCACAAGCACTTGCTCTTGCTCATCTGTTAGTCCCACTTCTTCCAACCAAGTAAGTTTTAGGTGTTGCAGGGAGGTGAGGTGCCTGCAGAATGACGTGGTAAGGATAAATGGGTCTTGGATGTCAAGCCTTTTCAGCCGAGGTAACAGCGTATAGCCCTGCCTTGAAAAGCTCTCCAGAAATGGTGGCAAGCCAGGGCAGTTGTATACTGTCAAATGCCTGAGGCTGCCAAGGAATTGCAGGCCCTGCAGTGCAGTGAGCGATCCACAGCCTCTAATCTTCAATTCTTCCAGTGCCGTGCATGAGTGCAGCTGTAGAGATTGCAAATCTTTGCTGAAACACACAGTTAACTTTTTAAGGCTGGTGATATCTCTAGGGAAGCAGAGCTGCAGCGTTCCTTGGGAATGGTCATTGCTTTCAAGTTCGCCAAGTGAGTTTGGGAGGAGCCATCTTCCGTTTGTATGCACCAACGAGGAGAGCAGGTCAGGGCGGTCTAAAATGATTAGCTTCTCAAGGGAGGTAAATCCCAAGACACCTTCCTTGCCCCAGTTAAATGTTAGATGAGGGCACCTCTCAATAGTTATCCTCTTTAGAATGGATGTGAGATTTAATGGGATGCGCAACAGTCTGTCTGGAGCTAATCTGTCATCTGGATTTCCGGATGATGTGCCCTCCCTGGTTGAGCTAAGATTTGATATACTGTTTTCTTCCTCATCTGAATTTTCTTCCTCTTGGGAAGACAAATACAATTCCTCTAGGCATGGCGCATGTTGCAGCATCAGAGATAGCCACTTCCCCACTATACCACATGAATCAATACTGAGAAATTCAAGAGATGGGAAAGCCTTGCAATTCGCAGGTGTCACATCTTCAAGGGTATGCTCTGGCATCTCATCTGAAGCAAAAAGTTTTTCACAATCTCTTATTTCCAAGCTCGTTAAAGAGACGAGGTAACTAAAACCTTTTAATGATTTTTTTTTTTAGAAAAGGAGGATGACCCCCGGCCTCTGCATCTGGGCGATGCATACGGCCACTTTATTAATTATTCTCACAAGACCTTACAAAGTAATACAACAGCAAGACTAAAGCCACCGTCTAAGCAACAACTGTCGCTACACCTATCCAAATGATGAAGGGGCGCTGATAGCCTGGGCCTAATACCAAACAGACATCGCAGCCAAACCTAAACATCGAAGACCTGAGGTCCCAACGAGGACACCTGCCTGGTATGGGGCACCTATCAGTCCGGCGCACTTCTCAACCAGGACACCTGCCGGGTATGAGGCCGCCGCAGCCACCTGCCACAAGTCCATCTTTAGAGCTGTACTGTTGCATCTACCAAGCCAGATCTCTCTGCCATCGACGTCACCACGACGCCAGACAGCGCGTCCTCCTGCGCGAGTCCATCCTCCCACATCGAACTCCGAATCTGCACTGCGCCACGCCGTCAAGATCCGTCGCCATCAATGTATGGATGAAGCACCGCTCCACCAAAGAAACCGTCCGCTGGTCCCGCGAAGCAAGGCGCGGCACCAAGTAGAAGGCCGAAACGCACCGCCACCATGCCACCAGCAGCCCCGCCACCAAGAGCTGTTCCCAGCCGCCGCCTTCAAGAAGGAGCACGACACCAGGGTGCCGTCGACGCCCAGACCAGGAGAACAAAAGCTTCCGCCATAGCTCGAGGAGGAGGCGGAAGGGAGAGGATCCACCCCAAAGCCTTCAGGAAGGGGATCGGCGCCAAAGGCGTCGACTTTGGGGAAGCTGCCGCGCCAGCCAGGGGTTTCCCCCGGAACCTCACCCGCACGCCAGATCCGCCAGGCCGGCCATAGGGGACGCCGAAGCCGCCGCCAAGGACCGGCGCCAGCACGGATCGGGACAGATCGAAGCAAGGGCGGATCTTCTACATGGAGCCATGACGGATTGCGAGGAGCCGCCACTGCGCCAGCGTCCGCAGCCCCCACGCCGCCCGCGCGGCCGTGGGAGGCTGCCCACCAGAGCCCGCCGGCACAGCCCGCCGGCTGCACCGCGCCCATCGGCCGGGGCCGCCGCCCCGGGGAGCAGGAGGCGCCAGAGAGGCACCACCCCTGCAACAAACGGATCTGGACAGGGGCCCCAGATCCGCCGCCACCGGAAGCCACGGCCGGACACCCACGCTGCCCACGCAGCCGTGGTTGCACAGCCCCGCCAAGAACCCCTGGGGCCGCCGCCCCAGCATCCGGACTCCGCCGCCCCGCATGGCGCCCAGGGGCATCGCTGCGCGCCAGCCAGAGGCCCCCTCGAGGAGAAAAGGAGGCGAGCCGACGAGCTTCGCTCGCCGGCTTCCTCCGGCGGCGGCGGGGGAAGCAAGTGGATGGGGGTCGGGGGCGGCGGCGGCTAGGGTTCGCCCGAGCCGCCCCCCTGGAGGCAGCGCGAGCGACTTTTAACGAAATGGAACTTAGATTCCGGCAACCATATATCACCATCGATTTGAGGTTTTTCAGATTATTGAACAGAAAAATTTTGTCATCCAGTATCTTCAACTCATCGGAAGATTCGTCAAAACCATAGTAGTCATACTCACTATCATACCCAATACATAACTTATTATCAGATGATCCCTTCATGTACGGAAGTGTTGAAACTCCACAAATGAGTAACTCAGAACACATGATTGAGCGTGGAAGAGGCTTCAACACTTTCAAATGGGGGCAATATTCCAGACTTAGTTCCCTGAGATTAGGAGCCCATGACCTCTGCTCGGTTTTGAATTCATCATTGTTCTCAAACAGATCAAACTCCTTCAGTGATTGACAATCCTCGATTTGCAGTGCTCTTAGTCTAGAGCTCATACCTTCCACGGAAGTGCATGAACATTTCTCCAACTTTGGCATTTTAACTAAAGCTAGCTCCTCCAGTGAAGGAACCAGTATTTCTATTACTTTGGGCAGGTTTCTCAACTCCAGCTTTGTCAAAAACTGAAATCTTTCCAAAAATGGAAGTATTTTCCATTCACTACAATTCCATATCTGAACCATCTGGGAGGAGGTAATCAAGGTAATGTTGTCAACCACAATTGGCAAAGCAAAATCATACCCAGATATCTGGAGAACCTTTAAGTCCCAATGTGGTTCCCAACCCTCAACCTCCATGACTATCTCCGCAGGAGAATCCTTCCAGGACAAGTGCAACTTTTCTGAGAGTTCATTGTTTACCAATCCTGCCTCATAAACATCTTCCAGAGTATTAACATGCATCCAATGTTCAGTGGATTGGAGTTGTGTTAACTCAAAGCCACTAGAAATATGAAACTTGAAACCATGTTGTTCCTGAAATGATAGCATATTATCAATGGTTGCAATGGAACAGTACACTCCCTTGTGTACAACAAGATGCCGTAGGCTAACCAGATTATTAATACAACCAGGCATAGTACGATCAGTGTATGAACCGACGTCTAATACTTGGAGATGGTACAATTTGCTCAAAATTTGAGGGAAAGACCCATCCACCTCCTCAAACACATGTTTGAGAAAATCAGCAGGTGCTGCAGACATTTGCAGCACACGTAAGTTATGTGCCTTTTGAAATATATCTTGGAATAATAGTAAGGAAAAGTCATAGTGCCCAAGTAACACCAATGTCCTCAGTTCACTAACTGATGTAATTGCATTTTTCAGATTTTCTTCAAACTTCTCATCACGAGAAATGTTCCCATGCTGATCTTTCTGGTACGCGGATCCAGTTACTATTGACAAATGTCGTAGAGTTCGAGGCATTTTTTTGCAGTGTCGACCATCTATACTTGCACTGTCAGTCCTTGAAACCATCATCGCAAAATCATGCATGAGACCGCATATGGCATACATAACTTGACTGCCTAGATATGGTTCTTCTCTTTTAACTTCTTCAAAGAAGCCCATGTTAACCAAATCAATCAGATATCCCTGCCCTATATCCTCCAATCTCCGACTAGAGTTGTTGCACTTTACAAATCCCTGTGATATCCAGAAACCGACCAACACCTCACTAAGAAACTGATAACTGTCGGGGAATATGGAGCAATATGAGAAACACCGCTGTAAATGGTACGGAAGTTGATCATAGCTAAGCTTCAGAGCAGCCATGATACCTCTATTGTGATGCATGTATTTCCACTCTTCGTTCTTTAGAACGATTCTCCAATAATCAGTGTTAAGTTTCTTCCGTAATAGTTCTCCTGTAGATACAGCTGCTAATGGGTTGCCCTTTAACTTCTCGGCTATTTGCCACCCGATGATACTTAAACTTGGATGCTCCTGACAGTTCTCGTAACCAAATGCACGTGATTTGAACAATAACCAAAAGTCATCATTTGCCAGAGCACCTAACTTGACTGGTTTGAGGGTGCCTAACCTTCGTGCAAGAAATATATTTCTAGTTGTGACTAGGACCACATTACCCTTCACATGACTTGATACTAGAGAATCCAACATTTCAGCCCATCGGATATTATCGTCCACGTCATCCCAGACATTATCTAAAATAATTAAAAGTCTCTTTGAGTTAGCATGACTCTTCAAGATCTCCGGAAGCTTCGCAAAACAGGTTATTTCTTCATGCCTTTCTTGAGAAATAGAGTTTAACATCTCCCTTGTGAGCCTTATTTTATCAAAGTTGCGAGACACCCAAACCCATATCCTTTGGTCAAATTGATGTTCCACATCTGGATCATTGCATACAAGTTGAGCAAGAGTTGTTTTCCCAACGCCTGCAATGCCTACAATAGGCAGAACAACCACACCATCAGATTTTTCTTCTGTTATCATCTTTATAATGTTGTTCTTTTCTGCAACTCTTCCACACACATACGGTGGAACAATACTTGATGTGCTTAGGTGCTGATCTAAGGCTGTACTCTGATGGTGATTAGAACTGGAAGATATGTCTGATCCATGCAGTTTGAGAACCTC
Organism: Triticum urartu; assembly: GCF_056163025.1. Taxonomy (NCBI): domain Eukaryota; kingdom Viridiplantae; phylum Streptophyta; class Magnoliopsida; order Poales; family Poaceae; genus Triticum; species Triticum urartu. The sequence goes on along the minus strand of NC_141874.1, from coordinate 688,850,032 downwards.
ACTCACTTGCCCTCGGATAACTTGCAACAGACTAATAATTTCTTGTATCCTATCGGATATTGTATTCTTGTCACAAGGGGTGGTGTGTGTATTAGCTGCAATGATATGTGCTGACTCCTCATCCACGCTGCTTTTTTTCCTGCTAGATGAATCACCAACTACAATATGTGTCACATTTGCAATAGCATCACCGGTGCTGCAGTAAGAAAAAGACCATGAATTGGCTATTAGAACCACAGCGAGGTCTCTTAATTAAATGACTTCAAAAAATGTGTCGGTGTAAGGTTCAGATTCGTTAGCTACCTTGGCAGGTTTGGGGGCTGCTGGTCATCTTCTCCACGTTTCTTTTCACAAATCTTGGTATGGTTATGCATACCTGATGTACCGGTCTTCCCCCCGCACTTGATCTCTTTGTGGCAGTATTTACATTTTGCCTTGATTGGCTGTGTGTTTTCATTTTCTATAGCTTCATAATTATCCCATGCCTTGGACCGTCGTTTCTTTCCTTTTCCGCCCGATGAGCTGCCAACAATAGGCTCACCAGTACTGCAGTAAGGGGGAAAATGCTGGGTTGGCTATTAGGACCACAATTAGTGGGTCTCAAGAAGATGCATATAAGCTATTTCTAAAAATATGCTCATGCAAGGTATACTCAATAGTACCTTGAAGGGTTTGGCGGATGTGCTCCGGGAGCACAAGTCACAGAATGCGCATTCTCCAGATGCTTCTTCATAGATGATGTACCGTTCGTCTTGGTATCACACTTAAACTCATTGCTGCAGTGTCTACATTCTGCTTTGACGGGTTTTCCGTTATCTCTTTCTGTGATCGTAAAGTGTTCCCATACCACGGACCGTAATTTGCCGGCATTGCTCGGCATATCAGCATCGCCCCTTGTAGCTGTGCCAGAAAAAAGAACGTGGACCAGACAAGCATAAGATCAAACTTACTTTTTCGGGGCAATATAAGATCAAACTAGTAATTATTAGCAGACTTGGATTAATTGGATCTAGAGAGATTTGCGCTTACCTCCTGGGAGTGGGAGTGGGAGTGGCTCGCTTGGATCTGCAGGTGCCGGCAGACCTTGGACTTGCTGTTGCAGCCTGTTGTAGTCGAGCTCGTCCACAAGATCGTCGGCTTCATAGAGCCGCTCTTCAAGAAGAGCGAAAGCTTCATCCAGAAGCTCGTTCCCGCCCCCCTTATCTTTCGCATCAGAGACCACTATCTTCTTGACTTCCCAGATCTCCGACTTGAGCTTCTCGATGTCATCGGCAAGTCCGACCTGGCGAATCCAGGCACCGAGCTTGTCGATCTTGAGGGTTGCAGAGATGGTCTGCACCAGCCACCCAATCGCGGCCGCCATCAGATCCGGCAGAAGCAGCTCGCTGGAGATGGTCTCTGGTCAGTGGAGAGTGTGAGGGAGGGGAGTCGAGGCTCGAGAGTGGGCGGCACGCGAGCAGAGAAGAAACAATATACAATGCGCCGCACCGAACGCGGAAGGAAGGAGGGAAGCTAGGCGGGCGCGGAGAAGCTAGACGGGCTCTCTCAGCTCAGTCGATTGTATATGTGGAGCCCACACATAAAGCTCTATGGGCTACTTTAAAGAGGAGTTCGGCCTGTCGACGGTATTCACAAGTTTGGGCCAGGCTATAGTTCTGTTGATTTATATATATCGCTGCAACTTTGGCCCAGAATTTTAATGAAATGGACAAGGCCGAGCACATTAAAGATAGTGGTCTCTGATGTATTTTTGTTCATACTATACAGGAAAAACAAAGAGATTGCTCTAAAAAAAGGAAAAAAAGAGACCATTCTCAAATTCTTAAAAAGGAGCAGGGGAGACTACATTACTAAACAATTTCACATGCATCGAAGGTGTGCGATGGCGGAAACATTTTACCCGATGAGGGCGACGTGTACGTGTTTATATAGCAGGGGCGCACCTCCCTGTACAGCGCATACAAGTTGTTGGAGATTACATCTTGGAGAGAAAGAAAGATCTCTTAGATAGAGATAAACCTTAACAACCTAGTCTATCTAACTAGGACTCCTAACAACCGAAGCAAACAAGATGGTGCGGCAGATATGATGCGTGTTTGACACCCCCCTTAATCACAACTTCATTAAGTTGAGATTATGTCTGAAGTTCTCAAAGCTCCTCACAGGTAAAGTCTTAGTAAAACCATCTGCAAGCTGATCTTTGGAATGAATGAAGCGAATATCAAGTTGCTTTTGAGCAACTCTCTCTCGAACAAAATGAAAATCTATTTCAATATGCTTTGTTCTTGCATGAAAAACTGGATTAGCAGACAAATAAGTTGCACCAAGATTGTCACACCACAGACATGGAGCTGGTGTGTTCTTTATACCCAGTTCTTTCAGCATGGATTGAACCCATATAATTTCAGCTGTAGCATTTGCAAGTGCTTTATATTCTGCCTCTGTGCTAGACCTGGAAACAGTGGCTTGTTTCGAGCACACCATGAAATCAGATTTGGTCCAAAAAATATTGCAAAGCCACCAGTGGACCGCCTGTCATCCAAGCACCCTGCCCAGTCTGAGTCGGAGAAGGCACTGACCAGATTAGAGGATGATCTGCTGAAATCTAAGCCAATACTCAAAGTTCCTTTAACATATCTCACTATGCGTTTTGCAGCAGTGAAGTGAACATTGGTAGGTGCATGAAGAAACTGGCATACTTTATTGATAGCAAAAGATGTATCAGGCCTAGTCAGGGTAAGATATTGAAGGGCTCCTACCAAGCTTCTATACTTGGTGCTATCTTCTTGACTCAAAAGATTACCTTCTGTGAGAGACAGTTTTTCTGAACTGGATAATGGAGTAGGTGTAGGCTTGCAACCTTGTAGACCAGCCTTTTTTACAAGATCAGTTGCATACTTTTTCTGAGAGAGATGAAGTCCATCTGTGTGCTTCTTCACCTCAATTCCAAGAAAGTAATGCAAGTCACCAAGATCTTTCAAAGCAAAATCTGCACTCAAATCTTTCAACAGTCCTGTGATTGCTTCATTTGATGAGCTTGTCACAATGATATCATCAACATATATTAAAACAAATATGCATGTGTTGAACTTGTTGTAGATGAACAAAGAAGTGTCAGATTTTGATGGAATAAAACCAAGTGCTTGCATTTTGTGGCAGAGTCGAGAGTACCATGCTCTCGGTGCTTGCTTTAACCCATACAGTGCCTTGTCAAGTTTACACACATAGGAGGGAGTTTTCTTGCTTTCAAACCCAGGAGGTTGCTTCATGTACACTTCCTCTTCCAGAACACCGTGAAGAAACGCGTTCTGAACGTCTAACTGTCTAAGACTCCAGCCCCTAAAAACAGCAATAGACAAAACTAGACGAATGGTTGCAGCTTTAACAACTGGACTAAAAGTATCCTCATAGTCAATACCATATCGTTGTTTAAACCCCTTTGCAACTAGCCTAGCTTTGTAACGGTCAATAGTTCCATCCGATTTCCTCTTGATCCTGAAAACCCACTTGCAATCAATTAAATTTTTACCTTGCTGTGGAGGAACTAAGTGCCATGTATTATTCTTCTTTAGAGCCATGTATTCTTCATTCATCGCTTTCTGCCATTTTTCATCACCAAGTGCTTCTTCTAGAGTAAGAGGTTCACCTGTAGAACAAACCATGCCATATTTTGTTACTCGTTTGTAGTCAACAGGTTGTATTACTCCCTTTTGTAATCTTGTACGGCATGGAGAACCAGCCAAATTTTCGGCCGCAGAGGATCCCGCAGCATGAGCAGCAATTGCTGCAGGAACCAATCCCAAGGAGGATCCACGCGCTGCAGCGGCAGGTTCTGCCTCATTCGGATTTTCTATGGCAGATTCCAGCAGCTGTGTACGTGCAGACTCTGCAGAAGATCCCGCTAGAGGAGTGGACTCATCATGGCCACATGATGGCGAATCGGCCTCGGGTCGGACGTTGGTCGGATGCGTGGGCGCGCGCGCACCGACACTGGATCCCGCGCCAGCTTCAGGCCCCACGTTGGTTGGACGAGTTGGGGTCCGCCGCTTGTAACACACGGGCTGGCTGGAGAAGCGTGCGCCGCCCGCACCAACTGAGCGATGACGCGTGGCAGATGGCGATTGGCGTGTAGGCGATGTCGTGCTGCGGCCCGCGGGTGGCGACGAGGCGCGCGTCTGGACCGAGGCGGGTGCACATGCAGGCTGCACCCCTGGTGCATCTGCCGCCACCGATCCCGAGGAGGATCCCCTGCCCTACAGGGGAACAGATCCCGAGGAGGATTTGTCCCCAGATTCCGGGCACATGAAATATGGCTTCGGCTGAGGATTTTTTTCACCATTTTCTTCTCTGTTTTCTTCGCTGTTTTCACCTGTAATATCACAAGACTCATGCATGTCATCAGTAAGAGGGTTAGTCAACAGTTGATCATTATCACAATCGTTTCCCCCCTTGATCAACACCGGATAGATGAGGAGGCAAAAGAAGAATCTCTTGATGGAGCAAAGCACCGGCGTTAGGATGAAGATCAGCAAAAGGAAACTTGGTTTCATCGAAGACAACATCACGTGAAATGTAGACAGGTCCAGTTGCAACGTCAAGGCTCTTGACACCTTTATGTTGATTGCTATACCCTAGAAAAACACATTGTTTTGAGCGAAACATGAGCTTGCGTTTGTTGTAGGGACGAAGATTGGGCCAACAGGCACACCCGAAGACACGAAGAGATTTGTAGTCGGGTTTCATGTGAAGGAGGCGTTCTAGTGGAGTTTCATTGTTAATGACTCGACTAGGGAGCATGTTTATGATATGAACAGCTGTGAGGAAAGCCTCATCCCAGAACTTGAGAGGCATTGATGCACCGGCTAGGAGGGCTAATCCAACCTCAACTATATGTCGGTGCTTACGTTCGGCAGAGCCGTTTTGCTGATGAGCGTGGGGGCATGACACATGATGTGGTATGCCAAGGGTTTGGAAAAATGAGTTTAATTTCTCGTATTCCCCTCCCCAATCAGACTGAACTGCAATGATCTTACTATCAAATTTTCGTTCAACGAGAGCTTGAAAGTTTTGAAAAACTTGGAAGACATCTGATCTTCTCCTGAGAAGATAGATCCAGGAGAATTTATTGTAGTCATCTATGAAGCTCACATAATAGGTATGTCTACGAACAGAACTGGGGGCAGGACCCCAAACATCAGAAAAGATTAATTGCAAGGGTTTGGTAGAAACACTAGTAGATATAGAATAAGGCAATTGATGACTTTTCGCTCGTTGACAAGAATCACAAATAGTTTCAAGATCACGCTCACCAACATACGGGAGCTTATTTTTCCTAAGCAATTTTTCAACTAAAGGGAAAGCAGCATGTCCTAGTCGATCGTGCCACCGTGTTGACGAAAGTTTGGCAACACCATAGGCTTGTTTATTGGATCTTCTATGCTCCGGGATCAATGGGTAGAGTCCTTGAACGCATCTACCTCGATGGAGAATTTTCTTCGTTGCCTGATCCTTGATCAAGAAAAAATAAGGATGAAACTCAAGGAAGACATGATTATCGATGGCAATTCTATGAACAGAGAGAAGATTCTTATCGGCACTAGGAACTAGCAAGATTTTCTTTAGATGAATTTTACGACGAGGGGTACTAAAAAGTGAATGACCAACGTGACTGATCCTCATACCTTCGCCGTTGGCAGTGTAGATTTGGTCTTTGCCACGGTATTTCTCCTTCATGGTGACCTTCTCGAGCTCATTGGTGATGTGATTTGTCGCCCCGCTGTCGACGTACCAGTTCGTGTCGACGCCGTAGGAGCCGTCCGCAGCCGCCGCAACCTTGTCCTCGTCTTGAGAGGAGTCATCATCTTCATCATAGCGATACCAACAGTCTTTGGCCGTGTGCCCAAGCTTGCCACAGATCTGGCAGCGTGGTGCATCTGGGCGAGACCTGCTGGAGCCGTCGCCACGACGAGACTTGGAGTTGGTGGAGCGCCCGATGCGGGAGTTGCTGGAGCCGCCACCACCGTTGCTATTGTTTCCTGACCGCCCCTTGTTGCGGGGAGATCCACGCGAGCGAGGGCCGCCGCCACGGCCACGAGATGCGGCATTTGCAGAAGACTTGAAGCCGCCGGAGGAGCCGTGGAACTGGGCCATGCGCTGGTCAAAGTTACTCAGCATGGCGTAGAGTTCGTCGATGGTGACGGGCGTGACGCGAGCGTCGAGGGCGGAGACGAGCATCTGGTAGTCGACATCGAGGCCATGGAGAATGTACGAGATGAGTTCGTCATCCTGGATGGGCTTGCCCGCAGCAGCAAGTTCATCAGCAAGGCCGCGGAGGGAGGCGAAGTAGGAGGCGACCGACTGGTTGCCCTTCTGCGCGTTGATGAGCGTAGTCCTGATGTTGTTGACGCCGCTGAGTGACTGGGACGAGAACATGCCCGCCAGCGCGACCCAGAGTTCGTGCGCCGTGGTGATCGCGGTGACCGCGACCAGCACCTCCTTGGAGAGGGTGCTCAGCAAATAGCCAAGCACCTGTTGATCCTCCCGGACCCAGAGTGGGTGGAGAGGGTTGGGCTCAGAAGTCTCCTTATCGTCCTTATCTTTCGTGACGTGGAGTCTGGCCGGCTCCGGCGCGGTGCCGTCGACGTAGCCGAAAACGCCGGCGCCCCGCAGGTGGGGTGTGACCTGCGTGCGCCATAGCACGTAGTTCGTGCGATTGAGCTTTTCGGTGACCTGGCCATTGAGGCTAGGGGTGGCGCCGGAGGATGAAGACATGGCTATGCACTAGATGCAATCGGGAGACTAGGATTGGAAGAGAAGGGCTCTGATTACCATGTGCGATGGCGGAAACGTCTTACCTGATGAGGGCGACGTGTACGTGTTTATATAGCAGGGGCGCACCTCCCTGTACAGCGCATACAAGTTGTTGGAGATTACATCTTAAAGAGAAAGAAAGATTTCTTAGATAGAGATAAACCTTAACAACCTAGTTTATCTAACTAGGACTCCTAACAACCGAAGCAAACAAAATGGTGCAGCAGATATGATGCGTGTTTAACAGAAGGCACAACACAACATCCATCCTCCGTCGTCCATCAATCCACAAAAGGCACAAACACACAGTACTAAGTGGAAGGAAATGAAACTGCGCCCACGCCAAGCGCGCGCACACACAGGGCACAAGTACTGACACGGACGAACAGAGTCCCACAACAGGGATGAACTACTATTTCACGTTCAGAATGGCAAAGCCTACAAGCGCAGCCACCAAGACGACGGGCAGGAGGCCAAGCCAGAGCATCGTCTTCCCGGCGGCACGTCTTCTGACCACGTCCCCTGACACCCAGAAGCCGGCCGACGCCTCGAGGAGCCCGAAGACGAACACGGCGACGAGGATGCCGTAGTATATAAGAAGAAGGGTGCTTTGCCGTGGTGGAGAAATATACCTCCTGGCGCCTTGGATATGACGAGACAGAGCGCCGCGGCTGCGTCGACGACACCGCAGGAGATGAGAGCAGCCGGCAGCTTCTCGGCGTTGCTACATGCGGCGGAAATCAAGGCGAGCAGTTTCAAGAAGGCGGCCAGGAACCGCGCCCATTTGGTTTTCCGGCCCTTCGTTAAGCACATGGCATGTTGCAAAGGCTTGAATGGATCGTGCTTTACTGCTTAAACAAAGCCTCAGTGCATATGACATCGTTAGTAAACAGTCTCTGTTGCTTACTGCGCGCTATGTACAGTTGCGTACCTCTGTTCTAATTAGATTATACTTTCTTTAACGAGAGAAATAAACTATTCATGTTCTTGTTCTTAAGATGTGCGTATACTTGTTTCATCTTATCATTAGATTTTATTTATAAACGTATTTCTGCACTTGAGTATATTGTTGAAAACGACCAAGAAGTAGCAATTCCAAGAAGGAACAAGGTCATTCATCTAGTACTACTACACTAATAATGAGCTACAGTAGTAGTAAAAAAGTGTCACAGAGTAAACAACCAAAACACATGGTCAATTAGTACGCAGCGAAGTATTAAGTTGAAATCACGTATCTACGTGCAATTGCAGTGTTGCTTGCAAGGTATACAAGTTCGGGAAAAGCTCTTGTTCTCTTTCTGCGGGGGAAGATTCATTCTTTTTGTGATGCTACTAGTCTCTTGATAGATTTCATCATTCCACAACCCAAACTGATTTGGTTCTTTTAATCAAGAGGGATTGAGACAACGACAGCGGCAACGACCTCGCCGTGTCAGGAGCCCGAACCATAACCGAGCCGACTCAAACCAGAATCGATCAAGGGCATTTTTGGTTTATGACGCGTGGCCAAGGATGATTGGCAGAAAGAGTGCCACGTGAGTACGACAGTCAACAATCAACAGCATCGTCACACACGCATGTATTTTCTTGAGGTAATAGCACCTCAGGTACCTAACTTGCATAGAATGTGATGATTCGGTCCTGCATTTGTAAAACTTGACTCCATCATACCCCAACTTGCACCTCATGTGTGAGATGATTTAGTCTCAGTCCAATCACAATTCTACAATTGGCAGCCAGGTGGCTGGACCGATCAGCGCACGCATTTTTGCAGAAACCCCCTGCCGTTTTCTTTAATCAATTCGCACTCAGTGTCCGAACCAACCGACCAGAATCGGCACTAACGGCGGCCCGTGCGCGTGGCCAGCATGGCGCACAACGCGATGGATGAAGCGGCGGCGCTGGTCGTGCGACGTGCGCGGGCGCAGCACGCTCTGGGTGCTCTTCCACCAGGACGACTGCGAGCGCGTCCGCAACGGCACGGCCTTCGGCGCGTTCCCCGTCTCGTCCTCCGCCGCGGCCGCGTCGCTCCCCACCGAATTCCACCAGCTGCCGTCGGCTCGACCGTGCGTCCCAGAGATCTTCTTGGAGGACGAGATCGTTATGGCCGAGAGCTCTGACGAGATAACTCCGGTGGTGGAGCGCGTCTTGGTTGTCGACACCTCGGGAGAGATGGAAACCGAAGCTTATGGGTCCGGAGAGGTCAAGGCCATGAAGGATCACATAGATCTCGAATCTTCGCAGCCCAAGAAGCCGCCGCCCATGGACCTGAAGGAGATCGCCGGGAGCTTCCGGCTCGCTGCCTCGGTCTTCAGCAAGAAGTGGCACAAGTGGAGGCGCAAGCAGAAGCTCAAGAAGGAGGAGGCGGCCGGCAGCAAGGGCAGCGGCCGCGGCAATGCCGCCGTCGGAGAAGCCATCCAAGCCCTCCTTCCTTCGGCGGAGCCGCCTTCGTAGGGAGGCAGGCTCGGTGTTCGCCGGAGGCCGTCGTTCGTGCGACACGGACCCAAGCTTCTCCCTTGATGCTGGCCGCATGTCTGTCGACGATGTAGGTCTATCCTGGGACGGGCCCCGCGCGTCCTGGGACGGCTACCCCTTCGGCGCCGGCGCCGGCATTGGCCTTGGCCGAGCGCCTCCGCCGCTGTCACGGCTCCCGCCCATCCTCTCCGCGCTCGAGGACTCACCTGCCGGCGTGGTGGAACGCTCCGACGGCCAAATTCCTGTGGAAGATGACTCGCAGCCCGAGCCTGACGGCGACGCCAACACCCCCGAGGCTCGGCGCAGACGCGAGACTACTACATGGACACGTCGAGCCGGAGGCGCCGGAGCCTGGAGCGGTCAAGCTCCGTGCTGACAAGGTCGTTCGAAGTGCCCGACCCAAAGCCAACCCCTGCAGCGGCCGCCATCACCAATGCCACGGTGCCCCGCTGACCAGCAGCTCAGAGTTCTACCACTTCCACCATGCCGAAGACCTGCTCGACCAACGGTTCAACTCCAACTCTCTCGTCAAAGACTTCCCGGTGACCCTGGACGCCGCGTTCCCGGGCCCCGCCAAGAAGCCACGGCGTCTAAGCAAGGCGTGGACCCTCTGGGGCTTCATACACTGCCGGGCCACGGGCCGCCGGGGCAGCCCGTCCGACGCCCCGGACCGCGCGTTCTCGGAGTCGTGGCCGAAGCTGCGCGTCCGCGGGGTACAACAACGCCGGGATGCAGAGGTGCAACAGCAACACCAGCGCGCGAAGCTCGTTCAGCAGCAACAGCGCCGGCCTGGGCAGCTCGCGGCGCTGCTTCGTCAACGGCCACGGCAGCGTCAAGCGGCGACAGGAAGACCAGTGCGTGCTGGAGCGGAACAGCGGCGCTCGGTACTCGCCGGGGCACCACGCCGACAACGGCATGATGCGGTTCTACCTGACCCCGCTGCGGAGCGCCAGCGGCCGGCGCGGCGCCACCGGGCTGCCGGCCAACGGCGGCCGGCATCTGCGGTCGCAGTCGTTCGCGAGGAGCATGCTCCGGCTGTACTGAGGCGTGGCATCTCGTTTTCACCTGACCAGTAGCTCGGCACTCCGGTCGAGTTGTTTCTTTGCAGCAGCAGTAGTGATTAAGGGCAATGGTATAGTCATAAATCCTTTTATTACATGCTTGTGTAGGTTTGGATGGAACGGAACGAGGTTTATCTCATGTGATCACTTGTTTGTCTCGTGCTGTTCTTCTGCCATTGCTTCTGTTCGTTGTCGGCAGCTGGTGGAATTCGGTGGGGAGCGCCGCGGCCGCAGCGGAGGACGAGACAAGGAATGCGCCGAAGGCCGTGCCGTCGCGGATGCGCTCGCGGTCGTTGTCGGTGTCAAAACCGGCGAATCTCAGATAGGGGGTTCCGAACTGTGCGTCTAAAGCGGATGGTAACAGGAGGCAGGGGATACGATGTTTTACTCAGATTCGGGCTCTCTTGATGGAGGTAAAACCCTACGTCCTGCTTGATTAATATTGATGATATGGGTAGTACAAGAGTAGATCTACCACGAGATCAAAAAGGCTAAACCCTAGAAGCTAGCCTATGGTATGATTGTATGTTGTGATTGTTGTCTTACGGACTAAAACCCTTCGGTTTATATAGACACCAGAGAGGGTTAGGGTTACACAGAGTCGGTTACAATGGTAGAAGATCTACATATCCGTATCGCCAAGCTTGCCTTCCACACCAAGAAAAGTTCCTTCCGGATACGGGACGAAGTCTTCAATCTTGTATCTTCATAGTCCAGAAGTCCGGCCGAAGGTATAGTCCGGCTATCTGGACACCCCCTAATCCAGGACTCCCTCAGTAGCCCCTGAACCAGGCTTCAATGACGATGAGTCCGGCGCGCGGATTGTCTTCGGCATTGCAAGACAGGTTCCTCCTTCAAGTACTTCATAGAAGATTTTAAACACAAAGGTAGTGTCCGGCTTTGCAAAATAAGTTTCTACATATTGCCATAGAAAGAATAATATTTACACAAATCTAATCTGCTGACGTATTCCGTAGCGTGACATCACACCACGGCCAAGTCTTTATTCGAATCGTTTTACTGTCCCACCTCAGCGCGTTTAGCGAGGCGGTTTCCTTGGCATGTCTTATCAAAGCAGAGACCGTATTCCCTTATTCCGGGATTCTCATCAATACGGGCGTGGGCAACCCAACCGTACCCGTTGGTATGTTTTCTCGATCAAAGGCGAGTCCCAAATGGTCACTGGGAGGGCCCTTGGTATTCAACCTCTTATAAAAAGACCAAGGCCTTACTCCTTTCTTTCAATCTCAAACGAGTTCGCCCTTCGCCTCGAGTTCCAACACCCAAGGCTCCAGATTTCAGGCGCTTCGGACCTTCGACAATGTCCGGTTCCGACCTTCGAGGCCGATGGATGCCCTCCTCCATCACGGAGGAGGACGTGCTGAAGTTGAGAGAGGCCAGGTTCTTGACCGGCAAAATCTCGCATAGGCTGCCTGCTCAAGGGCAAGTCATTCCCACTCCCAAGCCTGGTGAGAGTGTGGTGTTCATGTCTCACTTCCTTCGGGGGCTAGGCTTCCCGACGGATCCCTTCGTGAGGGGCTCATGTTTTATTATGGGCTGGAATTTCACGACTTAGCTCCGGAGTCCATCCTCCATATTTCCTCATTCATCGTCGTGTGTGAAGCCTTCCTCCGTATTACTCCTCACTTCGGACTATGGCTCAAGACCTTCAAAGTAGAGCCGAAGATGATCGAGGGATGGCACGCGGAGTGCGGAGGTGCTTTTATAAGCAAGAATGCTGGTGCTCCATGGCCCGAGGGCTCTTTTCAAGGGGAGTCCAACTTATGGCAACGAGAGTGGTTTTATATCACAGCTCCCAGGAGCACCAAGTGGGTGGCTGTTGGGGAACGTAGTAATTTCAAAAAAATTCCTACGCACACGCAAGATCATTGTGATGCATAGCAACGAGAGGGGAGAGTGTGATCTACATACCCTTGTAGACCGACAGCGGAAGCGTTATGACAACGCGGTTGATGTAGTCGTACGTCTTCACGGCCCGACCGATCAAGCACCGAAACTACGGCACCTCCGAGTTTTAGCACACATTCAGCTCGATGACGATCCCCGGACTCCGATCCAGCAAAGTGTCGGGGAAGAGTTCCGTCAGCACGACGGCGTGGCGACGATCTTGATGTTCTACCGTCGCAGGGCTTCGCCTAAGCACCGCTACAATATTATCGAGGAGTATGGTGGAAGGGGGCACCGCACAGGCTAAGAAAACGATCACGTGGATCAACTTGTGTGTCTAGGGGTGCCCCCTGCCCCCGTATATAAAGGAGCAAGGGGAGGAGGCCGGCCGGCCCTAGGGCGCGCCAAGGAGGAGTCCTCCTCCTCCTAGTAGGAGTAGGACTGCCCTCTTTCCTACTCCTACTAGGAGGGGGAAAGGAAGGGGGAGAGGGAGAAGGAAAGGGGGGCGCCGCCCCCCCTCTCCTAGTCCAATTCGGACCAGAGGGGGAGGGGCCCGCGGCCCACCCTGGCCGCCACTCTCTCTCCACTAGGGCCCATGAGGCCCATTACTTCTCCCGGGGGGTTTCCGGTAACCCTCCGGCACTCCGGTTTTCTCCGAAATCATCCGGAACACTTCCGGTGTCTGAATATAGCCGTCCAATATATCAATCTTTATGTCTCGACCATTTCGAGACTCCTCGTCATGTCCATGATCACATCCGGGACTCCGAACTAACTTCGGTTCATCAAAACTCATAGACTCATAATATAACTATCATTGAAACCTTAAGCGTGCGGACCCTACGGGTTCGAGAACAATGTAGACATGACCGAGACATGTCTCCGGTCAATAACCAATAGCGGAACCTGGATGCTCATATTGGCTCCCACATATTCTACGAAGATCTTTATCGGTCAGACCGCATAACAACATACGTTGCTCCCTTTGTCATCGGTATGTTACTTGCCCGAGATTCGATCGTCGGTATCTCAATACCTAGTTCAATCTCGTTATCGGCAAGTCTTTTTACTCGTTTCGTAATACATCATCTTGCAACTAACTCATTAGTTGCAATGCTTGCAAGGCTTATGTGATGTGCATTACCGAGAGGGCCCAGAGATACCTCTCCGACAATCGGAGTGACAAATCCTAATCTCGAAATACGCCAACCCAACATGTACCTTTGGAGACAATAGAGCTCCTTTATAATCACCCAGTTACGTTGTGACGTTTGGTAGCACACAAAGTGTTCCTCCGGCAAATGGGAGTTGCATAATCTCATAGTCATAGGAACATGTATAAGTCATGAAGAAAGCAATAGCAACATACTAAATGATCGGGTGCTAAGCTAATGGAATGGGTCATGTCAATCACATCATTCTCCTAATGATGTGATCCCGTTAATCAAATGACAACTCATGTCTATGGTTAGGAAACATAACCATCTTTGATCAACGAGCTAGTCAAGTAGAGGCATACTAGTGACACTCTGTTTGTCTATGTATTCACACATGTATTATGTTTCCGGTTAATACGATTCTAGCATGAATAATAAACATTTATCATGATATAAGGAAATAAATAATAACTTTATTATTGCCTCTAGGGCATATTTCCTTCAGTCTCATAAAACTATATGCTTTGATCATCTCATCAAAGCACATATTCCAACTCTGAGATGCTTGCACCAGTCCATAGATGGATCGCTGGAGCTTGCATATTTTGTTAGTACCTTTAGGATTGACAAAACCTTCTGGTTGCATCATATACAACTCTTCTTTAATAAATCCATTAAGGAATGCATTTTTGTTTATCCATTTGCCAGATTTCATAAAATGCGGCAATTGCTAACATGATTCAGACAGACTTAAGCATAGATACGAGTGAGAAACTCTCATCATAGTCAACACCTTGAACTTGTCGAAAACCTTTTGCGACAATTCTAACTTTGTAGATAGTAACACTACTATCAGCGTCCGTCTTCCTCTTGAAGATCCATTTAATCTCAATGGCTCACCGATCATTGGGCAAGTCAATCAAAGTCCATACTTTGTTCTCATACATGGATCTCATCTCAGATTTCATGGCCTCAAGCCATTTTGCGGAATCTGGGCTCATCATCGCTTCCTCATAGTTCGTAGGCTTGTCATGATCAAGTAACATGACCTCCAGAACAGGATTACCGTACCGCTCTGGTGCGGATCTCACTCTGGTTTACCTACGAGGTTCGGTAGTAACTTGATCTGAAGTTACATGATCATCATCATTAGCTTCCTCACTAATTGGTGTAGTAGTCACAAGAACAGATTTCTGTGATGAACTACTTTCTAATAAGGGAGAAGGTACAATTACCTTATCAAGTTTTCTACTTTCCTCCCACTCACTTCTTTTGAGAGAAACTTTTTCTCTGGAAAGGATCCATTCTCAGCAACGAATATATTGCCTTCGGATCTGTGATAGAAGGTGTACCCAACATTTTCTTTTGGGTATCCTATGAAGACGCACTTCTCCGATTTGGATTAGAGCTTATCAGGTTGAAACCTTTTCACATAAGCATTGCAACCTCAAACTTTAAGAAACGATAGCTTAGGTTTCAAACCATAGTTCATACGGTGTCGTCTCAACGGATTTAGATGGTGCCCTATTTAACGTGAATGTAGCTATCTTTAATGCATGACCCCAAAAACTATAGTGGTAAATCAGTAAGAAACATCATAGATCGCACCATATATAATAAAGTACGGTTACGACGTTCGGACACACTATTACAGTGTGGTGTTCCAGGTGGCGTGAGTGGTGAAACTATTTCACATTGTTTTAACTGAAGGCCAAACTCATAACTCAAATATTCTCTTCCACGATTAGATCATAGAAACTTTATTTTCTTGTTACGATGATTTTCCACTTCACTCTGAAATTCTTTGAACTTTTCAAATGTTTCAGACTTATGTTTCATCAAGTAGATATACCCATATCTGCTCAAATCATCTGTGAAGTTCAGAAAATAACGATACTTGCCGTGAGCCTTAATACTCATCGGACCGCATACATCAGTATGTATTATTTCCAATAAGTTTGTTGCTCGCTCCATTGTTTCAGAGAACGGTGTTTTTGTCATCTTACCCATAAGGCACGGTTCGCAAGTACCAAGTGATTCATAATCAAGTGGTTCCAAAATCCCATCAGCATGGAGTTTCTTCATGCGCTTTACACCAATATGACCTAAACGGCAGTGCCACAAATAAGTTGCACTATCATTATTAACTTTGCATCTTTTGGCTTTCAATATTATGAATATGTGTATCACTACGATCGAGATCCAACAAACCATATTCGTTGGTGTGTATGACCATAGAAGGTTTTATTCATGTAAACAGAACAACAATTGTTCTCTAACTTAAATGAATAACCGTATTACAATAAATATGATCAAATCATATTCATGCTCAACGCAAACACCAAATAACACTTATTTCGGTTCAACACTAATCCCGAAAGTATAGGGAGTGTGCGATGATGATTATATCAATCTTGGAACCACTTCCAACACACATCGTCACTTTACCCTTAACTAGTTTCTGTTCATTCTGCAACTCCCGTTTCAAGTTACTACTCTTAGAAACTAAACCAGTATCAAATACCGAGGGGTTGCTATGAACACTAGTAAAGCGCACATCAATAACATGTATATCCAATATACCTTTGTTCACTTTGCCATCCTTCTTATCCACCAATTACTTGTGGTAGTTCCGCTTTTAGTGACCAGTCCCTTTGCAGTAGAAGCACTCAGTCTCAGGCTTAGGTCCAGACTTGGACTTCTTCACTTGAGCAGCAACTTGCTTGTCATTCTTCTTGAAGTTCCCCTTCTTCCCTTTGCCCTTTTCTTGAAACTAGTGGTCTTGTTAACCATCAACACTTGATGTTTTTCTTGATTTCTACCTTCGTCGATTTCAGCATCACGAAGAGCTTGGGAATTACTTTCGTCATCCCTTGAATATTATAGTTCATCACGAAGTTCTACTAACTTGGTGATGGTGACTAGAGAATTCTGTCAATCACTATTTTATCTGGAAGATTAACTCCCACTTGATTCAAGCGATTGTAGTACCCAGACAATCTGAGCACATGCTCACTAGTTGAGCGATTCTCCTCCATCTTTTAGCTATAGAACTTGTTGGAAACTTCATATCTCTCAACTCGGGTATTTGCTTGAAATATTAACTTCAACTCCTGGAACATCTCATATGGTCCATGACGTTCAAAACGTCTTTGAAGTCTCGATTCTAAGCCATTAAGCATGATGCACTAAACTATCAAGTAGTCATCATATTGAGCTAGCCAAACGTTCATAACGTCTGCATCTGCTCCTGCAATAGGCCTGTCACCTAGTGGTGCATCAAGGACATAATTCTTCTGTGCAGCAATGAGGATAAACCTCAGATCACGGATCCAATCCGCATCATTGCTACTAACATCTTTCAACACAATTTTTCTCTAGGAACATATCAAAATAAACACAGGGAAGCAACAACGCGAGCTATTGATCTACAACATGATTTGCAAAATACTACCAGGACTAAGTTCATGATAAATTTAACTTCAATTAATCATATTACTTAAGAACTCCCACTTAGATAGACATCCCTCTAATCCTCTAAGTGATCACGTGATCCAAATCAACTAAACCATGTCCGATCATCATGTGAGATGGAGTAGCTTCAGTGGTGAACATCACTATGTTGATCATATCTACTATATGATTCACGCTCGACCTTTCGGTCTCCGTGTTCCGAGGCCATATCTGTATATGCTTGGCTCGTCGTATAACCTGAGTATTCCGCGTGTGCAACTGTTTTGCACCCGTTGTATTTGAATGTAGAGCCTATCACACCCGATCATCACGTGGTGTCTCAGCATGAAGAACTTTCACAACGGTGCATACTCAGGGAGAACACTTCTTGATAATTAGTGAGAGATCATCTTAAAATGCTACCGTCAAACTAAGCAAAAATAAGATGTATAAAAGATAAACATCATATGCAATCAAAATATGTGACATGATATGGCCATCATCATCTTGCGCCTCTGATCTCGATCTCCAAAGTACTGTCATGATCTATATCGTCACCGGCATGACACCATGATCTCCATCATCTTGATCTATATCAATGTGTCGTCACATGGTCATCTCGCCAACAATTGCTCTTGCAACTACTGCTATCGCATAGCGATAAAGTAAAGCAATTATTGGGCACTTGCATCTTATGCAATAGAGAGACAACCATAAGGATTTTGCCAGTTGCCGATAACTTCAACAAAACATGATCATCTCATACAACAACTTATATCTCATCACGTCTTGACCATATCACATCACAACATGCCCTGCAAAAACAAGTTAGACATCCTCTACTTTGTTGTTGCAAGTTTTACGTGGCTGCTACTGGGCTTAGCAAGAACCGTACTTACCTACGCATCAAAACACAATGATAGTTTGTCAAGTTGGTGCTGTTTTAACCTTCGCAAGGACCGGGCATAGCCACACTCGGTTCAACTAAAGTTGGAGAAACTGACACCCGCTAGCCACCTGTGTGCAAAGCACGTCGGTAGAACCAGTCTCGCGTAAGCGTACGCGTAATGTCGGTCCGGGCCGCTTCATCCAACAATACCGCCGAACCAAAGTATGACATGCTGGTAAGCAGTATGACTTATATCGCCCACAACTCACTTGTGTTCTACTCGTGCATATAACATCAACGCATAAAACCTAGGCTCGGATGCCACTGTTGGGGAACGTAGTAATTTCAAAAAAGTTCCTACGCACACGCAAGATCATGGTGATGCATAGCAACGAGAGGGGAGTGTGTGATCTACATATCCTTGTAGACCGACAGCGGAAGCGTTATGACAACGCGGTTGAGTCGTATGTCTTCACGCCTGACCGATCAAGCACCGAAACTACGGCACCTCCGAGTTTTAGCACACGTTCAGCTCGATGACGATCCCCGGACTCCGATCCAGCAAAGTGTCGGGGAAGAGTTCCATCTGCACGACGGCGTGGTGACGATCTTGATGTTCTACCGTCGCAGGGCTTCGCCTAAGCACCGCTACAATATTATCGAGGAGTATGGTGGAAGGGGGCACCGCACACGGCTAAGAAAACGATCACGTGGATCAACTTGTGTGTCTAGGGGTGCCCCTGCCCCCGTATATAAAGGAGCAAGGGGAGGAGGCCGGCCAGCCCTAGGGCGCGCCAAGGAGGAGGAGTCCTCCTCCTAGTAGGAGTAGGACTCCCCTCTTTCCTACTCCTACTAGGAGGGGGAAAGGAAGGGGGAGAGGGAGAAGGAAAGGGGGGCGCCGCCCCCCTCTCCTAGTCCAATTTGGACCAGAGGGGGAGGGGGCGCGCGGCCCACCCTGGCCGCCCCTCTCTCTCTCCACTAGGGCCCATGAGGCCCATTACTTCTCCTCGGGGGGGGGGGGGGGGGGTTCCGGTAACCCTCCGGCACTCCGGTTTCCTCCGAAATCATCCGGAACACTTCCGGTGTCCGAATATAGCCGTCCAATATATCAATCTTTATGTCTCGACCATTTCGAGACTCCTCGTCATGTCCGTGATCACATCCGGGACTCCAAACTAACTTCGGTACATCAAAACTCATAAACTCATAATATAACTGTCATTGAAACCTTAAGCGTGCGGACCCTATGGGTTCGAGAACAATGTAGACATGACCGAGACATGTCTTCGGTCAATAACCAATAGTGGAACCTGGATGCTCATATTGGCTCCCACATATTCTACGAAGATCTTTATCGGTCAGACCGCATAACAACATACATTGCTCCCTTTGTCATCGGTATGTTACTTGCCCGAGATTCGATCGTCGGTATCTCAATACCTAGTTCAATCTCGTTACTGGCAAGTCTTTTTACTCGTTTCGTAATACATCATCTTGCAACTAACTCATTAGTTGCAATGCTTGCAAGGCTTATGTGATGTGCATTACCGAGAGGGCCCAGAGATACCTCTCCGACAATCGGAGTGACAAATCCTAATCTCGAAATACGCCAACCCAACATGTACCTTTGGAGACACCTGTAGAGCTCCTTTATAATCACCCAGTTACGTTGTGACGTTTGGTAGCACACAAAGTGTTCCTCCGGCAAACGGGAGTTGCATAATCTCATAGTCATAGGAACATGTATAAGTCATGAAGAAAGCAATAACAACATACTAATTGATCGGGTGCTAAGCTAATGGAATGGGTCATGTCAATCACATCATTCTCCTAATGATGTGATCCCGTTAATCAAATGACAACTCATGTCTATGGTTAGGAAACATAACCATCTTTGATCAACGAGCTAGTCAAGTAGAGGCATACTAGTGACACTCTGTTTGTCTATGTATTCACACATGTATTATGTTTCCGGTTGATACAATTCTAGCATGAATAATAAACATTTATCATGATATAAGGAAATAAATAATAACTTTATTATTGCCTCTAGGGCATATTTCCTTCAGTGGCGCTGCCTGCTTTCCGCTCGGGTCCCCCACCACGACTGGCGTCATGGGTCAATAAGGGGCTGGACTGGGGGTCGGCAAAGGACGTGCCCCTGTTGCAGGGCCGCATCCGAGATCTCCTAGAAAGAGACATCAGTCTGGTCGTGGTGACACAGGTTATGTTAATTCGCCGAGTTCTGCCCTGCAAACGTCGCCCCCTCCGCCTGTGGGAGTTCAACCCGGAGGGACCACGAGTTCTCCAACATTTTCTTGGCATGACGCCCGTGGAGATGTGCAAATTGTTCTTCGGACCACAAGTAGTGTGCCCGGATTCTTCGGAGGACGCAGGTCTGAGCTGCAATCGTCCGGATACTCAAGTAAGTAGCCTTGTGCCCGGACTCGCTATCCGTGTATTTATCATAAAATTGCCCCTAAAAGAGATGTCCTTTAAACAGGAGTGGATAGCGAAAGCAAAGCTAATCAGGTGTCCGGCCCCCCTCCCCGAGACCATGCCAGATCCCGTGCTAGAAAGGATGTTGGAGGTTGTGCCTTCGGAGGAAATCGAGGGAGGGTACAAGGAAGCTACAGCCTCCTCGAAGGAGGTTGTCCGGAAGGGAGGAATCAAAAATTCCTCTCCTCAGGGGAAGAAGAGGACCGCCTCTGACGACCCGGAGACCATGGCCTCAAAGCGGGGGAAGAAATCTTCGTCAGAGGGTCCTGCGCTGGGGGATACTTCGGCCGAATTATGTCCTCAAGGGGATCAGCTCTCCACCGAGCCGTAAGTAGAGAGGAGTTTTTCTTTTTAAGAAATAAGAGAAATCCTTGCGTTATATCTGAGAAGAGTAATTGAAAATTTACCTTGTAGCTCGGACCTTAGCCCTTCTCAGCAGAGCTCGTCTTCGGGGGATCTTCTTCCGGAGATGATGGAGAGCGGAACGCCTCCCCCTGCCGTACCGCCTTGCGAGGCGGGCGATCCTGAGGTATCGTCGCGGAGGGTTTCTTCGAATCCAGCAGGGCCGGAAGGTAGTCATATGGCCCCCCAAAGCCCTCCGCGTCCGGCCTTCGAAAAGGGCCATCAGACAAGTCCGGACCGTCTGGTGCGCGGTCGGAGGAGCTGAAGGATCTGCTAGGGCGAGCATCTATCTCAAAGGAGCACCGTGCATTGATGGGTACGGTGATTGAGAGGATTTCATCCGCGGAGAGCGGATTGCACGAGGCCGTCAAGAGTTTACTGACAGGTTTTGAGGTACGCGAAATAATGTACCCTTTTTGGACAGTTGCGCATAAATAAGATGCGCCCTGTGTAGATAGTAGCCCCTGAGACTCTGTGCATTGTCAAAAGTGACGACGCGCAGAGGATCGTAATCCCAGGTCTAATATGCCGCCTTTATACGTAGGTGGCGAAGTGTCCGGTGGCCAGCCGGACTGATGAAGTTGCCGAGCTAAAGCGGCAACTTGACGTGGCAGATGCCGACATCGCGTTTGTCAACAAGCGGCTTGACGAGGCACAAGGTATGTAATTCCCCCGGCGGCACCTGGTAAGAGGAGCTTTATGCCAGTATCTTACAATGTGTGCGCTTGATGCAGATGGTGCTGCTGCCATGGAGAATCTTCGGGCGGAACTTGCCCGAGCCAAGGAGCAAGCCAGGAAAAGTGATGCGGCTGCCTTAAAGGCAATTGAAGAGCTGAAAGTCGAACAGGCTGCTCACTGCCGAAGCAAGAAGGAAATGGCCGAGATGGCCATGAAGCTGAAGAACGCTGCTGACCGTTGCAAGCTTCTTGAAAAAGAAGATCGGGCAGAACAGACGGACCTGGAGAAGGCCATTGCCGATGCCAAGGATGCTCGCTCTACGATGAGAGCTATGAAGGAGGAGCTGCGTCAGGCCGGAGAGATCGCGGCTGGAAAGCCCTTTATGCTGCGGAGGAAGTTCTGTGATCCTAAACATGCTCCGTTAGACCGGATGTGGAGTACGGCGGACACCTATCTAGATTTGGCAGCGAGTGCCGCAGATGCGGCCGAACACTTCCGAGATCAAGAAGATCGCGAAGTGGAAAAGCTCTTTTGGTCGCAGTTCCACAATCCGGAGCGTCCGCTGTCATTAGCCGATCGTTTGGCCGAATGGGCCGAGCTAAATAGGTTGTCCGGACTCGCCATGAAGTATGTCATGAGTCATCTGTGGCCAGAGAGGCCAGAGCCGAAAAGTTATTTCAACTTGGTGCAACAGTTCCTTGGTGCGGCGCCGCATATCAATGCGATGAAGAGGTCAGCGTGCATAGAGGGTGCGCGGATGGCTCTTCCCGTGTCAAGACATACTGAGCGGAAATGGAGGCCACCGCTGTTGCATCCCCAGACTCGGATGGAAGCCGAGTACCTGCCGAGCACTATTTTCAGGAAGTTCTGCAAGGCACTCGTTTAATAGAGACGCAGTGCTCGAAGGATACTATATTCGAATAGCATATATTATTGTAAAACAATATTTTGATAAATTGCAGAAGCTTTTTATACTTGTTCCTGCAAGTATTATAATACCTCCGGTGCGACCGTTTAACATATATGTATATATAATCTGAAAGATGGCAGTCGTCGGCTTCAGCCCCCACGCACATAATGCGGGGGTGTTCGCAGAAGGCGCATTTTCACACTTGATCCAACGTCTTGTTCCTACAAAGGAGGTGATAGGGCAGCGAACTAGGCAATCGGACTATGATGCTTTATCACTTTCACTTAGCCATAGGAGTTTGACAGTGAGGCTACTTATATAGCCCCTGGTGGCGCCTGCGCTCGCCCGAACTCGGGACGCGTATGTGCCTGGCCGGGAAGCGGCCCTTCGTTAATGCGGAGGAATCCTAAAGATTCCTGTAAGTCATCGAGTGGTTGACCAGTCTCACGCTATATCATGACAGTCAGTTTTCG
This sequence comes from Triticum urartu, assembly GCF_056163025.1. Lineage (NCBI taxonomy): Eukaryota > Viridiplantae > Streptophyta > Magnoliopsida > Poales > Poaceae > Triticum > Triticum urartu. The sequence goes on along the minus strand of NC_141874.1, from coordinate 688,827,317 downwards.
GCTTTCTCTACTGAGGTGCTCGCCTGGCCGAATCGGGGCACAATCGCAGTAGTTCTCCTGGTGCCGCCTTAGCCGATAGAGCGGAACGTAAGGTAGCAAAACACAGGAGCCGGACAAACCCAACATTTGACCAAAGACATGATTCGGAGCTGATGCATATAAGGCCAAACTCGCGACGCCGAACACTCCCTAAGGTATTCGGTCTTTATGAGGGCGGGCGGGATAACGCCCTTAGTAATAAGCCCCTAGTGTCCAGATACGTGCAAAACTCTGACGTGGCCACATGCCAAAACGCCAGCCTCCTCCTTGGTTATACCAAGAAACCAGGGGATGTGTATCAACAAGAGATAGTAAAAAAGGTTTACGCAGGGTCTTAATCTGAAAAGAATCCTTGGAACGGGTCCCTGCTGCACGTCTGCGCCTGTGTCTCCGTTGTGCCGTATCCTGGACGGGCGTAGCACGGTGTTAAGCTGTAAAAGAGAGGAACTTAGTTAAAGAAAGATCGTGCCGAACATGAGTTATACTAAATAAACAAAGTATAAATCGAAATGGGTAAAATTGAGCTTTATTGTCTCTTGTTTTATATGCGCGGAGCCCCTAGTACAGGGGTATACGGCTATTAAGCCTTTATCAATTGTATGTTTATGCCGGACTCGTCTAGCCGTGTCCGTGGTCTTGACGACCTGTTTACGTGTTGTGGCTGGTGAAGCCGCTTTATTGTGGGGCTGTCAAGGCAGCCGCACTGTCTTCCGCGCGGGAGGAACACTCAATGTTTTCCCTTTAATGAGATGATGCCTCATGGACCGGGCATCTTAAGCGTAAGAGATGCATAATGCGGTATTGCGTTAAAGCGGGCGAAAGCTTCGCGTCCCAGCAGTGCTTGATAGCTACTTGAGAATGGGGCGATGTGGAAAGTGTTGGAAATATACCCTAGAGGCAATAATAAATTAGTTATTATTATATTTCCTTGTTCATGATAATCGTTTATTATCCATGCTAGAATTGTATTGATAGGAAACTCAGATACATGTGTGGATACATAGACAACACCATGTCCCTAGTAAGCCTCTAGTTGACTAGCTCATTGACCAATAGATGGTTACAGTTTCCTGATCATGGACATTGGATGTCATTGATAACGGGATCACATCATTAGGAGAATGATGTGATGGACAAAGACCCAATCCTAAGCCTAGCACAAGATCATGTAGTTCGTATGCTAAAGCTTTTCTAATGTCAAGTATCATTTCCTTAGACCATGAGATTGTGCAACTCCCGGATACCGTAGGAGTGCTTTGGGTGTGCCAAACGTCACAATGTAACTGGGTGGCTATAAAGGTACACTACAGGTATCTCCGAAAGTGTCTGTTGGGTTGGCACGAATCGAGACTGGGATTTGTCACCCCGTGTGACGGAGAGGTATCTCTGGGCCCACTCGGTAGGACATCATCATAATGTGCACAATGTGATTAAGGAGTTGATCACGGGATGATGTGTTACGAAACGAGTAAAGAGACTTGCCGGTAACGAGATTGAACAAGGTATCGGGATACCGACGATCGAATCTCGGGAAAGTATCGTACCGCTAGACAAAGGGAATTGTATACGGGATTGATTAAGTCCTTGACATCGTGGTTCATCCGATGAGATCATCGTGGAACATGTGGGAGCCAACATGGGTATCCAGATCCCGCTGTTGGTTATTGACCGGAGAGTCATCTCGGTCATGTCTACATGTCTCCCGAACCCGTAGGGTCTACACACTTAAGGTTCGGTGACGCTAGGGTTATAGAGATATTATATGCAGTAACCCGAATGTTGTTCAGAGTCCCGGATGAGATCCCAGACGTCACGAGGAGTTCCGGAATGGTCCGGAGGTAAAGAATTATATATAGGAAGTGCTATTTCGGCCATCGGGACAAGTTTCGGGGTCACCGGTATTGTACCGGGACCACCGGAAGGGTCCCGGGGGTCCACCGGGTGGGGCCACCTACCCCGGGGGGGCCACATGGGCTGTAGGGGGTGCGCCTTAGCCTATATGGGCCAAGGGCACCAGCCCCAAGAGGCCCATGCGCCAAGAGATAAGGAAGGGAAGAGTCCCGAAGGGGGAAGGCACCTCCTAGGTGCCTTGGGGAGGAGGGATTCCTCCCTTGGCCGCCGCCCCCTAGGAGATTGGATCTCCTAGGGCCGCCCCCCCTAGGCTCCCTATATATAGTGGGGGAAGGAGGGCCTCTCAACCTACGCCTTTGGTGCCTCCCTCTCCCTCTCCAACACATCCTCCTCCTCCATAGTGCTTGGCGAAGCCCTGCCGGAGTACTGCAGCTCCACCACCACCACGCCGTCGTGCTGCTGTTGGAGCCATCTCCATCAACCTCTCCTCCCCCCTTGCTGGATCAAGAAGGAGGAGACGTCGCTGCTCCGTACGTGTGTTGAACGCGGAGGTGCCGTCCGTTCGGCGCTAGGATCATCGGTGATTTGGATCACGACGAGTACGACTCCATCAACCCCGTTCTCTTGAACGCTTCCGCGCGTGATCTACAAGGGTATGTAGATCCACTCCTCCCTCGTTGCTAGATGACTCCATAGATAGATCTTGGTGACACGTAGGAAAATTTTGAATTTATGCTACGTTCCACAACAGAAAGTTAGCTGTTCGCGACGGAAGTTATCGGGGGAGCCGAACATAACTTCTAGCCGGAGAGAACCCATGCAACGGGCATCCGGGCCTGGCGTTACCCCTTGAAAGGAGGTTTTTCTATGGCGGATTTTTGTTGGGTCTATCCCCATGTTGCGGATTGTGTCCTGGTATAACAGGTTTAGACCACTGCCGCCGTCCATCAGGACATTTGTAAAGTGGAGTCCGCCGATTATTGGATCTAATACCAAGGCAGTCCATCCTGCATTCCGGATACTTCTAGAGTAATCCTGATGGTCGAAGGTGATCGGTTTTAACAACCATTGGCGAGACTCCTTTGGGATAGGCCGTATGGCGCGTATCTCTGTTGGCGCCATTCTGTTCGTCACGTGAAGTAAGTTTACTGTTTTGACTTCTTGTGGAAAATCCTTTTGTTTCCTGGTGCTCTGCTTGTGGGGTTCGTCATCGTCCTCACTTGGTGTGTCGAGCCCCTTGTGTTCGGCGTTGAGTTTGCCGGATTGCTTGAAAACCCAACAATCTCTGTGGGTATGGTTCGCAGGCTTCCCGGGAGTACTGTGTATTTGACATATCTTGTCCAAGATTTTGTTTAAGTTGGATAGCTCGTCTCTGTTATCCTTGAGGGGCGACTTTCTCTGATTCTACCGCGAGCTTTTGAATCCGGCGTTGACCGCCGTGCTCTTTGGGCTGTTTCTCTTATTCCGGCGCTGGTCCTTGCTGCGTCGGGGTTTTCCGTTTCCATCTCTAACTTCGGATGTACTTGGGTTGCTGGTGCTACATCTTGCCAACCAGCTCCTCTCCTGCACAAAAGCGGGTCATGAGGCTTGTTAATGCGGCCATTGTTCTTGGCTTTTCTTGGCCGAGGTGTCTGGCGAGCCATTCGTCTTGAACGTTATGCTTAAAAGCTGCTAGGGCTTCGGCGTCCGGACAGTCGACTATCTGATTCTTTTTAGTAAGAAATATGTTCCAGAATTTCTGGGCTGACTCTCCGGGCTGTTGAGTTATGTGACTAAGATCGTCTGCATCCGGAGGGCGGACATAGGTCCCTTGAAAATTTGCCCGGAAAGCATCCTCAAGCTCTTCCCAACTTCCAATGGTGTTTTCGGGAAGGCTTTTGAGCCAATGCCGGGCTGGCCCTTTAAGCATGAGGGGTAAGTATTTTATGGCGTGGAGGTCATCTCCTCTGGCCATGTGTATGTGGAGGATATAATCCTCGATCCAGACCCCAGGGTCTGTTGTTCCGTCGTACGCCTCTATGTTTACGGGCTTGAATCCCGCTGGAAATTCATGGTTCAGCACCTCATCGGTGAAACATAGGGGGTGTGCGGCACCCCTGTATTTGGGTGTGCCGTGATGTTCGGATATTTGTTGTGTTGCATTGCTTACTAGAGCTTGCTTTCTTGGCCCGTAGATAGATCTGGCTGGGCCATCTTTTTGATGCGGATCCCTTGGTGGATCGCGTGCCGGCTTTTGTGCGGCGCCGCTTGCCGCTCCATGCTGGCCATGCGGTCGTCTATCCGACCGGGTGGCTTTCCTATTTTTTGACTGCGGGGGCTCTAAGGCCTCCTCGTCAAATTCAGGCAGTAGCTTTCGCTTTGGATAGCTTTTTGTGCGGCGACTGCCGCCATATTTGTCTGCGGTGTTGCGTACTTTGCTCCATCTGATGCTGAGTGCATCTTCCACAGTTTTGAGCTTTCGCTTCTGCTTTTTCAGGCTACGCGCAGTGGCGATGAGCCTTTTGTGGAGGTTCTTCTGCTCCATGAGCCTATCCGGCGTAAGGTCGTCCGGACTGTTGTTTTCGCCGGGGACGGGGTGTTCTGTTTGTTTATCCAAGGTGCCCTGTTCGGACGGTTGCTCGAAGGCATGTTCGTCGTCCACCGGCTCGTCCTGCTCTATGGATGGGTCTGTATGGCTGCTGTCTCTGTCGAGGCGGGGCTTGGAGTGGCGCTTACGTCGCCGCTTTGATTGCTTTTCGAGTGAACGATCCCTCGTTGCATCCCTATGTTCCTCGTCGTCGCTTCCTTTGGGTGTGTCTACCATGTATACATCATGAGATGAGGTGGCTGTCCAGTGCCTTATAGGCGTTGGTTCATGTTCATCTCCTACATCGTCGTCCATACCGTCGATGTCTTCGGAGTCGAAGTCGAGCACGTCGTTTAAATTATCGACAGTGGCTACGAAGTGGGTGGTGGGTGGGCTTTGAATTTCTTCATCATCCGCATCCCAACCTTATTGACCATAGTCCGGCCAGGGCTCTCCTGATAAAGAGAGAGACTTTAGTGAATTCAGAATATCGCCGAAGGGCGAGTGCTGAAAGATGTCCGCGGCGGTGAACTCCATGATCGGCGCCCAATCGGGTTCAATCGGTAGGGGCACGGAGGGCTCGGAGTCTGGAGAGGAGTTCGGCTTCTTGGAGTCACGGGCTTCGCAGAGAATAGGGCTGGCGTTGCTTGATCGCCGTAGAGATTGCAGCACCCAAGACGGTGTCCAACCACCCATCCTCGATTGGCGCAGTTGGCTCCGAATTAAGGGTCGAAGATGATGCGGGTGCGGCCTCCAGGGCACTGTTCGGTGGCAGAGCTAGATCATGCCCATCATGACAGTGCGGCGCGCTCGGCTGCGGCTCGAATCCGTCGAAGATCAAGTCTCTACGGAGGTCCGCTGTGTAGTTTAAACTTCCAAATCTGACCTGACGGCCAGGGGCGTAGCTTTCGATCTGCTCCAGATGGCCAAGTGAATTGGCCCACAGTGCAAAGCCGCCAAATACTAAGATCTGTCCGAGGAGAATAGTCTCACCCTCGATCGCATCGTCATTGATGATCGGAGGAGCCATCGGGCCTAAAAGTGACGACACAGAGGAACTCTCAATGAAAGCACCAATGTCGGTGTCAAAACCGGCGGATCTCGGGTAGGGGGTTCCGAACTGTGCGTCTAAGGTGGATGGTAACAGGAGGCAGGGGACACGATGTTTTACCCAGGTTCGGGCCCTCTTGATGGAGGTAAACCCTACGTCCTGCTTGATTAATATTGATGATATGGGTAGTACAAGAGTAGATCTACCACGAGATCAAGAAGGCTAAACCCTAGAAGCTAGCCTATGGTATGATTGTATGTTGTGATTGTTGTCCTACGGATTAAAACCCTTCGGTTTATATAGACACCAGAGAGGGTTAGGGTTACACAGAGTCGGTTACAATGGTAGAAGATCTACATATCTGTATCGCCAAGCTTGCCTTCCACGCCAAGGAAAGTTCCTTCCGGACACGGGACAAAGTCTTCAATCTTGTATCTTCATAGTCCAGGTGTCCGGCCGAAGGTATAGTCCGGCTATCCTGACACCCCCTAATCCAGGACTCCCTCAGTCGTCCTGGTGGAAGAGCGCCCAGAGTGTGCTGCGCCCGCGCACGTCACACGACCAGCGCTGCCGCTTCATCCACCGCGTCGCGCGCCATGCTGGCCACGCGCACGGGCCGCCGTTCGTGCCGATCCTAGTCGATTGGTTCGGACGCTGAGTGCAGATTGATTAAAGAAAACGGCAGGGGGGTTTCTGCAAAAATGCATGTGTTGACCGGTCCAGCCACCTGGCTGCCAATTGTAGAGTTGTGATTGGCCTGGGACTAAATCATCACATGAGGTGCAAGTTGAGGTATGGTAGAGTCAAGTTTTGTAAGTTTAGGACTAAATTATCACATTTTGTGCAAGTTAGGGTACCTGGGATGCTATTACCTCTATTTTCTTCCTTCGGCTAAAGCGACTAGATGCTGTCGGCTCGTCAGGCCGGCTGGGCCCCGATCGTCGCCTTCGCTCTCCGTCACCTCGTCACCAGGGGAAGCCAGCCGAAGAAGGCACCAGAACCGAACGCTCGGTTTCCGGTTTCCCAACGTGGTTGTGCAAATGATACTGCTGACCTGTAATGGTTGCTGCCCTTTTTTTACACAGGTACACGTACCAGTAGTGGCGCTTTGCTGACGACACACTTTGAAAAGTGAGAGCAAGTGATCTAACCGTTTATGCAAGGTATACAAGTGCCTTCGGCTTCCTCTACTTCGGCTGGGCGACGGCGGCGATCGCACCCATCGCGGCACGAGGGACCACGTACTTCTTCGGCGGCATGGCGGCAGGCTGAGAGGGGAGGAGGAGGAGAAGAAGATTGACAGGAGGAGTGAAGAGAATGAGAGGGAACCAAGGAGGGAAAGCGGGATGAAACGGCGGAAAAAGGCCCTCCTCTCGCCGGCGGAGCGGCCCCACGCCCCCTTTCCCTTGTGCCGGCGCCTCCAGGTGCCCCAGCGCGTCGGGTTCGGCTCGGGTGCGCCGGCTGTTATCTCGGCCGATCCCGACGAAAAACGAACTCATAAAGGCGCGACTGAACCGATTTTCGCTCACCGACGCTAAAAAATCGCCCGAGGCCCTATTGGGGACGCGGCTGGAGATGCTCTCATCTCAGTCGATCGTGAAGCACACACATAAAGCTCTATGGGCTGCTTTTTTTTTAAAAAGAGAGAGCTCTAAGGTCTGCGTGCGTTCGGCCTGTCGATAATCACAAATTTGGGCCAGGCTAGTTCTTCTGTTGATTTATATCGTTGCAACTTTGCCTCAGATTTTAATTGAAATGGACTAGGCCGAGCCCATTAAGCACCGGACTACCGGGCGAACTTTTTTCTTTCAGGACCAGATGACTTTCTTTATGATAATATGTGTCTCATTAATAAAATAAAGATTCAGTTACAGGCCATGTAAACACCAACATTACATGATTGAAAAGATAGGATAATCCTAGCAAAAAACCAGTGCATGTTCCTCTTCATTAAGAAAAAGTAGACAAATCACCTCTTCACCCAAGCTCGACGCCGCTCCATCGTTGATCTGCAACTTTACTGACCTCCAAAATAGTTTGCCGAAAGCAACGTGTCCTTGGACACGCCATCGAACTTCAGAACTGACACCACCGCACGACTACCACGTTGGAGTAAGAAATCAGAATTGTCAGCCTCCAACCACCAACCCAACACAAGATGCACCTTCTTCTAGCTGTCACCTACGTAGACAACCATCTGCGCGTATTCCCGGACGACAAAACCTCCCTGCTCCACTGTGACGTCGGAGACAATGCCATAGCAACGGAGACAAAGCGGAAGGAGAGACACACATGAAGGGACCGCTGTCGCCGCCTCGCCGATGTCATCCATGAACACTAACGCCACCGATCTAAAAGATCGACAAATACACAATGCCATCAACTCCGAGACACCGCCATAAAGCGGAAGTGGAGCTGAGGCAGATTTATTCGTCCGGGCACCGCTCGTACTACCCTAACGGCGCACCACGACCTATGAAACCAAACCCTAACTATAGAGGGAGGAAACGGGATCCCCTCCCTCCTGCCGCTGGAGCAGCAGTCAAAGGAAGAGGGGACCTGTCCTCGCCGGTGTAGATCAGAGGTAGAGGATCGCCTCCCTAGTCGCCTTCATGTGGCGGCAGCAGCTAGGTAAGGGGAAAACGATTCACACGTATCCAGATGAACTTTTTTCCCCTCTCTGTTTTTCCGCTATAACTGATGTATTTTCGTTTGTATATACAGGAAAAAAGAGACCAATCTCGAAAAAAAACAAGGGAGACCACATTACTGACAATTTCACATGTATCGAAGGCACAACAGAACATCCATCCTCCGTTGTCCATCGATCCACAAAGGCACAAACAGACCGGTGCATCATAACGCAAGTGAAGGAAATGAAACTGCGCAGCCACCAAGACGACGTGCAGGAGGCCCAGCCACAGCATCGTCCGCCCGCAGCTGGATGGGGCGATTCGGGAGTATGAATTGCCCGGACGGTAATGAAGAAAGGCAGTCGTTGACTGCCACTTTCCTCTGATTTCTGAGAGGGGAACAAATATGTGCCAAAATGCAACAGAAGACGATTTTCTGTTCGTAACAAGGCAGAGACCAGATCAATGACAATCTCACATCGATCCGGAAGCAGGGCAGAGCCTGAAACTCTGTTACCATCCCCTAACAGAACCAGAAACTCTCCGTTTCCATAAAAAAGCCTCATTGCCACAAACATGTACTGAAACGGATAACAGGTGGAAGCAAACGGCACATCAAGCTCACTAACTGACACACGCACGTACAGGCGTGCACACACACAACTGGCGCCGGATGATGAACTATTTCATGCTCAGAATGACAAAGCCTCCAAGCACAGCCACGAAAACGACGGGCAGGAGTCCCAACCAGAGGATCGTCTTCCCGGCGGCACGTCGTCCGACCACATCGCCTGACACCCAGAAGCCGGCCGACGCCTCTACCAGCCCGAAGACGAACACGGCGACGAGGATGCCATAGTACAAGAAGAAGGGTGCTTTGCCGTGGTGGAGAAATATACCTCCGGGCGACCTGGCTATGACGAGGCAGAGCGCCGCGGCAGCTTCGACGACGCCGCAGGAGATGAGAGCAGCTGGCAGTTTCTCGGCGTTGTTACATGCGGCGGAAATTAAGGCGAGTAGTTTCAAGAAGGCGGCTAGGAACTCCATTGTTCGTCCCTTGGGTGGTGGTGGTTGCTGGGGAAATGGGTGTGTGTTTGAGGCTCGGCGATGGCGAAGAATTTATAAGCACAACCTTTAGACGCGCAAAGTGGCACTGTTATGTCACAGGAAGAGCTGGACGTGACTTCGCAGACCAGAGAAACCAGAGCCGAACCGAACCAGAACCGAACCACACATTTTGGTTTTGCGACCCTTGGGTAAGCACATGCTTTAGAGCATATGGCATCGTTAAGGCGTGTGCTAGGCGCCATCCGCCTGTAGCGAGCCAGGCTGCAGCCGGCTTCATAGCCGTTAGATGGGGACGTGTGTATCCTATGATCGATTTGTCTTGTAGGCCTCACACGTCCGCTCCTTTACCAACTGTGCACGCACACAATGCAGACGAGAAACACCGCAGCCTCGCGGAATGCTTGAAAGCATGGATGTTGAGCATCGTCGTAGCACCTTCGCCTACGCTCGTAGCATCCGGTCGCCGCTGTGGCAACATCGCCCAGCCCGGCAGTTCTAGCTTAATTTGCTGGCGGACTCACAATACTGTTCATGAGCTCGTAGCAACCCCGGCAGCATCGTCGGGTCGGTCGCCTCACAGCGCTATTTTAAGCATCATCGTTTGTGTCACAGCACTACTTGCGGCATCGCTGGGCTATGGCCCAGAGCATCACGGCCTGGACATCATCATCGGTTGTCGAAGTTGTGGCCGTCGACGCTGTTACAACATGCCTCATGATCGTGTCTGTCGAAGCATCGCAGCAACCGCCAACGCAGTTGCAGCACATACACCTCATCGTCATGGCGGTCGAAGCATCACCGTAGCCATTGAAGCACGCATTGCAGCGTCAACATTTGTCGACATCGTGGCCGTCGAAACATTGTCGCCGTGGTCGTCGAAGCAATGTTTTCAAGGCCGTCAAAGCATCGTTGTGACCGTCAACACCGTAGCAGCATCTACGCCTCGCCATCATGGCCGTCGATGCATCGTCGCGGCCATCGAAGGTTGTCAATGTTTTGGTTGTTGAAATATTGTCTTCATGGCCATCGAAGCATGCGTCACAACATCGACGATTGTCGTGGCTTGCAGCATTGAGCGGCCAACTTGCAGCGTAACATCACTCGTCTGATAAATGGAGAATTTGCCGGCTTGCAACAACATGTGCCAGACCCCAGCATCACGTTTTCAGTAGCCACACGGGCTAGTTGGCCTTGAAGCACGACCACATGGTTGTGCAGCACCACGCACTCGACTACCGCGTCACACTTGTGATAGTAGCAACACTGGCCAGCCTTGTAGCACGATGACCGGCTTTGCAACATCGCGTCCGACTTGCAGCGTAACATGCCCAGTAGCCGCAATGCTGACCGGCCTCGTAGCATCATGCTGAATTGCAAAAGGTGGGTGGTCCACGCCCACAAAGATGTGTCCAATAGACGCAACATCGCACCGACTTCCTGCAACGGGCGGCCGACCCATAGCATCCAGTTGTTGCAATGCTCGACGTCCCGTAGCATGGCGAAGTGGCTTTGCAACATCATGCGTCGGACTTGCAATGTCACACGTCCGGTAGCCGCAACGTTGGCCGACCTTGCGTGACTGGCTGTGCAACGACACGCATCTGACTTGCAGCATTAAACGTCTGATGCATGGCGCCCCGACTTTGCAGCGTCGTACCTACGACTTCTGCAACGAGTGTGGCGACATCATATGTCCAATAGTTGCAACATTGGTCAGCCTTTGTAACGACTACACCTTCTGGTGTCGTGCCTGACTTGTTGCAATGGTGATGTTGGTGTTGTAGCATGACATTATGACTTGTGGCATCTAGGATTTGGAGCATCAGTGGCATCATGCTCGCAGCCTTGTGTCCCCATCTACGCCTCCCCCTCTCCTCGCCGCCTTTCCTTGAGCCCACGCCCACGCACAACCGGTCGCTGCCATCACCCGCTTGGCCCGAGGAGTCTTACACATGGATCGACGGGCTCCGCGAGTGGGTTAGCGTGCCTCCCGTCCACCATGTCGCGACGCCGGAGGAGGAGGCGGCCCACCTGGAGCGCTGGAACGAGCACTGGCTCGTGAAGGAGCAGGCCGACGGCGAGCAGCAGATGTTGTGGGCGCGCGAGGAGGAGGAGGAGAAGGAGCGCGCCCGCCGCGCCGCAACAAACGACGGAGAAGGCTGCCTTGACGGCGTGGCAGAGTCCGTTCGGGTGGGCTGGGCCGCCGCCCACCTTCATTGACCTCACCGGCGTCGACAAGGGCAAGGGCAACGGCAAGGCCTAGGGTAGCGTGCAGGTGTGGGCTTTTTTAACGTTTAATTAGTGTTTAAATGGACTTTGGCTAGCGATTGACTGGCTATTTATGTTTAATTATATTTATTTCCGCCACGTGCTTTTGACAAAAGAATTTATGCGGGAAAATATGGGTCTGTCACACATCGAACACACCGACCAACTCAAATAAAAAACGGACACGCCTATCCACTTTGCCGACGCAAACAGACAAAAAGCAAACAAAATGTCAGTCCATTTGGGTCACCGTGTTGTGATTGCTCTTACTGTTGTTAAATACACTGCTATTACTAGTACAGTATCTTGTGAGTTAAAAAAGTAGCAGTTTTTGTTGAGTATTATATCGACTAGCTAGTAGTAGTACTAGAAATAACAAGTCGGATCTCGCCAAAACAAATCAGTGTCAGTGGAAGCAGCAGCAGTAGGCATAGCCAAGAGAAGAAACGCACGCGAGAGTGCAACACGGACCGAGCGACACCGGTAAGTTGGCTTCGCGGCGTGTGCACAGGAAAAAGGACGCAAACAGTGAAAAAGGACGCACACAGTGGCCCCTCCAGCTGGACACGTGGTTGGCAGACGAGGCCGCTGGCGACACGGATGTTTACATCCGACTGTTTGGAAGGAGTTTCCCATCGTTAACTCCTCTAGTAAACAATCCCCGCGCCGAGAAGTGACTTTATCCAACTTAATACTTAGCTGCGTACTCCTACTAATTTACCATGAGTTTTGGTTGTTTACTCCGTGACACTTTATTACCACTAGCTCATTATTAGTGTAGTACTAGATGTATGACCTTGTTCCTTCTTAGATTTTCCTTTCAGAATTGCTACCTACTTCTTGGTCGTTTTGCACAAATATCACCAAGATGAAACAAGTATATGCACATCTCAAGAACAGGAACATGAATAGGAGTAAGAAAGTAGTTTCTTTTTCTCGTCAAAGAAATATAATCTACTCGTAATAAGAAGGGAGGTCCGCAGCTGTACATGTAGCCTTGTAGATTATTATGCAAGTTTCAGGCTCTTGTTTTCTTTGTGCGGGGAAGTACTCCCTTCGTTCGGAAATATTTGTCATCAAAATGAATAAAAGAGGATGTATCTAGACGTAAATTAGTTTTAGATACATCAATTTTAATATATATTTTTTGAGCCGGGCTAATCCCTTTTCTATTATCGAAATAACGGAAATACAATCGAGTTCCAAGGAAAAACAAACAGGGAAAGGGAAAAGCGAGCTCAAGCACTCCAGGGAAACCTGCTGTAGTCGCTCGCAATCGAAACGACCACCATGGGGCGAAAACCCTGGAGCACTAACAACTCACCGCAAAGGTATCAAAGGTTTCACAACCCACACCACAGCCTACGCAGAGGCAGAAAGCAAACACCAGTACTAGGGAGACAGGGACAACATAATGAAAAGCCTAACACCAATCGCAACCAGCTTCAAGAGAATGAGCTTCAAAAGGAGGGATCCGCTGCCAAGAGTCACCCCTGGGTGGTCCCCGTGTATGCAGACGCACAAAGGCTCATCATCTTCTTAGCGTTCATCTCCAGAAGTGCCGCACCCTGCTCCAGCTCCATTCGTTCTTCGCCTTTCAACAAACCTGCCCAGTAGGAAAGATGTGCACAAGCATTGAAAACAATCTCAAAAGGAGATGACAATTTCTTGAATTCAAATGTAGCTTGATTCCCGCGGTTCCAAATGGCCCAGCAGATGGCCGCAAGTCCCACAGTAAAGTGTTTCTCTCCATGGGGAAGAAAAGCATAACACCAAGAGTAGAACTGGCATATGTTGTTGGGGCACAAGTCAGTACCCAGCACCGCACCAACTGTGCGCCAGGCGACCCTAGCGACGGGGCACAGAAAGAATAGATGCAGGTAAGTCTCCCTGCATTTGCAGAATGAGCAACAAGGGTTGCCAGGCCAGTTTCGACGTTTCATCACATCCCTAGTGAGAACAGCGTCTTGGAACAGTTGCCATAGAAAAATCTGTATTTTGACAGGTAATTTGGCCCTCCAAATCCACCTATAGTCACAACCAGCAAGATCTCTTTCCAGATAAGAGTAAACTGACTTGGTAGTAAATCTACCTTTGGGACCAAAACTCCATTCAACACCGTCGCCCTCATCGGGATTTATAATGTTATCAACGGCCCCCTGCACCCCCTCTAGCTGGCGGGTCAGATCCGCATTCAGCCTGCGTCTGAACATGCCCCCACCAGCCCGGGATTTAAATTGGGCTATAGTATCATTCAGAAAGTTAGTAACACTAAAAAGATCTGTATATAGATCACAAAGAGGAGGGTGGGAACCAATAGGGTCCAGCCACACACGGGCTATGTTGCCAGATTTGATCACTATCTTTCTCCCGGCCATGTAGATGTCTTTAACTTTCAAAAGAGATTTCCAGACTGGAGAATCAGCGAGTCTGGGTTTAACAGATGCAACCGAGCAGTTTTTAAGGTATTTAGCTCTGACCACTTCTTGCCATAAACCTTCTCCCGTGTCAAGTTTCCACCACCATTTAACTAGGAGAGATATATTTTGTTTGTGGAGATCTTTCACCCCCAAGCCTCCTTTGCTTTTAGACCTACACACCCTGGCCCATTTGACCAGGTGGTATCGTTTCTTCCCCATCCCACCACACCAGAAAAACTTGCGGCGATACTTGTCTAATCTCTCAATAAAAGTTTTGGAAAGGAGAAACATAGACATATAGTAGTAAGCAATACTGGACAGGGAATAATTCAAAAGGGTTAGCCTCCCTACGGATGATGCAGCATTGCCAATCCATGAGTCACAACATTTAAGGTATCTAGTAGCAACAAACTCCTAATCTGAGTTTCTCAGAGAGGAGTAACTGACTGGCACCCCTAGATATTTCATAGGGAAGTGACCAATTTGACAGCCAAATAGGTCAGCATATTTCCTGAGAGTCGAATCATCCCCCCCCACACACAACACCTCGCTCTTGCGGAAGTTAATCTTGAGACCGGACATTAATTCGAACAAGTACATGAGAAGTTTAAGGTTGACTGCCTTGTCAATGTTATCTTCAATGCAAATAACTGTATCATCCGCATACTACAGAATAGCCACCCCGTTAGGAATCAGATCAGCTGCCAGCCCTTTAAATAAATTGTTTTTCTGGGCATTAAGTATCATCTTAGTAAGACACTCAGCAGCAATGTTAAAAAGAAAAGGGGACATGGGATCCCCTTGTCGGACCCCCTTATGACTTTGGAAGTAAGGGCCCGTGGTGTTATTAATTTTGACACTAACTGTGCCATTATGAAGAATTTTTCCCACCCATTCACACCATTTTGTGTTGAAGCCCCTCATCTTGTGGCATTCAAGCAAAAACTCCCAGTTAACCTTATCATATGCTTTCTCGAAGTCGAGTTTCAGGACAATTCCTGTTTTCTTCTTGACCTGAGTGTGATGTAGAATTTCGTGCAATGTCAGGATCCCATCCATGATATTACGTTTCTTGATAAAAGCATTTTGGTGGCAACTGATAAGTTTGTAAGCAAACACAACAGCCCTGTTATCCAAAACCTTGGTGATCAACTTATAGGGGCATCTCAAAAGACAAATAGGTTGAAATTCTTGGATTTTTTTGGCCCTGTTAATTTTAGGAATCAGGGTAATAGTCCCATAATTCAATCTCTCTACATCCAGCGTCCCTTCATGAAAGGCCTTAAACAGGTTCATAATATCATCATTAACAACATCCCAACAGAATCGATAGAACTCCGCTGGAATATTATCGGGTCCAGGGGCTCTATTGCTGTCCATAGAGAGAAGGGCTTTTTTAACCTCTTCCTCACTAAAGGGTCTAGTTAGGAACTCATTATCCTCATCCGTGAGTTTTTCATCATCACCCCAGGTGTCAGGATCTAAGTGGAAAAGATTCCCGAGGGCTGGACCAAAAAGCTCTTTATAGTAATGAGTAGCATGGTTTAGTAGGTTATCAGTCCCCTCAATGGTGGTGTCACCACATGAGAAGGAGTGAATAGTGTTTTTACGTTTCTTCCCATTGGCAATCCTATGGTAGAAAGCAGTGTTTTGATCACCCTTCAATAACCAAGTTTCGTGTGATTGTTGAAGCCAATATAATTCCTCATTCACCATGAGCTGCTGGAGTTCGCCACTAAGAGAGGCTCTTTTAACAAGGGTATCAGGATCAAGAGGACCTTGTTCTTCCATAGCTTCTATGGATGCAAGCTCGTCCTTGATCACTTTTTTTCTTTTTTTGGTGTGCCCGAATTTATCAGAACCCCAACCTTTTAAAAACTTTTTAAATCGCTTCAACTTGATATTTAGGACATCTATAGGATCAGAGGACTTGACTGGCTTCTGCCATATTTGTTTGACCAATGGGAGGAATTCCTCATTGGCCATCTGTTGGGGAACGTAGCATAAATTCAAAATTTTCCTACGTGTCACCAAGATCTATCTATGGAGTCATCTAGCAACGAGGGAGGATTGGATCTACATACCCTTGTAGATCGTGCGCGGAAGCGTTCAAGAGAACGGGGTTGATGGAGTCGTACTCGTCGTGATCCAAATCACCGATGATCCTAGCGCCGAACGGACGGCACCTCCGCGTTCAACACACGTACGGAGCAGCAACGTCTACTCCTTCTTGATCCAGCAAGGGGGGAGGAGAGGTTGATGGAGATCCAGCAGCACGACGGCGTGGTGGTGGAAGTAGCGGGATTCCAACAGGGCTTCGCCAAGCGCTGCGGGAGGAGGGAGATGTGTCATGGGAGGGAGAGGGAGGCGCCAGGGCTTAGGTTTTGCTGCCCTCCCTTCCCCCACTATATATAGGGCCAAGGGAGAGGGGGGGGGGTGCAGCCTTGGCCCTTCCTCCAAGGAAGGGTGCGGCCAAGGGAGGAGTCCCTCCTCCCC
Organism: Triticum urartu; assembly: GCF_056163025.1. Taxonomy (NCBI): domain Eukaryota; kingdom Viridiplantae; phylum Streptophyta; class Magnoliopsida; order Poales; family Poaceae; genus Triticum; species Triticum urartu. The sequence goes on along the minus strand of NC_141874.1, from coordinate 688,810,925 downwards.
AAGGCACCTAGGAGGTGCCTTCCCCCTTTAGGACTCTTCCTTTCCTTCTTCTCTTGGCGCATGGGCCTCTTGGGGCTGGTGCCCTTGGCCCATATAGGCTAAGGCGCACCCCCTACAGCCCATGTGGCCCCCCGGGGCAGGTGGCCCCACCCGGTGGACCCCCGGGACCCTTCCGGTGGTCCCGGTACAATACCGGTGACCCAGAAACTTGTCCCGATGGCCGAAATAGCACTTCCTATATATAATTCTTTACCTCCGGACCATTCCGGAACTCCTCGTGACGTCCGGGATCTCATCCGGGACTCCGAACAACTTTCGGATTACCGCATACTAATATCTCTATAACCCTAGCGTCACCGAACCTTAAGTGTGTAGACCCTACGGGTTCGGGAGACATGCAGACATGACCGAGATGACTCTCCGGTCAATAACCAACAGCGGGATCTATATACCCATGTTGGCTCCCACATGTTCCACGATGATCTCATCGGATGAACCACGATGTCAAGGACTTAATCAATCTCGTATACAATTCCCTTTGTCTAGCGGTACGATACTTGCCCGAGATTCGATCGTCGGTATCCCGATACCTTGTTCAATCTCGTTACCGGCAAGTCTCTTTACTCGTTTCGTAACACATCATCCCGTGATCAACTCCTTGATCACATTGTGCACATTATGATGATGTCCTACCGAGTGGGCCCATAGATACCTCTCCGTTTACACGGAGTGACAAATCCCAGTCTCGATTTGTGCCAACCCAACAGACACTTTCGGAGATACCTGTAGTGTACCTTTATAGCCACCCAGTTACGTTGTGACGTTTGGCACACCCAAAGCACTCCTACGGTATCCGGGAGTTGCACAATCTCATGGTCTAAGGAAATGATACTTGACATTAGAAAAGCTTTAGCATACGAACTACATGATCTTGTGCTAGGCTTAGGATTGGGTCTTGTCCATCACATCATTCTCCTAATGATGTGATCCCGTTATCAATGACATCCAATGTCCATGGTTAGGAAACTGTAACCATCTATTGATCAACGAGCTAGTCAACTAGAGGCTTACTAGGGACATGGTGTTGTCTATGTATCCACACATGTATCTGAGTTTCCTATCAATACAATTCTAGCATGGATAATAAACGATTATCATGAACAAGGAAATATAATAATAACTAATTTATTATTGCCTCTAGGGCATATTTCCAATAGTCTCCCACTTGCACTAGAGTCAATAATCCAGTTCACATCAATATGTGATTAACACTCAAGGTCACATCCCCATGTGACTAACACCCAAAGAGTTTACTAGAGTCAATAATGTAGTTCACATTACCATGTGATTAACACTCGATGAGTTCTGGGTTTGAACATGTTATGCTTGTGAGAGATGTTATAGTCAACGGGTCTGAATCTTTCAGATCCGTATGTACTTCGCGAATCTCTATGTCATCTTGTAGATGCAGCTACTACGCTATATTTGGATCTATTCCAAATAACTGTTCTACTATACGAATCCAGTCTACTACTCAGAATAATCTGGATTAGTGTCAAAGTTTGCATCGGCGTAACCCTTTACGACGAACTCTTTTACCACCTCCATAATCGAGAAAATTCCTTAGTCCACTAGTTACTAAGGATAACTTTGACCGCTGTCTTGTGATCCATTCTTGGATCACTCTTGTACCCCTTGACTAACTCATGGCAAGGCACACTTCAGGTGCGGTACACAGCATAGCATACTGTAGAGAGCCTATGATAAAAGCATAGGGGACGACCTTCGTCCTTCCTCTTTCTTCTGCCGTGGTCGAGCTTTAAGTCTTAACTTCATACCTTACAACTCAGGCAAGAACTCCTTCTTTGACTGATCCATCTTGAACACCTTCAAGATCATGTCAAGGTATGTGCTGATTTGAAAGTACCATTAAGCGTTTTGATCTATCCTTATAGATCTTGATGCTCAATGTTCAAGTAGCTTAATCCAGGCTTTCCATTGAAAAACACTTTCCAAATAACCCTATATGCTTTCCAGAAATTCTACGTCATTTCTGATCAACAATATGTCAACAACATATATTTATCAGAAATTCTATAGTGCTCCCACTCACTTCTTTGGAAATACAAGTTTCTCATAAACTTTGTATAAACCCAAAATCTTTGATCATCATCAAAGCATACATTCCAACTCCGAGATGCTTACTCCAGTCCCTAGAAGGATTGCTGGAGCTTTGCATACTTATTAGCATCTTTCAGGATTGACAAAACCTTCCGGTTGTATCACATACAACCTTTCCTCAAGAAAATCGTCGAGGAAACAATGTTTTGACATCCTATCTGCAAGATTTCATAAATAATGCAGTAATCGCTAATATAATTCCAACAGACTCTTAGCATTGCTACGAGTGAGAAAATCTCATCGTAGTCAACTCTTTGAACTTGTCGGAAAACATCTTAACGACAAGTCGAGCTTTCTTAATGGTGACATTTACCATCATTGTCCGTCTTCCTTTTAAAATCGATCTGCACTCAACAGCCTTACGACCATCGAGTTGTTCTGGCAAAGTCTACACTTTGTTTTCATACATGGATCCTTTCTCGGATTTTATGGCCTCGAGCCATTTATCGGAATCCGGGCCCACCATCGCTTCTCCATAGCTCGTAGGTTCATTGTTGTCTAGCAACATGACTTCCAAGACAGGATTACGTACCACTCTGAAGTAGTACGCATCCTTGTCATCCCACGAGGTTTGGTAGTGACTTGATCTGAAGTTTCATGATCACTATCATAAGCTTCCACTTCAATTGGTGTAGGTGCCACAGGAACAACTCCCTGTGCCCTGTCACACACTAGTTGAAGAGACGGTTCAATAACCTCATCAAGTCTCCACCATCCTCCCACTCAATTCTTAAGAGAGAAACTTTTCCTCGAGAAAGGACCCGATTCTAGAAACAATCCCTTATTGCTTTCGGATCTGAGACAGGAGGTATACCCAACTGTTTTGGGTGTCCTATGAAGATGCATTTATCCGCTTTGGGTTCGAGCTTATCAGCCTGAAACTTTTTCACATAAGCGTCGCAGCCCCAAACTTCTAAGAAATGACAGCTTAGGTTTCTCTAAACCATAGTTCATATGGTGTCATCTCATCGGAATTACGTGGTGCCCTATTTAAAGTGAATGTGGTTGTCTCTAATGCCTAACCCATAAACTATCATGGCAATTTGATAAGAGACATCATGGTATGCATCATATCCAATAGGGTGCAGTTATGATGTTCGAACACACCATCACACTATGGTGTTCCAGGCTGTATTAGTTGTGAAACAATTTCCACAATGTCTTAATTCTATGCCAAACTCGTAATTCAGATATTCATCTCTATGATCATATCATAGATATTTTATCCTCTTGTCACGACGATCTTTCAACTTCACCCTGAAATTACTTGAACCTTTCAATAATTCAGACTCGTGATTCATCAAGTAAATATACTCAACATCTACTCAAATCATCTGTGAAGTAAGAACATAACGATATCCACTACATGCCTCAGCACTCATTGGACTGCACACATCAAAATGTATTACTTCCAACAAGTTGCTTTCTAGTTCCATTTTACTGAAAACGAGGCTTTCAGTCATCTTGCCCATGTGGTATGATTTGCATGTCTCAAGTGATTCAAAATCAAGTGAGTCCAAACGGTCCATTTGCATGGAGTTTCTTCATGCATATACACCAATAGACATGGTTCGCATGCCTCAAACTTTTCAAAAACGAGTGAGCCCAAAGATCCATTAACATGGAGCTTCTTCATGCGTTTTATACCGATATGACTTAAGTGGCAGTGCCACAAGTAGGTGGTACTATCATTACTATCTTATATCTTTTGGCATGAACATGTGTATCACTATGATCGAGATTCAATGAACCATTCATTTTAGGTGCAAGACCATTGAAGGTATTATTCAAATAAACAGAGTAACTGTTATTCTCCTTAAATGAATAACCGTATTACGATAGACATAATCCAATCATGTCTATGCTCAACACAAACACCAATCTCGATGGTAGAGGGAGCGTACGATATTTGATCAACCTTGGAAATACTTCCAACACATATCGTCATCTCACCTTTAGCTAGTCTCCATTTATTCCGTAACCTTTTGTTTCGAGTTACTAACACTTAGCAACCGAACCGGTATCTAATACCCTGGTGCTACTAGGAGTACTAGTAAAGTACACATTATAATGCATATCCAATATACTTCTGTTGACTTTGCCAGCCTTCTCATCTACCAAGTATCTAGGGTGATTTTGCTTCAGTGACTGTTCCCCTTATTACAAAAGCACTTAGTCTCGGGCTTGGGTTCAACTTTGGGTTTCTTCACTAGAGCAGCAGCTGATTTGCCGTTTCATGAAGTATCCCTTCTTGCCCTTGCCCTTCTTGAAACTAGTGGTTTCACCAACCATCAACAATTGATGCTCCTTCTTGATTTCTACTTTTGTGGTGTCAAACATCGTGAATATCTCAAGGATCATCATATATGTCCCTGATACATTATAGTTCATCACGAAGCTCTAGCAGCTTGGTGGTAATGACTTCGGAGAAACATCAATATCTCATCTGGAAGATCAACTCCCACTCGATTCAAATGATTGTTGTACTCAGACTATCTGAGCACAAGCTCAACAATTGAGCTTTGCTCCTTAGTTTGTAGGCTAAGAAAATCGTCGGAGGTCTTATACCTCTTGACGTGGGCACGAGCCTGAAATCCCAATTTCAGCCCTCGAAACATCTCATATGTTTCACGACGTTTCAAAACGTTTTCGGTGCCTCAACTCTAAGCCGTTTAACTGAACTATCACGTAGTTATCAAAATATGTATGTCAGATGTTCGCAACATCCATAGACAACGTTCGAGGTTCAGCACACTGAGCGGTGCATTAAGGACATAAGCCTTCTATGAAGCAATGAGGACAAACCTCAGTTTACGGACCTAGTCCGCATAATTACTACTATCAACTTTCAACTAAATTTTCTCTAGGAACATAACTAAACAGTAGAACTGAAGCACGAGCTACGACATAATTTGCGAAGACCTTTTGACTATGTTCAGGATAATTAAGTTCATCTTATGAACTCCCACTCAGATAGACATCCCTCTAGTCATCTAAGTGATTACATGATCCGAGTCAACTAGGCCGTGTCTGATCATCACGTGAGACGGACTAGTCAACATCGATGAACATCTTCATGTTGATCGTATCTTCCATACGACTCATGCTCGACCTTTCGGTCTCTTGTGTTCCGAGGCCATGTCTGTACATGCTAGGCTCGTCAACTCAACCTAAGTGTTTCGCGTGTGTAAATCTGTCTTACACCTGTTGTATGTGAACGTTAGAATCTAACACCCGATCATCACGTGGTGCTTCGAAACAACGAACTTTCGCAACGGTGCACAGTTAGGGGGAACACCTTCTTGAAATTTTAGTGAGGGATCATCTTATTTACTACCGTCGTTCTAAGCAAATAAGATGTATAAACATGATAAACACCACATGCAATCAAATAGTGACATGATATGGCCATCATCACTTTGCTCCTCTTGATCTCCATCTTCGGGGCTCCATGATCATCATCATCACCGGCATGACACCATGATCTCCATCATCATGATCTCTATCATCGTGTCTTCATGAAGTTGTCTCGTCAACTATTACTTCTACTACTACAGCTAACGGTTAGCAATAAAGTAAAGTAATTACATGACGTTTATGTTGACACGCAGGTCATAAATAAATTAAGAAAACTCCTATGGCTCCTGCCGGTTGTCATACTCATCGACATGCAAGTCGTGATTCCTATTACAAGAACATGATCAATCTCATACATCACATATATCATTCATCACATCCTTTTGGCCATATCACATCACATAGCATACCCTGCAAAAACAAGTTAGACGTCCTCTAATTGTTGTTTGCATGTTTTACGTGGCTGCTATGGGTTTCTAGCAAGAACGTTTCTTACCTACGCAAAAACCACAACGTGATATGCCAATTGCTATTTACCCTTCATAAGGACCCTTTTCATCGAATCCGATCCGACTAAAGTGGGAGAGACAGACACCCGCTAGCCACCTTATGCAACTAGTGCATGTCAGTCGGTGGAACCAGTCTCACATAAGAGTACGTGTAAGGTCGGTCCGGGCCGCTTCATCCGACAATGCCACCGAATCAAGATTGGACTAGTAACGGTAAGCATATTGAACAAAATCAACGCCCACAACTACTTTGTGTTCTACTCGTGCATAGAAACTACGCATAGACCTAGCTCATGATGCCACTATTGGGGAACGTAGCATAAATTCAAAATTTTCCTACGTGTCACCAAGATCTATCTATGGAGTCATCTAGCAACGAGGGAGGAGTGGATCTACATACCCTTGTAGATCGCGCGCGGAAGCGTTCAAGAGAACGGGGTTGATGGAGTCGTACTCGTCGTGATCCAAATCACCGATGATCCTAGCGCCGAACGGACGGCACCTCCGCGCTCAACACACGTACGGAGCAGTGACGTCTCCTCCTTCTTGATGCAGCAAGGGGGAAGGAGAGGTTGATGGAGATCCAGTAGCACGACGGCGTGGTGGTGGAAGTAGCGGGATTCCAACAGGGCTTCGCCAAGCGCTGCGGGAGGAGGGAGATGTGTCATGGGAGGGAGAGGGAGGCGCCAGGGCTTAGGTTTTGCTGCCCTCCCTTCCCCCACTATATATAGGGCCAAGGGAGAGGGGGGGGGGCGCAGCCTTGGCCCTTCCTCCAAGGAAGGGTGCGGCCAAGGGAGGAGTCCCTCCTCCCCAAGGCACCTAGGAGGTGCCTTCCCCCTTTAGGACTCTTCCTTTCCTTCTTCTCTTAGTGCATGGGCCTCTTGGGGCTGGTGCCCTTGGCCCATATAGGCCAAGGCGCACCCCTTACAGCCCATGTGCCCCCCCGGGGCAGGTGGCCCCACCCGGTGGACCCCCGGGACCCTTCCGGTGGTCCCGGTACAATACCGGTGACCCCGAAACTTGTCCCGATGGCCGAAATAGCACTTCCTATATATAATTCTTTACCTCCGAATCATTCCGGAACTCCTAGTGATGTCCGGGATCTCATCCGGGAATCCGAACAACTTTCGGGTTACCGCATACTAATATCTCTATAACCCTAGCGTCACCGAACCTTAAGTGTGTAGACCCTACGGGTTCGGGAGACATGCAGACATGACCGAGATGACTCTCCGGTCAATAACCAACAGCAGGATTTGGATACCCATGTTGGCTCCCACATGTTCCATGATGATCTCATCGGATGAACCATGATGTCAAGGACTTAATCAATCCCGTATACAATTCCCTTTGTCTAGCGGTACGATACTTGCCCGAGATTCGATCGTCGGTATCCCGATACCTTATTCAATCTCGTTACCGGCAAGTCTCTTTACTCGTTTCGTAACACATCATCCCGTGATCAACTCCTTGATCACATTGTGCACATTATGATGATGTCCTACCGAGTGGGCCCAGAGATACCTCTCCGTTTACACGGTGTGACAAATCCCAGTCTCGATTCGTGCCAACCCAACAGACACTTTCGGAGATACCTGTAGTGTACCTTTATAGCCACCCAGTTACGTTGTGACGTTTGGCACACCCAAAGCACTCCTACGGTATCCGGGAGTTGCACAATCTCATGGTCTAAGGAAATGATACTTGACATTAGAAAAGCTTTAGCATACGAACTACATGATCTTGTGCTAGGCTTAGGATTGGGTCTTGTCCATCACATCATTCTCCTAATGATGTGATCCCGTTATCAATGACATCCAATGTCCATGGTTAGGAAACTGTAACCATCTATTGATCAACGAGCTAGTCAACTAGAGGCTTACTAGGGACATGGTGTTGTCTATGTATCCACACATGTATCTGAGTTTCCTATCAATACAATTCTAGCATGGATAATAAACGATTATCATGAACAAGGAAATATAATAGTAACTAATTTATTATTGCCTCTAGGGCATATTTCCAACACCATCCAGCTCATCTCAAATCTAAACTCTCTAGGTTTAGGGGATTGAGGTTGCAAGCTGTTTGTGGACATAAGGAGGGGATTATGGTCAGAGACATCTCGGACCAGTTTCCTGGCAGTAACTAAGGGAAATAGATTTTCCCATTCATAGCTCATAAGAATCCTGTCAAGTTTTTCCAAGGTGGGGTGGGCTTGATTATTGGACCACGTAAACACCCCCCCCTCCACGAAGATCTCACGAAGGCATAAGGTATTAATGATAGCATTAAACCTATCAACATACTTGGAGGCCATCATTTTTTTTGTTTTTCTCTCCACTATGTCTAAGGATGTTGAAATCACCACCCACAATGTAAGGCATTGATAAGTGACTACAATAATTGGCCAGTTCCGCAAGGAATTCATCTTTGGACTCATCATGGGCCGCACCATACACATTAAGTAAAGACCAAGCGCACTGTTTTTTAACATCGAAGATAGTAACTTGAAGAATAAATTTCCCTAGGGACCAAGAAACAACTTCCAGATTTTCTCTCTTGACCACACAGAGTAAACCCCCAGCCTTGCCAATCGAAGAGATCCAGTTCCAGTCAAAAGTACCGTATGGATCAATCTTTCTAAAGAAACTAGGAGAGAATCCTCTCTTCATCGTCTCCTGTAAACACAGAAAGTCTAGGGAATGATCTTTAATCAGATCAGAGAAGCAGGTGATCATCCCTCTTTTACCTGCCCCTCTACAGTTCCAAAAGATTCCGTTCATTTTGATTTTTTACCCCTCCCCCTAGTTGTAATGCTAGGGGGTATAGCACCATTATCAGAAGTAGCAGTGGGCTCCACTGCTTTCTGGCTTCTAGTTCTGGGCCTGGATATAGATGTTTGAATTTTACACGCACTTTTTTTCTTTTTCCTAGACCCAACAACAGTGAAATCAGAAACATCATAGTTCTGCTCATCTCCCCAATTCAGATTGACAGGGATATCCTCGCCTTTTCCATTAGTGATGAGCATCACCTCATCAGGAGGTGTATGTTTTTCTACATCACTATTTCTAATGTCTTCTAGTTCTCTAAGGATATCAATTTTAGAAAAATCACAATTAGGAATCATAACACCCATATTTCTAGCTCTAAGCATCAAGTCAGAATTAGAGAGAATATCAAAAGGATTATTAGATTTTTTGGTACCTTCCAAGTCCCTCTTCTTGCTGGCAGCTTTGGCTCTGTCCTCCACCTTCTCCAAATTGGTCATCTGGGTCCTGGTGCTGAACCTGAGAGTGTTTTCATGTAAGAGGGGAGGTGTGGGGATCACCTCACCATAGCAATCGTGAGCAGGATCAGGTGATTGCACGCTGTACTCAACTGGATCATTCTCAACAGCACCAAAAGGGCCCTCCAACTCAGTAACTTTGATTGAATTTTTCACACTGTCATCATAGGTCTTCCTCACAGTCTTTTTTCCATCACCAAGAGTAGCAGACTGACTGCACGTATCATGGGAGAGAGATAGAGCAACAGATTTATCATGGGCAGCTAAGGCCTCTTGTTCCATGGTATGAATTAGAAGAGTATCATGGTTCGAACTATCAGAGTTCACTGAAACAGGCGATTCCAGAGCATCATTAACACACTGCTTTCCCACAGATTTGGTACCTCCCACATCCTGCATACCACCAGAAGAGCTACCCCTCATATCATCTATTAGTTCCTCTCTTTTTTGTTTCTTGGGTGAAGGCTGAACCTGTTTAGTAGAGGTTTTCACACGGATGTTCTCTCTGTCAGGATTTCGAACCAGGACTCGCTCCACTTCAAAAGTGAAGTCATAGAAGCGATTCCCCAGGACTGACTCAGCCACTGTGATGATCTCATCAATGTTACGACAACCCAATTTCACTCGAACTGAATCAGGACGATGCAGTGTAGCCAAGTCAATCTCAAGCGGGACTCCAGCCAGAGAAGCCACAAAGGCAACATTTCTCTCACATCTTTTGTCAGTAGGAATTCCACCCACTTTGACCCATGCTTTCTCTAGCAAACCTTTGGCCCCATCATCATGTTCCCATCTGGTAACCCTCACCACCGTTCCACACGGTTTCATGATCATGCGATCACTATAACAAGCTTTTTCCACTTCTCTAATGTTAGGAAATCTAAGAAAGAACACCCCAGGCTCGACCAACTTGGTAGAGCATCTCCATGTTTTGCCTAGGTACAAGAAGAACGCGTCGTTCATCTGTTTGACAGTGGGATTTCCTTTCAACACCGTGATCATGACGTTACACGACCTCTCCCTAGCTTGTTCAGCAGAACAGTAATCATGGATGTAGAAGAAACCCTGCCCCCTAGCTTGAAACACACACATCGGGGCAATGCATTCCCAGGGTAAGAATTCTATGCAAACAGATGCAAGATGCCCCAACTTGTTGCATCTCTCGCAAAACGCAAGTGAACATCGCACCGCAGCATGATCCGCAACTTTGCAGATAGGACAAAAGTCATCAGAATTGGAAGAAGGCACCTGAGATTTGGCCACGGCCCTCGAATCAGAGGGCGCAGCCGTCATCGAGGCCGGATCCTTGGGCTGATGCGCGCTGCTTCCTCCGCCCGAGTCCGCCGAGGCCTTGTTCTTCGCCACCTAGGCACCCCCCGAGCTGGAGCTCTGCCGCTCCGCCGCTGCCGCGGCAGCGTCCCAGCGCGGAGCCTCGGAGGTGTCGGATGTGCCGGATTTGTTGGTGTAGTCGTTGGTGCCATCTCTCCTCCATGAGAAACGCCCGCCGCCGCGGTCGAACCTGCCTGCCGCCGCGGTCAGATCTGCCCGCACCACGGTCGAAACGTCCGCCACCGCGTCCGAATCGGCCCGCACCGCGGTCCGCGCGCCCGGTGCCGAACCCCTCACGGCGATCGCCGTAGTAGCCTTGCTCCGTCTTGTCCATGGGATCTGGTGGGCGAGGAGGAGTGGCCGCGACTTCAGCGAAGGATCTGCAGTCTCCACCGATTTTCCCCCGCCACCAAGAGAAGGAAGGGGAGGAGTCAGATCTGGATTTAGGGTTATGCGGCGCCGCCCACAGGTGAGTGAGAGTTGCGTCTAGGTCAAGAGGAGTATGGGGTGGTTTTATACTTCCCCTCGATCCAGTGCGGAGCGGGCGGAGCCCGGGATCACCGTCCACGTGGGCGCAATCCGCCATTGGCGGCATCTCTCTCCCCCCTGGGTCCACGCAACAGGTCGGGGGCGTGGTGCGCCCGCGTCGTGCCATGTACCGCGGTGTTGGATCCGTGCGCCACCGTGGAATCCTTGATCGGGACGTCACCATCGTGCCGGAAAACCGCTCGGGGCTCCGCTGGAATCCTGTCATCAACCCTAGCAAAAAAACACGGGAACGAGACAATACTCCCTATGTCAACCGATTCGTGCTCCCTGAGAGCTTTGGCGTCGATCACGACACCCCTGTCGTCGAAGAGCACGAGGCGAAGAGCGTCTCCACGGAGGAGGAGCTCGCCGTCGTGCAGGTGGATGGTGCGGGCGGTCGTCAGGTCCGCTGCATAGCGCACGCGCCAGCGAGTGTCAACCATCCTGTCTCCAGCGGAGAAAACTATCAGATTTGAAATCACATCAATTTTAATATATTTTGATGACAAGTATTTTCGAACGGAAGAAGTATTACTTGTTGGATATTTTCAAAATAAATAAAGTTATTGTATTTTGGAATATATTTGTGTCTCGTGTAAATAGGATAAAGAGAGAGAAAGAAAATATGCTTTGCCTAATTATCTTGGGCTAATTAAGGGTATGGCCGTGGGTGCATTATTTAATGCATTAAAGTGCATGCAAGCAAGCACACACTTGCACGTCTCAGCAATGAATCGATGTCCCGGTCGGCCACTAGCATGCATGTTTGTGAATCGGTGGCGGTTGGATGCCGAAGAGATGTCCGTCGGCTGAAGAGACATCTGTTGCTTTAGACTGATGGCCGCACGTTTCGAATAGGTGCCTAATCGAACGAGCGTCTTTCTGGGCAGGTGTCTCCTCGAGGCAACCCTTGGGCAAGTATAAATACTGGAGGATGCTTTTAGTTCATTCGTACAAGAAAGAAGTGAAAAACTGAAGCATGGCATACCACCAAACATCCAGTGCTCTCTCTCGCTAGATCTCTGTTTCTTAAAGCTTATTTTGGTCGTGATGGCTTCTTCCACTACCACAACATTGAAGGGGATGTCTTCGGTTCGTCAAGTTGGAGCGCTTTGATGGTGGCAACTTTCTGCGTTGGCAAAAGAAGATGAAGTTTCTTCTCACAACTCTCAACGTAGGCTATGTCTTGACAACGCCGAGGCCGGAAGGAAACAGCAACAACATTGTACGTGAACGCAATAAATGGGACAATGACGACTTCATTTGCCGTGGTCACATTCTGAATGGCATGGAGAACAACTTGTTCGATGTGTATCATAATGTGGAAACTGCAAAGATACTTTGGGAGAAATTAGAGGCTCGCTACATGTCGGAAGATGCTACAAGTAAGAAGTTCCTTGTTAGTCGCTTTAATAATTACAAGATGGTTGACGGTAGGCCCATCATGGAGCAATTTTATGAAGTAGAACGTCTTTACAATTCTTTCAATCAATATGGCTTGCACATGGATGAGACTATTGTAGTGCCTTCTGTCATCGACAAACTTCCCCCAACATGGAAAGAGATTAAGAAAGGTCTCAAGCATCGCAAAGAGGACATGACTCTTGAGGATTTGGCAAACCATCTCCGCATCGAGGAGGAATACCATCGACAAGATGATGGTAAAGAGCATATTGCTGAAAATGCCAAAATCCATGCGGTGGAGGAGGAGAAGTTCACAAAGAAACGTTCTGGTGCGTCATTTAATGACAAGAAGAACAAGAAGCGGCATGCGGCTGGTTGCTGGAGTTGCGGAAAACCTGGCCACATGAAGAAAGATTGTCGCTACCGTAAAAACAAAGACGGTGGTACTGCAAAGAAAAACTTTGTAGCAATGATCTTAGAGGCTAATATTCTCGAAGATGATGCGGCATGGTGGATTGATTCCGGGGCAACTAAGCATGTGTGCAAGGACAAGAAATTATTCAAGACCTATGAACCGGTCGAAGAAGGTACCAATGTGTACATGGACAACTCGTCCATTGCACAAGTGCAAGGAAAAGGTACTGTTGTACTTGATTTTACTTCAGGCAAGACACTTAGTCTTCGTGATGTTTATCATGTGCCAGAGGTTAGAAAGAACCTTGTGTCTGGTAGTATCCTTGATAGGCATGGCTTCAAGTTAGTCTTTGAGTCAGGGAGATTTGTCCTGTCCAAAGGCGGTGTATTTGTGAGAAAGGGCTACATGTGTGAGGGCATGTTCAAGATGAACATCAATAATAAGAATGATATTTCTGCTTACTTGCTTGAGTCTTCTCATTATATTTGGCATAATCGTTTGGGTCATGTTAATTTTCGAAAAATGCATGATATGGCAAGGATGGATTTGATTCCAGATTTCAAACGCAATGCTAGTGATTTATGTAGAACATGTATGCTTACTAAAATCACTAGGATACCTTTTCCAAAAGTGGTTAGAACTAGCAAATTACTTCAATTAATCCACTCGGATGTTTGTGATTTTCATAGCACTCCTAGCATAGGTGGAAAGAAATATTTTATCACATTTATTGATGATTACTCGCGATTCTGCTATATTCATTTGCTTCATAGTAAAGATGAGTCGCTTGAAAATTTTAAAATTTTCAAAACAGAAGTAGAATTACTTTGTGATTGTTCCATAAAATGCTTGCGATCTGATCGGGGAGGAGAATACATTAATGGTAGTTACTTTGAGTCCACTGGTATTATTCATGAAACTACTGCACCTTATACACCACAACAAAATGGTATCGCTGAAAGAAAAAATCGGACATTAACCGAAATGGTAAATGCTATGCTTTCTAATTCTGGGCTTGGACAAGGATATTGGGGTGAAGCACTTTTAACAGCGTGTCATATTTTAAATAGGGTTCCCACTAAAAGAATCCAAAAGACCCCATATGAATTATGGAAGAATAAAAAGCCTAATCTGAGCTATTTAAAAGTTTGGGGTTGTAGGGCTGTTGTGAGGGTTCCTGAATCGAAGAAAAGAAAACTGGGTGAAAGAGGCATCGAATGTGTATTTATAGGCTATGCACAACATAGCAAGGCATGGAGGTTCATGGTTGTTGAAAATAATGACTATATTTCGGTAAATACTGTGATAGAGTCAAGGGATGCCATATTCGATGAAAGTCGGTTTACTTCGATTCCTAGACCCAAAGATATTCTTCCTAAAAATGTGGAAACACAAGAAAATGTTGAAACACGTCAAAACCTTGAACCAAGGAAAAGCAAAAGAGCAAGAAAGGAAGAGTCCTTTGGTCCAGATTTTCAAATGTACCTTGTAGAAGGGACTAGAGATTCTGTTCACAAACAAAGGGTGTATTTTTATAATATTGATGCTGATCCATTGACTTACAGTGAGGCTATGAAGTCTCATGATGCTTCATTCTGGAAAGAAGCAATTACAGATGAAATGGATTCAATCATGGGTAATAATACCTGGATTTTGGTGGACCTCCCACCTGGTTGCAAACCTATTGGATGCAAGTGGATATTTAGAAAGAAAATGAAGGTAGACGGAACAATTGATAAATATAAGGCTCGACTAGTTGCAAAGGGGTTTACCCAAAAGGAAGGCATAGATTATTTTGATACCTATGCACCGGTTGCTAGAATTTCTACTATAAGGGTTTTGATTGCTCTGGCGTCCATTTATAAACTTGTCATTCATCAAATGGATGTGAAAACTGCATTCTTGAATGGTGAATTAGATGAGGAGGTATACATGCAACAACCCGAAGGCTTTGTTATACCTGGACAAGAGCGGAAAGTATGCAAACTTGTTAAGTCCTTATATGGATTAAAACAAGCCCCTAAGCAATGGCATCACAAATTTGATCTAGTCTTGTTAGCTAGTGGTTATAGAATAAATGAATGTGATAAATGTGTATATAGCAAGTTTGATAATGGAAAAGGTGTGGTAATATGTCTATATGTTGACGACATGTTAATTTTTGGTACTGATTTAGAACAAGTGGAATTAACTAAAGGTTTTCTTGCTTCTAATTTTGCCATGAAAGACTTGGGTGTGGCTGATGTCATTCTTGGTATTAAAATAATAAGAGATGACAAAGGCATTACTTTGACACAATCTCATTACATTGAGAAGGTGCTGAAAAAATTTAATCATCTTGATTGTATTTCAGCATCGACACCCATTGATCCAAATGTGAAACTATTGTCCAATAATGGAAGGGCTGTATCTCAATTAGAATATTCACAAGTTATTGGATGTTTGATGTATGCTATGACATGCACTAGGCCCGATATAGCTTTTGCTATTGGAACTTTAAGTAAATACACTAAAAATCCAAGTGAGCAACATTGGCATGGTGTCTATAGGGTGCTAAAATACCTTAAAAAGACAATGAACTATGGAATTACATATAGTGGTTATCCTTCTGTTCTCGAAGGATATACAGATGCCAGTTGGATAACTAATAGGGAAGATCATGCTTCTACCAGCGGATGGATCTTTATCCTTGCTGGAGGTGCTATATCATGGAAATCAAAGAAACAAACATGTATAGCTGATTCTACTATGGCTGCTGAATTTATTGCGTTGGCTTCCGCAAGCCAAGAAGCAGAATGGCTAAGGGATTTGTTATACAGAATTCCGGTTTGGCCTAGACCGGTACCTCCGGTGCCAATTCATTGTGATAGTCAATCCACGCTTTCAAGAGCCTATAGTGAAGTTTACAATGGAAAGTCCAGGCACATTGGACTGAGGCACAGTTTGGTGCGGCAACTAATTACAAACGGAGTTATCACTATTGACTTTGTACGATCAAGTCAGAATCTAGCAGATCCTTTCACAAAGGCACTTGCTAGGGATATTGTGCACAAGACGGGAAGAGGGATGGGTCTCAAGCCCATTGATTAATCGCCTAAGGTGGAACCTCAACTCAACGCTTAATATCCAACATTAAGTCTTGAGTTCAATGAGACAAAGTACACCTAATGTGTGATTGCTAGCACTAAGTATATTGTTCCATCCCATGAGACATAGTGCTAGGTACCATAATGTAAATAAGAAAGGTTGAGCTGGTTTGCTCTTAATAGGTCTATAACAATCTTATGTTGAAGTACTAGTTATGGGCTACTTCCGATAGACCCTACCTATATGAATGTGAAGTGGGGCCGCTTCTAAGAGTACGGGGCTTGAATTCTGAATTCATTCATGAAAAGGGTATAAACGCATGGCCTTTCAAATGCGTTAGCAAAAATGAACACTCAAAGGGTATGAATTTCTCTGTGTGGCGCAGGTCCGGTTGGTCGAACAGAATAGCTGGTTCAAAGCTTGTCTACCTTGCGATTCTGGTCAACTTTGATTCGCGTCCACTAAGTATTGGATTCAATCGAAAGCCATCCACATATATGCATGGAGATTCCAGGACTATCGAAGATCTAGGTAGTTTAGTCGTTTGTAAAACTGAGTCATGTAATTTCCTTTTATTTTGAAAATGGTGGGGAATTGTTGGATATTTTCAAAATAAATAAAGTTATTGTATTTTGGAATATATTTGTGTCTCGTGTAAATAGGATAAAGAGAGAGAAAGAAAATATGCTTTGCCTAATTATCTTGGGCTAATTAAGGGTATGGCCGTGGGTGCATTATTTAATGCATTAAAGTGCATGCAAGCAAGCACACACTTGCACGTCTCAGCAATGAATCGATGTCCCGGTCGGCCACTAGCATGCATGTTTGTGAATCGGTGGCGGTTGGATGCCGAAGAGATGTCCGTCGGCTGAAGAGACATCTGTTGCTTTAGACTGATGGCCGCACGTTTCGAATAGGTGCCTAATCGAACGAGCGTCTTTCTGGGCAGGTGTCTCCTCGAGGCAACCCTTGGGCAAGTATAAATACTGGAGGATGCTTTTAGTTCATTCGTACAAGAAAGAAGTGAAAAACTGAAGCATGGCATACCACCAAACATCCAGTGCTCTCTCTCGC
The DNA here is from genome assembly GCF_056163025.1 of Triticum urartu. Taxonomy (NCBI): domain Eukaryota; kingdom Viridiplantae; phylum Streptophyta; class Magnoliopsida; order Poales; family Poaceae; genus Triticum; species Triticum urartu. The sequence continues at coordinate 688,793,749 of NC_141874.1, read as the reverse complement.
TAGATCTCTAGGGTACAGTGCTTGCTGCAGGGCATTGGATTCTAGTAACATTGATAGTCCTGTATTGTCACAAGAGTGTTCAAGGTCGTTGTCAAGAGTGCACTTGCCGGCGACGGGCTTCATTGTATCCTACGAGGCTATTGTTGGTAACCCGGTGCACACCTTCTGGTGGGGACAAATAAGCCTTAAGGAAAGCGACACCGTCACGCGCCTTGAAGCCGCTTCATCATCTTCGAAACATCTCCGTCAACAAATTTCTCTCACATTACTTGTGAGACAGCGACAGCGACAGCGAACGTGGCCGTGTCTGAAGCCCGAACCATAACCGAGCCGACCCAAACCAGAACCGATCAAGGTCATTTTTGGTTTATGGGCGTGGCCAAAGCTGATTGGCATACAGGGTGCCACCCGAGTATGATAGTCAACACTCAACAGCATCGTCACAAAGGCATGCGGATATGGAAAAGGTGAGTGGATGCTGTGGGTCCAGCAGGCGACCGTCGCCTTCTCACTTCGTCCCCGCGTCACGAGGAACCAGAGCCGAACACTCGGTTTCCGGTTTCCCAACGTGGTTGTGCAAATGAATGATACGGATGGCACTTTTTGAAAATTGAGAGCAAGTGATCCAACCGTTTATGCAAACAAGACATTTTTAGGGAACTTTATGCAGACACACTTGAAATATTGCATCGTTAGCATGAGTGGAGCGTTTTGGAGCTCGGTCTCCATGAAGGCTGAATTTTTAAAATAAAAACAAAATTGAAACTTTTCAATTTCAATTTTTTTCTGAAAAAATGTACAAGTAAACAAGGATGTCGTGTGTATGTGTGTACAATTTCAAAATGAAATACCTTGAAATATGATCTGTGCAAAAAAATCATGGACTTTGAGGATGAATCGTGCATATACTTAAAAGCATCGGATTTGTTTTTCTTTGCGTAGCACTCATTTTAAGGTATTTCCTCCTGAAAATTTACATGCTATGCATTTTGTCTCTAAGTATATGTGTATTTTTTCAAAAAAAATATTGAAACATGCAAGTTTGAATACTTGCTCAAGAAGATTGGACTTGGGAAGAACATATCTGAAGGATAATAGGCAGGAGAAGATTTTACTAGTATAACTCCAACTCATTTGAGCAAAGGAAAAAAGAGAAAGCAATTTCTCAATAAACCCATAGAGGAAAATCCAAATAAAGAATTTCCAGAGAAAAACTAGAAAAAAAGCATAAAGTCAATTTTAGAAAACTAGTCTATGACACGCATCTTCAATGCGGATCACCAAAACCCCCTAAATTTCTGGACTAGGTCATCCGGACAATTTTGGCCATCCACGCGGATCACCAAATCTGGCTAGACTAGTCCGAACGTTTGAAATTTCACAGACCGACCCCAAAAGAGGGCTATGGGGAGTCCGGACGTCTACCACGTCGGACTTCAACTCCTTGTACCCACCTAAAACCCCACCCCAAGCCTGCTTTTTTTTCACAATCGCCCTACTCCTCTGCTCCCGGAGATAAATGCCGCCCGATCCCCCCGGATGCCGCCAAGGAACCGTCAGACCTCTGCCGTTCCACCCATGCGCCTACTCGCCTAGGCAAATTCTGCCGTCGTACTCCCCTGGATTCAGCCGCCGCCCAGGTACCCTCCGCACCTGCCGATGTCGTCCATGGTGGACACCGCGCCCATCAATTGCTCGGTCAAATGCCATATCAAGTTTTTAATGTTGTCATTATTTATATTGAATAAAAAAGTTGATTTAGACGATGAGTACTTGTACGCCGAGTTCATGGATTCGTCTTCGTCGGATGAGGAAGATGAGGATGAAACAACGGTGGTGCTATCGACTCTTGAAGAAACGGAGCGTGTGAACAAGCATGTTCTCAACTTTAAGGTTCAACAAGAGACATTGAGTGTTGAATTTGCGTCGAGCACGGCGGCATGTTGATTTCTAAAGTGATTACTTGGTCCTCCATGTGCTATTTGAACTCTATTTCTAGCGTCTATTTCGGATGGAGTGACCATTGCTCTTACGCATCATGCAAGGTATCAGGGTCTATGATGACTCCTTAAAGGTCAAGAAGGATGCCATTGACCACATTGGGTTCTCTGATCTCTAGACGTGCACGTCTACTATGATGATGCTTGTGTATGGCACAAACGCAAACCAATGGATGAGTACCTTTGGATGTTTGAGAGCACATGCCTAGAGGACAAGGTTGGATTTGCTACTGAAGTGGTCAACATGTTTGGACCGAAGTACTTGAGAGAATCAAATCTCAAAGACACAAAAATACTAATGTCACTTGGAGAATCAAGAGAGTTTCCATTTATGCTCGGATCGTTGGATTGCATGCACTAAAAATTGAAGAACTGTTCGTATGCTCAACAAGGGCAATACCAGGGCCATCACAAAAATCTCACCATCATTCTTGAAGCAGTTGCATCACAAGACCTCCAGATTTTGCACTCTTTGTTCGGCATGCCAGGGTCTCACAATGATCTCACAATGACATCAACATGCTGCAATGGTCTCCATTGTTTGCAAGGTTGTGTGCGAGGGAAGCTCCTGCATGCAACTATACCATCAATGTGCATGAGTACAATATGGGGTACTATGTTTGTGACGGTATCTATCCTCCATGGGCGACCTTTGTCAACACCCTCTTTGATCCAATAGGTAACAAAAAATTTCAATTTGATGCAAGACAATAAGATGCTAGAAACGACGTGGAGTGGGCATTTGGCATGCTTCAAGCCCGTTGTGCAGTTGTTTGTGGACCTGCTAAACAATGAGATTTAACAACATTGTCGGAGGTGATGACTTGTTGGGTGATCATGGACAAGATGAATGTGGAGGGTGATCTAGAAGATATTTAGATGTAATATTATTACAGGTCCAATGTTTGTTAAATTATGTAATGGTCATTTTGGTTGTGTGGTGTGTATATTTCTATAATATGAGGTGGTGCTAGGTTCAAAACCGTCGTCTCTTATCTGCACTGTTAACACGTTAACAACTGCATGTATGTTTGATCGATGTGCTACTAATAGATCCTAATGTTAAGCATACCTCCATATCGATATACATGAGTAATACTGAGGACCAAACATGGCAGCCGGATGTAGCGAGGCAAGATAAGGGCATGTAAAATGGTGATATATTAGGAATGCCACGTAGGATAAATGTTAAGGTGGAGGGGATAGAAATTACAAGAAGAGACTTGTCTTCTCTTATTTAAGAGATGACATCTTAGTACAATATTGAAGGAAATATGCCCTAGAGGCAATAATAAAGTTATTATTTATTTCCTTATATCATGATAAATGTTTATTATTCATGCTAGAATTGTATTAACCGGAAACATAATACATGTGTGAATATATAGACAAACAAAGTGTCACTAGTATGCCTCTACTTGACTAGCTCGTTAATTGAAGATGGTTAAGTTTCCTAACCATAGACATGAGTTGTCATTTGATTAACGGGATCACATCATTAGGAGAATGATGTGATTGACATGACCCATTCCGTTAGCTTAGCACACGATCGTTTAGTATGTTGCTATTGCTTTCTTCATGACTTATACATGTTCCTATGACTATGAGATTATGCAACTCCCGTTTACCGGAGGAACACTTTGTGTGCTACCAAACGTCACAATTTGTAACTGGGTGATTATAAAGGTGCTCTACAGGTGTCTCCGAAGGTACTTGTTGGGTTGGCGTATTTCGAGATTAGGATTTGTCACTCCGATTGTCGGAGATGTATCTCTGGGCCCTCTCGGTAATGCACATCTTAAGCCTTGCAAGCATTGTAACTAATGAGTTAGTTGCGGGATGATGTATTATGGAACGAGTAAAGAGACTTGCCGGTAACGAGATTGAACTAGGTATTGAGATACCGATGATCGAATCTCGGGCAAGTAACATACCAATGACAAAGGGAACAACGTATGTTGTTATGCGGTTTGACCGATAAAGATCTTCGTAGAATATGTAGGAGCCAATATGAGCATCCAGGTTCCGCTATTGGTTATTGACTGGAGACGTGTCTCGGTCATGTCTACATAGTTCTTGAACCCGTAGGGTCCCCATGCTTAACGTTACGATGACAGTTTTATTATGAGTTTATGTGTTTTGATGTACCGAAGGTTCTTCGGAGTCCCGGATGTGATCACGGACATGACGAGGAGTCTTGATTTGGTCGAGACATGAAGATTTATATATTGGAAGCCTATGTTTGAATATCGGAAGTGTTCCGGGTGAAATAGTGATTTTACCGGAGTACCAGAGGGGTTACCGGAACACCCTGGAGGCTATTGGGCCTTATGGGCCCAAAGTGGAGGAAGAGGAGAGGCGGCCAAGGGGCAGCCGCGCGCCCCTCCCCCAAGTCCGAATTGGACAAGGAGGGGGGCGGCGCCCCCCCTTTCCTTTCCCCTCTCTCCTCCTCCCCCAAGTCCTAATCCAACTAGGAAAAAGGAGGGGAGTCCTACTCCCGGTGGGAGTAGGACTCCTCCTGCGCGCCTCCTCCTATGGCCGGCCGCACCCCCCTTGCTCCTTTACATACGGGGGAAGGGGGCACCCCATAGACACAACATTGATCATTGATCTCTTAGCCGTGTGCGGTGCCCCCCTCCACCATAGTCCACCTCGATAATACTGTAGCGGTGCTTAGGCGAAGCCCAGCGACGGTAGAACATTAACATCGTCACCACGCCGTCGTGCTGACGAAAATCTCCCTCAACACTCGGCTAGATCGGAGTTCGAGGGACATCATCGGGTTGAACGTGTGCTGAACTCGGAGGTGCCGTACGTTCGTTACTTGATCGGTCGGATCGTGAAGATGTACGACTACATCAACCGCGTTGTGCTAATGCTTCCGCTTTCAGTCTACGAGGGTACGTGGACAACACTCTCCCATCTCGTTGCTATGCATCACCATGATCTTGCGTGTGCGTAGGAAAATTTTGAAATTACTATGTTCCCCAACAGTGGCATCCGAGCCTGGTTTTATGCGTTGATATTATATGCACGAGTAGAACACAAGTGAGTTGTGGACGATAGAAGTCATACTACTTACCAGCATGTCATACTTTGGTTCGGCGGTATTGTTGGATGAAGCAGCCCGGACCGACATTACGTGTACACTTACGCGAGACTGGTTCTACCGACGTACTTTGCACATAGGTGGCTGGCGGGTGTCAGTTTCTCCAACTTTAGTTGAACCGAGTGTGGCTACGCCCGGTCCTTGCGAAGGTTGAAACAACACCAACTTGACAAACTATCGTTGTGGTTTTGATGCGTAGGTAAGAACGGTTCTTGCTAAGCCCGTAGCAGCCACGTAAAACTTGCAACAACAAAGTAGAGGACGTCTAACTTGTTTTTGCAAGGCATGTTGTGATGTGATATGGTCAAGACATGATGCTAAATTTTATTGTATGAGATGATCATGTTTTGTAACCAAGTTATTGGCAACTGGCAGGAGCCATATGGCTGTCTCTTTATTGTATGCAATGCAATTGCGCTGTAATGCTTTACTTTATCACTAAGCGGTAGTGATAGTCGTGGAAGCATAAAATTGGTGAGACGACAACGATGCTACGATGGTGATAAAGGTGTCATGCCGGTGACGATGGTGATCATGATGGTGCTTCGGAGATGGAGATCACAAGCACAAGATAATGATGGCCATATCATATCACTTATGTTGATTGCATGTGATGTTTATCTTTTATGCATCTTATTTTGCTTAGTTCGACGGTAGCTTTATAAGATGACCTCTCACTAAATTTCAAGATAAAAAGTGTTCTCCCTGAGTATGCACCGTTGCCAAAGTTCGTCGTGCCCAGACACCACGTGATGATCGGGTGTGATAAGCTCTACGTCCATCTACAACGGGTGCAAGCCAGTTTTGCACACGCAGAATACTCAGGTTAAACTTGATGAGCCTAGCATATGCAGATATGGCCTTGGAACACTGAGACCGAAAGGTCGAGCGTGAATCATATAGTAGATATGATCAACATATTGATGTTCACCATTGAAAACTACTCCATTTCACGTGATGATCGGTTATGGTTTAGTTGATTTGGATCACGTGATCATTTAGAGGATTAGAGGGATGTCTTTCTAAGTGGGAGTTCTTAAGTAATATGATCAATTGAACTTAAATTTATCATGAACTTAGTACCTGATAGTACCTTGCTTGTCTATGTTTGATTGTAGATAGATGGCCCGTGCTGTTGTTCCGTTGAATTTTAATGCGTTCCTTGAGAAAGCAAAGTTGAAAGATGATGGTAGCAATTACACGGACTGGGTCCGTAACTTGAGGATTATCCTCATTGCTGCACAGAAGAATTACGTCCCGGAAGCACCGCTGGGTGCCAGGCCTGCTGCTGATGCAACTGACGACGCTAAGAACGTCTGGCAGAGCAAAGCTGATGACTACTCGATAGTTCAGTGTGCCATGCTTTACGGCTTAGAACCGGGACTTCAACGATGTTTTGAACGTCGTGGAGCATATGAGATGTTCTAGGAGTTGAAGTTAATATTTCAAGCATATTCCCGGATTGAGAGATATGAAGTCTCCAATAAGTTCTACAGCTGCAAGATGGAGGAGAATAGTTCTGTCAGTGAACATATACTCAGAATGTCTGGGTACCATAATCACTTGATTCAGCTGGGAGTTAATCTTCCGGTTTACAGTGTCATTCACTGAGTTCTTCAATCACTGCCACCAAGCTACAAGAGCTTCGTGATGAACTATAATATGCAAGGGATGAATAAGACAATTCCCGAGTTCTTCGCAATGCTAAAAGCCACGGAGGTAGAAATCAAGAAGGAGCATCAAGTGTTGATGGTCAACAAGACCACTAGTTTCAAGAAAAAGGGCAAAGGGAAGAAGAAGGGGAACTTCAAGAAGAACAACAAGCAAGTTGCTGCTCAGGAGAAGAAACCAAAGTCTGGACCTAAGCCTGAAACTGAGTGCTTCTACTACAAGCAGACTGGTCACTGGAAGCGGAACTGCCCCAAGTATTTGGCGGATAAGAAGGATGGCAAGGTGAACAAAGGTATATGTGATATACATGTTATTGATGTGTACCTTACTAGAGCTCGCAGTAGCACCTGGGTATTTGATACTGGTTCTGTTGCTAATGAAGGAAATATGCCCTAGAGGCAATAATAAAGTTATCATATATTTCTTTATATCATGATAAATGTTTATTATTCATGCTAGAATTGTATTAACCGGAAACATAATACATGTGTGAATACATAGACAAACAGAGTGTCACTAGTATGCCTCTACTTGACTATCTCGTTGATCAAAGATGGTTATGTTTCCTAACCATAGACATGAGTTGTCATTTGATTAACAGGATCACATCATTAGGAGAATGATGTGATTGACTTGACCCATTCCGTTAGCATAGCACTTGATCGTTTAGTTTGTTGCTATTGCTTTCTTCATGACTTATACATGTTCCTATGACTATGAGATTATGCAACTCCCGTTTACTAGAGGAACACTTTGTGTGCTACCAAACGTCACAACGTAACTGGGTGATTATAAAGGTACTCTACAGGTGTCTCCGAAGGTACTGGTTGGGTTGGTGTATTTCGAGATTAGGATTTGTCACTCCGATTGTCGGAGAGGTATGTCTGGGCCCTCTCGGTAATGCACATCACCTAAAGCCTTGCAAGCATTGCAACTAATGAGTTAGTTGCGAGATGATGTATTATGGAACGAGTAAAGAGACTTGCCGGTAACGAGATTGAACTAGGTATTGAGATACCGACGATCGAATCTCGGGCAAGTAACATACCGATGACAAAGGGAACAACGTATGTTGTTATGCGGCCTGACCGATAAAGATCTTCATAGAATATGTGGGAGCCAATATGAGCATCCAGGTTCCGCTATTGGTTATTGACCGGAGACATGTCTCGGTCATGTCTACATTGTTCTCGAACCCGCAGGGTCCGCACACTTAAGGTTTCGATGACGGTTATATTATGAGTTTATTTGTTTTGATGTACCGAAGGAGTTCGGAGTCCCGGATGAGATCGGGGACATGGAGGAGTCTCGAAATGGTCGAGACATAAAGATCGATATATTGGGCGACTATATTTGGACATCGGAAAGGTTCCGAGTGATTCGGGTATTTTCGGGAGTACCGGGGAGTTACGGGAATTCGTATTGGGCCTTAATGGGCCATACTGGAAAGGAGAGAAAGGCCTCAGAGGGTGGCCGCACCCCTCCCCATGGGCTGGTCCGAATTGGACTAGGGAGGGGGGCGCCCCCTTCCTTCCTTCTCCTTTTCCCTTCCCTTTCCTTCTCTCCTCCTCCTACTACTTGGAAGGGATCCTAGTTCTACTAGGAAAGGGGGAATCCTACTCCCGATGGGAGTAGGACTCCCCTAGGGCGCGCCATAGAGAGGGCCGGCCCCTCCCCTCCTCCACTCCTTTATATACGTGGCTAGGGGGCACCCCATAGTTACAACAATTGATCTCTTGATCTCTTAGCCGTGTGCGGTACCCCCCTCCACCATAATCCACATCGGTCATATCGTAGCGGTGCTTAGGCGAAGCCCTGCATCGGTAGAACATCATCATTGTCACCATGCCGTCGTGCTGACGAAACTCTTCCTCAACACTCGGCTGGATCGGAGTTCGAGGGACGTCATTGTGACGCCCCCAATTCGACCATACACTAATCATACACACAAACGTGTACGATCAAGATCAGGGACTCACGGGAAGATATCACAACACAAGTCTACAAATAAAATAAGTCATACAAGCATCATATTACAAGCCAGGGGCCTCGGGGGCTCGAATACAAGAGCTCGATCATAGACGAGTCAGCGGAAGCAACAATATATGAGTACAGACATAAGTTAAACAAGTTTGCCTTAAGAAGGCTAGCACAAACTGGGATACAGATCGAAAGAGGCGCAGGCCTCCTACCTGGGATCCTCCTAAACTACTCCTGGTCGCCGTCCGCGGGCTGCACGTAGTAGTAGGCACCTCCCGGGTAGTAGTAGTCGTCATCGACAGTGGCGTCTGGTTCCTGGGCTCCATCGTCTGGTCGCAGCAAACGGGTATAGGAAAGGGGAAAAGGGGGAGAAACGCAACCGTGAGTACTCATCCAAAGTACTCGCAAGCAAGGATCTAAACTACATATGTATGCATTGGTATCAAATGGATTAAGGGTATCATATGTGGACTGAACTGCAGAATGCCGGAATAAGAGGGGGATAGCTAGTCCTTTCGAAGACTACGCTTCTGGCCACCTCCATCTTGCAGCATGTAGAAGAGAGTAGATGGTAAGTTCACCAAGTAGCATCGTGTAGCATAATCCTAACCGATGATCCTCCCCTCGTCGCCCTATGAGAGAGCGATCACCGGTTGTATCTGGCACTTGGAAGGGTGTGTTTTATTAAGTATCCGGTTCTAGTTGCCATAAGGTCAAGGTACAACTCCAAGTCGTCCTGTTACCGAAGATCACGGCTATTCGAATAGATTAACTTCCCTGCAGGGGTGCACCACATAACCCAACACGCTCGATCCCATTTGGTCGGACACACTTTCCTGGGTCATGCCCGGCCTCGGAAGATCAACACGTCGCAGCCCTACCTAGGCACAACAGAGAGGTCAGCACGCCGGTCTAAATCCTATGGCGCAGGGGTCTGGGCCCATCGCCCTTTGCACACCTGCACATTGCAAACGCGGCCGGAAGCAGACCTAGCCTAGCATGCGTTCCAGTCCAATCCGGCGCGCGCCGCTCAGTCACTGAAGTCACGAAGGCTTCGGCTGATACCACGACGTCGAGTGCCCATAACTGTCCCCGCATAGATGGTTAGTGCGCATAGGCCAGTAGCCAGACTCAGATCAAATACCAAGATCTCGTTAAACGTGTTATCCTGAAATAACCGCGAACGCCGACCAGGGCCAGGCCCACCACTCTCCTAGGTGGTCTCAACCTGCCATGTCGCTTCACCACAAAGATCCACACAGAGGGCTGTCGGGAAAGTATGTCCTTCCAGCCCCCAATTCGTGAATCAACCGCGGGTACTCCTCGAGCCAACCCGACTTTAGTCATCACATGTATCATGTATAAAGTATATAGCATATACTCGTGATCACCTCCTGAGTGATCACGGCCCGATAGTATAGCATGGCAGACGGACAAGAATGTAGGGCCACTGATGATAAACTAGCATCCTATACTAAGCATTAGGATTGCAGTTAAAGGTAACAACAGTAGTAGCAAGTACAGGCTATGCATCAAGATAGGATTAACGAAAAGCAGTAACATGCTACACTACTCTAATGCAAGCAGTATAGAGGAGAGTAGGCGATATCTGGTGATCAAGGGGGGGCTTTCCTGGTTGCTCTGGCAAGAGAGAGGGGTCGTCAACTCCGTAGTCGTACTGGGTAGCAACGGCGTCGGTCTCGGTGTCTAGCGAGACAAGAGGGGGAAGAAACAATAAATATAATGCAAACAAATGCATGGCGATGCATGACATGGCAAGTAGCGGTGCTAGGGCTGCCCTAACGCGGTACGTGGTGATACCGGTGAAGGGGGGAAACATCCGGGAAAATATTCTTGGTGTTTTGCGTTTTCGGACAGATGAATTGGAGGGGGAAAGTTGCATGTTCGCTATGCTAGGGATGCGTGGTGGACGAACGGGCTGCGTAATCAAGTTTGTCTCGTCGTTCTGAGCAACTTTCATGTACAAAGTTTTTCCATCAGAGTTACGGATTATTTTCTATGATTTTTTTAAAAGTTTAAACATTTTCTGGAATTAAATAAATTAACAGAAATGGAATATGACGTCAGCATGGCGTATGAGTGACGTCAGCAGCCAACATCTCGGTTGACTGGTCAAATTGTCACGGGGGGCCCACCTGTCATAGACAGTGGGTTAAATAGGGTTCAAACTAATCTAAATTTAGTTAGTAAAACTACTGGGCCCACCTGTCAGTGTCTAATTTAGGTTAACTAAACTAATTTAATTAATTCCTGTTAATTAGGGGGGAGGGCCCCACTGGTCAGTGGCGGGGGGTTGCCCAGTCAGCAGGGTTGACTGGTCAACCTAGTCAACTAGTGTCCCTGGGCCCCAATGGCAGTGACACAAAGGCAGGGCCCACTGCGCCACGTCTGCGTCGGCACCGGAGACAACTCTGGCAACCAAAAACGCGGCGGAGCGGCTCGGGACTTCGCCAGAAACGGGCTATGGGGCACCGTTTGGTCCGCGCGATAGCGCGTTCAAAAGCGGAGGCGAAGCCGCGTCGTTTTGGGGCTACGGCACGGCCGGAGCGGGGGTGCAACGACGGCGGCGACCTCAACGGAGGAGGTCGAAGCTCGGGCACGGGTGGAATCGGGCTAGGAGCACGAGCGGAGGCGCGGCGAGGTGCGCTGGGCTACTTGAAGCGTGCTGGGCACGGTGCCATGCTTGACAGAGCTCGACGGCGAGCATGGCCACGGAGGCAATGGAGCGATGCGGCGGTGAGCTACGACGGTAGCGGCAAGCAAGCTAGAGAGTGAGGCGGCCTACGCGAGAGAGGGGAGAGGGGAAATGAAGAGGAGCTCACATCGCTCCTGCAGATGCGCGAAGTGGGCTCGGGGGAGGCTCGGAGTTGCCGGAGTTCGACAGCGAGGGCGGCAGTGCCCGAGGTGGAAGACAACGGGGATCCAGGGCTGCAGCGCCTCCCAGCTCGCGCTACTGGCCGTAGTCGACGCAGGTGATGACGGCGGTACTCCTCGACATCTTCGCGTAGCTCAGGGAGGTCGTCGGCCATGACCACGGCGAGGCGACAACGGCGGTCGCGTCGGGTGCGAGTGAATCTGAGAGGAGGAGAGGCAAATGAGGGAAAGGGAAAGCTAGGGTTGGCAGGGGAGCGGTGAGTGGAGGGGAGGGCTCAAGGCGTCGAGGGGACGTCGCCCTTATCCCCTCCCCGACGGGGACGGCGACAGGGTTCGGTGGCGACCGGCGAGCGCGGTCGCTGGGTGGGGTGAACAGAGAAGAGGGAGGCGACCGGGGGAGGTGGGCTGCTGGGTTGGGCCGCCCAGATGACTAAGGCCCAGGGGGTCAGGGGGTTTTCTTTTTCATTTATTTCTTTTCCTTTTATGTTTTATTTAACTTTAGTATTTATACAATACAAAAGTTGTATCAAAAATAGTATTAATAAATATGCCACTGCCACGATTAATTTATGATTAATTTGGCCCCTAAAACAATTTAGTTTGAAAATGTTTAGTATTTTAGAAGCATTTAAATAATTGTTCTTGCTGAGTTTTATTCATTTTAGAGTATTTAAACATTTTATAAAAGTGGGGTTTTTCCACCATAATTACCTATGCAATATTTGGTTCACTCCGAACACTTTAGTTTTAATATTTAAAAACTTTTATTGTTTGCTTGATTTTGAATTCGAATTTGAATCGGTTTCGAACTAACGCGAGATTAGCAACAGTAATCGAAGTGACGTGGCATCGTTAGCAGAGAATTACTGTAGCTTAATTATCCGGGCGTCACAATTCTCCTCCACTACAAGAAATCTCGTCCCGAGATTTAGGAGGTGGTGTAAGGGGGAAATTTGTGGTTGTGAAATTCTAACGGATCTTCTCGGTCTTGGTTGATCTTCTCGAAGAGGTTGATCTATTACATTAATGTCTTCATTTCTCTTCTTCGGGTCATCATGATGAAGTCGGCATCCTTTCTTCGAGAACTCCATCGTACTTACGAAAGAATAAAGGGCGGTTATTCCGGTAGAATGGACCTCTGCAAGGTTGACTATCTGGTCGATAGCATCGGGGAAGGTGGCAAAAAATTAACCCTCGAATTGAAACTTAAGAAATTATCGAGAGCAAAGCAAGGTGCAAAATAGAAGTTTCAAGCGGGCAGGCAATCGTTCGGTTCCTGAAACAAGGCGTGATAGGGGTTCAAAGCAACGGGAATAGGTATTGTGTCTGATACCAGAATTGATGATCTCATTGGAAGGTGGCTCATGAATTACATACGAGACCACGCGCGAGGAATAACTTTAGGAACAGGGTGTACAGGAGAGTCAGGTTTCGATCCTGGGACTTGTGGGTTATGGGCCCACCATGTGGGTTAAAAGTAGGAAGAGCGAGGACGTCTTGCACGATCATGTAAGTAAGGCTTGTCAGAGGGTAGCCTGTCAGTTATGTTGGCAACAACGTCGGTACCAAGGGCGAGGGACGTAGAGAACCCTTTTCCTGCTCATTGAACGAGGCAGACCATTAGGCAAAGTTCTCGTCCATCGGTGGATACTGGAATGTCATCAACAATAGTAACAGGTTCTTACTAACAGAGTTGTACACCGAGGTGCTTACAAAAGCAGGAGAATATTATGCTTAGATCATATAGATCACAAGAAAGATTAAACCAAACAATGGAAAGGAAAACATATGTATCGGATTAAACAGAACAATGGAAAGGAAAATGTGTTTAAACACATATTTTAGGGGTATATCCTTCCCAAGGACAAGCAAAGCATGATTTCCTTGACATGATATAATGTAGAAAACCCTTTAGGTAAGGGGGGGGGGGGATTTCATGACATTACCCATACAACAGTGTTTGGATAATTGAGAAGAAACATTTAGCATTGGGATTCAAATGTTCTTTGAAAATTGGAGTACCACAGACATGCTTCGAGATATCATTGACATGGTCTTCAAGCAAAGGTCGGACTTGGATATACAAAGGATTCATCAGGATCAACTTATTGAATTAGTCTTACAATTTCCTCATGGAAGAATGGATAGCATTGATGAAAAGGAAGAACTATAACAATAGGTCCTCCGGCCAGGTGAGGTAGGCATGACATCACCTTATCGGGTCAAATACTAATGTTATAACTCTTGGAAATATGCCCCAGCCATTATATCTGACCGAGATTCAGATATGACTGGTGTCAGGATACCTCAGACTTGGGATGCCTAAGAAGAAGAGGTGCAACACAAATTGACGAGATGACAATGTAAGATTCTCGGGAAATGAACTAAGGAAATGAGTTCCAAAATAAGAGTTCATCATTAAACCAAGGAGAGGACGAGGAGGTGGCTGATGAACTTAATGACAATTCAATGAGATTTTCAAAAGATGGTTTTCCACAACAAGGAGATAACACTGGACAGATCAAATGATATAATGAGGTATGCTCAAGGAAAGCATACACCGTTAAACATTGGTTGAAAAGTGCACCCAAAATATGGGCTTAGGTAGCATGATCAATGTTAGAATGGTGATTCGATAACCAATGGTCTAAGAATGAAATATTGACCATTAACTTCAAAGCAATAGGGTTGCTAGAAGTTTAAAATTTACACATCACAGACCATTTGTCGGTATTCCGGTTAGAAACAACACGAGGACCAAGAAAGAATGGTGATGTTAATAAGTATCACTTGTATCAAGAATTCTTAAGGGTGGTGAATTTCTCACGACATTCTTGACATAAAAGATGGTAGTACTCCAAGGTAAAGAACAAATTCTGGATAGCAAGGAGCTCCATAACATGAACAAGTTTGTGTTGGAGGGAAGGCAATAAAGTGGTCAATGATAACACAAATCATCGAGGGAAAGGAGGGTACTTCTCATCATGAATTCAATTGATATCTTGGAAGGGGTCAAAATGTTGATGATGATCACGACACATTTGTCGAGAGGTTTCAAGAAGATGTAACCGATCGGCGATGACATCAAGTCAACGGAATGATGAAGCGAGAAGTTATCGAAACCATAGGTACGACACAAACTTGAAATCAAGCTTGATGTTCAAGGAGAAATGATATGATGAGGAATTTCGACGTAAGATTAGCTCATTGTTGAAAATCGTGTGCTGAGAAGAAGGACCAGGTAGCACAATTAAAAATTTAGCACGATAATGATATAGCCGATCAGGCTAGGAATGACGTGATTGTGTACAAACTCGTAAGTAAAGAAGATTACTAAAAGTTGTTGAACCGCAGTGCGGACTTGGTTCAGTTATCGGTGTCTAT
Organism: Triticum urartu; assembly: GCF_056163025.1. Taxonomy (NCBI): domain Eukaryota; kingdom Viridiplantae; phylum Streptophyta; class Magnoliopsida; order Poales; family Poaceae; genus Triticum; species Triticum urartu. The sequence continues at coordinate 688,778,710 of NC_141874.1, read as the reverse complement.
GAGTGTTTAATAACTCAGAGCCCATGAAAAAAATGGAATCAGTGAGAATGTAGTACTTGATGAAGAACTCATAAGAAGTTATGCGGTTCTATGAATCTCGAGATACCAGGGGGTAATACTCGACGACAGGTCAAAGTAGAGGTTGGACTAGGGTATTGCCCTGTAGAAGACAAGTGCTTAAACTTGTTCGAGAAATGGGATCAAAGAAGAACAATATGGTCAGATACCACGATCATAAATGATTGAACCACATATACAAGATGAACTTATAACAAGGGGGTAATTATATTTACGAGCAGCTTCCATGATAAGGTATACATCGTGTCCATGGGCATGAACACAGGGTTCAAGGTCGACTCCCACTTGTTCAACGCATAACCAGTCATTCACCTCTCGTATTTCGAAAATGACACTAGTTGTTGAATTTTTTACCTGGTGCAATACCAGATAAGTATGACCAGTGAAATCTTTCGGGTTCACACGGATTAGGGAAGGCATAGGTTCAACCCATCAGGGCATATTAGGAACATATACCACAAACTTCGGAGTAAATAATACAAGCTCGAAAGTAGGGCATGGTTCACAAAGCAGAGGATACAATGTACCAAAGGCATTACATACCCATGGAAAGGCTCACAAGGTTATTCAATATGAAGGACGTTGTTGGATAAAATCTGACAAAGGGTCTGGTGGTCCACAAGGGATCCAATTTGAGCATTGGTATTCAACCAGAGGAAGAAAGAATGCAAGGAGATAAGATTATAGAAACAGCTGACTAACTCAAGGCTCAAATGCAAAAGGAATAATGAATTCCAAGACAAGGGATCAGAAGCAATGCTCTGATTAGGGATGGATAAGTTGAATAGCCTTAGGGTTATAATCGATGGCAATTTGATTGGTCGAGATCCAGCTCATGTTTAAAATGATGTCTGAGCCGGAAGGATGAATTCTAGGATCTGATTAAGGATTGCGAGCATTCGCAACATATCGAATCAAGTGACTTGAAATGATAGTGACAGAGGATGTCAACAGAGATTACTAGAAGTATGGAATTAACCATAATGCAGGAATGCAAGGAAATTAAGGGATCTTCAGAAAATTGAATGGTATTGCGAGTACTTTTATGAAACACATGAATAGCTAGGGATGAGCGGATACTCGGCAAGTGCGAGGAATTATCCGTAGGGGTATTTATGTGGCAAGGAACTGCAAGGCAGTAGGCACAAAGTATACCCAAAACAACAGAGAGAATTTCAGTGCGTCTTGTAATAACAAGATCAACGGGGAATGATTGTATGAATGGCAACTGTATGTGGCTATCCATAGGGGTATATCGATGAGAGGGAATTTGCAAAGGCGGTGGGCACAAGTGTCTCGAGAGAACATCGGAGATTATCCTCGGAATCTTCTGGTGCAGCAGACGATCATCTGTAATAAGGGGCTCTCCGGGAGAAAGTTGTTACGAGATCCTAATGTTAGATTTAGCAAAATTCATTTACCCCGAAAAGAAGAGAGAAATAGAGTCCCAGAGTAAGGATCGAGGAGTAAAAGATCCTTATATTACCCAGATGGCGACGTGGGCCCGTAAGGCACACAACCATGTTAGTAAAAGTTTTTGCAATGTCTAGACTCAACTTCAGCCAAGGAGTGTGGAAGGAGGATTCCTACAGGCAGTCGGCTCTGATACCAACTTGTGACGCCCCCAATTCGACCATACACTAATCATACACGCAAACGTGTATGATCAAGATCAGGGACTCACAGGAAGATATCACAACACAACTCTACAAATAAAATAAGTCATACAAGCATCATATTACAAGCCAGGGGCCTCAATGGCTCGAATACAAGAGCTCAATCATAGATGAGTCAGCGGAAGCAACAATATCTGAGTACAGACATAAGTTAAACAAGTTTGCCATAAGAAGGCTAGCACAAACTGGGATACAGATCGAAAGAGGAGCATGCCTCCTGCCTGGGATCCTTCTAAACTACTCCTGGTCGCCGTCAGCGGGCTGCACGTAGTAGTAGGCACCTCCCGAGTAGTAGTAGTCGTCATCGACAGTGGCGTCTGGCTCCTGGGCTCCATCGTCTGGTCGCAGCAAACGGGTATAGGAAAGGGGAAAAGGGGGAGAAACGCAACCGTGAGTACTCATCCCAAAGTACTCGCAAGCAAGGAGCTACACTACATATGTATGCATTGGTATCAAATGGATTAAGGGTATCATATGTGGACTGAACTGCAGAATGCTGGAATAAGAGGGGGATAGCTAGTCCTTTCGAAGACTACGCTTCTGGCCACCTCCATCTTGCAGCATGTAGAAGAGAGTAGATGGTAAGTTCACCAAGTAGCATCGTGTAGCATAATCCTAACCGATGATCCTCCCCTCGTCGCCCTGTGAGAGAGCGATCACCGGTTGTATCTGGCACTTGGAAGGGTGTGTTTTATTAAGTATCCGGTTCTAGTTTCCATAAGGTCAAGGTACAACTCCAAGTCATCTTGTTACCGAAGATCACGGCTATTCGAATAGATTAACTTCCCTGCAGGGGTGCACCACATAACCCAACACGCTCGATCCCATTTGGCCGGACACACTTTCCTAGGTCATGCCCGGCCTCGGAAGATCAACACGTCGCAGCCCTACCTAGGCACAACAGAGAGGTCAGCACGCCGGTCTAAATCCTATGGTGCAGGGGTCTGGGCCCATCGCCCTTTGCACACCTGCATGTTGCGAACGCGGCCGGAAGCAGACCTAGCCTAGCAGGCGTTCCAGTCCAATCCGGCGTGCGCCGCTCAGTCGCTGACGTCATGAAGGCTTCGGCTGATACCACGACGTCGAGTGCCCATAACTGTCCCCGCGTAGATGGTTAGTGCGTATAGGCCAGTAGCCAGACTCAGATCAAATACCAAGATCTCGTTAAACGTGTTATCTTGAAATAACCGCGAACGCCGACCAGGGCCAGGCCCACCTCTCTCCTAGGTGGTCTCAACCTGCCATGTCGCTTCGCCACAAAGATCCACACAGAGGGCTGTCGGGAAAGTATCTCCTTCCAGCCCCCAATCCGTGAATCAACCGCGGGTACTCCTTGAGCCAACCCGACTTTAGTCATCACATGTATCATGTATAAAGTATATAGCATATACCCGTGATCACCTCCCGAGTGATCACGGCCCGATAGTATAGCATGGCAGACGGACAAGAATGTAGGGCCACTGATGATAAACTAGCATCCTATACTAAGCATTAGGATTGTAATTAAAGGTAACAACAGTAGTAGCAAGGACAAGATATGCATCAGGATAGGATTAACGGAAAGCAGTAGCATGCTACACTACTCTAATGCAAGCAGTATAGAGGAGAGTAGGCGATATCTGGTGATTAGGGGGGGCTTGCCTGGTTGCTCTGGCAAGAGAGAGGGGTCGACAACTCCGTAGTCGTACTGGGTAGCAGCGGCGTCGGTCTCGGTGTCTAGCGAGAGAAGAGGGGGAAGAAACAATAAATATAATGCAAACAAATGCATGGCGATGCATGACATGGCAAGTAGCAGTGCTAGGGGTGCCCTAACGCGGTATGTGGTGATACCGGTGAAGGGGGGAAACATCCGGGAAAATATCCCCGGTGTTTTGCGTTTTTGGACAAATGAATCGGAGGGGGAAAGTTGCGTGTTCTCTATGCTAGGGATGCGTGACGGACGAACGGGCTGCGTATTCGAGTTCGTCTCGTCGTTTTGAGCAACTTTCATGTACAAAGTTTTCCCATCGGAGTTACGGATTATTTTCTATGAATTTTTTAAAGGTTTAAACATTTTCTGGAATTAAATAAATTAACAGAAATGGAATATGACGTCAGCATGGCGTATGAGTGACGTCAGCAGCCAACAGCTCGGTTAACTGGTCAAATTGTCATGGGGGACCCACCTGTCATAGACAACGGGTTAAACAGGGTTCAAGCTAATCTAAATTTAGTTAGTAAAACTACTGGGCCCACCTATCAGTGTCTAATTTAGGTTAACTAAACTAATTTAATTAATTCCTGTTAATTAGGGGAGGGCCCCACTGGTCAGTGGCTCGGGGTTGCCCAGTCAGCAGGGTTGACTAGTCAACCCAGTCAACTAGTGTCCCTGGGCCCCACTGGCAGTGACACAAAGGCGGGGCCCACTGCGCCACATCTGCGTCGGCCCCGGAGACAACTCCGGTGACCAAAAGCGCGGCGGAGCGGCTCGGGACTTCGCCGGAAATGCGCTACGGGGCACTGTTTGGTCCGTGTGATAGCATGTTCGAAAGCGAAGGCAAAGCCGCGTCGTTTTGGGGCTACAGCATGGCTGGAGCGGGGGTGCAATGACGGCGGCGACCTCAACGGCAGAGGTCGAAGCTCGGGCACGAGTGGAATCGGGCTAGGAGCACGGGCGGAGGCGGGGCGAGGTGCGCTGGGCTACTTGAAGCGTGCTGGGCACGGTGCCGTGCTCGACAGAGCTCGACGACGAGCATGGCCACGGCGGCTATGGAGCGAGGCGGCGGCGAGCTACGACGGTAGCGGCAAGCAAGCTAGAGAGTGAGGCGGCCTACGCGAGAGAGGGGAGAGGGGAAAGGAAGAGGAGCTCACATCGCTCCTGCAGATGCGCGAAGTGGGCTCAGGGGAGGATTGGAGTTGCCGGAGTTCGACAGCGAGGGCGGCAGTGCCCGAGGTGGAAGACGACGGGGATCCGGGGCTGCAGCGCCTCCCAGCTCGCGCTACTGGCCGTAGTCGACGTAGGTGAAGACGGCGGTACTCCTCGACGTCTTCGCGTAGCTCGGGGAGGTCGTCGGCCACGACCACGGCGAGGCGACAGCGGCGGTCGCATCGGGTGCGAGTGAATCTGAGAGGAGGAGAGGCAAACGAGGGAAAGGGAAAGCTAGGGTTGGCAGGGGGAGCGGTGAGTGGAGGGGAGGGCTCGAGGCGTCGAGGGGACGTCGCCCTTATCCCCTCCCCGACGGGGACGGCGACAGGGTTCGGTGGCGACCGGCGAGCGCGGTCGCTGGGTCGGGTGAAAAGAGAAGAGGGAGGCGACCGAGGGAGGTGGGCTGCTGGGTTGGGCCGCCCAGATGACTAAGGCCCAGGGGGGTCAGGGGGTTTTCTTTTTCTTTTATTTCTTTTCCTTTTATGTTTTATTTAACTTTAGTATTTATACAATACAAAAGTTGTATCAAAAATAGTATTAATAAATATGCCACTCCCACGATTAATTTTTGATTAATTTGGCCCCTAAAACAATTTAGTTTGAAAATGTTTAGTATTTTAGAAGCATTTAAATAATTGTTCTTGCTAAGTTTTATTCATTTTAGAGTATTTAAACATTTTATAAAAGTGGGGTTTCTCCACCATAATTACCTATGCAATATTTGGTTCACTCCGAACACTTTAGTTTGAATATTTGAAATTTTTTATTGTTTGCTTGATTTTGAATTCGAATTTGAATCGGTTTCAAACTAACGCGAGATTAGCAACAGTAATCGAAGTGACGTGGCATCGTTAGCAGAGAATTACTGTAGCTTAATTATCCGGGCGTCACACACTAGTAGAAAAAGGGTCAAACGTGAAGCACATTAGTGCCGGTTTGAATTAGAGCCGGCACTAATGTGTACATTAGTGCCGGTTCGTGGCGGCGATCAATAGTACCGGTTCGTGGCGAACCTTTAGTACCGGTTCATGCCACGAACCGGTACTAAAGAGGCTGCATTAGCCTGCGGTCAGGCTATGGCCCCACCATCACCATTTAGTGCCGGTTCTTACCACGAACCGGTACTAATGAGTTTATGGCAAGCTGTTTTTAGTCCCACCTCGCCAAGAGAGAGGCAGTATGAGCGGTTTATAAGCCGTGAGTGCACAAACAATGATGAAGAGTTGCAATGCTCACCTACATGTTGATTAGCTTCAAGCCTTGCGGAATAGCATAGATTGCACTGAGCTATGTGCAGTGCAGTCTACACTATTCCGAATGGCTTGAAGCAAATTAACCAGCATTGCACCTCTTTTTTATTTTTAATAACTTATTTAAACTCAGGACTTCTTTTGTGTTCAGTATGCAGCATTTAAAGCGACGTCATCAATTTCCAACATGTTCTGACATCATTTGTTGTTTTTCGGTCATTTACCTAATTGTTTAGAGAGCTAAATGACCGTGAAATTGAAAATCACTACAAAATGAATCCTGAAAATGTTGATACTTGGCATGGTATCATCATATCACTCGCATAGCATGAGCGAAAGAGTAGAGAGGGTCACGGCAAAAACTGGACGCACTTCGTGTACAAACTGGACAAACTCTTTCCGAGTATCAGGGTTTCAGAGTCCGGAGTGGGTACTAATGTGCATCCCACCAATCAGGAAGAATCACACGGATCGTGTGTTTCTTTCTAGCTCTTGCGAGTCGTTGGATCAAGGGTGTGTTTCTTCCTAGCTCATGTGAGTCGTTGGATCGAAACTACCACAATCACTTTGTGAGCCAGACGACCCTATATATAGCTAGCCCACCTCTCGCCTTCCCTGCATAAGTCTTTCAGTTCATCGACTACATACATCTACCAGTTCATTGACTGCATACATCTACCAGTTCATCGACTGAATACAAATCATTCGGATTCGCCATCATACGTCCAACCGTGCATTTGATATGCATATATATGCATCACGAGCCACGGTTGGGCTGTATGATGGCGATACCGATTGGTTTGTTCTAGATCCGACATAAAAGGTTTGATACAACTTCTTTTTTGTGACATAAGAGCTATCTCTCCTTCTACCTATTTTAGTTACACAACTACCTATTTGTGCCAAATTTTCACTTTTGCTGTTGCTCTTGCATCATAAGCATCCATGTTAACTGGACTTACGAGTAATGCAATTTAACCAAACTATCTTGTGATCTTCGCCAAGAGAGAGGCAGTATGAGCGGTTTATAAGCCGTGAGTGCACAGACAATGACGAAGAGTTGCAATGCTCACCTACATGTTGATTAGCTTCAAGCCTTGCGGAATAGCATAGATTGCACTGAGCTATGTGCAGTGCAGTCTACACTATTCCGAATGGCTTGAAGCAAATTAACCAGCATTGCACCTCTTTTTTATTTTTAATAACTTATTTAAACTCCGGACTTCTTTTGTGTTCAGTATGCAGCATTTAAAGCGGCGTCATCAATTTCGAACATGTTCTGACATCATTTGTTGTTTTTCGGTCATTTACCTAATTGTTTAGAGAGCTAAATGACCGTGACATTGAAAATCACTACAAAATGAATCCTGAAAATGTTGAAACTTGGCATGGTATCATCATATCACCCGAAAGAGTAGAGAGGGTCACGGAAAAAACTGTACGCACTTCGTGTACAAATCGGACAAACTCTTTCCGAGTATCAGGGTTTCGGACTATACACAAATAAATAATGCAGAAAATAAAAAACCATACAAAAAATTACTCAAAAATAAATAGAAGAAAATAAATAATGCAGAAAAGAAAAAACTATATAAAAACTACTCAAAAATAAATAAAAGAAAATAAGTAATGCAGAAAAGAAAAAAAATATATAGCAAATTTGTTGGCACACTGCCCTGTGGGTCTACCAGACCTAGGGTGTGCAAATGCAGGCCCAGGAGGGCCAGCAGACCCACAAAGCAGCGTGCCCTAATTAATTAGGCCCAGAAGCCTGCTATATAGAGGAGTTCGAACAGGTAGCCGCGGTTGGGTTTATAAACCAGTGCGGCTGCCCTTTGCCGGGCGAGGTGGGACTAAACTTTGGGGTGGCCGCGCAAGGCCTTTAGTACCGGTTGGTGGCTCCAACCGGTACTAAAGGCCCCCCCTTTAGTACCGGTTGGAACCACCAACCGGTACTAAAGGCCTGCTCTTCCCGCCTCTTTGCCTGGCCAAAGTAGGCCTTTAGTACCGGTTGGTGGCTCCAACCGGTACTAAAGGCTCACCCTATATATACAGCACTTACGAAATTTCAGTTACATCTCCCCACTTCTTTCGTCAACCTCTCGCGCGCCGCTCCCGTCGTCGCCGCCCGTCGCCCGTCGTCGTCGTCGTCCCCGCCGCCGCCCTGAACGCCGCGCGCCGCCGTCCATCGTCGTCCCGCGACGCGGTCCCGTCGTGGTCCCGCGCCGCCGTCCGTACGTATCTCGCTCTCTCCTCGCGCGTACCCGGCCGCCGCGCCGCGCGCCGTCCGCCCCGAACGCCGCGCGCCGCCGTCCGTCCCCGCCGCCACCCCGAACGCCGGCGCCCCCGCCCCGTACGCCGGCGCCCCCGCTCGTACGTACGGGGCGGAGCGCATGCACACACACACACATGCATATACCACACACGCATACACACACATACACACATACGTACACACATATACGTATACACACACATACACACACATTTTTTTTCTTCTTATTTTTTGTTTTTCAGAAAAGTTAATTAGATGATCGAATGTTAGATTAATGTCGAATGTTAGATGAATTAGCTAGATAGAAAAATTGTCGAACTAGAGATTAGAACTAGTTGAATAATTAATATAACTAGTTTATTTTTAGTAAGAAAATTTAGGTATATGAGATTTGAACTAGTTGAATAATTAATATAACTAGTTTATTTTTAGTAAGAAAATTTAGGTATATGAGATTTGAACTAGTTCAATAATTAATATAACTAGTTTATTTTTAGTAAGAAAATTTAGGTATATGAGATTTGAACTAGTTCAATAATTAATATAACTAGTTTATTTTTAGTAAGAAAATTTAGGTATATGAGATTTGAACTAGTTCAATAATTAATATAACTAGTTTATTTTTAGTAAGAAAAATTTAGGTATATGAGATTTGAACTAGTTCAATAATTAATATAACTAGTTTATTTTTAGTAAGAAAAATTTAGGTATATGAGATTTGAACTAGTTCAATAATTAATATAACTAGTTTATTTTTAGTAAGAAAAATTTAGGTATCTGAGATTTGATGATCTAATTAAAATATTATTTGTTAATGAGTTTTTCTGTTTATTTAATTTTTTATATATTTTGAGTTTATATAAATGTTAGATTAATGTCGAATGTTAGATGAATTAGATAGAAAAGTTAAATATATAGTAATGTCAATTGAATATATAGTTAGATATATTAATGTCAAATGTTAGATGAATATATATTTGGCTAGATATAGGTGTTTAATGTTTCACCTATATGAACATAGGAAATGTCATCTGACGACGAAAACGATTTTATTTTGTGCGAACACTGTGAAGACCAGCGCGGCCTGTGCGACCAAAATTTCCTTGTTGATGGTAGGCGCTTCAGCATCAAGCTGGATGAGACATTCGAAGTTGATACAGTAAGTCACTTTGTCAATTATTATTTGAATGCAAAACTTATGCTTCATTTGCTTCAACTTATAATTTTAAATTTTCACTATTCTACTATAGCGCATCCCCTGCCATGCAAGAATTTTTGTCTTGGATAAGATAGGTTTTAGTGCTATAGATGATATGGAGGTAAAGAGAGTTTACTTGAAGACGGAGCATGGGTATACTTTCAACGTCAAATTATATAATGGAGACACATACACCCATTTTGAATGCAAAACTTGGCAAGCACTATGCAAGGCTTATGCATTTGAGCCTGATATGGTTATCACCTTTGATATTCGTCCGGAAGATGATATTGAAGGTAATATAGACATCTGGGTCGATGTGCAAACGCCTCCAGTTCTACCATTTGGTGAGTTTTTCTCAACCATGCATGCATATGTTTATGTCTTTCATACAGTTTATTCAAAAATAGTTGACAACTAATTTGTATTGTCAGCTTATTTCGGTTCAAGCAAACATGTCCGGCGCTTGGTAGACAGGACCTACTACTGCCCCGAGGCTCAACTAAACTGCGAGGAGATAAGTCATTATGTTTCATGGCTTGAGGATCTTAATACTGTCAAGACAATTTTTTTCCTAAACTTAGAAATGTTAGTACTCAATACGTGCGACCAATGGTGATCGTATTGAACTACGGTCACATCTATAATCAAAAGATGGTAAGATTTTAAATATTTGTCCTTAATTAGTGCATCTTTTGCATACATTATTTTTGAAGCTAAACTTTCATTGCTTAGTATATTAATTACTATACGATGTTGTTCAACAGGGACTTCCGATGACAGTTGTGCCTCAGTGGATCGAGACAAAAGGTCGCATGTCAATGGTTAGCTTACGACCAAGATTTCCTACATTGCACATGAGTGCATTCAGGATTTCTGAAAGCGAAGAATGCTTAATAGTGAAAGATTGGAGCAAAATTGTTAACGATCGCAGAGAAGTACTAGGGGGCAGTAAGGTGAAGCGCAACCCAAGATTAGGAGACAGATTCATCTGCATGCTCTAGTATGATGAATCAGGAGAGCTATACATGTTCTATGCTATTCTACCTGAGAGGGAGCAGCAAGATCAGTAGCTACTAGTTCATGCTCTTAATTAGTACTTGTCTCATGTCCGTGTCCTGAACTTCGATCTTGGTGACGATTATGATATCTTTGCTTCTGTTACAAAGTGAATGTTTCCTCTTTAAGCTAGCCAGCGTTGATGATGATTAGATAGCTAGCGCGGTAATGACTATGATGATTAAATAGTGGTAATTAGACGACTACGATGATTTTTAGCTAGCTAGAGTTTATTTATTTATTAATATGCGATGATGATGATGATGATGACTACAACTCATTATAATGTAAAACAATCCTAAATTAAATTGATAACACAAATTTAATTGAAAAATACAAAATAAAACAAAAAACCACAACCATTTAGTACCGGTTGGTGTTACCAACCGGTACTAAAGGGCTCCCGGCCCCCGGAGCTGGCTCGTGCCACGTGGTTCCCCTTTAGCACCGGTTCGTGCTGAACCGGTACTAAAGGGGGGGCCTTTAGTGCCGAAACGTTAGTGCCGGTTCCATAACCGGCACTAAAGTCCCTTACAAACCGGTGCTAATGGCCCGTTTTCTACTAGTGACAGTCATCGAGTTAAACGTGTGAAGAACTCGGAGGTGCCGTGGGTTCGGTACTTGATCAGTCGAATCGTGAAGACGTACGACTACATCAACCGCGTTATGCTAACGCTTCCGCGTTCGGTCTACGAGGGTACGTGGACACACTCTCCCGTCTCGTTGCTATGCATCACCATGATCTTGCGTGTGCGTAGGAAATTTTTGAAATTACTACGTTCCCCAACTGTGGCATCCGAGCCTAGGTTTTATGCGTTGATGTTATGCATGAGTAGAACACAAGTGAGTTGTGGGCGATATAAGTCATACTGCTTACCAGCATGTCATACTTTGGTTCAGCGGTATTGTTGGATGAAGCGGCCCGGACCGACATTACGCGTACGCTTACGCGAGACTGGTTCTACCGACGTGCTTTGCACACAGGTGGCTGGCGGGTGTCAGTTTCTCCAACTTTAGTTGAACCAAGTGTGGCTACGCCCGGTCCTTGCGAAGGTTAAAACAACACCAACTTGACAAACTATCGTTGTGGTTTTGATGCGTAGGTAAGAACGGTTCTGGCTAAGCCCGTAGCAGCCACGTAAAACTTGCAACAACAAAGTAGAGGACGTGTAACTTGTTTTTGCAGGGCATGTTGTGATGTGATATGGTCAAGACATGATGCTAAATTTTATTGTATGAGATGATCATGTTTTGTAACCGAGTTATCGGCAACTGGCAGGAGCCATATGGTTGTCGCTTTATTGTATGCAATGCAATTGCGCTGTAATGCTTTACTTTATCACTAAGCGGTAGCGATAGTCGTGGAAGCATAAAATTGGTGAGACGACAATGATGCTACGATGGTGATAAAGGTGTCGTTCTGGTGACGATGGTGATCATGATGGTGCTTCGGAGATGGAGATCACAAGCACAAGATAATGATGGCCATATCATATCACTTATGTTGATTTCATGTGATGTTTATCTTTTATGCATCTTATTTTGCTTAGTTCGACGGTAGCTTTATAAGATGACCTCTCACTAAATTTCAAGATAAAAAGTGTTCTCCCTGAGTATGCACCGTTGCCAAAGTTCGTCGTGCCCAGACACCACGTGATGATCGGGTGTCATAAGCTCTACGTCCATCTACAACGGGTGCAAGCCAGTTTTGCACACGCAGAATACTCAGGTTAAACTTGATGAGCCTAGCATATGCAGATATGGCCTCGGAACACTGAGACCGAAAGGTCGAGCATAAATCATATAGTAGATATGATCAACATATTGATGTTCACCATTGAAAGCTACTCCATTTCACGTGATGATCAGCTATGGTTTAGTTGATTTGGATCACGTGATCACTTAGAAGATTAGAGCGATGTCTTTCTAACTGGGAGTTCTTAAGTAATATGATTAATTGAACTTAAATTTATCATGAACTTAGTCCTGCTAGTATTAGCATATCTATGTTGTAGATCAATAGCTCACGTTTAGCTCCCCTGTTTTATTTTTGATATGTTTCTAGAGAAAACTAAGTTGAAAGATGTTAGTAGCAATGATGCGGATTGGATCCGTGATCTGAGGTTTATCCTCATTGCTGCACAGAAGAATTATGTCCTTAATGCACCGCTACGTGACAGACCTATTGCAGGAGCAGATGCAGATGTCATGAACGTTTGGCTAGCTCAATATGATGACTACTTGATAGTTTAGTGCACCATGCTTAACAGCTTAGAATCGGGACTTCAAAGACATTTTGAACGTCATGGATCATATGGATGTTCCAGGAGTTGAAGTTAATATTTCAAGCAAATACCCGAGTTGAGAGATATGAAGTCTCCAACAAGTTCTATAGCTAAAAGATGGAGGAGAATAGCTCAAGCACTGAGCATGTGTTCAGATTGTCTGGGTACTACAATCACTTGAATCAAGTGGGAGTTAATCTTCCAGATAAAATAGTGATTGACAGAATTCTCTAGTCACCATCACCAAGTTAGTAGAACTTCGTGATGAACTATAGTATGCAAGGGATGATGAAAACGATTCCCGAGCTTTTCATGATGATGAAATTGATGAAGGTAGAAATCAATAAAGAGCATCAAGTGTTGATGATTAACAAGACCACTAGTTTCAAGAAAAGGGCAAAGGGAAAGAAAGGGAACTTCAAGAAGAATGGCAAGCAAGTTGCTGCTCAAGTGAAGAAGCCCAAGTCTGGTCCTAAGCCTGAGACTAAGTGCTTCTACTGCAAAGGGACTGGTCACTAGAAGCGGAACTACCCCAAGTAATTGGCGGATAAGAAGGATGGCAAAGTGAACATAGGTATATTTGATATACATGTTATTGATGTGTACTTTACTAGTGTTTATAGAAACCCCTCAGTATTTGATACTAGTCAAGTTGCTAAGAATAGTAACTCGAAACGGGAGTTGCAGAATGAACAGAGACTAGTTAAGGGTGAAGTGACGATGTGTGTTGGAAGTGGTTCCAAGATTGATATGATCATCATCGCACACTCCCTATACTTTCGGGATTAGTGTTGAACCTAAATAAGTGTTATTTGGTGTTTGGGTTGAGCATGAATATGATTTGATCATGTTTATTGCAATACGGTTATTCATTTAAGTAAGAGAATAAATTGTTGTTCTGTTTACATGAATAAAACCTTCTATGGTCATACACCCAATGAAAATGGTTTGTTGGATCTCGATTGTGGTGATACACATTCTCATAATATTGAAGCCAAAAGATGCAAAGTTAATAATGATAGTGCAACTTATTTGTGGCACTGCCGTTTAGGTCATATTGGTGTAAAGCGCATGAAGAAAATCCATGCTGATGGGCTTTTGGAATCACTTGATTATGAATCATTTTGATGCTTGCGAACCATGCCTCATGGGCAAGATGACTAAGACTCCATTCTCTGGAACAATGGAGCGAGCAACTGACATATTGGAAATAATACATACTGATGTATGCAGTCCAATGAGTGTTGAGGCTCGCGGCGGGTATCATTATTTTCTGACATTCACAGATGATTTGAGCAGATATGGGTATATCTACTTGTTGAAACATAAGTCTGAAACATTTGAAAAGTTCAAAGAACTTCAGAGTGAAGTGGAAAATCATCGTGACAAAAAAATAAAGTTTCTACGATCTGATCGCAGAGACAAATATTTGAGTTACGAGTTTGGTCTTCAATTAAAACAATGTGGAATAGTTTCACAAAATCATGCCACCTGGAACACCACAGCATAATGGTGTGTCTGAACGTCATAACCGTACTATTATTGGATATAGTGCAATTTATGATGTTTCTTACCGATTAATCACTATCGTTTTGGGGTTATGCGTTAGAGACAGCTGCATTCACGTTAAATAGGGCACCATCTAAATCCGTTGAGACGACACCGTATGAACTATGGTTTGGCAAGAAACCTAAGCTATCGTTTCTTAAAGTTTGAGGTTGCAATGCTTATGTGAAATTTTTTCAACCAGATAAGCTCAAAACCAAATCAGAGAAGTGAGTCTTCATAGGATACCCAAAAGAAAATGTTGGGTACACCTTCTATCACAGATCCGAAGGCAAGATATTCGTTGCTTTGAATGGATCCTTTCTAGAAAAGGAGTTTCTCTCGAAAGAAGTGAGTGGGAGGAAAGTAGAACTTGATGAGGTAACTGTACCTACTCCCTTATTGGAAAGTAGTTCATCACAGAAATCTTTTCCTGTGACTACTACACCGATTAGTGAGGAAGCTAATGATGGTGATCATGTAACTTCAGATCAAGTTACTACCGAACCTCGTAGGTAAACCAGAGTGAGATCCGCACCAGAGTGGTACGGTAATCCTATTCTAGAGGTCATGTTACTTGACCATGACGAGCCTACGAACTATGAGGAAGCGATGATGAGCCCAGATTCCGCAAGATGGCTTGAGGCCATGAAATCTGAGATGAGATCCATGTATGAGAACAAAGTATGGACTTTGATTGACTTTCCCAATGATCGGCGAGCCATTGAGATTAAATGGATCTTCAAGAGGAAGACGGACGCTGATAGTAGTGTTACTATCTACAAAGCTAGAATTGTCGCAAAAAGGTTTTCGACAAGTTCAAGGTGTTGACTACGATGAGAGTTTCTCACTCGTATCTATGCTTAAGTCTGTCCGAATCATGTTAGCAATTGCCGCATTTTATGAAATCTGGCAAATGGATAAACAAAACTGCATTCCTTAATGGATTTATTAAAGAAGAGTTGTATATGATGCAACCAGAAGGTTTTGTCAATCCTAAAGGTACTAACAAAATATGCAAGCTCCAGCGATCCATCTATGGACTGGTGCAAGCATCTCGGAGTTGGAATACACGCTTTGATAAGTTGATCAAATCATATAGTTTTATACAGATTTGTGGTGAAGCTTGTATTTACAAGAAAGTGAGTGGGAGCACTACAGCATTTCTGATAAGTATATGTGAATGACATATTGTTGATCGGAGATAATGTAGAATTATTCTACAAAGCATAAAGGAATGTTTGAAAGGAGTTTTTCAAAGAAAGACCTCGGTGAAGCTTCTTACATATTGAGCATCAAGATCTATAGAGATAGATCAATACGCTTGATAAGGTTTTTCAATGAGTACATACCTTGACAAGATTTTGAAGTAGTTCAAAATGGAACAATCAAAGAAGGAGTTCTTGCTTGTGTTACAAGGTGTGAAGTTGAGTAAGACTCAAAACCCGACCACGGCAGAAGATAGAGAGAGAATGAAAGTCATTCCCTATGCCTCAGCCATAGGTTCTATAAAGTATGCCATGCTGTGTACCAGACCTATTGTATACCCTACCCTGAGTTTGGCAAAGGAGTACAATAGTGATGTAGGAGTAGATCACTAGACATTGGTCAAAATTATCCTTAGTGGAATAAGGATATGTTTCTCGATTATGGAAGTGACAAAAGGTTCGTCGTAAAGGGTTACGTCGATGCAAATTTTGACACTGATCCAGATGACTCTAAATCTTGATCTGGATACATATTAAAAGTGAGAGCAATTAGCTAGAGTAGCTCTGTGCAGAGCATTGTTGACATAGAAATTTGCAAAATACTTACCGATCTGAATGTGGCAGACCCGTTGACTAAAATTCTCTCACAAGCAAAACATGATCACACCTCAGTACTCTTTGGGTGTTAATCACATAGCGATGTGAACTAGATTATTGACTCTAGTAAACCCTTTGGGTGTTGGTCACATGTCGATGTGAACTATGGGTGTTAATCACATGGTGATGTGAACTATTGATGTTAAATCACATGGCGATGTGGACTAGATTATTGACTCTAGTGCAAGTGGGAGACTGAAGGAAATATGCCCTAGAGGCAATGATAAAGTTATTATATATTTCCTTATATCATGATAAATGTTTATTATTCATGCTAGAATTGTATTAACCGGAAACATAATACATGTGTGAATATATAGACAAACAGAGTGTCACTAGTATGCCTCTACTTGACTAGCTCGTTGATCAAAGATGGTTATGTTTCCTAACCATAGACATGAGTTGTCATTTGATTAACGGGATCACATCATTAGGAGAATGATGTGATTGACTTGACTCATTCCGCTAGCATAGCACTTGATCGTTTAGTTTGTTGCTATTGCTTTCTTCATGACTTATACATGTTCCTATGACTATGAGATTATGCAACTCCCGTTTACCAGAGGAACACTTTGTGTGCTACCAAACGTCACAACGTAACTGGGTGATTATAAAGGTGCTCTACAGGTGTCTCTGAAGGTACTTGTTGGGTTGGCGTATTTCGAGATTAGGATTTGTCACTCCGATTGTCAGAGAGGTAGCTCTGGGCCCTCTCGGTAATGCACATCACCTAAAGCCTTGCAAGCATTGCAACTAATGAGTTAGTTGCGAGATGATGTATTACGGAACGAGTAAAGAGACTTGCCGGTAACGAGATTGAACTAGGTATTGAGATACCGACGATCGAATCTCGGGCAAGTAACATACCGATGACAAAGGGAACAATGTATGTTATTATGCGGTCTGACCAATAAAGATCTTCGTAGAATATGTGGGAGCCAATATGAGCATCCAGGTTCCGCTATTGGTTATTGACCGGAGACGTGTCTCGGTCATGTCTACATTGTTCTCGAACCCGCAGGGTCCGCACGCTTAAGGTTTCGATGACGGTTATATTATGAGTTTATTTTTTTTATGTACCGAAGGAGTTCGGAGTCCCGGATGAGATCGGGGACATGGAGGAGTCACGAAATGGTCGAGACGTAAAGATCGATATATTGGGCGACTATATTTGGACATCGGAAAGGTTCCGAGTGATTCGGGTATTTTCGGGAGTACCGGGGAGTTACGGGAATTCGTATTGGGCCTTAATGGGCCATACTGGAAAGGAGAGAAAGGCCTCAGAGGGTGGCCGCACCCCTCCCCATGGGCTGGTCCGAATTGGACTAGGGAGGGGGGCGCCCCCTTCCTTCCTTCTCCTTTTCCCTTCCCTTTCCTTCTCTCCTCCTCCTACTACTTGGAAGGGATCCTAGTTCTACTAGGAAAGGGGGAATCCTACTCCCGATGGGAGTAGGACTCCCCTAGGGCGCGCCATAGAGAGGGCCGGCCCCTCCCCTCCTCCACTCCTTTATATACGTGGCTAGGGGGCACCCCATAGTTACAACAATTGATCTCTTGATCTCTTAGCCGTGTGCGGTGCCCCCCTCCACCATAATCCACATCGATCATATCGTAGCGGTGCTTAGGCGAAGCCCTGCATCGGTAGAACATCATCATTGTCACCACGCCGTCGTGCTGACGAAACTCTCCCTCAACACTCGGCTGAATTGGAGTTCGATGGACGTCATCGAGTTGAACGTGTGCAGAACTCAGAGGTGTCGTGCGTTCGGTACTTGATCGGTCGAATCATGAAGACGTACGACTACATCAACCGCGTTGTGCTAACGCTTCCGCTTTCGGTCTACGAGGGTACGTGGACACACTCTCCCCTCTCGTTGCTATGCATCACCATGATCTTGCGTGTGCGTAGGAAATTTTTGAAATTACTACGTTCCCCAACAGCTAATATTTGCAACTCGAAAAAGGGACTACGGATTAAGCGAACAGTGGTAAAGGACGAGGTGACAATGCGCGTGGGAAACGGTTCCAAAGTCGATGTGATCGCGGTCGGCATGCTACCTCTACATCTACCTCCAGGATTAGTATTAGACCTAAATAATTGTTATTTGGTGCCAGCGTTGAGCATGAACATTATATCTGGATCTTGTTTGATGCGAGACAGTTATTCATTTAAATCAGAGAATAATGGTTGTTCTATTTATATGAGTAATATCCTTTATGGTCATGCACCCTTGAAGAGTGGTCTATTTTTGATGAATCTCGATAGTAGTGATACACATATTCATAATGTTGAAGCCAAAAGATGCAGAGTTGATAATGATAGTGCACTTATTTGTGGCACTGCCGTTTAGGTCATATCGGTATAAAGCGCATGAAGAAACTCCATACTGATGGACTTTTGGAACCACTTGATTATGAATCACTTGGTACTTGCGAACCGTGCCTCATGGACAAGATGACTAAAACGCCGTTCTCCGGTACTATGGAGAGAGCAACAGATTTGTTGGAAATCATACATACAGATGTATGTGGTCCGATGAATGTTGAGGCTCGTGGCGGATATTGTTATTTTCTCACCTTCACAGATGATTTAAGCAGATATGGGTATATCTACTTAATGAAGCATAAGTCTGAAACATTTGAAAAGTTCAAAGAATTTCAGAGTGAAGTTGAAAATCATCGTAACAAGAAAATAAAGTTTCTACGATCTGATCGTGGAGGAGAATATTTGAGTTACGAGTTTGGTCTACATTTGAAACAATGCGGAATAGTTTCGCAACTCACGCCACCCGGAACACCACAGCGTAATGGTGTGTCCGAACGTCGTAATCGTACTTTACTAGGTATGGTGCGATCTATGATGTCTCTTACAGATTTACCGCTATCGTTTTGGGGTTATGCTTTAGAGACGGCCGCATTCACGTTAAATAGGGCACCATCAAAATCCGTCGAGACGACGCCTTATGAACTATGGTTTGGCAAGAAACCAAAGTTATCGTTTTCTGAAAGTTTGGGGCTGCGATGCTTATGTGAAAAAGCTTCAACCTGATAAGCTCGAACCCAAATCGGAGAAATGTGTCTTCATAGGATACCCAAAAGAGACTGTTGGGTACACCTTCTATCACAGATCCGAAGGCAAGACATTCGTTGCTAAGAATGGATCCTTTCTAGAGAAGGAGTTTCTCTCGAAAGAAGTGAGTGGGAGGAAAGTAGAACTTGATGAGGTAACTGTACCTGCTAATTATTGGAAAGTAGTACATCACAAAAATCGGTTTCTGTGACACCTACACCAACTAGTGAGGAAGTTAATGATGATGATCATGGAACTTCAGATCAAGTTGCTACTGATCCTCGTAGATCAACCAGAGTAAATCCGCACCAGAGTGGTACGGTAATCCTATTATGGAAGTCATGCTACTAGATCATGATGAACCTACGAACTATGAAGAAGCGATGGTGAGCCCAGATTCTGCAAAATGGCTTGAAGCCATGAAATCTAAAATGGGATCCATGTATGAGAACAAAGTATGGACTTTGGTTGACTTGCCCGTTGATCGGCAAGCAATTGAGAATAAATGGATCTTGAAGAAGAAGACTGACGCTGACGGTAATGTTACTGTCTACAAAGCTCGACTTGTTGTGAAAGGTTTTCGACAAGTTCAAGGGATTGACTACGATGAGACCTTCTCACCCGTAGCGATGCTTAAGTATGTCCGAATCATGTTAGCAATTGCCGCGTTTTATTATTATGAAATATGGCAGATGGATGTCAAAACTGCATTCTTGAATGAATTTCTGGAAGAAGAGTTGTATATGATGCAACCGGAAGGTTTTGTCGATCCAAAGGGAGCTAACAAAGTGTGCAAGCTCCAGCGATCCATTTATGGACTGGTGCAAGCCTCTCGGAGTTGGAATAAAAGCTTTGATAGTGTGATCAAAGCATTTGGTTTTATACAGACTTTTGGAGAAGCCTGTATTTACAAGAAAGTGAGTGGGAGCTCTCTAGCATTTCTGATAGATGACATATTGCTGATTGGAAATGATATAGAATTTCTGGATAGCATAAAGGGTTACTTGAATAAGAGTTTTTCAATGAAAGACCTCGGTGAAGCTGCTTATATATTGGGCATTAAGATCTATAGAGATAGATCAAGACGCTTAATTGGACTTTCACAAAGCACATTCCTTGACAAAGTTTTGAAGAAGTTCAAAATGGATCAAGCAAAGAAAGGGTTCTTGCCTGTGTTACAAGGTGTGAAGTTGAGTAAGACTCAATGCCCGACCACTGCAGAAGATAGAAAGAAAATGAAAGATGTTCCCTATGCTTCAGCCATAGGCTCTATCATGTATGCAATGCTGTGTACCAGACCTGATGTGTGCCTTGCTATAAGTCTAGCAGGGAGGTACCAAAGTAATCCAGGAGTGGATCACTAGACATCGGTCAAGAACATCCTGAAATACCTGAAAAGGACTAAGGATATGTTTCTCTTTTATGGAGGTGACAAAGAGCTCATCGTAAACGGTTACGTTGATGCAAACTTTGACACTGATCCGGACGATTCTAAATCGCAAACCGGATACGTGTTTACATTGAACGGTGGAGCTGTCAGTTGGTGCAGTTCTAAACAAAGCGTCGTGGCGGGATCTACATGTTAAGCGGAGTACATAGCTGCTTCAGAAGCAGCAAATGAAGGAGTCTGGATGAAGGACTTCATATCCGATCTAGGTGTCATACCTAGTGCATCGGGTCCAATGAAAATATTTTGTGACAATACTGGAGCAATAGCCTTAGCGAAGGAATCCAGATTTCACAAGAGAACCAAGCACATCAAGAGACGCTTCAATTCCATCCGGGATCTTGTCCAGGTGGGAGACATAGAAATTTGCAAGATACATATGGATCTGAATGTTGCAGAACCATTGACTAAGCCTCTTCCACGAGCAAAACATGATCAGCACCAAGGCTCCATGGGTGTTAGAATCATTACTGTGTAATCTACATTATTGACTCTAGTGCAAGTGGGAGACTTAAGGAAATATGCCCTAGAGGCAATAATAAAGTTATTATTTATTTCCTTATATCATGATAAATGTTTATTATTCATGCTAGAATTGTATTAACCGGAAACATAATACATGTGTGAATATATAGACAAACAGAGTGTCACTAGTATGCCTCTACTTGACTAGCTCGTTAATCCAAGATGGTTAAGTTTCCTAACCATAGACATGAGTTGTCATTTGATTAACGGGATCACATCATTAGGAGAATGATGTGATTGACATGACCCATTCTGTTAGCTTAGCACACGATCGTTTAGTATGTTGCTATTGCTTTCTTCATGACTTATACATGTTCCTATGACTATGAGATTATGCAACTCCCGTTTACCGGAGGAACACTTTGTGTGCTACCAAACGTCACAACGTAACTGAGTGATTATAAAGGTGCTCTACAGGTGTCTCCGAAGGTACTTGTTGGGTTGGCGTATTTCGAGATTAGGATATGTCACTCCGATTGTCGGAGGGGTATCTCTAGGCCCTCTTGGTAATGCACATCACTTAAGCCTTGCAAGCATTGTAACTAATGAGTTAGTTGCGGGATGATGTATTACGGAGCGAGTAAAGAGACTTGCCGGTAACGAGATTGAACTAGGTATTGAGATACCGACGATCGAATCTCGGGCAAGTAACATACCGATGACAAAGGGAACAACGTATGTTATTATGCGGTCTGACCAATAAAGATCTTCGTAGAATATGTAGGAGCCAATATGAGCATCCAGGTTCCGCTATTGGTTATTGACCGGAGACGTGTCTCGGTCATGTCTACATAGTTCTTGAACCCGTAGGGTCCGCACGCTTAACGTTACGATGACAATTTTATTATGATTTTATGTGTTTTGATGTACCAAAGGTTGTTCGGAGTCCCGGATATGATCACGGACATGACGAGGAGTCTCGAAATGGTCGAGACATGAAGATTGATATATTGGAAGCCTATGTTTGGATATCGGAATTGTTCCAGGTGAAATAGTGATTTTACCGGAACCCCCTGGAGGCTATTGGGCCTTATGGGCCCAAAGTGGAGGAAGAGGAGAGGCAGCCAAGGGGCAGCCGCACGCCCCTCCCCCCCAAGTCCGAATTGGACAATGAGGGGGGGCGCCCCCCCTTTCCTTTCCCCTCTCTCCTCCTTCCCCCCAAGTCCTAATCCAACTAGGAAAAAGGAGGGGAGTCCTACTCCCGGTGGGAGTAGGACTCCTCCTGCGCGCCTCCTCCTATGGCCGGCCGCACCCCCCTTGCTCCTTTATATATGGGGGCAGGGGCACCCCATAGACACAATAATTGATCATTGATCTCTTAGCCGTGTGTGGTGCCCCCTCCATCATAGTCCACCTCGATAATACTGTAGCGGTGCTTAGGCGAAGCCCTGCGACGGTAGAACATCAACATCGTCACCACGCCGTCGTGCTGACGAAACTCTCCCTCAACACTCGGCTGGATCGGAGTTCGAGGGACGTCATCGGGCTGAACGTGTGCTGAATTCGGAGGTGCCGTACGTTCGGTACTTGATCGGTCGGATCATGAAGATGTACGACTACATCAACCGCGTTGTGCTAACGCTTCCGCTTTCGGTCTACGAGGGTACGTGGACAACACTCTCCCATCTCGTTGCTATGCATCACCATGATCTTGCATGTGCGTAGGAAAATTTTGAAATTACTACATTCCCCAACAAATATATCTCACCATATTTTTAGGAATAGCTAGTTATCAAAGATAAGGCTAAAAGATAACTCATTTTATACATGGTTTATTGTCATCTTCAAATTACATGCAAGACTTAAAATAAGATTATCTTACCAACCACTATACATGCCCTAAGTGCGCACATGCCCGCCTAGGTGGCACCACCAGATGGCCTCCCAGCCTCTAGTGCGATATACAATGCAGCAGGTAGGAAAAGCTATAAGAGGACGCTTGTCTCTGAACAATACGATATACAATGCGGTAGCCAGTGACACAAGCAGATAAGAAAACCAAAATCACTAATTAAGGAGCCCTCTTTCCAAATACACTCCCAACTTGTAAGATTGTGACAAGTGGTGCGCACCATAGACACCACTCGTCGCAACCTGGGAGTTCTCCCCATTTTCATAGATTCATTTATTCAAAACGTTTTATCTCTTAACTCATGTACCACCAAATCAATAGAACAAAGGTTAGCTCTGCATCAGGTCCACAAGCAAGGGTGGTAGGTTCATTACCGTCCGGCTCCCAACCGAAACTAACGGAGTCATCCAACTCTCAGATCAGAGATGCTAACGGGACAGGAATCGATGTGGGGGACTTCTCTACCGCACCTATCTCCCCAGACATAGACTACGTACAGGGTAGTACTCTTGGAAAGAGAGAAGATCACCGCGTCAACAAAATCCAAAGTAACAAACGTCACTCTCGAGGGATCGGCCACTATCATACATGAAGTTTTGCATATAGTGATTGTTCATGTTCATGTCGGAGTGCTGACGTTCTTTCCTCCATTTAAGTCAAAGTCTGGGTATGTTTTTCTCGCATCCAAATCTTGAACCATTTGCATCGTTGGATTCCTCGTGTCGAAATCTTTAAAACTAGATTTCATGTTGATTGGTTTTGACGAACTTTTTCTAAAACAAATGACAAAAAACGAACTGGGAGCACGTTATTTTCACTTTTTGAAGAGGCACACATTTTTTCCCTTTCCGAGAGGTCGTGTCTCTCGCGGAAGCAAATCTGTGTCTCCGCAAGAAGTAAATCCATATCTCTCGCGGAAAGAAAAGAACACGTTTTTTTTTTCACTTTTCGAGAGGCACGACTGTGCCTTTCGCGAAAGAAATCCGTGCCTCCACGAGAAGTAAATCTGTGCCTCTTGTGGAATGAAAAAACGCGTGTTTTTTTCCTTTTCGAGGGGCACGACCCCGCCTCTTGCGGAAGCAAATTCGTGTCTCCACAAAAAGTAAATTCATGTCTCTCGCGGAACGAAAAAAATGTGTTTTTCCCTTTCCAAGAGACACAACCGTGCCTCTCGTGAAAGCAAATTGGTGTCTCTGGCGAAAAAAACGCGTTTTTTCACACATGATTTTTCTTCGATTTTTTTTCTTGGTCCAAATCCTAAGAAAAACCAGGAGGAAACCGAAAGGCCAAAAAAAACAGAAAAAACATCTGAAAGCCAAAAATCCATACAGAAAAAAATCTGGATGGAGCACCCACAGCGCGACATGTGACGGTGGTTGAGAGTGCGCCAAGTGGCGCGCTCCTAGATCACTCCAAGTGACCGTTGAAAGGCTCCTGAAGGAGTACTCGCCAGATAGTTATCACCTTTTTTTGAGAAACAGCACACTTTATTTAACTCATAATGATCGTAGGAATACAAAGACCAGCAGGTGGCTCGAGCAACCAAAGATGTCGCCCAGATTCTAAACTAGTAGCATATTTAGCTATGCGATGAGCCTCCTTATTTGAAATCACTAATTAATTAACGAGTACTTTTTCAGTCCATGGTAGAACGCACAAACCTCTATGGGCTGCGTGAGTTCGGCCTGTAGATAGCTCGTCAAAATTTTGGGCCAGGCTAGTTCTGTTTTTTTAGTTATATTATAGGATGCTGCAAGAGAAGACCGCCACCACCACCATTTTTAGTAATTTGAACTAAAACCACGATAAATAAATCGGAACGGAGGTAATATATTATAGGATACTGCATTTTTTCCACTTGAAGAAGTCACCGCACGTGTGGCAAGAAGGGGCCAGAGCACCCGGACGAGCTACCGCCGTCTTCGCTCTCCGCGCCGAGGGACATGGTGGTGGAGGTCACGCTCGCGCCGCCCATCGGAAGCTACGGAGACGAAACAATGCAGCGCCTTGTCCACTCCCACAGGTGGGCCTCGAGTTGACGGGTGGGTCCAACCTAACGAGCAGTGCTAGTCTGACATGGCATACGGCGGAATACATAGTACGTATGCAATGTGTAGAGCCAAGATTGACGTTTCAACCTCAGGAACTGCATTGATCACGTAATTTCATGTACCGGGGCTGTATTAGAGCACTTTGTAACTTCAAGGACCAAGTTGGACGTCACCAGCTGTAAGTGCATCTAGTGTCACCCCTAGTTGGTTTTGGAGTATTGACGACAAACCTAATTGAGGGACTAATGTGTTTGTGAGATTGCAGGATAACACAGGTAGAAGTCCCTCATTGATTCGGTTTTCCTACCAGAGATGACCCCTAAAAATATATGAAGACATTGATGTCAAAGGTGGTATATGAAGATATTCACATCGAAGACTATGACAAGAGAAGACATCGCATGAAGCCTATGGAGCTCGAAGACTTAGATCTTTCGCAGTTCTTTTTCTTCTTTGTTGAGTCATAGGAACCACCGTACTGTTAAGTGGGGTTCAAGAGAACCAGTCAGAATGACTGAAGTGATACTTAACCAAAACCTATGTCTTCGAGTGAAGACTATGAGAGCGAATCTTGTCCAGAGTCGGACAAGTTAGCTTTGCTTGTAGCCCAAGTAAAGTTGCCGTGTGAGTTTGAAATCTGACCGTTGGAACACGTGTCAGTTCCTTAGTGACCCAGGGTCATTTCGGACAAATCAGGTCGGGTTGCCTAGTGTCTATAAATAGCCCACCCACTACAACCATAAACGATTGGCTGCTCAGAGTTAGTGTACGGCTTTTGTCGTTTGAGAGCAACCCACCTCGAAGCCTTTGAGAGAGAATTCCTTGCGAGGATAAAGCCCTAACCACCCAGAGCCAAAGAGAGTTAGGCATCACTTAAGTCTTCTTGTCTGTTTGATCTGAAGACTTATTACACTTGAGGACTGTGAATGCTCCAGCCGGTTAGGCGTCGCGTTCTGAGCATCCAAGAGACATTGTGGATCGCCGGTGAACGAAGTCTGTGAAGGTTTGGGAGTCTACCTTGAAGACTTACCAGAGTGATTGGGCGAGGTCTGTGTGACCTTAGCTCAAGGGGAATACGATGAGGACTGGGTGTCCTGAGCTGCGTGTTCAGGACTAGGTGTCCGGGACTGTGTGTCCTCAAGTTTAAATACCTAGCCGCCCTAACCAGACGTACAGTTGTCACAGCAACTGGAACTGGTCCAACAAATCATTGTCTTCAACGAGTCACTGGTTTCATCCTTCCCTTTCCTTTACTTACTGTTGGTCCTTGTGAAGTCATTGTATGATTGCACTATCTTTTGTCTTCACTGAGTGACTGCGTGTTCTGTTTGGCTTCATAATATCTTCCTACCTGATCCTTACTACCTAGTTGCTATTAGTCATTGTGCTTTCACTTCATTGAATACTTGACTATGGTTTGCCTAGTGTAGTCTACCTTCCGCTGCATGGTAATAGGTTTATTTCTATCGTTTGTCTTCGAAACTTCCACGTTTTGAAGACTTTCATAAAAATCGCCTATTCACCCCCCCTCTAGTCGATATAACGCACTTTCAATTGGTATCAGAGCAAGGTACTCCCTTGTTCTGTGTGATTCAGTTTAACCATCTGGAGTTTTAGCTATGTCGACTGCAGGGATAATTAAAGTCTCCGCTGCGTGCCCCGTCTTCGATGGAACTGAATATCCCTACTGGAAGAATAAGATGCGCATGCATCTTGAAGCCATTGACGTCGACCTATGGTATGTCGTCAAGAACGGCGTTCCCAAGGCTGGAGAAGGTGTCACTGCCGCTGACGTCAAGAAGTTCGTTCAACTGGACTCTACTGCCAAGAATATCATCTGTGGTCATCTGACCAAAGGACAGTATGGCCGCGTGAGTGCTTTGGAAACATCTAAGCTAGTCTGGGACTGGCTCTGCAAGGTCAACGAAGGCGTCTCAACCCAGAGAGATCAGAGAATCAGTGTCCTTCGCAACCTCTTCAACCGCTTCAAGAGAAATGACAATGAGAATGTCCAGCTCACGTTTGATCGACTCACTGACATCACAAATGAGTTTCAAGCCCTCGGCGCTACTGAGATCACCAAGCATGAAGTCGTCAAGACACTCTGAGATCACTTGACAGTTCGTTTGACACCCTAGCCCCGATGATTCAAGAACGTCCTGATTTCAAGACACTCGATCCATCTGACATACTTGAGAGGCTCAACACACATGAGTTTCAGCTTTCTGAGAAAAGAGATATTTACGGTCCCAACTATGGGCGAACTCGTGCCTTGAAGGCAAAAGCTGTCTCCTCATCTGAAGAAGAATCTGACAGTAGTTCTGATGACCCTGAAGGCATTGGAAAGGAACTTGCTATGCTTGTGAAGAAGTTCCAAAAATTCACCAAGAAGAAAGGCTTCAAAAAGTCTTCACGATCAAGCTCAAGGAATGATGAAGCTTCTGCTCATGACTACAAGAAGAAAACATGCCACAAGTGCAAGAAAACTGACCACTTCATCTCTGAGTGTCCGCAGTGGGACAATGAGAAAAAAAGAAGAAGAAGAGCAAGGAATATGACTCTGACGACAAGAAGAAGAAGAAATACTCAAAGTCTTCTTCCAAGTCTTCCTCAAAGTCTTCATCACACAAGAAGAGCTCATCTGGCAAGGCACGTGCATTTATTGGCAAGGAAATGGATTCAGAAGAGGAGTCCGCTTCTGAGGAGGCGGAGGTGGAGTCTGAGGAGGAGTCCGATTCTGGCGTTGCAAGTCTGGCTACAACATACGTTGCCAAGTCCATCTTCAACACTGAAGACAATGACTTCATCACCGACACCGATGCAAATGACAAGGACTACTCCGCTCCTACCTACTGCTTCATGGCACGCGGTGCCAAGGTAAACACACGCACTACTCACTATCAAACATCTAGTGAAGATGACTCTGATTGTGGTTTAAGACCCAGCTACAAAACACTTGCTAAAATTGCAACTGAACAACAGAAAGCTATGGAACATATTCAAAAACTGTTAGACAAAAGCGATGATCTGTTAGGCGCTGAAATGACTCGATCTGAGTCCTTAATTGAAGACATAAAAAATCTTCACGTTAAGTATGAGGAACTTGAAAGTCGTCATGAAACGCTCTCAACAACTCATGAAAAGCTTTCCTATGATTATCTTCAAAGGAAGCAAGATCTTGAGAAATTGAGAGCGGCTCATGAAAATCTTCAAAAGGAAAACGAGTCACTTCGCGCCGAACAGATCAGTTCCGCTCAGGAAGGATTTGAACCACCATGTCTTAAATGCATTGAGCGTGATAATGCTACTTCTGTTGCTAAATGTTCTATTGCTGCTACTGTTGCAATATCTTCAACTGTTGATGTGGGAACTAACCCCTCTGCTGAGGATACCACTGCTATTGCTGATGAGAATGCTAGGTTGAAGACATTGCTTGAAACAGGGATGTACAAAAGTCTTAAAGGGCATCAGACATTATGTGATGTCCTCAAAAGGCAGATTCTGAACCGAAACCCGAGGAAAGAGGGTGTTGGGTTCGTAAGGAAAATCAATGCTGATGGCTCTTACTAGAAACCTGAGCACTACCCCAAAACCACATGGGTTGCTGCAAAGGAACCTTCAGCAGATCCATCCAATCTATCTGGCTTCACTTGTGCTAACCCCATTGTTATTGATAAATCCTTTGATGCAAACTATAAACTGTTTAAGAATCAGAATGGTGAAGTGTTTGCCAGGTATATTGGTACTAACTGCAGCAATGGGCCGCCTATGATGAAGATCTGGGTGCCGAAAAAGTGTTTGGAAAATCTTCCTGTGAATGTCATCATGACACCACAGGTGAAGAAGACAAACCCCAGACCACAGGCTTCATACGACCCAAAGGCTTCATATAGACAGAGGACTCACCTGAGTCGCACTAACGCAAATGTTTTGCAGGGAAACCATACTTAGGCCTATGAATATGAGCGCGGTTCATCGAACCGCCATGTTCATAAGACTAAGAACTATTCTGCTTATTCTTATGAGTAGTATTGTCCGCCTGCAAGACTTTTTGCTAGGGCTCCAAAGCCAAAGTTCTCAGACGCTGCACTTAGACTTATTGCTTCTAAGCCACCCTTGAAGATGTGGGTGGCTAAGAAAGCCTAACTCTCTTTTGCAGGGAAAGGTCTCCAGCAGAAAACCAAAATCGTTTGACGCTATTGCTGGGGACCTTAAACATCTTGTAGGGCGCAAGATCAAATGCCCGAATGGTCTTATTATGTACTTCGTTCCTGAATCGCCTGCTACTCTCCCTATCAGTCCTAATCTGGATCTAAGCTTTCATAACCCACTGGTTCGTCAAATGTTTTTGCTTCACAATTCTCTTCGTGAAGCCTATCCCCCTAACTACACTGTAGGGTACGACACCAGCGTCTTCAGAATGGATTATTGATAGTGGGTGTACCAATCACATGACTGGCAAAAGAAGCCTTCTTATGGACTCAACCTTACGTCCATCCGACAAGAGTCACATCACATTTGCTGACACTGGTAAAAGTAAGCTATTGGGTCTAGGTAGAGTTGCAATCTCAAAGGATCAACACATGGATAAAGTCATGCTTGTTGAATCCCTTGGCTTCAACTTAATGTCTGTCTCAATGCTTTGCGATTTGAATATGATCGTAATATTTGGAAAATATCGTTGCCTTGTTCTAATGGAATCTGACAAGTCTCTAGTGTTTGAAGGGTATCGGAAAGATGATTTGTACGTGGTAGATTTCTCAGCAGGACCACAACTTGCCGTATGTCTTCTAGCAAAAGCTTCAGAATGCTGGCTCTGGCATCGGAGGCTAGGGCATCCTGGCATGAGGAACCTCCACACCCTTGCAAAGAAGAAGCATGTCATAGGCATCAAGGGCGTTAAGTTCAAGAAAGATCACTTATGCGGTGTCTGTGAAGCAGGAAAGATGATGAGGGCCAAACATCCCTCGAAGACAATCATGACAACTACTCGACCCTTCGAACTGCTCCACATGGATCTTTTCGGTCCCACTCATTACTCAACTCTTACTACTACTGCTTGTCTCTATGGCTTTGTCATTGTTGTTGATTATTCTAGATATACTTGGGTGCACATAATCCTCTACAAGACTGAAGTGTAGGATGTCTTCAGACGCTTCACCAATCGAGCAATGAACAACTATGGCGCCAAGATAAAGCACATCAGAAGTGACAATGGCACTGAATTCAAGAACACTGGCCTTGATACATATCTTGATACTTTGGGCATCACACATGAATTCTCAGCCCCGTACACGCCACAGCAGAATGGTGTCGTCGAACGCAAGAACAGAACACTCATTGAGATGGCTCGAACGATGCTTGATGAATACAAGACTCCAAGAAAATTCTGGCCTGAAGCCATTGATACTGCATGCCATACAATCAATCGTGTTTATCTTCACAAGCTTCTGAACAAGACATCTTATGAGCTCCTTACTGGCAAGAAGCCAAATGTCAGTTACTTCAGAGTATTTGGCGCCAGGTGCTGGATCAAGGATCCACATCACACTTCAAAATTTGCACCAAAAGCACATGAGGGTTTTATTCTTGGATATGGAAAGGATTCGCACTCCTACAGAGTCTTCAATCTCTTTCATTATAAAGTGGTTGAAACAGTGGATGTGCGGTTCGATGAGACTAACGGTTCACAGAGAGAGCACCTGCCAAATGTACTAGATGAAGTTCCATCCAGTGAATCAATCAAACTAATGGGAACTGGAGAAATCATACCCTCTAAAGCTCAACCTGAAGAGGAACTTATCATCTCTGCACCTGATCAACCTGAAGACAATGCTCAGCCTGAAGACAATCCCACTAACAATGACAATGATCAGCAAGAGCAAAATCTTCGCCCTGTACATCCTCGTGTTGCCAATGAAGTGCAGATTGAGAGAATAATTGATAGCATCAATGCACCCGGTCCGCTCACTCGTTCAAGGGCAACTCAGCTTCTATGGGCACTTCGCATTCGTCTCAATAACAGAACCCAAGAAAGTTGAAGAAGCCTTCATGGAACCTGAATGGATTCAAGCTATGCAAGAAGAACTTCAACAGTTTGAGCTGAATAATATATGGGAACTGGTGAAGCGTCCTGACCCTCGGAAGAACAATATAATAGGCACCAAATGGATATACCGCAAGAAACAAGATGAGCATGGTCAAGTTGTCAGAAACAAAGCTCGTCTCGTTGCTCAAGGATATACTCAAGTGGAAGGCATTGACTTCGATGAAACATTTGCTCCCGTGGCTCGACTTGAAGCCATACGCATACTGCTGGCCTATGCAAATCATCATAACATACTTCTATATCAAATGGATGTGAAGAGCGCTTTTCTCAATGGCAAGATTGAAGAAGAAGTGTATGTTGCACAACCGCCTGGCTTTGAAGATCCAAAACATCCCGACATGGTATACAAGCTCAACAAGGCACTGTATGGCCTCAAACAAGCCCCTCGGGCTTGGTATGACACACTCAAATACTTCCTGAAGAGCAAAGGCTTCGTACCTGGTTCCCTCGACCCCACTCTCTTCACGAAGACATATGATGGTGAACTGTTTGTGTGCCAAATATATGTGGATGACATTATCTTCGGCTGCAGCAATCAGAAGTACAGTGAAGAGTTTGGATATATGATGCAAGAGCAATATCAGATGTCCATGATGGGAGAGCCGAAGTTCTTCCTTGGTCTTCAAATACGGCAGCAACGCAACGACATCTTCATATCTCAAGAGAAGTATCTCAATGATTGCCTGAAGAAGTTCGGTATGCAAGACTGCAAAGGCTTCACGACGCCAATGCCAGCCAAACATCATCTGGGTCCCGACGACAATAGTAAAGAGTTCGATCAAAAGGTATACTGCTCCATGATTGGTTCTTTACTTTATCTATGTGCATCTAGGCCAGATATTATGCTTAGTGTTTGCATGTGTGCTCGATTCCAAGAGGCACCAAAGGAGTCGCATCACTTAGCTGTGAAGCGAATTCTTCGATATTTGGCTCACACCCCAACTCTAGGATTATGGTATCCAAAGGGCTCAGAGTTTGATCTGGTTGGATTCTCGGATGCTGATTATGCTGGTGACAAGGTGGATCGCAAGTCTACATCAGGCACATGTCACTTTCTGGGACGATCACTTGTATGTTGGTCTTCAAAGAAGCAGAACTGTGTGTCTCTCTCCACTGCTGAATCTGAATACATTGCTGCTGGATCTTGCTGCGCTCAGCATCTGTGGATGAAGCAAACACTCAAGGACTATGGCATTCATCTGAAGCAAGTGCCACTCTACTGCGACAATGAAAGCGCCATCAAGATTGCCAACAACCAAGTTCAGCACTCGAAGACAAAGCACATTGAAATTCGTCATCACTTTCTCAGAGATCATGTTGTGAAGGAAGATATTGATATCATACACATCAACACTGAAGAGCAATTGGCAGATATCTTCACCAAGCCCTTGGATGAGAAGAGATTTTGCAAGTTACGGTGTGAGCTAAATATCTTGAAATCCTCAAATGTTCTGTGATCGGGCACACATCCTAACACTTATGCATATTGATGACTTAGATGTGCAACACACGGAGTAAAGTATATCTTAAATCAATGAAGACATACATTCTAAGTGTGAATACATTAATGTGGAATTTGACTTCGGAGCGCCACGATAATTGTGCGCCGTGTCTGGGTCTAATACTTCCTATACGGTGGGTAACGCCACCACCAAAGGTTCTGTTTGAAGTGTTTCACTCATGGCGTTACATTTACTATGTCTTCACATTTGGTTTGGCTTCAATCTCAACATGTCTTCATGATTATATTCACTATGTTGATTATACATATATACCAGTGTTCTATCCTCTACAGCATTCACTTATAGCTCTTGCTGAATCTTTTGAACTAAGTGAATGTGATCGGACCCTAACCTTTCTATGCTTTCTATCTCAAACTCTATCTCTCCAAATCATATGCATTCTATTGAAACTGTCGAATGTCTTCTCTGCGTCCTTGTCAGCAGAAGATACAGAGACAAACATTAAGTCCGTTTTCAATGCTCATTCCTTCACCTGAAACCCGGAGAAGTGGGAACGACCACCCGACAATCCAGGCGTCCGTGGGACGTGGGACGACCCCCGATATGCTGCATGATGGCCACGTGTT
Organism: Triticum urartu; assembly: GCF_056163025.1. Classification (NCBI taxonomy): domain Eukaryota; kingdom Viridiplantae; phylum Streptophyta; class Magnoliopsida; order Poales; family Poaceae; genus Triticum; species Triticum urartu. The sequence goes on along the minus strand of NC_141874.1, from coordinate 688,745,431 downwards.
CCTCAGATGTGAATCGCCAGGGGCACCTGTGTAATAACACTGAGCCGCCCCTGTCCCTATAAATACAGGCCTCACCACAGTCATTATCTCTTCTTCCACTCTCGCACGAACCCTAGCGCCACCGCTAGCTCTCGACGACGCCGGCGACGAAGCGCTTCGCTGCCGCAACCTCTCCGACACCGTCTTCATGCCGACCGCGGACATCGTCCTCTCCGCCGTCGCCGTAGGTGTCCTCCGTCGCCAAGTTAGGGCATGGACGATCGAACTGATCGGCCTCCTCTTCCACTCCGTCTAGCAGTTCTACGTGTGGTAAATAAAACTTCCTTTTTACGGCCCCTTTGATCCTATAGCTTTGTCACTTTCTACCACAAGCAGTTTCTATTCACACAAGTTGGATCTCTTTCATACTGCATCTCATAACATGCCTAGTATATTCACTTATGCTTCACAAAGTAGTTAGATTCCTCACTTGTACTGATCCGTGGATTCATAAAAATCTGGAACCAACTCCTTATCTATGAGTGAATGTCTTCGCACGATGAGGTCAATGTCTTCTAAACTGATTTATCTTTAAAATCTTCTAAGAATGCATATGACCTCTTCCCCTTCCCTCGCACCTTAATGTTGTCACAGGTACATGTCCATGGGAGAATCCCTTGGTTCTCATAGTCTGCATTCATTTGCAGAATTCTTACAGTATCACATAAATTCTCCCGAAGCCAGTTCCTGTCTGTCTAGCAAGCGAAAGCCTTTGAAGCCTTTGAACGTATTGAAGCCATTCAGTTTAAAGTTCATGGCTTCAGAGAAATCAGCAAGGAAGGGTGGCAGAAAGCGTTGAGGAGAAACATCAAGAGATCTGCCCGATGACCTCTCAGAGCTGTACAAGACAGATCCTGAAGAGGATTACAATCAGCGCAAGACACGAATCCAATGGATTCGACGCTATTGGGCAGAACAGTGGTTCAAGTACAGATTTGTGACAAAGGAATATGCTGAAATGAATGCCATCAAGCGACCATGGGGAGACATCCTCTACAAAAATCTTCAACCCAGGACCAGAGATAAAGCCATTGAACAAGGCTTCTATCCCTGCATGGTCCGTGGACCACAGCCTGCGAATGTTGACCCATCGTCACTGCTATGGTGTCGTGACGACAATCTGTTTAAGCGCAACTTCCAGTTTGCCCAGAACTCAGCGAAGCAGAACAAGAAGTCTTTGGGATTAGACTTCAACCCTGGTCCCTCTGCTCCCCGTGCCGATGGAACTCGTGAAGCTGAACCCAATCTTCTTGGGCCCTTCTACAACTTGGAAGGTCTCATCACTCACATCATGGTTCAAGGGACAACCGTGAATGAGCCTGCAGATGACGCTGAATCAGATGAAGCGCCTGCAGTGCCGAAGCCAAAGAAGTTGAAGCAGCCTAAAGCTTCAAAGCTTGCCTCTGCACCAAAAATCTCACGGGCGAAGCCACTGGCCACTGCACCTCCTGAAGACAGTGTGCAGTCTGAAGATTTGTCACGCATCTCCAAGCCCCAGAAGGTTAAGATGCCTCTGCCACACACCGGCCAAGAACTGACTGCTGCTTCCATTCTACGAAACGATGCCATTGATCTGTCCAGTGATGAAGATCTTGCAGATGACGCTCTTGAGCAACTCATCAAGAGCAAAGAAGAAGCAGAAATCTTCAATGATCTGCCTCTCTTTGACGTGACAATCATCCACAACTTCATTCATGAGTGGTTTGACACGCCCAACATCAGCTTCGAAGATCTGCAACTACCCATTGGCCTCAGTGTCGCCTTTCATGGCGCTATTGCTTCAGAATTAGCTATCGCCCAGCACATTGTTGAACTGAAGCAAAAGATTGACTTTGAGAAAGCTCAGTTCAAGAAGCATATGGCCAAGCTCAGCGTGCAAGAGGTGAAAAACTTCAAGATTATGCTGCACGAGCTCAAAGAAGCCTTTCTCAAGAAACGCGCAGAAGCTCAGGGTTCTCGTGAGCGCATGAAGAGCCTGGCTGACAAGTGTGTGCAAGGCTACAACGAGGCTGAGAAGCGCAAGGCCCTTGGGCGTCCGGGCATTGATACCAGGATGGCTGCCAAGCAGAAGAAGAAGCCCACTGTGGCCGAACCAAACGCACCAAGGCAGAAAGCAGATCCCATTGTCTTCCCAACTAGCATGACTGGCTCGAAGCCAAAGGCCCGGTCAACTGCTTCAGAGCTGAAGAAGACGAGGACTGCTGAGGCTGAAGCAAGGAAGAGGAAACATCCTGAAGCCTCTGCTACTGCCCCCTCTAAGAAGAAGCGGAAGACCAAGAAGGAACGGGCTGCTCCCACAGAGCCCTTGATTGTTGAACCCATCTCCATGGTTCGCCCTGACGCTGAATCTCAAGAGCGCCAACTGACTGTCCATGAGCCTGCTTTCACAGGGGCTCATGAAGCTGAAGACTTTCCAGCAGCTGATCCCATCGCTGCTGAAGACATTGGTCACCATGACCATGTTGAAGATGATGCAGTTCTTCCTCAGCTCGAGCACCAACAGGTATCATCGCCTGTGCTAACGCACAACGAACTCATCAGCATTGGTCGTCCTCTGACGCCAATTGCTCAGGATGCATCATGGGCTGATCGTCCACAAGCACAAGAGGAAGAAGACTTTGAGGCCCAGCCAACTCCAACTCCAGAGGCGTCGCCAGCATTACGCAGGCTTCGCAAAGGACCAAGGCCTCCAGTCTCTGAGTCTGAAGCTAAAACTGTTGAAGACATTCCGGCTGCATCAGCCGATGAAGAAGAAACCCCAAAAGCTGCTACTCCCCCGTCCCACCAAGAAGCTGTTCTCGAGGAGAACGTGACTGTGACCGACCCTCCAGCTCGTCAAGTTGAGGTTGAGAATCTTGAGGCTGCCACCACCAACAGCAATGAAGCCACTGACGCTGTCATGGCTGAAGCTAATGTGGAGCCTTCACCAACCCAAGCACCAGAAGTCAGTGAAGCCACTGATCCCACTGCTTCTGTTCCTGCGCCTGCTGCTGGTCCTCAGTTTGACTATCATGTTGAGCACAGGCCTCAGGTACAGAAGCCAATCCCAAGATTGCCCAGATTTCCAGGTCCTGCATCAGCACCTGGATCCTTCAATGTCAATGGCTTCAAAGCAGACAACACTTTCTTCAATAGCTCCAGGAACCCCTACTCAAGGGAAAGAATATCATCTGATCGGTTCTGAAGCTATCCGCAGTGAAGCTATTACTCCTGCATTCTATACAATCAAGGTCGCATCTTCCCACATAAGCGTCTTGACATTGAAGCAATAGCCGGTTTGCCTTGTCTGGAAGAAGCTCTGGATTGCTTCAAAGAGGTTGGATTGCTGCCGTTCGTCACCGACCAAGAGCATTGGAATGAAGAGTTGATGCTCCAGTTCTATGCCACACTTCACATCCGTGGGTACAACAGAGATCCGAAGACTTGAGTCCTGGAGTGGATGACGGGAAATGTTCATCACGAAGCCAAAGAATTTGATATCATTGAGCTCACTGGTCTACCCACTCCTGGCGATCTCTACGAATCTGGCTGTCAACTTCACAGTGAAGCCGTGGAGAGCATCTTTCAGAAGCCTGAACCTAACATGAGTCAGATGCTCAGTATGATGAAGCCATTGCCCCAAGATGCTGCATATCCCAAGGAGTTCTTCGTTGAAGACCTTGAGTATCTACCAAGGACTATTTATCACATCATAAGGCGAACTCTCTGGCCCATAAAAGGACATTCTCCACATGCCAAGCTAGAAGGTGCAATGAATACTTTAGTCTTCTATATTCTTCATGGCAAATGCTTCAATGCACAGGACTTCTTCATCCGCCAACTTGCTGCATCAGGCTCTGATCTTTTTGGCTTGAAGTTCTACGCTCCATGGATAATGCGGCTGATTAAACTCCACTCCGCTATCTCATATCAGCCATCTGCTCGCAATCATCGGATCTTTCTGCCTGATGTGGATATGTCTGTTGAAGCCATTTATCCTGAGCCTGCCAAGGAACCTCTAAGTCTTCAGAATGCGGAGCATCAAAGTTTTTCTCATAACATTGAAGGAGTTGAAGCAGTCACTCGTGTGTATCCTTTGGCTGGAACTACACGTGCACCACATCCTGCCCTTACTGAAACCACCGATAGCACAATTGCCCAATGACCCAAGAAGCGCACTCGTGTTCTCAATGACCGAGAGCTTCTGGTGGCTCTTCATCAAAAACAGGATAGGCATCATGACTGGCTGAAGCGCCAAATGCAAAGCCTCTTGGTGGACGTCAACCGCATTCACAATCTTGCCACCAAGAATGCTTTTTTTGCCCATGAAACCTCTCGACGCACATGGAAAGGGATGACGCTGATGTGCTCTGAAGATGATCTTCAAGAGGATGGCTTCTCTGAACGCTTCAAGTTTGACTCCACACCTCCTCGAAGGGCAGTGCTGCGACGAACTCCATCTCTTGAAGACTCTGAGTTCTCTTCCTCTGCTGCAACTGTGAATGCCAGAGTGATCGAGGACGAAGACGATGCTACTTCACCGCCACCTCCTTCAGCACGCTTCGACACTGCTCCAAGTTCTTCTGCACCGCCGAACACCACCGATGACACTGCTGCTTCACCTACTCTTCATGGGAACGAGTAGATGCTCCATGTCTTCAAACCTTTTTGGTCCTTACTGACAAAAGGGGGAGAAGCATATGAGTTTGATAGTCTTCAAGCAGGTCCATATGGGCGGTTGCTTTATATTTTGCTTCGTGTTTACAACTCTCGTTTTGATACATTTGGTTCTTTGAGTTGTAACACTTAAACTCGATGGTCGTCTGCTACTTATTTGCTACTTTGTGATGCGACGATAAATTCCGCATGTGCGACGATAAATTCTGCACTTAGATCATTTTGCAGATGTCCATTTTCCATTATGCATGTCATTATCTTCACATACCTTCTCATGCATAATGAATTGTCATCATAAGTTGAAGATGATCTCCTCGAGTATAACCTGCCATGTGCATTTGCATTCCAAAAGCAAATTACTTATATGCACATCTTCAGGGGGAGCCATTGCAGCTTATGAAGACAATTCTTTATACTTTTGCAATTTCACATATTATATTCCCCGTTGAAAACTTCAACTAGTTTGTCATCAATCACCAAAAAGGGGGAGATTGTAAGTGCATCTAGTGCCACCCCTAGTTGGTTTTGGAGTATTGACGACAAACCTAATTGAGGGACTAATGTGTTTGTGAGAATTGCAGGATAACACAGGTAGAAGTCCCTCATTGATTAGGTTTTCCTACCAGAGATGACCCCTAAAAATATATGAAGACATTGATGTCAAAGGTGGTATATGAAGATATTCACATCGAAGACTATGACAAGACAAGACATCGCATGAAGCCTATGGAGCTCGAAGACTTAGATCTTTCGCAGTTCTTTTTCTTCTTTGTTGAGTCATAGGAACCACCGTACTGTTAAGTGGGGTCCAAGAGAACCAGTCAGAATGACTGAAGTGATGCTTAACCAAAACCTATGTCTTCGAGTGAAGACTATGAGAGCGAATTTTGTCTAGAGTCGGACAAGTCAGCTTTGCTTGTAGCCCAAGTAAAGTTGTCATGTGAGTTTGAAATCTGACCGTTGGAACACGTGTCAGTTCCTTAGTGACCCAGGGTCATTTCGGACAAATCAGGTCGGGTTGCCTAGTGGCTATAAATAGCCCACCCCCTACAACCATAAACGGTTGGCTGCTCAGAGTTAGTGTACGGCTTTTGTCGTTTGAGAGCAACCCACCTCGAAGCCTTTGAGAGAGAATTCCTTGCGAGGATAAAGCCCTAACCACCCAGAGCCAAAGAGAGTTAGGCATCACTTAAGTCTTCTTGTCTGTTTGATCTGAAGACTTATTACACTTGAGGACTGTGAATGCTCCAGCCGGTTAGGCGTCGCGTTCTGAGCATCCAAGAGACATTGTGGATCGCCGGTGAACGAAGTCTGTGAAGGTTTGGGAGTCTACCTTGAAGACTTACCAGAGTGATTGGGCGAGGTCTGTGTGACCTTAGCTCAAGGGGAATACGATGAGGACTGGGTGTCCTGAGCTGCGTGTTCAGGACTAGGTGTCCGGGACTGTGTGTCCTCAAGTTTAAATACCTAGCCGCCCTAACCAGACGTACAGTTGTCACAGCAACTGGAACTGGTCCAACAAATCATTGTCTTCAACGAGTCACTGGTTTCATCCTTCCCTTCCCTTTACTTACTGTTGGTCCTTGTGAAGTCATTGTATGATTGCACTATCTTTTGTCTTCACTGAGTGACTGCGTGTTCTGTTTGGCTTCATAATATCTTCCTACCTGATCCTTACTACCTAGCTGCTATTAGTCATTGTGCTTTCACTTCATTGAATACTTGACTATGGTTTGCCTAGTGTAGTCTACCTTCCGCTGCATGGTAATAGGTTTATTTCTATCGTTTGTCTTCGAAACTCCCACGTTTTGAAGACTTTCATAAAAATCGCCTATTCACCCCCCCTCTAGTCGATATAACGCACTTTCACCAGCGAGCAGGAGGACTATAGATGCAACTATCTCTATGTATCTAGATGAACTTTGTTTCCCTCTCTGTTTCCGCTACAACTGATGTATTTTCGTTTGTATACAGGAAAAAAGAGATCATTCTCAAAAAAAGAGCAGGGGAGACCACATTACTAAGAATTTCACATGTATCCAAGGCGCAACAGAACATCCATCCTCCATTGTCCATCGATCCACAAAGGCACAAACAGACCGGTGCATAACGCAAGTGAAGGTAATGAAGATGCGCCCACGCGCACAGGGTATAACTGACATGGACGAACAGATTACAACAGTATCATTACATGCTAGCAAACGTTGAAAGGTGGGGATCATCTATTATGGGCAACAACAGCGGTGGGCGCGGCAGTGGGTGCTCCCTGTAGCGCTCGGAATCGGGGCGGCGCCCTCTTCATCAACGGCGGCGGACTCCGGGGTCGTGTGGGCGACTCGGAGTCCGGATCTCGAGATGGTGATGACCTTCTTGAAGGAAATATGCCCTAGAGGCAATAATAAAGTTATTATTTATTTCCTTATTTCATGATAAATGTTTATTATTCATGCTAGAATTGTATTAACCGGAAACATAATACATGTGTGAATACATAGACAAACAGAGTGTCACTAGTATGCCTCTACTTGACTAGCTCGTTAATCAAAGATGGTTATCTTTCCTAACCATAGACAAAGAGTTGTTATTTGATTAATGGGATCACATTATTAGGAGAATGATGTGATTGACATGACCCATTCCATTAGCTTAGCACCCGATCGTTTAGTATGTTTCTATTGCTTTCTTCATGACTTATACATGTTCCTATGACTATGAGATTATGCAACTCCCGTTTACCGGAGGAACACTTTGTGTGCTACCAAACGTCACAACGTAACTGAGTGATTATAAAGGTGCTCTACAGGTGTCTCCGAAGGTACTTGTTGGGTTGGCGTATTTCGAGATTAGGATATGTCACTCCGATTGTCGGAGGGGTATCTCTGGGCCCTCTTGGTAATGCACATCACTTAAGCGTTGCAAGCATTGTAACTAATGAGTTAGTTACGGGATGATGTATTATGGAACGAGTAAAGAGACTTGCCGGTAACGATATTGAACTAGGTATTGAGATACCGACGATCGAATCTCGGGCAAGTAACATACCGATGACAAAGGGAACAACGTATGTTGTTATGCGGTCTGACCGATAAAGATCTTCGTAGAATATGTAGGAGCCAATATGAGCATCCAGGTTCCGCTATTGGTTATTGACCGGAGATGTGTCTCGGTCATGTCTACATTGTTCTCGAACCCGTAGGGTCCGCACGCTTAAGGTTTCGATGACAGTTATATTATGAGTTTATGAGTTTTGATGTACCGAAGGAGTTCGGAGTCCCAGATGAGATCGAGGACATGACGAGGAGTCTCGAAATGGTCGAGACGTAAAGATCGATATATTGGACGACTATATTCGGACATCGGAAAGGTTCCGAGTGGTTCGGGTATTTTTCGGAGTACCGGGGAGTTACGGGAATACAGGAGAAGAAGTATATGGGCCTTACTGGGCTTTAGGGGAGAGGGAGAAGCAGGCCATGCGCCCCCCAAGGCCTAGTCCGAATTGGACTAGGGGGAGGGGCTGCGCCCCCTCCTTCCTTCTCTTCCCTCTTCCCCTTCCTTGTCTCCTACTCCTACTACATGGAAGGACTCCTAGTTGGACTAGGAAAGGGGGAATCCTACTCCCGATGGGAGTAGGACTCCCCTAGGGCGCGCCATAGAGAGGGCCGGCCCTCCCCTCCTCCACTCCTTTATATACGGGGGCAGGGGGCACCCCATAGACACACAAGTTGATCCACGTGATCGTTTTCTTAGCCGTGTGTGGTGCCCCCTTCCACCATAATCCTCGATAATATTGTAGCGGTGCTTAGGCGAAGCCCTGCGATGGTAGAACATCAAGATCGTCACCACGCCGTCGTGCTGACGGAACTCTTCCCCGACACTTTGCTGGATCGGAGTCCGGGGATCGTCATCGAGCTAAACGTGTGCTAAAACTCAGAGGTGCCGTAGTTTCGGTGATTGATCGGTCGGGCCGTGAAGACGTACGACTACATCAACCGCGTTGTCATAACGCTTCCGCTTCTGGTCTACGAGGGTACGTAGACAACACTCTCCCCTCTCGTTGCTATGCATCACCATGATCTTACGTGTGCGTAGGAATTTTTTTGAAATTACTACGTTCCCCAACAGTGGTATCAGAGCCTAGGTTTTATGTGTTGGTGTTATATGCACGAGTAGAACACAAGTGAGTTGTGGGCGATATAAGTCATACTGCTTACCAGCATGTCATACTTTGGTTCGGCGGTATTGTTGGATGAAGCGGCCCGGACCGACATTACGCGTACGCTTACGCGAGACTGGTTCTACCGACGTGCTTTGCACACAGGTGGCTGGTGGGTGTCAGTTTCTCCAACTTTAGTTGAACCGAGTGTGGCTACGCCCGGTCCTTGCGAAGGTTAAAACAGCACCAACTTGACAAACTATCGTTGTGGTTTTGATGCGTAGGTAAGATTGGTTCTTGCTTAAGCCCGTAGCAGCCACGTAAAACTTGCAACAACAAAGTAGAGGACGTCTAACTTGTTTTTGCAGGGCATGTTGTGATATGATATGGTCAAGACGTGATGAGATATAAGTTGTTGTATGAATCATGTTTTGTTGAACTTATCGGCAACTGGCAAAATCCTTATGGTTGTCTCTCTATTGCATAAGATGCAAGTGCCCAATAATTGCTTTACTTTATCGCTATGCGATAGCAATAGTTGCAAGAGCAATTGTTGGCGAGACGACCATGTGACGACACATTGATATAGGTCAAGATGATGGAGATCATGGTGTCATGCCGGTGACGATAGAGATCATGACAGTACTTTGGAGATGGAAATCAAAGGCACAAGATGATGATGGCCATATCATGTCACATATTTTGATTGCATATGATGTTTATCTTTTATACATCTTATTTTGCTTAGTTTGACGGTAGCATTTTAAGATGATCTCTCACTAATTATCAAGAAGTGTTCTCCCTGAGTATGCACCGTTGCGAAAGTTCTTCGTGCTGAGACACCACGTGATGATCGGGTGTGATAGGCTCTACGTTCAAATACAACGGGTGCAAAACAGTTGCACACGTGGAATACTCAGGTTATACTTGACGAGCCAAGCATATACAGATATGGCCTCGGAATACGGAGACCGAAAGGTCGAGCGTGAATCATATAGTAGATATGATCAACATAGTGATGTTCACCAATGAAACTACTCCATCTCACGTGATGATCGGACATGGTTTAGTTGATTTGGATCACGTGATCACTTAGAGGATTAGAGGGATGTCTATCTAAGTGGGAGTTCTTAAGTAATATGATTAATTGAACTTAAATTTATCATGAACTTAGTCCTAGTAGTATTTTGCAAATTATGTTGTAGATCAATAGCTCGCGTTGTTGCTTCCCTCTGTTTATTTTGATATGTTCCTAGAAAAAATTATGTTGAAAGATGTTAGTAGCAATGATGCGGATTGGATCCGTGATTTGAGGTTTATCCTCATTACTGCACAGAAGAATTATGTCCTTGATGCACCGCTAGGTGACAGACCTATTGCAGGAGCAGATGCAGACGTTATGAACATTTGGCTAGCTCAATATGATGACTACTTGATAGTTTAGTGCACCATGCTTAACAGCTTAGAATCGGGACTTCAAAGACGTTTTGAACGTCATGGACCATATGAGATGTTCCAGGAGTTGAAGTTAATATTTCAAGCAAATACCCGAGTTGAGAGATATGAAGTCTCCAACAAGTTCTATAGCTAAAAGATGGAGGAGAATCACTCAACTAGTGAGCATGTGCTCAGATTGTCTGGGTACTACAATCACTTGAATCAAGTGGGAGTTAATCTTCCAGATAAAATAGTGATTGACAGAATTCTCTAGTCACCATCACCAAGTTAGTAGAACTTCGTGATGAACTATGATATGCAAGGGATAACGGAAACGATTCCCAAGCTTTTCGTAATGCTGAAATCGACGAAGGTAGAAATCAAGAAAAACATCAAGTGTTGATGGTTGACAAGACCACTAGTTTCAAGAAAAGGGCAAAGGGAAGAAAGGGAACTTCAAGAAGAACGACAAGCGAGTTGCTGCTCAAGTGAAGAAGCCCAAGTCTGGACCTAAGCCTGAGACTAAGTGCTTCTACTGCAAAGGAACTGGTCACTGGAAGCAGAACTACCCAAAGTATTTGGACGATAAGAAGGATGGCAAAGTGAACAAAGGTATATTTGATTATTAATGTGTATTTTACTAGTGTTCATAGCAACCCCTCGGTATTTGATACTGGTTCAGTTGCTAAGAGTAGTAACTCAAAACAGGAGTTGCAGAATGAACAGAAACTAGTTAAGGGTGAAGTGAAGATGTGTGTTGGAAGTAGTTCCAAGATTGATATGATCATCATCGCACACTCCCTATACTTTCGGGATTAATGTTGAACCTAAATAAGTGTTATTTGGTGTTTGCGTTGAGCATGAATATGATTTGATCATGTTTATTGCAATACGGTTATTCATTTAAGTTAGAGAATAATTGTTGTTCTGTTTACATGAATAAAACCTTATATGGTTACACACCCAATGAAAATGGTTCATTGGATCTCGATCGTAGTAATACACATATTCATAATATTGAAGACAAAAGATGCAAAGTTAATAATGATAGTGCAACTTATTTGTGGCACTGCCGTTTAGGTCATATTGGTGTAAAGCGCATGAAGAAACTTCATGTTGATGGGATTTTGGAATCACTTGATTATGAATCACTTGATGCTTGCGAACCATGCCTTACGGGCAAGATGACTAAGACTCCGTTCTCTGGAACAATGAGCGAGCAACAGATTTTTTGGAAATCATACATACTGATGTATGTGGTCCGATGAATATTAAAGCTCGCGACAAGTATCATTATTTCCTGACCTTCACAGATGATTTAAGCAGATATGAGTATATGTACTTGATGAAACATAAGTCTGAAAAGTTCAAAGAATTTCAGAGTGAAGTGGAGAATCATCATAACAAAATAAAAGTTTCTACGATATGATCGCATAAGTAAAATATTTGAGTTACGAGTTTGGCCTTCAGTTAAAACAATGTGAAATAGTTTCACTACTCACGCCACCTGGAACACCACAGTGTAATAGTGTGTCCAAACGTCGTAACCGTGCTTTATTATATATGGTGCAATCTATGACGTCTCTTACTGATTTACCGCTATTGTTTTGGGGTTATGCATTAGAGTCAACTACATTCACGTTAAATAGGGCACCATCTAAATCCGTTGAGACGACACCGTATGAACTATGGTTTGGCAAGAAACCTAAGTTGTCGTTTCTTAAAAGTTTGAGGTTGCAATGCTTATGTGAAAAAGGTTCAACTTGATAAGCTCAAACACAAATCGGAGAAGTGCGTCTTCATAGGATACCCAAAAAGAAAAATGTTGGCTACACCTTCTATCACAGATCCGAAGTCAAGCTATTCGTTGCTGGGAATGGATCCTTTCTAGAGAAGGAGTTTCTCTCGAAAGAAGTGAGTGGGAGTGAAAGATCGTGGATGTCGCCTAGAGGGGGGTGAATAGGCGTTTTAAAATAATTACGATTTAGGATTGAACAAATGCGGAATAAACCTAGCGGTTAATTTGTCAAGCACAAAACCTAAAACAATTAGGCTCACCTATGTGCACCAACAACTTATGCTAATCAAGACAAGCAACTATGTGATAGCAAGATATATGACAAGAAACAATATGGCTATCACAAAGTAAAGTGCATAAGTAAAGAGCTCGGGTAAGAGATAACCGAGGCACGCGGAGACGACGATGTATCCCAAAGTTCACACCCTTGCGGATGCTAATCTCCGTTTGGAGCGGCGTGGAGGCACAATGCTCCCCAAGAAGCCACTAGGGCCACCGTAATCTCCTCATGCCCTCGCACAATGCAAGATGCCGTGATTCCACTAAGGGACCCTTGAGGGCGGTCACCGAACCCGTACAAAAGGCAACCCTTGGTGGGCGGTCACCGGTACCCGTCAAATTGCTCGGGGCGATCTCCACAACCTAATTGGAGACCCCGACGCTACCCCGGAGCTTTACACCACAATGATTGAGCTTCGAACAACACCAACCGTCTAGGGCGCCAAGGCACCCAAGAGGAACAAACTCTAGGGTGCCCAAACACCCAAGAGTAATAAGCTTCTCAAACTTCACTTCCACGTATCACCGTGGAGAACTCAAACCGATGCACCAAATGCAATGGCAAGGGCACACGGAGTGCCCAAGTCCTTCTCTCGCAAATCCCACCGGAGCAACTAATGCTAGGGAGGAAAATGAGAGGAAGAACAAGACGAAGAACACCAAGAACTCCAAGATCTAGATCCAAGGGATTCCCCTCACATAGAGGAGAAAGTGATTGGTGGAAATGTGGATCTAGATCTCCTCTCTCTTTTCCCTCAAAAACTAGTAAGAATCCATGGAGGGAGTGAGAGTTAGCAAGCTCAAAGAAGGTCAACAATGGGGGCAAAAACAAGCTCAAGAGATGGGGAACCATTGGGGAAGAAGACCCCCCCTTAAATAGGTCCCCACGAATCTGCCCGTTATGTACAGAACAACATAGGAGCGGTACAACCTCTATGAGCACCGGTACAACCGGTAACAGGCAATAAGCGGTACAACCGGCCCACAACCGCCCAACAACCACACCACAACAGAGACCAGTCCAGTGGTAGAGCGGTACATGACCGGTACAACCTCCGGACCAATTCTGGAGCGGTACAACCGCTCCAAACACCGGTTGTACCGGTCAAGCGGTACAACCTCTCCATGGGGCAGTACAACCTCTCTGTGTAAAACAGGCAATACCAAAACAGCCACAACTTTCGCATACGAGCTCCGAATTCAACGAAACCAAGTTTGTTGGAAAGCTAACGACAAGGGCTAACACAATCTTGAGAGAAATATCAATAAGAAGCAAGTGAGAAAAGGACCATAATAAAATGGTGAGAACCCTTCCTCGGAAAAGACCGGTAAAACCTCCAACACCGAAAACATCATAGAAGATGCATGCGAACTCCGTTTTCGATGAACTCAAGCTTGTCATCAAGATGACCATAAGCTCTAAGACTCACAAATGGAACCAAACAAGAACCAAGAAAGATGATGCAAGGATGCAATGGTTTGAGCTCTTGACTAATGATACGATCAAGCTACTTCCTAGAGAGCCCCCCTTGATAGTACGGCAATCGATCCTACAACATGGTCTCCCAACTACCACTATGAGACCGGTAAAATAGAAAACCTATCAAGGGCAAACCTTTGCCTTGCACATAGTCCACTTGAGCTAGATGATGACGATCTTGACTTCCTCAAGTTGGACCACCTTTCTTGATTGTGTTGGCTCGATGAAGACTAGTTGATTGCTCCCCCGTACTCCACTATGGGTGAGCCACTCTTTGGCACATCTTCAAAATTCCATTGACACCACAATGGACGGAAAGCTTCAAGCTTGATTGCTCCCCCATACTCCATTATGGGTGAGCCACTCTTCGAGTTGCTCCACTTGAACTTGCACACTGCAAACTTGATGACGATCACCACTTGATGTCATCCTCCATGGGTTGTATGAGATCTTCCTCTTGACGCAAGACCATGGGAACATACCTAACCCCACAAAGAACTCTCACGTAGACCATGGGTTAGTACACAAAGCCTAATGGACAATGCTTACCATACCATGGGATCACTTGATCCCTCTCGGTACTTCTTCTATGCTTTGTGAGTTGATCAACTTGATTCACTCTTGAATTAGTCTTGATCAACATTGAATCTTTCCAACTCTCTTCATTTGGATGATGTCTTGAAGGTAAACATGAATGATCACACAATCTTCTTCTTCAAGACATGCTTGCAATAAGCTCAACTCACACATGACCAATCTTTGGATAATTCCTTGAAAAGCACTTTGGCCATCTCAACTCACACATGACCAATCTTTGGATTATTCCTTGAAAAGCACTTTGGCCATCTCAACTCACACATGACCAATCTTTGGATAATTCCTTGAAAAGCACTTTGGCCATCTCATAAACTCCTTGAAACCAACACATGGACTTCAAGACAATCCTATGGACAAATGCTTCAAATATAACTCAAGGCAATTGTTAGTCCATAGAGATTGTCATCAATTACCAAAACCACACATGGGGGCACCACATGTCCTTTCAATCTCCCCCATTTTCGTAATTGATGACAATCACTTTCAAGAGAGTTTATATAAGGAATTATTTATCACCATGCAACGCAACAACCAACAATGCATGTGTATGAGATGCAAATGCTTAGGTACAAAACCAAAGCAAGAAGAAAAAAACTCTCTAAACTTATCCACAAAACTCTCTGAAACTTCTCCCCCATTGGCATCGATTGCCGAAATGGGCGAAAAGCTTAGAAGGCCAATATAAATTATGTTCCTCCATAAGTTGTGTATTTCTCAATAAGAGAGTGGAATGCAATACACATATCCAACTGTAATACTTGGAGGAAGACCAACTATATTGAGGCACCAAGATTGCTAAAGGAATGATATGCCACAAGGACATAACAAAGAAAGAAACAAGCAATCAAGCAATCAAAAGGTACCAATTGAAGCAAGCAATCAACGGGTATCAATTGAACCAACTAGACCAAAGATCCTACGAGCTACATGAATAAAGGATATTATGATATGAGCGAAGGAGTGTTCTAAAGAAACTAGAGAAGCTCCCCATGATTTGTGCACACATAAGAATTTTTGTATTTGGATACAAAGTGCACAAAATAGGATCACAGCTCCCCCAAAATCAATAGAAACTTACAATAAGTGCAAGTGAGCATATAGGAAACAAAGCCTAGTACTTGCAACACACACATGGTTGAGCAACAAGTAATAAAAGAGGCAACTTAAGAATGGGCTCAACCAAAATGATGTGTGTGAGTCAAGGCAATGCACTTGAGAAGACTAATGTACGGATGAGCATTAGGCATCAATAAAGTCTTGAAAGAACGAGGCACACGGTGCAAGGCCTATCATTCCCACACACAACTAGCAAATGGGTTCACAAGCTTACTAATAAGCATATTAAGAACCTATGCTTGTGACAACCCGTGGTGAAGATAGAAGATGAAAGCCTCATCAAGACGAGGGATACCAATTAAGATGGCAAAAGCCTTGTAAAGGTAAGCATGAGGAAAATAATCTTCACCACACACAAGAGTGCATCAAGATGCAACGATAGAAGACACGCACTCAAGGCAAAAGCTTTCACGGAGCCACCAAAGTAATAACATAAGAAAGACAAGGTGGCCGTGAAATAAAGGATATCAACTAGATATGCAACTTCTCTCAAGTGTATAAGATTCTAGGTAGACGAAATCATGATGATATATATCTACAAAGAAGGATGTACACCTGAAATAGTTACAACACGAGGAACAAGATATCCAAAGGGAGGTCATACATATACCAATAAGATATTTTCTTGGAAGCATAGCTCATGGCTAGATATGGTCTTATTGTATATAAATGAAGTCCACACACGAACAACAAAGACATCACAACTAGCAACAAGAGATCATTGTTGGGATGCTTTGAGAAAGAAAACAAGTATCACAAGAATGAATGAATAACATGCCATGATACAACCTACACAAGGTTGATACAAGAAATGTGTGTATGAAGAATATGAAGATACTTGTTACCGAGTTAACATTGGAAGGATGTAGTAGATACCAATTGAAGGTAGATAGTAGTTCATTGATCATCCTAGCTCGACTCCAATAAGCACATGATGACAACACCTTCCTTGTGAGTGAGCCGAGCTTCCAATGTATCTCCAATTGTTCCTAGAACAACAACATAAACAAAATGGTACCCAAACTCATTGGGACCAAAGAGTTAGAGAACCGACAATACATAGGACAAACTCCACATAAAAATGTGCACATAGATACGAAAATAAATTTCATGCACATCTCATCCAATTTGAGACTTGGTGGAGCTTCCCCTATATATTTGGTCAAAGAAAGAAAGCATGCCAAAGATACTACACGAAGTTAATACGCATGCTCAAGACTTTCAAGAACCGATACCAAAAGAAAAAGAAATACCAAGTGAAGAAAAGATACCAAATGAATAAATCATCACTTGGAGGATATCAATAAAAGATACATCAAGGAATGAGATATCCATTGATACCCACTAAATAAAGGATATCAAACCCCCAAAATAGAGGATGGTTCCAAACAAACCAAGATCTCTACAAAGTTTCATGATGGCACAAAGTACCCAAAAGAAACGACTTGCCTTCCACCGACACACACTTGATAAGGATCACAAGAAGAGTGTTTTATAGAAAAATAGGATAGCTCCCCCAAGCATTGTGCAATATGGAGAATTTGCATTTGAATACAAAAAGCACAAGATGGGATCACCACTTTCACTATATCTATACAAACACTAGACAAGATCAAGAAATAAACAAGATCCACAAGTGGTATGGAAGGCAAAGGGAGTTGATACAATCCTTGGCAAGAGAAAGGGCAAATAAAAGCAAAGGCTAATGTAAAGATGATCAATAATATCTACCACACAAGTGAGTACCAATTTTCAAAAGACAAGAAGTATTTGGAAATAATTCCCGGTGGTAGATAGCAAGGATATCCGACATCATATTCACACCAAACAAAAAGCAAATTGCAACTTATAGAGCTAACATGCCACCTAGGAACAAGATAATTTACAATATCAACTCTAGATGACAATACCTCAAATGTACACATTTTCTAGGCTAGTAATATACACATAGCATATTACTCCCCCATAATGTGATACCAATTAAAGATAGATAAGAGGCAATTAAAGGATCCAACAAGAGATAATTAATGGACTATTTAGAATTTGAATTTCTCATGAGAAGACATACCACATAGTGACTAGATAAGCTCACAATATCAATACTAAGTGGTATTTCCCATGTACCCACCTTTATAGGATTGTGAAGTGCACAAAGCACATCACTCCCCCATAATGGGATATTCCATTAATCTCTCACAAGAGCCAACTAAGAAAAAAAACAAGATGCAAAAGGCTCAACGCATGACACACATGTACATGATGTGCAAACCAACACACACATACTTGATTGCTCAAGATAATCAAGTTGGAAGCACAACATATACAAACACATGCAAGGAACGAAACCAAACATGCAAAGGGGCAAGTAACTATCAATGTAGACACTTTAAGCACGAGTTACCGCAAGGAGGAACATTGGATATAAGATAGAAACTTGATAATCCGAATGACTTGGCTTGAGACAATGAGAATGATGAAGTCCCCTTAATTCTTCATAATGTAGCCAAGTCTCCAATGACCTCCAATATCACCTATTGATCAAGTTTGAGCTTGTTGGTCCCCAACCAAGTTGGGTCCTAAGAGGTTAGTCACAATAGGCTTGGCTACCCAAATGGTTCTTTTCTTGACACCACTTTGAGCACCAACAAATTTGGCAAACACATTGCCAACTTTATCCTTCCCAAGAGAATAGATATCATCAATTAGAATAGGGTTGGATAAGGTACCATTTGTGCATGAAGAAGCGACGTGACCTTTTTCACGACATAGGTAGCAACGTCTACTCTTTACTTTCTTCTCACTTGATTTCTCAACTTGAGAAGCATTTGCTTGAGTTTTCTTGGGAAGAGGCCTTTCTTCAACTTGAGGTTGAGAATGAGAGTGAACTTGTGGCCGCTTCCCTTGTTGCTTGTCACTAATGGGCTTCTTCTTCAATGGGCAAGATCTAACATGATGCCCTTCTACTTTGCACTTGAAGCAAACAATCTTGGCCGAATTCTTGACTTGTTCTTGGCCCTTCTTTTTGTTCACCTTGGACTTCTTCTTCTTGTTGGAGTTGAATCCAAGTCCACCTTTGTCATTGGGGGATTTTTGCACACTCAAGATATTGTTGAGTGTGAATTTCCCTTCATGACTCTTTTCCAAGTCTTTCTTCAAAGAAGTGACTTGGGCCTTGAGCTCTTTGATTTCCTCTACATGGTTAGTCTCAACACAAGAACTAGAGGAAGTATAAGATTCATCTTTAGAGCAACAAGGTAAGGAAAGCAATTCATCACAAGATGTACCAATGTTATGCATGGATGAATCGCGAGGACTAGCACACGGCAATATAGCATTTTGAATAAAAGTGGTGCTAGTATCCACATGAGGCTCACTAGATGTTACCTTAGCAAGCATGGCCTCATGAGCTAACTTTAGCACATTATGGGATACTAGAAGATCATCATGAGAGCTTGTGAGCTTTACATGATTTTCTTCCAACATCCCATAATTGCTAGATAGCAACTCAAGTTGAGCCCTTAGCTCAACATTCTCCTTCAATATGGATGCTTCACAAGAGATAGAGTTAGTGGCACAAGAATCATCATTAGAAACAAGAGGAGAAGACAACTTGGCAAGCTCTTTTGAATATGAAGCTTCAAGTTGAGCATGAGACTCGGTGAGTTTGATGAGCTCACCCTTGATGACCCTTGAGCCATTTTTGAGGTGCTCAAAATCCTCAAGGAGTCCAGCATGAGCAACTTCAAGCTTAGCATTTTTAGTTTCAAAAACATTGGCCACCTCAAGAGCTCTATCATGAGATTCCTTCACTCTAGATAACTCTAGAGCAAAAGTCTCCTCAAGAGATTCCTTGGTGGTTTGTTCAAGTTCAAGAGCTTGAGAGAGGTCCGCAATCTCATTAGCGTAATCACGCTCATGACCTTCCATTTTATCAATGGTGACCTCATGCTCCTCAAGACAAGATTCCAACTCATCAATATATTTCTTGCCCTCAATAGCAATAGACATGATTTCCATGAAGTTGGA
The DNA here is from genome assembly GCF_056163025.1 of Triticum urartu. Taxonomy (NCBI): domain Eukaryota; kingdom Viridiplantae; phylum Streptophyta; class Magnoliopsida; order Poales; family Poaceae; genus Triticum; species Triticum urartu. The sequence goes on along the minus strand of NC_141874.1, from coordinate 688,725,850 downwards.
ACGAGCAATTGTATTCTTAAGAAGAGCTTTAAAAATTATTTCCCCCTTAACTTTTAAGGAGGCAACATCATCATTCTCTTCATCATAATCGACATCATCATCACTCTTGCCATCATCAATATTATCACAAGATATATTGGGATTCAAAGTGGGAGATACCTTTGAAGCCTTGGCCATAAGGCAAAAAGCAACCGATGATGATGTAGGATCCCTTGAAGCACCGTTCAAGACCACATCTTGTTCCATGGAGTGTTGGGTTTCCTCTACATTGTTAGCACAACAACTCGAGGAAATAGATACATTTTTATCACGGCAACAAGACATAGCAAGCATATCATCATGAGATTTGAGCAAGCAATTTCTACAAGATATGCAAGAACTTTTAACACAAGCATGTGAAACATTTAGAGTGCTCGAAGTGTTAAAGTCCAAAGAAGGAGCATTGCAATAAGATAGTGATGAAGGATCATCCACAATAAGCATACTATCATCATTGCAATGACCAACACTACTCACCATATCATTACCTTGTGGCAAACCACATGTAGGTGAAGTAGAAGAAGTTGAGAAGACTATACGATCGGAGGTGGAGGGAGAACAATCATCCCCACAAATCTTGGACACACCATATTTTTATTGAAGCTTCGTCCACAACTCATGAGCATCCCGGAACGGCATGAGTTGAAATATAACTACATTGCTCAAAGCATCGAAAAGCACATTATAAGCTTGAGCATTGAGATAAGAGTTTTTCTCATCCTCTAAAGATAATCTTTGGGGATCCTTTGGAGGAGAAAAACCCATATCTACAATTCGCTCTAAATTTGGGTCCATGACCCTAAAGAGATTAAGCATGCGAATTACCCAAACATCAAAATTTGTGCCATCGAAACTAAGAGTGTCAAAAAATCCTAAACCCCTAGTCGACATCCTTACTCTCTAGGCGGTTAAGCCTAATAAAGAGAGACGAGGCTCTGATACCAAATGAAAGATCGTGGATGTCGCCTAGAGGGGGGTGAATAGGCGTTTTAAAATAATTACAATTTAGGCTTGAACAAATGCTGAATAAACCTAGCGGTTAATTTGTCAAGCACAAAACCTAAAACAATTAGGCTCACCTATGTGCACCAACAACTTATGCTAATCAAGACAAGCAACTATGTGATAGCAAGATATATGACAAGAAACAATATGGCTATCACAAAGTAAAGTGCATAAGTAAAGAGCTCGGGTAAGAGATAACCGAGGCACACGGAGACGACGATGTATCCCGAAGTTCACACCCTTGCAGATGCTAATCTCCGTTTGGAGCGGCGTGGAGGCACAATGCTCCCCAAGAAGCCACTACGGCCACCGTAATCTCCTCATGCCCTCGCACAATGCAAGATGCCGTGATTCCACTAAGGGACCCTTGAGGGTGGTCACCGAACCCGTACAAAAGGCAACCCTTGGGGGGCGGTCACCGGTACCCGTCAAATTGCTCGGGGCGATCTCCACAACCTAATTGGAGACCCCGACGCTTGCCCGGAGCTTTACACCACAATGATTGAGCTTCGAATAACACCAACCGTCTAGGGCGCCAAGGCACCCAAGAGGAACAAGCTCTAGGGTGCCCAAACACCCAAGAGTAATAAGCTTCTCAAACTTCACTTCCACGTATCACCGTGGAGAACTCAAACCGATGCACCAAATGCAATGGCAAGGGCACACGGAGTGCCCAAGTCCTTCTCTCGCAAATCCCACCGGAGCAACTAATGCTAGGGAGGAAAATGAGAGGAAGAACAAGACGGAGAACACCAAGAACTCCAAGATCTAGATCCAAGGGATTCCCCTCACATAGAGGAGAAAGTGATTGGTGGAAATGTGGATCTAGATCTCCTCTCTCTTTTCCCTCAAAAACTAGCAAGAATCCATGGAGGGAGTGAGAGTTAGCAAGCTCAAAGAAGGTCAACAATGGGGGCAAAAACAAGCTCAAGAGATGGGGAACCATTGGGGAAGAAGACCCCCTTAAATAGGTCCCCACGAATCTGCCCGTTATGTACAGCACAACATAGGAGCGGTACAACCTCTATGAGCACCGGTACAACCGGTAACAGGCAATAAGCGGTACAACCGGGCCACAACCGCCCAACAACCGCACCACAACAGAGACCAGTCCGGTGGTAGAGTGGTACATGACCGGTACAACCTCCGGACCAATTCTGGAGCGGTACAACCGCTCCAAACACCGGTTGTACCGGTCAAGCGGTACAACCTCTCCATGGGGCGGTACAACCTCTCTGTGTAAAACAGGCAATATCAAAACAGCCACAACTTTCGCATACGAGCTCCGAATTCAACGAAACCAAGTTTGTTGGAAAGCTAACGACAAGGGCTAACACAATATTGAGAGAAATATCAATAAGAAGCAAGTGAGAAAAGGACCATAATAAAATGGTGAGAACCCTTCCTCGGAAAAGACCGGTAAAACCTCCAACACCGAAAACATCATAGAAGATGCATGCGAACTCCGTTTTCGATGAACTCAAGCTTGTCATCAAGATGACCATAAGCTCTAAGACTCACAAATGGAACCAAACAAGAACCAAGAAATATGATGCAAGGATGCAATGGTTTGAGCTCTTGACTAATGATACGATCAAGCTACTTCCTAGAGAGCCCCCCTTGATAGTACGGCAATCGATCCTACAACCCGGTCTCCCAACTACCACTATGAGACCAGTAAAATAGAAAACCTATCAAGGGCAAACCTTTGCCTTGCACATAGTCCACTTGAGCTAGATGATGACGATCTTGACTTCCTCAAGTTGGACCACCTTTCTTGATTGTGTTGGCTCGATGAAGACTAGTTGATTGCTCCCCCATACTCCACTATGGGTGAGCCACTCTTTGGCACATCTTCAAAATTCCATTGACACCACAATGGATGGCAAGCTTCAAGCTTGATTGATCCCCCATACTCCATTATGGGTGAGCCACTCTTCGAGTTGCTCCACTTGAACTTGCACACTGCAAACTTGATGACGATCACCACTTGATGTCATCCTCCATGGGTTGTATGAGATCTTCCTCTTGACGCAAGACCATGGAAACATACCTAACCCCACAAAGAACTCTCACGTAGACCATGGGTTAGTACACAAAGCCTAATGGACAATGCTTACCATACCATGGGATCACTTGATCCCTCTCGGTACTTCTTCTACGCTTTGTGAGTTGATCAACTTGATTTACTCTTGACTTAGTCTTGATCAACATTGAATCTTTCCAACTCTCTTCATTTGGATGATGTCTTGAAGGTAAACATGAATGATCACACAATCTTCTTCTTCAAGACATGCTTGCAATAAGCTCAACTCACACATGACCAATCTTTGGATAATTCCTTGAAAAGCACTTTGGCCATCTCAACTCACACATGATCAATCTTTGGATAATTCCTTGAAAAGCACTTTGGCCATCTCAACTCACACATGACCAATCATTGGATAATTCCTTGAAAAGCACTTTGGCCATCTCATAAACTCCTTGAAACCAACACATGGACTTCAAGACAATCCTATGGACAAATGCTTCAAATATAACTCAAGGCAACTGTTAGTCCATAGAGATTGTCATCAATTACGAAAACCACACATGGGGGCACTGCATGTCCTTTCAGGGAGGAAAGTAGAAAACTTGATAAGGTAATTGTACCTTCTCCCTTATTGGAAAGTAGTTCATCACAGAAATCTGTTCTTGTGACTACTACACCAATTAGTGAGGAAGCTAATGATGATGATCATGTAACTTCAGATCAAGTTACTACCGAATCTCGTAGGTAAACCAGAGTGAGATCCGCACCAGAGTGGTACAGTAATCCTGTTCTGGAAGTCATGTTACTAGACCATGACGAACTTGCGAACTATGAGGAAGCGATGAAGAGCCCAGATTCCACGAAATGGTTTGAGGCCATGAAATCTGAGATATGATCCACGTATGAGAACAAAGTATGGACTTTGATGGATTTGCCCGATGATCGGCAAGCCATAGAAAATAAATGGATCTTCAAGAGGAAGATGGACGCTGATAGTAGTGTTACTATCTACAAAGCTAGACTTGTCGAAAAAGGTTTTTGACAAAGTTCAAGGTGTTGACTACGATGAAATTTTCTCACTCGTAGCGATGCTTAAGTCTGTCCAAATCATGTTAGCAATTGCCGCATTTTTATGAAATCTGGCAAATGGATAAACAAAACTACATTCCTTAATGGATTTAAAGAAGAGTTGTATATGATGCAACCAGAAGGTTTTGTCAATCCTAAAGGTGCTAACAAAATATGCAAGCTCCAGCGATCCATCTATAGACTGGTGCAAGCATCTCAGAGTTGGAATATACGCTTTGATAAGTTGATCAAAGCATATAGTTTTATACAGACTTGCGGTGAAGCCTGTATTTACAAGAAAGTGAGTGGGAGCACTACAGCATTTCTGATAAGTATATGTGTATGCCATATTGTTGATCGGAAATAATGTAGAATTATTCTGCAAAGCATAAAGGAGTGTTTGAAAGGATTTTTTCAAAGAAAACCTCGATGAAGCTGCTTACATATTGAGCATCAAGATTTATAGAGATAGATCAAGTCGCTTGATAAGTTTTTTTTCAATGAGTACATACCTTGACAAGATTTTGAAGTAGTTCAAAATGGAACAGTCAAAGAAAGAATTCTTGCCTGTGTTACAAGGTGTGAAATTGAGTAAGAATCAAAGCCCGACCACGGCAGAAAATAGAATCAGAATGAAAGTCATTCCCTATGCCTTGGCCATAGGTTCTATAAAGTATGCCATGCTGTGTACCAGACCTATTGTATACCCTACACTAATTTTGGCAAGGGAGTACAATAGTGATCTAGGAGTAGATCACTGGACAGCGGTCAAAATTATCCTTAGTGGAATAAGGATATGTTTCTCGATTATGGAGGTGACAAAAGGTTCGTCGTAAAAGGGTTACGTCGATACAAGTTTTGGCACTGATCCGGATGACTCTTAGTCTTCATCTGGATACATATTAAAAGTGGGAGCAATTAGCTAAAGTAGCTCCGTGCAAAGCATTGTAGACATAGAAAATTGCAAAATACTTGCGGATCTGAATATGGCAGACCCGTTGACTAAACTTCTCTCACAGGCAAAACATGATCACACCTTAATACTCTTTGGGTGTTAATTACATAGCAATGTGAACTAGATTACTGACTCTAGTAAACCCTTTGGGTGTTGGTCACATATCGATGTGAACTATGGGTGTTAACCACATAAAGATGTGACCTCTTGAAGTTAGATCACATGGCGATGTGAACTAGATTATTGACTCTAGTGCAAGTGGGAGACTGAAGGAAATATGCCCTAGAGGCAATAATAAAGTTATTATTTATTTCCTTATTTCATGATAAATGTTTATTATTCATGCTAGAATTGTATTAACCGGAAACATAATACATGTGTGAATACATAGACAAACAGAGTGTCACTAGTATGCCTCTACTTGACTAGCTCGTTAATCAAAGATGGTTATGTTTCCTAACCATAGACAAAGAGTTGTTATTTGATTAACGGGATCACATTATTAGGAGAATGATGTGATTGACATTACCCATTCCATTAGCTTAGCACCCGATCATTTAGTATGTTGCTATTGCTTTCTTCATGACTTATACATGTTCCTATGACTATGAGATTATGCAACTCCCGTTTGCCGGAGTAACACTTTGTGTGCTACCAAACGTCATAACGTAACTGGGTGATTATAAAGGAGCTCTACAGGTGTCTCCAAAGGTAAATGTTGGGTTGGCGTATTTCGAGATTAGGATTTGTCACTCCGATTGTCGGAGAGGTATCTCTGGGCCCTCTCGGTAATGCACATCACATAAGCCTTGCAAGCATTGCAACTAATGAGTTAGTTGCGAGATGATGTATTACGGAACGAGTAAAGAGACTTGCCAGTAACGAGATTGAACTAGGTATTGAGATACCGACGATCGAATCTCGGGCAAGTAACATACCGATGACAAAGGGAACAACGTATGTTGTTATGCGGTCTGGCCGATAAAGATCTTCGTAGAATATGTAGGAGCCAACATGAGCATCCAGGTTCCGCTATTGGTTATTGACCGGAGACGTGTCTCGGTCATGTCTACATTGTTCTCGAACCCGTAGGGTCCGCACGCTTAAGGTTTCGATGACAGTTATATTATGAGTTTATGAGTTTTGATATACCGAAGGAGTTTGGAGTCCCGGATGAGATCGAGGACATGGCGAGGAGTCTTGAAATGGTCGAGACGTAAAGATCGATATATTGGACGACTATATTCGGACATCGGAAAGGTTCCGAGTGGTTCGGGTATTTTTCGGAGTATCGGAGAGTTACGGGAATACGGGAGAAGAAGTATATGGGCCTTACTGGGCTTTAGGGGAGAGGGAGAGGCAGGCTGCCCCCCCCCAAGGCCTAGTCCGAATTGGACTAGGGGGAGGGGTTGCGCCCCCTCCTTCCTTCTCTTCCCTCTTCCCCTTCCTTGTCTCCTACTCCTACTACATGGAAGGACTCCTAGTTGGACTAGGAAAGGGGAAATCCTACTCTCGGTGGGAGTAGGACTCCCCTAGGGCGCGCCATAGAGAGGGCCGGCCCTCCCCTCCTCCACTCCTTTATATACGGGGGCAGGGGGCACCCCATAGACACACAAGTTGATCCACGTGATCGTTTTCTTAGCCGTGTGCGGTGCCCCCTTACACCGTAATCCTCGATAATATTGTAGCGGTGCTTAGGCGAAGCCCTGCGACGGTAGAACATCAAGATCGTCACCACGCCGTCGTGCTGATGGAACTCTTCCCCGACACTTTGCTGGATCGGAGTCCGGGGATCGTCATCGAGCTGCACGTGTGCTAAAACTCGGAGGTGCCGTAGTTTCGGTGCTTGATCGGTCGGGCCATGAAGACGTACGACTACATCAACCGCGTTGTCATAACGCTTCCGCTTCCGGTCTACGAGGGTACGTAGACAACACTCTCCCCTCTCGTTGCTATGCATCACCATGATCTTGCGTGTGCGTAGGAATTTTTTTGAAATTACTACATTCCCCAACACTTCTGTGGCTAATGGCGGTGTGGGACGCCCCTTCCATCAACAGACCGGGTTCGATATGGCTCGGCAGGTGACACATGAGCCTCTATCGGAGTTGTCGAGCGGTGCCTATCGTCGACAGGTGAAGCCACCGGTGGATGTGCTACCGGCGGATGCTACGCATGATGTCTTATACGGAGACGTCAAGTCATGCCTGGTACCGGCAGGTGATGCACTGCGGCTCTGGCGGAGGTGTCAAGTTTAGCCTGTTGTTGTTGGATCGAAAGTGGTGCGACAGTAGCGGGAGGCAGGCGGTATGGGACGTCTTTGTCTTCCGTTGTCTCCTCCAGAGGTATCCAGCTATCGATGCGTCAGTAGACGAATAAAGGCGGATGGTACAGACAGTTTCAACGACGAGCTTATGCACTCCGGTGGAAACACAAGCTCTGATCATGCTATGTCGTCGTGCGCCTGCGTCGTGTCGTGTCCTTGGTGAAGATGGTGGATTGAAGCTTTGTTTTGGGAATGAGAATCCAAAGTTCAACCTTGTGGTGGACTCGCCATCATCGGCGCACGTGTGGCAATTCCTTCTTGAAGGGGTAGCCTAGGAGTTGTGTATTTTTCGTTTTATGTTGTGTCTTGTATCGTAGGGTTAGTGGTTATCTGAAGGAGTTACTGTCACGAGCTATATGGTCTTAGGGTTTACTAGAACATAAAGACGTGCGTTGCCGCGCCCGCCAGTGTTGATGCAGTAAAGTGATGAAACGAACTACGATGATTATGCTTTTACTTTTCAATATAAACAATTAAAAGATGTTCTATAAACAAATATAAAATTCAGACACATGCATAACTGGATAAAAAGGATGAGCAGATATACAGTGATTCATTTAATTTCTTTAGCATATCCCACTTTTCTTTTCTTTTGAAAAAAAGACATCTACCTTATTATATATTCAAAACCGACCGATGGTCAGGAACACCAACAACTGAAGTTTTTTTCCTCACTAACAGAAAAGAACAAATCAAAGGCCTAATGTGGTTTGAACAATCAAGCATGTAAAAGATAACTGAGCGGTAAAAAGGTTCAATTTCTCTATTATAGACATTAACATTACATAGATGGTAACTTCGTAAAAAAAAGCTAGAACTATAAATATCACCTAAATAGTGAAGTGCATTATAGCTCCCGTAATCTCCCTTTTTCATTGATAGGTTACAAATTGTTGAGGAGTAGCAAGTGAGAAAATACCGAGCAAACAGAAGTTACACAAAGCTGGACTGTATTTAAAACACCACTTCTTTCCTGGACACAAACATCGTATATATGAAATCCGCCATAATTAGCTACAGTTCTTCAGAGTGATCGAACAAACCTGCTAACTGTAGCAAATTGCCACCTGCGATTATACTAATATGATCAAACCTGTTGGAAGGCCTTATGGACTGTAGCATGTATTGAGCTCTTCTTTCTACCACAAGAAGATTAGCCAATAGAGAACCATTGGGCCAAGTTACTTACCATGATAAATTGTCCACAAGATGTCCATAAAAAATGTTAAGTTGTGCACTCTCGACCGTCAACGTGTGATTTGCAAGCATAGAGGAATAAAAGAAGAGGGTTGATATATATATATACAACGAGCCTGTTTCTTTTGCTCAAGAAAGTAGTAGCTTCTTATTTTTAGCTAGTAATTGATTCTCAGTTTGGTATTGTATTAACTTGTTTTGTGCAAGTTCATTCTGTGAACTCTCCTTTAATGATTGGCGGAGCTCATGCCCATGATTAAAACAAATTCATTATATATTTTGAAAATAACATGCAAATGAATAGTATCCTTCGAGTATAGTGTAGAAAATTTGAATCTCTTGATGTTTACACATCAACACATCTACATCAGGGGGGAGATATCTGGATTTTAGTTTTAGTGAGGAAGTGCAAAAACATAGAAAACGATCAGCTCAATAGTGCTTATGATGCTGTTTAGACAATGAGTCATGTTCATGGCTGCAGCATTTAGCTATTTGCAAATGCCCACCCATAAAACACAAGAAAAGATGGACATATATATCTTTGCACCTAAGAAAATAAATAGTACCTACAATTTCATTAACAAACTGCAGTTATATATCAATGTCCTGGCTTGCAAATATAATCAAATGCAAATACTAAGGGCGTGTTCGGCAATGACCCGGCTTCATAGAACTCCAGGGAATCAACTTCTCCTCCTCGCTTCTCACTCCAGGTAGCGAACCCAGGAACGTTCGGGAGCCAGCGACAGCTTCTCGCGGAGCTGCAGCCCAGCTGGAGGGCAGTGGCCTGTTAGGAGTGCGTTGGGCCGCTGGATGCAGCCCATTTCGAGGGAGAGAAGAGAGATCGTGTACCGAATCGTTTTTCTTACGAGGAACCAGTGAATCGTTTTCTTTAGCGGTGGCAGATCGCGGGTAATATCATTTTTGCACTATGGGATCCCTCAACTTCTCGTTTCTAGCTTCTATGAGCTAAACCGTTCGGGACTGCTTCACTCGAGGATTTTGAGAAGATAGAAGCTGGAGGATTGCAGTCTAGATTCTGCAACCTTATACTGTGTTGTAGTACCATCAGATAAGGGAGCATTTGGTTCTAGTCTATCCATCAAGAATTTTATTTCTTTTAACTGCAGATATCCAACAATAAAAAATAGGATTGGTGGAATTTGAAAACATAAAACAATGAAGAATCAGGATGGAGAATGGTTATTAATTCATCTAGCCCTACTTAAAATTTTCATCTAGTCAACCATATCTCTAACAGCCACATCAGACTAAAATGTTCACCAATTTTAGACTACCCTGGAAGACAAACCCATGATAAAATTATCTCAAGAGATCAAACAAAATTTGGTTATCCGAGCAGGTAAATTTTTTTTGAAACAGAGTAGCAGCTTACAATCCATGGAAGGTTGACACACTTCAAATCATCAAAGGATCATGGAATTGGATCCGCATCCAGTAAAGTGCTCCAAATTGAGAGTTGCTAGGTTTTGGAGATCAACTCCTTGCCTGAGTACCAGGACTCCAGGAGAGGCAGATAATGGAAGGGCCAGAGTCTGCTGCCAGCCTGAACGTGGGGGCCCATCTACTCCCTCAATCTTCATTCTTACCTCCTCTCCTCTGGTTCATCCATCCTGCCGACAAGGGGATCTGACCTGCCCGGCTGTGATGGGGTACGGCGATGTAGAACCTGAAGGTTAGGTCGCACGCACCCGTCGCTGTCCTATCGGTGAAGTCCCGTCTTTGTTGTGGCCGTCTCTCCCGTACGCCCGCGGTCATTGCCGCCGCCTGCAGAGAGAGAGAGAGAAGGGACGGCAGCCGCCATGGACAAACACTCCAAGAGACAGAAACCGTAGTGCGTGGCCACGTACCTGGGCATGGGCCTTTCAAGGCCCAATCACTGACAGGAGCGGGAGCTCGTTCCGCGGAGTAGCGGCCCACGAGACGGTAAATGGAACGTCTGAACGACCTGGGAATGATCTACATCGCACGTTAGAGTGATCCGACGGTTTACAGCTCCAAATCGTCGTGGAGGCTCATAGCTGGCTCAGTTTTACTGTTTCTCAATTTTCCACTTTTTTCCATCGATGGTATATGGCTATATGCATCGTCCGGGAGTTATCCTCCTTTTCAAAAAAAGAATAGGAATGACATAGCCTACAAGTGAAAAAGAATAGGAATGACAAAGCCTACAAGTGCAGCCAGCAAGACGACGTGCAGGAGGCCCAGCCACAACATCGTCCGCCTGCAGCTGCAGGGGGGCGTTTCGGGCGTATGAATTCCCCAGATGGTACTGAAGAAAGGAAGTCATTGACTGCCACTTTCCTCTGATTTCTGAGAGGGGAACAAATATGTGCCAAAATGCAACAGAAGACGATTTCCGTTCGTAACAAGGCAGAGACCAGATCAATGATAATCGCACATCGATCTGAAAGCAGGACAGAACCTAAAACTCTGTTACCATCCCCTAACAGAACCTGAAACTCTCTGTTTCGATTTGAAAAAAAACCTCATTGCCACAAACATGTACTAAAACGGGTAACAGGTGGAAGCAAATGGTACATCAAGCTCACTCACTGACACACGCACGTACAGGCGTGCACACACACAACTGGCGCAGGAGGATCAACTATTTCATGCTCAGAATGGAGTAAATAGCACTGGCGGTCTAAGAACTTGCACCGCGGGTGCACTTAAGTCACAGTACTTGCAAACCGGAAAAACCCGTCGCAGAACTTGCGTTGCGGGTGGAATCAAGTCACACACACCAGCTGAACCGCGCCGTCGCCCGGTTTTTTCTGTTTCGCTGTCACGCGCGGCGCACGTGAGGCCTCTGGACTGCATCGTTTTTTTGCACAAAGACCCCTGGATCCAGGGAAAAAGGTGCATAGCCCCCTTTTCCTCTGTTCTCTGCCTGTTCGTGTTCTTCGCCGATGGGAGAGGAGACAGGTGGCGCCACTGGCGCGGCGAGCTGGTCGGCGGCAAGCCAGTCATCGGCGACGATAGTGGATCCGGCGATGGAGTTGCCACTCCTGAGGACCGAAGCGCATGGGAGGCCGATATACGGTAAGTTTTTCCCCAATTTAGTTAGGGTTTTCTCCCTTCGGCAATAGATGATGATCGCTGGAGCATATTAGTAGTTTTATGACTTCAATGAGCAGTAGTAGTTAGGGTGTGTTGGTATTCATCTACGATTTGTATCACATAATATTTTTGGGGATGGCAGCTAGGGTTAGTAGTGTGTTTTTTGAATGTATTTATTGAATGCACTGTCCATTGTTGAATGTAGGTTATGAATCAGGAAATTCAGTGTGGAGGTGCATCATGGTGGGTTTTTTGTGGGGAAGGGAGTGAATCTGACATATTTGGATGAGAAGATATGTTGGTTTGACAATTTGGACAGAAGAACTTTTTGCGGTGACTGCATCTACTACATGCTAGCACAATTGAATGATCCTGATCATGAGAAAATTATGTATTGGTGCCCACCTGGAAAAACACTTGCAGATATGATGGAAATCATCCTGGAAGTTCATTGTCAGAAGATGGTCAAAGCCTCTGTTCACTCAAAGGTACTGGTTTTGTTTGTCAGGCATATCAGAAAACCTGAGATGCAGGAGGAAGATGACATTGTGTTCAAAGGTTGCCCTGTTCTACCCAAAGTTATATTTAGTCCACTTAGAAAGGACAAGAAGATGAAAACAGAGAAACTGTCAGAGGAGGCAGAAAATTCAGAGCAACAAGAAGATGCAGATATATCAGAAAATTAGAAGTTTCAGAAGAAGAGTATGAATGTGATTCAGACATAGATCCTACTTGGTATGACAGTGATTATGGAATGGAGGAGGATGATGAGGAGTATGACAAGAATGTAGATGTTGTTGTGCACGATGCTTTAATTGAGAAAGGCAAAATTATTGGTGCTGAGTACAGGCATGTTCCTGGGACAGATGATGTGTATGAAGATGATTTGCAGCTGCCAGAAGAGGATGACTAGGATAGAAAACATAAAAGTGACTCTGATGATGAGGAGTATAAGAAGAAAAAAAAAGAAGGAGAAACCCATTTATAGGTTTAAACCATTTAACCCAACTGTTGACATGGAAAACCCTCAATTCAAGCTGGGCATGGTTTTTGATTCTGTGGAGCTCCTTAGGAAAGTAGTAGCACAATATGCAGTGAAGAACAGGGTGCAAATTAGGAAGAAAAGAAATAATAAACAAAGATTTGAGGCAGTGTGTGAAGAGGGTTGCCCTTGGAAACTAGTGGCTGTCAATGACAATAGGACACAATCTTTTCTTGTGAAGACTTTAATTGCAGAGCACACTTGTGAGAAGGTCTGGGATGTCAAAGAACTAACAACCCCCTTTCTTGCTAGCAAATATGTGGAGAAGTTCAGAGATAATGAGAAGATTTCTCTAGCTACATTTTCAAGGAAAGTTAGGAAGAAATTTAACATGGAAGTTAGCAGACACAAGCTAGGTAGAGCTAGGAAAGCAACATTGGAAGTGGTGCATGGGGATGAGGTGAAGCAGTACTCACTGCTTTGGAGATATGCAGAGGAAGTGAGACATAGCAATCCAGGTTCATCTTTCTATCTAAACCTGGAGAATGGGTTGTTTATTACTTGTTATTTCAGTTTGGCAGCTTGCAAAGTAGGGTGGCTGAAGGGATGTAGGCCAATCATATGTATTGATGGCACATTCATAAAGACAAAGTATGGTGGCCAATTACTTACAGCAGTAGGTATAGATGGAAATGATTCAATATATCCAATTGCAATGGCAGTGGTGGAGACAGAATGCTATGGATCTTGGGCATGGTTCCTTGCTACACTGAAGCAAGATCTTAACATAATGAACACTAGCACATTCAGTATTATGAGTGATAAACAGAAGGTATAATAAGTTCAGTTACTGTTCATAGGTTCAGATACTGTTCATAGGTTCAGATACTGTTCATAGGTTCAGTTACTGTTTACATTCTTTTCTTGTTTTGCTTCTTACTTGCACTAGTGTGATAATTCTGTTGTTTTCTCACATAGGGGCTCATAAAAGCTGTGAATGAACAGTTCCCTGACTCAGAGCATAGGTTTTGTGTGAGACACTTGTACCAAAACTTGCACTCAGCACACAAAGGTGAGACAATCAGACAACAACTATGGACTTGTGCCAAATCAACCACTCCAACCTTGTTTGAAATTAATATGGAGAAGATGAGGGAAGATAATCCAGAAGCTTATGCTTGGTTGGAAGATAAGCCTCCAAATCAATGGTCAAGGGCCTTTTTTGATGTTTTTCCCAAGTGTGACATTTTGTTGAATAACACTTGTGAAGTTTTCAACAGGTAATACCACTTAATCCTGTATCTGAAACTAAACTTTGTCTGAAATTGAACAATAACTGAATTTTGTCTGAAAATGAACAGTAACTGATTTTTGTCAGAAATTGAATAGTAACTGAAACTGAACTTTGTCAAAATGTTGTGTTGTAGGTACATTTTAGAAGCTAGAGAGCTACCTGTTTTGACCATGCTTGAGAGGATTAAATCACAGATAATGCATAGGCATATGTCAAAGAAAAAGGAGGCCACTGAAAAGTGGATAGGCAACATAACTCCAAAAATTAGAGACAAATTAAGAAAAAATGTAGAGTTGTCAGCCAATTGTCACCCTGAAGCGTCAGGGATGGGTGTCTTTGGTGTCTTATCAAATGGCAAGACATACATAGTGGAGTTGAATATGTATACATGCACCTGCAGAAGGTGGCAACTCACTGGAATTCCTTGCAGCCATGCTTGTGCCTGTTGTAGACATGAAAGGATTAAACCTGAAACCATGTTGTCTTCTTGCTACTTTGTGCAAACATACTTGTCAGCTTATGGAGTTCAAGTATATCCTACAAGGGACAAAGATGAGTGGCCACATGTAGATGCACTACCTATATTGCCACCACTATATGAGAAAAGAGCTGGAAGGAGAAGAAAGAACAGAAGGCAGCAACCAGAGGAGACAGAAGATGGCACTAAACTCAGTAGACATGGGGCTATTATGCACTGTGGCTATTGCAAAGGAGCTGCTCATAACAGAAGTGGTTGCTCAAAGTTGAAAGCTGCTGTACTAAGAGAAGAGGAAGATCAACATGAGCAGACTGGGGACTTTGGAAGTGATCAAGCTCACTCACTGACACACGCACGTACAGGCGTGCACACACACAACTGGCGCAGGAGGATCAACTATTTCATGCTCAGAATGACAAAGCCTCCAAGCGCAGCCACGAAAACGATGGGCAGGAGGCCCAACCAGAGGATCGTCTTCCCGGCGGCACGTCGTCCGACCACATCGCCCGATACCCATAAGCCGGCGATGCCTTGAGGAGCCCGAAGACGAACACGACGACGAGGATGCCGTAGTACAAGAAGAAGGGTGCTTTGCCGTGGTGGAGAAATATACCTCCGGGCGCCTTGGATATGACGAGGCAGAGCGCCGCGGCTGCTTCGACGACGCCGCAGGAGATGAGAGCAGCCGGCAGCTTCTCGGCGTTGCTACATGCGGCGGAAATCAAGGCGAGCAGGTTCCAGAAGGCGGCCAGGAACCCCATTGTTCGTCTCTTGGGTGGTGGTGTTTGCTGGAGAAATGAATTTGTGTTGAGGTTCAGAGCTTGGAGATGGCGAAGGATTTATATAAGGCACCGGACTTTAGACGCGCAGAGTGGAGCATGACTTCTACAGCCCCAAGAACCCAGAGCCGAACCGAACCAGAACCGAACCGCGCGCATTTGATTTTCCAACCCTTGGGTAAGCACATGGCATGCTGTAAGGCTTGAATGGATCATGTTTTACTGCTTAAACAAAGTTTCAGAGCATATGGCGTCGTTAACTGCTCAGCTCTACGGAGTAGTAAACAATCTCCGTGACGAAAAGTTGCTGTATTCAACTTAATACTTGGCTGTGTACTAATTACCATGTGTTTTGGTTGTTTACTCGGTGACACTTTATTACTACTGAAGCTCATTATTAGTGTAGTACTAGATGAATGACCTTGTTCCCTCTTAGATTTTCCTTTCAGAATTGCTACTTCTTGGTCGTTTTGCACAAATATCACCGAGACTACGGGACGGAGGGAGTAATTATTAGAAGCGAGGTACTAAACTGTACATTATTTCTGCGGGGAAGTTTCATTCTTTTTGTGATGCTACTAGTCTCTTGATAGATTCATCATTCCACGACCCAAACTGATGTGGTTCTTTTACTCAAGAGTCAAGACAGATTGAGACAACGACCTGGCCGTGTGGGATGCCCGAACCATAAGCTATTTTTTTTTAATAATACAGTTTTTTAAATAAATTTAAGAAATATTACGCCATTTTGATATTTTTCAAAAATAATACAGCTTCGGCGTGTGGGAAGCCGATAAGGACCAGTCGGCCCGCGAGAAGCCGAGTAGGGCCGAGTCGGCCACGGCTAAGCCGATTAGTGGCTGGGTCACCTGACGCACGGCCAGTCGGCCGGTCCGCATGCAGTCGGCCATGGTGACGCCGAGAGGCCAGTCTATCGGCTTCGGCGAAGCCGATAAGTGTGCATGCAAGCTCAAACGCACATGCATACATTCGTTACGGACAAAAGCTAGCTATACTAATCAAGATCAACCAACAGCTAGCTAGCTACACACACGTACGTATGCTTACGCTCGGATGGGAGTCCCAAGTCAGCTGAGTGCTCCAGTTTGCAATATATCAGAGCAACTCAAACACACCGACCCATTCCATCTATATTTAGGTCACGGTGAATAAAAAAGTCGGTCAAACGCGCCGATTCAAACAGACGCGCGTTCGTTTTTCGTCCGTCTACCGGCGCCCATTTGTCAGTGCCTCTGCTAGCAGCCGGTGCCGACACACCTTCCCCCAACGTCGTCATCTCGTCGCCGCCACCACTATCTCGCCGCACAGGCACCAAAGCTTCCCGACGCCGTCACGAGCTGGAAGCCGCCTCGCCGCCCCCGGCCAGCTCCTTCGTACTAACGCTGGCACGCTCGTCGGACTCCTGCACGCTCGCCGCGCGTGTCCAGCCCAGCCACCTGGTCCAAGGGAGGCGATAACTATTTCGAGTGTAAAAAGGACGCCTTTGAAAAGATTAGCTTCTCATCTTACCAGAAATGCACTGCAACCATATGGATGCTTGCATACGGAATACCCGGTGATCTCATTGATGAGTACGTCCGTATGAGCGAGTCTACATGTCTATAGTCCATGTACAGGTTTATGCAGGGTTGTGATTGCTGTATTTGGCCCGACTACTTGAGAGAGTCGACTCCGCAAGATACAATTTAGTTTTCATTCGGCAGGGCTGTGATATATATGTCTTTTTTTCACATGCATTTGAGACAGTTTATTTTTTATTCGACTTGTAAAATTATGCTTAATTTATTTGATTGTAAAACTATGCTTTATTTGATTATGAAACTATGACATCTTTTATATGTCTGCTTGTCAAATAATCCAAAACGTGTGCATATGTGTTGAAAAAAGACGGCGGACCGGCCATGTTGGTATATATAGGTCGATGTATTGGATGCATTGTCGATCTAAATGTTAAATAGGCCGGACGCCGAGCGGACGGTCGGTCGAGCGTACGCCGAGTTGCTCTTACTAGTGAGCAGTGTCATCTTGGGTGCAATGACAAGCAATCAGCTTGAAACTTGCTAGTGTACGTGAGCGACTCCGCTTGCAACTACATTTAACCTGCCTAGCTTTGTGAACGTACACATTTGCATGCATATAGCTACTTATCGGCTTAGCCGTGGCCGACTGGGCCTTACTCGGCTTCGCGCAGGCCGACTGCGCCTTATCGTCTTGCCCGTGGCCGACAGAAGCCAATCGGCTTCCCGCAAGCCGAAGCTATATTATTTTTAGAAAAAATCAAAACGGTGTAATATTTCTCAAATTTATTTAGAAAAGTGTATTACTTAAAAAAATTAAACGAACCATAACCGAGCCGACTCAAACCAGAACCGATCAAGGGCTTTTTTGGTTTAAGACCCGTGGCCAAGGATGATTGGCAGAAAAGGGTGCCGCATGAGTATGATAGTCAACAATCAACAAGATCATCACACAAAAAAAGATCATCACATAAAAAAAGATCGTCACACAGCATGTGGGGTCGAAATAATAAGCTATGCGGGCATGGGAAAGGTGAGTGAGTGGATGCTGTGGGTCCGCGAGACGACCGTCGCCTTCGTTCTCCGTCACCGAGTCATGCGAAGCCAAGGAACCAGAACCGAACGCTCGGTTTCCGGTTTCGCGACGTGGTTGTGCTTGTGCACAAGATACGGCTGACATGTATTTCCATCCGTTCTAAAATGGATGACTCAGTTTTATACTAACTTTAATATAAAATTAATATAAAATTGGATCATCTATTTCAAAACAAAAGGAGTAATAATTACTGCTTTCTTTTTTTAGACAGGTACACGTACTAGTAGTGGCGCTTTGCTGACGACACACTTCTTTTTGCGCGCAAATAGGACTTGTATAACTCAATCATGAGGATTACAATCAGCGAGACATAAGTTCTCAACATTCTTAGAGCCAGAGCATAGCCAAACAACAGTATGACCTCTCTCTCAGTTTACAGTGCGTGCGCGTATCCCTAGGTTATCAATTTGACCAACCTAATACAAGTCATATATTACAAAACATATACTAATATAAACTTCAAATGTTCTATTTTTCAGAAAATATAATTTTTGTGTTATATAGTTTATATTAGGGGGATACAATTAGCAACCTAGGTATACGTATAGGACTTGTAAATTGAAACGGAGGTAATACGATGGGTATGCCTAGCATAACTAGCTAAGGAGATTAATATAGTTCAGGTCATGCTTTATATGAGAATTGAGAGCAAGTGATCCAACCGTTTATGCAAACACACCTTTGTTTAGGGAACCTTTTGCAGACACACTGGAAATATAGCGTCGTTGGCATGAATGGAACGTTTTGGAGCTCGGCCTTTATGGAGGCCGGATTTTTTGAAACTTCAAGATTTGAACATTTTAGTTTTGAAAAAATCTAAAACAAATTTGCACAAGTAAACAAAGATGTGAGTGTATGTGTTTAAAATTTCAGGTTGAAATGTTGGGAAACGTAGCAGAATTTAAAATTTTCTACGCATCACCAAGATCAATCTATGGAGTCTTCTAGCAACGAGAGGAAAGGAGTGCATCTACATATCCTTGTAGATCGCGAGCGGAAGCGTTCAAGAGAACGGGGTTGATGGAGTCGTACTCGTCGTGATCCAAATCACCGATGACCTAGCGCCGAACGGACGACACCTCCGCGTTCAACACACGTACGGTTGGGGAAGACGTCTCCTCCTTCTTGATCCAGCAAGGGGGAAGGAGAGGTTGATGGAGATCCAGCAGCACGACGGCGTGGTGGTGGAAGTAGCGGGATCTCGGCAGGGCTTCGCCAAGCTCAGCGAGAGGGAGAGGTGTCACGGGAGGGAGAGAGAGGCGCCAGGGGCTAGGTTTCGCAGCCCTCCCTCCCCCGATTTATATAGGGGTCCAAGGGGGGCGCCGGCCCCTCTAGATCCCATCTAGATGGGGGGGGCGGCGGCCAAGGGGGTGGCTTGCCCCCAAGCCAAGTGGGGCGCCCCCACCCCTAGGGTTTCCATCCCTAGGCACAGGGGGAGGCCCAAGGGGGGCGCACCATCCCACCAGGGGCTGGTTCCCCTCCCACTTCAGCCCATGGGCCCTCCGGGATAGGTGGCTCCACCCGGTGGACCCCCGGGACCCTTCCGGTGGTCCCGGTACAATACCGGTGACCCCCGAAACTTTCCCGGTGGCCGAAACTAGACTTCCTATATATAATTCTTCACCTCCGGACCATTCTGGAACTCCTCGTGACATCCGGGATCTCATCCGGGACTCCGAACAACTTTCGGGTTACCGCATACTAATATCTTAACAACCCTAGCGTCACCGAACCTTAAGTGTGTAGACCCTACAGGTTCGGGAGGCACGCAGACATGACCGAGACGACTCTCCGGTCAATAACCAACAGCGGGATCTGGATACCCATGTTGGCTCCCACATGCTCCTCGATGATCTCATCGGATGAACCACGATGTCGAGGATTCAATCAATCCCGTATACAATTCCCTTTGTCAATCGGTACGTTACTCGCCCGAGATTCGATCGTCGGTATCCCAATACCTCGTTCAATCTCGTTACCGGCGAGTCACTTTACTTGTACCGTAATGCATGATCCCGTGATCAACCACTTGGTCACATTGAGCTCATTATGATGATGCATTATCGAGTGGGCCCAGAGATACCTCTCCGTCATACGGAGTGATAAATCCCAGTGTCGATTCGTGCCAACCCAAAAAACACTTTCGGAGATACCCGTAGTGCACCTTTATAGTCACCCAGTTATGTTGTGACGTTTGGCACACCCAAAGCACTCCTATGGTATCTGGGAGTTGCACAATCTCATGGTCTAAGGAAATGATCTTTGACATTTGGAAAAGCTCTAGCAAACGAACTACACGATCTTGTGCTATGCTTAGGATTGGGTCTTGTCCATCACATCATTCTCCTAATGATGTGATCCCGTTATCAATGACATCTAATGTCCATAATCAGGAAACCATGACTATCTTTTGATCAACGAGCTAGTCAACTAGAGGCTCACTAGGGACGTGTTGTGGTCTATGTATTCACACATGTATTATGATTTCCGGATAACACAATTATAGCATGAACACTAGACAATTATCATGAACAAGGAAATATAATAATAGCTATTTTATTATTGCCTCTAGGGCATATTTCCAAAGTCTCCCACTTGCACTAGAGTCAATAATCTAGTTACATTGTGATGAATCGAACACCCATAGAGTTCTGGTGTTGATCATGTTTTGCTCTAGGGAGAGGTTTAGTCAACGGATCTGCTACATTTAGGTCCGTATGTACTTTACAAATATCTATGTCTCCATTTTGAACACTTTCACGAATGAAGTTGAAGCGACGCTTGATATGCCTGGTCTTCCTGTGAAACCTGGGCTCCTTGGCAGGGGCAATAGCTCCAGTGTTGTCACAGAAGAGAGTGATCGGCCTCGACGCATTGGGTATGACTCCTAGGTCGGTGATGAACTCCTTCATCCAGATTGCTTCATGCGCTGTCTCCGAGGCTGCCATGTACTCCGCTTCACATGTAGATCCCGCCACGACGCTTTGCTTGCAACTGCACCAGCTTACTACCCCACCATTCAAAATATACACGTATCCGGTTTGTGACTTGGAGTCATCCAGATCTGTGTCGAAGCTAGCATCGACGTAACCCTTTACGACAAGCTCTTCGTCACCTTCATAAACGAGAAACATATCCTTAGTCCTCTTCAGGTACTTCAGGATATTCTTGACCGCTGTCCAGTGTTCCATGCCGGGATTACTTTGGTACCTTCCTACCAAACTTACGGCAAGGTTTACATTAGGTCTGGTACACAGCATGGCATACATAATAGACCCTATGGCCGAGGCATAAGGGATGACACTCATATTTTCTCTATCTTCTACCGTGGTCGGGCATTGAGCCGTGCTCAATTGCATACCTTGCAATACAGGCAAGAACCCCTTCTTGGACTGATCCATATTGAACTTCTTCAATATCTTGTCAAGGTACGTACTTTGTGAAAGACCAATGAGGCGTCTCGATCTATCTCTATAGATCTTGATGCCTATATATAAACAGCTTCTCCAAGGTCCTTCATTGAAAAACACTTGTTCAAGTAGGCCTTTATGCTTTCCAAGAATTCTATATCATTTCTCATCAAGAGTATGTCATCCACATATAATATGAGAAATGCTACGGAGCTCCCACTCACTTTCTTGTAAACACAGACTTCTCCATAAGTCTGTGTAAACCCAAACGCCTTGATAATCTCATCAAATCTAATGTTCCAACTCCGAGATGCTTGCACCAGCCCATAGATTGAGCGTTGGAGCTTGCACACCTTGTTAGCATTCTTAGGATCGACAAAACCTTCCGGCTGCATCATATACAATTCTTCCTTAAGAAAGCCGTTAGGAATGCCGTTTTTGTTGGGGAACGTAGCATAAATTCAAAATTTTCCTACGTGTCACAAAGATCTATCTATGGAGTCATCTAGCAACGAGGGACGAGTGGATCTACATACCCTTGTAGATCGCACGCGGAAGCGTTCAAGAGAACAGGGTTGATGGAGTCGTACTCGTCGTGATCCAAATCACCGATGATCCTAGCGCCGAACGGACGGCACCTCCGCGTTCAACACACGTATGGAGCAGCGACGTCTCCTCCTCCTTGATCCAGCAAGGGGGAAGGAGAGGTTGATGGAGATCCAGCAGCACGACGGCGTGGTGGTGGAAGTAGCGGGATTCCAACAGGGCTTCGCCAAGCGCTGCGGGAGGAGGAAGATGTGTCATGGGAGGGAGAGGGCGGCGCCAGGGCTTAGGTTGGGCTGCCCTCCCTTCCCCCCCACTATATATAGGGCCAAGGGAGAGGGGGGAGGCGCAGCCTTGGCCCTTCCTCCAAGGAAGGGTGCGGCCAGGGGAGGAGTCCCTCCTCCCCAAGGCACCTCGGAGGTGCCTTCCCCCTTTAGGACTCTTCCTTTCCCTCTTCTCTTGGCGCATGGGCCTCTTGGGGCTGGTGCCCTTGGCCCATATAGGCCAAGGCGCACCCCCTACAGCCCATGTGGCCCCCCGGGGCAGGTGGCCCCACCCGGTGGACCCCCGGGACCCTTCCGGTGGTCCCGGTACAATACCGGTGACCCCGAAACTTGTCCCGATGGCCGAAATAGCACTTCCTATATATAATTCTTTACCTCCGGACCATTCCGGAACTCCTCGTGACGTCTGGGATCTCATCCGGGACTCCGACCAACTTTCGGGTTACCGCATACTAATATCTCTATAACCCTAGCGTCACCGAACCTTAAGTGTGTAGACCCTACGGGTTCGGGAGACATGCAGACATGACCGAGATGACTCTCCGGTCAATAACCAACAGCGGGATCTGGATACCCATGTTGGCTCCCACATGTTCCACGATGATCTCATCGGATGAACCACGATGTCAAGGACTTAATCAATCCCGTATACAATTCCCTTTGTCTATCGGTACGATACTTGCCCGAGATTCGATTGTCGGTATCCCGATACCTTGTTCAATCTCGTTACCGGCAAGTCTCTTTACTCGTTCCATAACACATCATCCCGTGATCAACTCCTTGATCACATTGTGCACATTATGATGATGTCCTACCGAGTGGGCCCAGAGATACCTCTTCGTTTACACGGAGTGACAAATCCCAGTCTCGATTCGTGCCAACCCAACAGACACTTTCGGAGATACCTGTAGTGTACCTTTATAGCCACCCAGTTACGTTGTGATGTTTGGCACACCCAAAGCACTCCTACGGTATCCGGGAGTTGCACAATCTCATGGTCTAAGGAAATGATACTTGACATTAGAAAAGCTTTAGCATACGAACTACATGGTCTTGTGCTAGGCTTAGGATTGGGTCTTTGTCCATCACATCATTCTCCTAATGATGTGATCCCGTTATCAATGACATCCAATGTCCATGGTCAGGAAACCGTAACCATCTATTGATCAACGAGCTAGTCAACTAGAGGCTTACTAGGGACATGGTGTTGTCTATGTATCCACACATGTATCTGAGTTTCCTATCAATACAATTCTAGCATGGATAATAAACGATTTTCATGAACAAGGAAATATAATAATAACTAATTTATTATTGCCTCTAGGGCATATTTCCAACAGTCTCCCACTTGCACTAGAGTCAATAATCCAGTTCACATCGATATGTGATTAACACTCAAGGTCACATCCCCATGTGACTAACACCCAAAGAGTTTACTAGAGTCAATAATCTAGTTCACATTACCATGTGATTAACACTCGATGAGTTCTGGGTTTGAACATGTTATGCTTGTGAGAGATGTTATAGTCAACGGGTCTGAATCTTTCAGATCCGTATGTACTTCGCAAATCTCTATGTCATCTTGTAGATGCAGCTACTACGCTATATTTGGAGCTATTCCAAATAACTGTTCTACTATACGAATCCAGTCTACTACTCAGAATAATCTGGATTAGTGTCAAAGTTTGCATCGGCGTAACCCTTTACGACGAACTCTTTTACCACCTCCATAATCGAGAAAATTCCTTAGTCCACTAGTTACTAAGGATAACTTTGACCGCTGTCCTGTGATCCATTCTAGGATCACTCTTGTACCCCTTGACTAACTCATGGCAAGGCACACTTCAGGTGCGGTACACAGCATAGCATACTGTAGAGAGCCTATGATAAAAGCATAGGGGACGACCTTCATCCTTCCTCTTTCTTCTGCCGTGGTCGAAATTTAAGTCTTAACTTCATACCTTACAACTCAGGCAAGAACTCCTTCTTTGACTGATCCATCTTGAACACCTTCAAGATCATGTCAAGGTATGTGCTCATTTGAAAGTACCATTAAGCGTTTTGATCTATCCTTATAGATCTTGATGCTCAATGTTCAAGTAGCTTAATCCAGGCTTTCCATTGAAAAACACTTTCCAAATAACCCTATATGCTTTCCAGAAATTCTACGTCATTTCTAATCAACAATATGTCAACAACATATATTTATCAGAAATTCTATAGTGCTCCCACTCACTTCTTTGGAAATACAAGTTTCTCATAAACTTTGTATAAACCCAAAATCTTTGATCATCATCAAAGCATACATTCCAACTCCGAGATGCTTACTCCAGTCCCTAGAAGGATTGCTGGAGCTTTGCATACTTATTAGCATCTTTCAGGATTGACAAAACCTTCCGGTTGTATCACATACAACCTTTCCTCAAGAAAATCGTCGAGGAAACAATGTTTTGACATCCTATCCGCAAGATTTCATAAATAATGCAGTAATCGCTAATATAATTCCAACAGACTCTTAGCATCGCTACGAGTGAGAAAGTCTCATCGTAGTCAACTCTTTGAACTTGTCGGAAAACATCTTAACGACAAGTCGAGCTTTCTTAATGGTGACATTTACCATCATTGTCCGTCTTCCTTTTAAAATCCATCTGCACTCAATAGCCTTACGACCATCGAGTTGTTCTGGCAAAGTCTACACTTTGTTTTCATACATGGATCCTTTCTCGGATTTTATGGCCTCGAGCCATTTATCGGAATCCAGGCCCACCATCGCTTCTCCATAGCTCGTAGGTTCATTGTTGTCTAGCAACATGACTTCCAAGACAGGATTACGTACCACTCTGAAGTAGTACGCATCCTTGTCATCCCACGAGGTTTGGTAGTGACTTGATCTGAAGTTTCATGATCACTATCATAAGCTTCCACTTCAATTGGTGTAGGTGCCACAGGAACAACTCCCTGTGCCCTTTCACACACTAGTTGAAGAGACGGTTCAATAACCTCATCAAGTCTCCACCATCCTCCCACTCAATTCTTTTGAGAGAAACTTTTCCTCGAGAAAGGACCCGATTCCAGAAACAATCCCTTATTGCTTTCGGATCTGAGACAGGAGGTATACCCAACTGTTTTGGGTATCCTATGAAGATGCATTTATCCGCTTTGGGTTCGAGCTTATCAGCCTGAAACTTTTTCACATAAGCGTCGCAGCCCCAAACTTCTAAGAAATGACAGCTTAGGTTTCCCTAAACCATAGTTCATACGGTGTCATCTCATTGGAATTACGTGGTGCCCTATTTAAAGTGAATGTGGTTGTCTTTAATGCCTAACCCATAAACTATCGTGGTAATTCGATAAGAGACATCATGGTATGCATCATATCCAATAGGGTGTAGTTATGATGTTCGGACATCACACTACGGTGTTCCAAGCTGTATTAGTTGTGAAACAATTTCCACAATGTCTTAATTCTGTGCCAAACTCGTAATTCAGATATTGATCTCTATGATCATATCATAGATCTTTTATCCTCTTGTCACAACGATCTTTCAACTTCACCCTAAAATTACTTGAACCTTTCAATAATTCAAACTCGTGATTCATCAAGTAAATGTACTCAACATCTACTCAAATCATCTGTGAAGTAAGAACATAACGATATCCACTACATGCCTCAGCACTCATTGGATTGCACACATCAAAATGTATTACTTCCAACAAGTTGCTTTCTAGTTCCATTTTACTGAAAACGAGGCTTTCAGTCATCTTGCCCATGTGGTATGATTTGCATGTCTCAAGTGATTCAAAATCAAGTGAGTCCAAACGATCCACCTGTATAGAGTTTCTTCATGCACATCTACCAACAAACATGGTTCGCATGTCTCAATCCTTTCAAAAATGAGTGAGTCCAAAGATCCATCAACATGGAGCTTCTTCATGCGTTTTATACCGATATGACTTAAGTGGCAGTGCCACAAGTAGGTGGTACTATCATTACTATCTTTTGGCATGAACATGTGTATCACTACAATCGAGATTCAATAAACCATTCATTTCAGGTGTAAGACCATTGAAGGTATTATTCAAATAAACAGAGTAACCGTTATTCTCTTTAAATGAATAACCGTATTGCGATAGACATAATCCAATCATGTCTATGCTCAACGCAAACACCAAATAACAATTATTTAGGTTTTAATACCAATCTCGATGGTAGAGGGAGCGTGCGATGCTTGATCATATCAACCCTGGAAACACTTCCAACACATATCGTCAGCTCACCTTTAGCTAGTCTCCGTTTATTCCGTAGCCTTTTGTTTCGAGTTACTAACACTTAGCAACCGAACCGGTATCTAATACCCTGGTGCTACTAGGAGTACTAGTAAAGTACACATCAACACAATGTATATCCAATATACTTCTACCGACCTTGCCAGCCTTCTCATCTACCAAGTATCTAGGGTAATTCTGCTCCAGTGGTTGTTCCCCTTATTACAGAAGCACTCAGTCTCGGGTTTGGGTTCAACCTTGGGTTTCTTCACTAGAGCAGCAGCTGAATTGCCGTTTCATGAAGTATCCCTTTGTTCCCTTGCCCTTCTTGAAACTAGTGGTTTCACCAACCATCAACAATTGATGCTCCTTCTTGATTTCTACTTTCGCGGTGTCAAACATCGCGAATATCTCAAGGATCATCATATATGTCCCTGATATATCATAGTTCATCACGAAGCTCTAGCAGCTTGGTGGTAATGACTTCGGAGAACCATCACTATTTCATCTGGAAGATCAATTCCCACTCGATTCAAGCGATTGTTGTACTTAGACAATCTGAGCACAAGCTCAAGAATTGAGCTTTTCTCCCTTAGTTTGTAGGCTAAGAAAATCGTCGGAGGTCTTATACCTTTTGACGTGGGCACGAGCCTGAAATCCCAATTTCAGCCCTCAAAACATCTCATATGTTTTGCGACATTTCAAAACCGTCTTCGGTGCCTCAATTCTAAACCGTTTAACTGAACTATCACGTAGTTATCAAAATGTGTATGTCAGATGTTCGCAACATCCACAGACGACGTTCGAGGTTCAGCACACTGAGCGGTGCATTAAGGACATAAGCCTTCTATGAAGCAATGAGGACAATCCTCAGTTTATGGACCTAGTCCGCATAATTGCTACTATCAACTTTCAACTAAATTTTCTCTAGGAACATATCTAAACAGTAGAACTAAAGCGCGAGCTACGACATAATTTGCGAAGACCTTTTGACTATGTTCAGGATAATTAAGTTCATCTTATGAACTCCCACTCAGATAGACATCCCTCTAGTCATCTAAGTGATTACATGATCTGAGTCAACTAGGCCGTGTCCGATCATCACGTGAGACGGACTAGTCATCATCGGTGAACATCTTCATGTTGATTGTATCTACCATACGACTCATGCTCGACCTTTCGGTCTCTTGTGTTCCGAGGCCATGTCTATACATGCTAGACTCGTCAAGTCAACCTAAGTGTTTCGCGTGTGTAAATCTGGCTTACACCCGTTGTATGTGAACGTAAGAATCTATCACACCCGATCATCACGTGGTGCTTCGAAACGACGAACTTTCGCAACGGTGCACAGTTAGGGGGAACACCTTCTTGAAATTTTAGTGAGGGATCATCTTATTTACTACCGTCGTTCTAAGTAAACAAGATGTATAAACATGATAAACATCACATGCAATCAAATAATAGTGACATGATATGGCCAATATCATATAGCTCCTTTGATCTCCATCTTGGTGCTCCATGATCATCTTGTCACCGGAATGACACCATGATCTCCATCATCATGATCTCTATCATCGTGTCTTCATGAAGTTGTCTCGTCAACTATTACTTCTACTACTATAGCTAACGGTTAGCAATAAAGTAAAGTAATTACATGACGTTTATGTTGACACGCAGGTCATAAATAAATTAAGACAACTCCTATGGCTCCTGCCGGTTGTCATACTCATCGACATGCAAGTCGTGATTCCTATTACAAGAACATGATCAATCTCATACATCACATATATCATTCATCACATCCTTTTGGCCATATCACATCACATAGCATACCCTGCAAAAACAAGTTAGACGTCCTCTAATTGTTGTTTGCATGTTTTACGTGGCTGCTATGGGTTTCTAGCAAGAACGTTTCTTACCTACACAAAAACCACAACGTGATATGCCAATTGCTATTTACCCTTCATAAGGACCCTTTTCATCAAATCCGATCTGACTAAAGTGGGAGAGACAGACACCTGCTAGCCACCTTTATGCAACTAGTGCATGTCAGTCGGTGGAACCAGTCTCACGTCAGAGTACGTGTAAGGTCGGTCCGGGCCGCTTCATCCCACAATGCCACCGAATCAAGATTGGACGAGTAACGGTAAGCATATTGAACAAAATCAACGCCCACAACTACTTTGTGTTCTACTCGTGCATAGAAACTACGCATAGACCTAGCTCATGATGCCACTGTTGGGGAACGTAGCATAAATTCAAAATTTTCCTACGTGTCACCAAGATCTATCTATGGAGTCATCTAGCAATGAGGGAGGAGTGGATCTACATACCCTTGTAGATCGCGCGCGGAAGCGTTCAAGAGAACGGGGTTGATGGAGTCGTACTCGTTGTGATCCAAATCACCGATGATCCTAGCGCCGAACGGACGGCACCTCCGCGTTCAACACACGTACGGAGCAGCGACGTCTCCTCCTTCTTGATCCAGCAAGGGGGAAGGAGAGGTCGATGGAGATCCAGCAGCACGACGGCGTGGTGGTGGAAGTAGCGGGATTCCAACAGGGCTTCGCCAAGCGCTGCAGGAGGAGGAAGATGTGTCATGGGAGGGAGAGGGCGGCGCCAGGGCTTAGGTTGGGCTGCCCTCCCTTCCCCCCCCACTATATATAGGGCCAAGGGAGAGGGAGGAGGCGCAGCCTTGGCCCTTCCTCCAAGGAAGGGTGCGGCCAGGGGAGGAGTCCCTCCTCCCCAAGGCACCTCGGAGGTGCCTTCCCCCTTTAGGACTCTTCCTTTCCCTCTTCTCTTGGCGCATGGGCCTCTTGGGGCTGGTGCCCTTGGCCCATATAGGCCAAGGCGCACCCCCTACAGCCCATGTGGCCCCCCGGGGCAGGTGGCCCCACCCGGTGGACCCCCGGGACCCTTCCGGTGGTCCCGGTACAATACCGGTGACCCCAAAACTTGTCCCGATGGCCGAAATAGCACTTCCTATATATAATTCTTTACCTCCGGACCATTCCAGAACTCCTCGTGACGTCCGAGATCTCATCCGGGACTCCGAACAACTTTCGGGTTACCGCATACTAATATCTCTATAACCCTAGCGTCACCGAACCTTAAGTGTGTAGACCCTACGGGTTCGGGAGACATGCAGACATGACCGAGATGACTCTCCGGTCAATAACCAACAGCGGGATCTGGATACCCATGTTGGCTCCCACATGTTCCACGATGATCTCATCGGATGAACCACGATGTCAAGGACTTAATCAATCCCGTATTCAATTCCCTTTGTCTATCGGTACGACACTTGCCCGAGATTCGATCGTCGGTATCCCGATACCTTGTTCAATCTCGTTACCGGCAAGTCTCTTTACTCGTTTCGTAACACATCATCCCGTGATCAACTCCTTGATCACATTGTGCACATTATGATGATGTCCTACCGAGTGGGCCCAGAGATACCTCTCCGTTTACACGGAGTGACAAATCCCAGTCTCGATTCGTGCCAACCCAACAGACACTTTCGGAGATACCCGTAGTGCACCGTTATAGTCACCCAGTTACGTTGTGACGTTTGGCACACCCAAAGCACTCCTACGGTATCCAGGAGTTGCACAATCTCATGGTCTAAGGAAATGATACTTGACATTAGAAAAGCTTTAGCATACGAACTACATGATCTTGTGCTAGGCTTAGGATTGGGTCTTATCCATCACATCATTCTCCTAATGATGTGATCCCGTTATCAACGACATCCAATGTCCATGGTCAGGAAACCGTAACCATCTATTGATCAACGAGCTAGTCAACTAGAGGCTTACTAGGGACATGGTGTTGTCTATGTATCCACACATGTATCTGAGTTTCCTATCAATACAATTCTAGCATGGATAATAAACGATTATCACGAACAAGGAAATATAATAATAATCAATTTATTATTGCCTCTAGGGCATATTTCCAACAGTCTCCCACTTGCACTAGAGTCAATAATCCAGTTCACATCGATATGTGATTAACACTCAAGGTCACATCCCCATGTGACTAACACCCAAAGAGTTTACTAGAGTCAATAATCTAGTTCAAATTACCATGTGATCAACACTCGATGAGTTCTGGGTTCGAACATGTTATGCTTGTGAGAGATGTTATAGTCAACGGGTCTGAATCTTTCAGATCCGTATGTACTTCGCAAATCTCTATGTCATCTTGTAGATGCAGCTACTACGCTATATTTGGAGCCATTTCAAATAACTGTTCTACTTGGAGCTATTCTAAATTGTTGCTCCATCATACGTATCCGGTATCTCTACTCAGAGCTATCCGGATAGGTGTTAAGCTTGCATCGACGTAACTCTTTACGTCGAACTCTTTATCACCTCCATAACCGAGAAACATATCCTTATTCCTCTAACGATAATTTAGACCGCTATCTGGTGATCTACTCCTAGATTACCTTTGTACCCTCTTGCCAGATATGTGGCAAGGCACACATCAGGTGTGGTACTCAGCATGGCATACCGTATAGAGCCTATGACAAAAGCATAGGGGACGACCTACGTCCTTCCTCTTTCTTCTGTCGTGGTCGAGCTTTAAGTCTTAAGTTCATACCTTACAACTCAGGCAAGAACTCCTTCTTTGACTGGTCCATCTTGAACACCTTCAAGATCATGTCAAGGTATATGCTCATTTGAAAGTACCATTAAGAATTTTGATCTATCCTTATAGATCTTGATGCTCAATGTTCAAGTAGCTTAATCCAGGCTTTCCATTGAAAAATACTTTCCAAATAACCCTATATGCTTTCCAGAAATTCTACGTCATTTCTGATCAATAATATGTCAACATATATTTATCAGAAATTCTATAGTGCTCCCACTCACTTCTTTGGACACCTTCTGGTTGTATCACATACAACCTTTCCTCAAAAATCGTCGAGGAAACAATGGTTTTTTTGGCATCCTATCTGCAAGATTTCACAAATAATGCAGTAATTGCTAATATAATTCCAACAGACTCTTAGCATCGCTACGAGTGAGAAAGTCTCATCGCATCAACTCCTTGAACTTGTCGGAAAACATCTTAACGACAAGTCGAGCTTTCTTAATGGTGATACCTACCATCATTGTCCGTCTTCCTTTTAAAATCCATATGTACCTAACAGCCTTATGACCATCAAGAAGTTCTCCCAAAGTCTACACTTTGTTGTCATATATGGATCCTCTCTCGGATTATATGGCCTCGAGCCATTTTGGAATCCAGGCCCACCATCGCTTCTCCATAGCTCGTAGGTTCATTGTTGTCTAGCAACATGACTTCCAAGACAGGATTACGTACCACTCTGAAGTAGTACGCATCCTTGTCATCCCACGAGGTTTGGTAGTGACTTGATCTGAAGTTTCATGATCACTATCATAAGCTTCCACTTCAATTGGTGTAGGTGCCACAGGAACAACTCCTGTGCCCTGCCACACACTAGTTGAAGAGACGGTTCAATAACATCATCAAGTCTCCACCATCCTCCCACTCAATTCTTTCGAGAGAAACTTTTCCTCGAGAAAGGACCCGATTCTAGAAACAATCCATTATTGCTTTCGATCTGAGACAAGAGGTATACCCAACTGTTTTGGGTGTCCTATGAAGATGCATTTATCCGCTTTGGGTTCGAGCTTATCAGCCTGACACTTTTTCACATAAGCGTCGCAGCCCCAAACTTCTAAGAAATGACAGCTTAGGTTTCTCTAAACCATAGTTCATATGGTGTCATCTCATCGGAATTACATGGTGCCCTATTTAAAGTGAATGTGGTTGTCTTTAATGCCTAACCCATAAACTATCGTGGTAATTCGATAAGAGACATCATGGTATGCATCATATCCAATAGGGTGCAGTTATGATGTTCGGACACACCATCACACTGTGGTGTTCCAGGATGTATTAGTTGTGAAACAATTTCCACAATGTCTTAATTCTGTGCCAAACTCGTAATTCAGATATTGATCTCTATGATCATATCATAGATATTTTATCCTCTTGTCACGACGATCTTTCAACTTCACCCTGAAATTACTTGAACCTTTCAATAATTCAGACTCGTGATTCATCAAGTAAATATACTCAACATCTACTCAAATCATCTGTGAAGTAAGAACATAACGATATCCACTACACGCCTCAGCACTCATTGGACTGCACACATCAAAATGTATTACTTCCAACAAGTTGCTTTCTAGTTCCATTTTACTGAAAACGAGGCTTTCGGTCATCTTGCCCATGTGGTATGATTTGCATGTCTCAAGTGATTCAAAATCAAGTGAGTCCAAACGATCCATCTGTATAGAGTTTCTTCATGCATATCTACCAACAAACATGGTTCGCATGTCTCAATCCTTTCAAAAATGAGTGAGTCCAAAGATCCATCAACATGGAGCTTCTTCATGCGTTTTATACCGATATGACTTAAGTGGCAGTGCCACAAGTAGGTGGTACTATCATTACTATCTTATATCTTTTGGCATGAACATGTGTATCACTATGATCGAGATTCAATGAACCATTCATTTTAGGTGCAAGACCATTGAAGGTATTATTCAAATAAACAGAGTAACCGTTATTCTCCTTAAATGAATAACCGTATTGCGATAGACATAATCCAATCATGTCTATGCTCAACGCAAACACCAATCTCGATGGTAGAGAGAGCGTATGATATTTGATCAACCTTGGAAATACTTCCAACACATATCGTCATCTCACCTTTAGCTAGTCTCCGTTTATTCCGTAGCTTTTATTTCGAGTAACTAACACTTAGCAACCGAACCGGTATCTAATACCCTGGTGCTACTAGGAGTACTAGTAAAGTACACATTAACATAATACATCCAATATACTTCTATCGACCATGCCAGCCTTCTTATCTACCAAGTATCTAGGGTAACTCTGCTCCAGTGGCTGTTCCCCTTATTACAGAAGCACTTAGTCTCGGGTTTGGGTTCAACCTTGGGTTTCTTTACTAGAGCAGCAGCTGAATTGCCGTTTCATGAAGTATCCCTTCGTGCCCTTGCCCTTCTTGAAACTAGTGGTTTCACCAACCATCAAGAATTGATGCTCCTTCTTGATTTCTACTTTTGTGGTGTCAAACATCGCGAATATCTCAAGGATCATCATATATGTCCCTGATATATTATAGTTCATCACGAAGCTCTAGCAGCTTGGTGGTAATGACTTCGGAGAAACATCACTTTCTCATCTGGAAGATCAACTCCCATTTGATTCAAGCGATTGTTGTACTCAGACAATCTGAGCACAAGCTCAACAATTGAGCTTTTTTCCTTAGTTTGTAGGCTAAGAAAATCGTCGGAGGTCTTATACCTCTTGACGTGGGCACAAGCCTAAAATCCCAATTTCAGCCCTCGAAACATCTCATATGTTTCGTGACGTTTCAAAACCGTCTTCGGTGCCTCAATTCTAAACCGTTTAACTGAACTATCACGTAGTTATCAAAATGTGTATGTCAGATGTTCGCAACATCCACAGACGACGTTCGAGGTTCAGCACACTGAGCGGTGCATTAAGGACATAAGCCTTCTATGAAGCAATGAGGACAATCCTCAGTTTACGGACCTAGTCCACATAATTGCTACTACCAACTTTCAACTAAATTTTCTCTAGGAACATATCTAAACAGTGGAACTAAAGCGCGAGCTTCGACGTAATTTGCGAAGACCTTTTGACTATGTTCAGGATAATTAAGTTCATCTTATGAACTCCCACTCAGATAGACATCCCTCTAGTCATCTAAGTGATTACATGATCCGAGTCAACTAAGCCGTGTCCGATCATCACGTGAGACGGACTAGTCATCATCGGTGAACATCTTCATGATGATCGTATCTACCATACGACTCATGCTCGACCTTTCGGTCTCTTGTGTTCCGAGGCCATGTCTGTACATGCTTGGCTCGTCAAGTCAACCCAAGTGTTTTGCATGTGTTCCGAGGCCATGTCTGTACATGCTAGGCTCGTCAACACCCGTTGTATTCGAACGTAAGAATCTATCACACCCGATTATCACGTGGTGCTTCGAAACGACGAACTTTCACAACGGTGCACAGTTAGGGGGTACACTTTCTTGAAATTTTAATGAGGGATCATCTTATTTACTACCGTCGTTCTAAGCAAATAAGATGCATAAACATGATAAACATCACATGCAATCAAATAGTGACATGATATGGCCAATATCATATTGCTCCTTTTGATCTCCATCTTCGGGGCTCCATGATCATCATCGTCACCCGCATGACACCATGATCTCCATCATCATGATCTCCATCATCGTGTCTTCATGAAGTTGTCTCGACAACTATTACTTCTACTTCTATGGCTACCGGTTAGCAATAAAGTAAAGTAATTACATGACGTTTATGTTGACACGCAGGTCATAAATAAAAAAAAGACAACTCCTATGGCTCCTGCCGGTTGTCATACTCATCGACATGCAAGTCGTGATTCCTATTACAAGAACATGATCAATCTCATACATCACATATCATTCATCACATCCTTTTGGCCATATCACATCACATAGCATACCCTGCAAAAACAAGTTAGACGTCCTCTAATTGTTGTTTGCATGTTTTACGTGGCTGCTATGGGTTTCTAGCAAGAACGTTTCCTACCTACGCAAGAACCACAACGTGATATGCCAATTGCTATTTACCCTTCATAAGGACCCTTTTCATGGAATCCGATCCGACTAAAGTGGGAGAGACAAACACCCGCTAGCCACCTTATGCAACTAGTGCATGTTAGTCGGTGGAACCAGTCTCACGTAAGAGTACGTGTAAGGTCGGTCCGGGCCGCTTCATCCCACAATTCCACCGAATCAAGATTGGACTAGTAACGGTAAGCATATTGAACAAAATCAACGCCCACAACTACTTTGTGTTCTACTCGTGCATAGAAACTACGCATAGACCTAGCTCATGATGCCACTGTTGGGGAACGTAGCAATAATTCAAAATTTTCTACGTATCACCAAGATCAATCTATGGAGTCATCTAGCAACGAGGGAGGAGTGGATCTACATATCCTTGTAGATCGCGCGCGGAAGCGTTCAAGAGAACGGGGTTGATGGAGTCGTACTCGTCGTGATCCAAATCACCGATGATCCTAAGCGCCGAACGGACGGCACCTCCGCGTTCAACACACGTACGGAGCAGTGACGTCTCCTCCTTCTTGATCCAGCAAGGGGGGGAGGTTGATGGAGATCCAGCAGCACGACGGCGTGGTGGTGGAAGTAGCAGGATTCCAACAGGGCTTCGCCAAGCGCTGCGGGAGGAGGGAGATGTGTCATGGGAGGGAGAGGGAGGCGCCAGGGCTTAGGTGTTGCTGCCCTCCCTTCCCCCCACTATATATAGGGCCAAGGGAGAGGGGGGGCAGCCTTGGCCCTTCCTCCAAGGAAGGGTGCGGCCAGGGAGGAGTCCATCCTCCCCAAGGCACCTAGGAGGTGCCTTCCCCCTTTAGGACTCTTTCTTTCCCTTATCTCTTGGCGGATGGGCCTCTTGGGGCTGGTGCCCTTGGCCCATATAGGCCAAGGTGCACAACCCTACAACCCATGTGGGCCCCCGGGGCAGGTGGACCCCCTTGGTGGACCCCCGTTCCCCTTTCGGCACTCTCGGTACAATACCGATAATGCACGAAACTTTTCCGGTGACCAAAACAAGACTTCCCATATATAAATCTTTACCTCCGGACCATTCCATAACTCCTCGTGACGTCCGGGATCTCATCCGGGACTCCGAACAACTTTCGGGTTACCGCATACTAATATCTCTATAACCCTAGCGTCACCGAACCTTAAGTGTGTAGA
This sequence comes from Triticum urartu, assembly GCF_056163025.1. Classification (NCBI taxonomy): domain Eukaryota; kingdom Viridiplantae; phylum Streptophyta; class Magnoliopsida; order Poales; family Poaceae; genus Triticum; species Triticum urartu. The sequence goes on along the minus strand of NC_141874.1, from coordinate 688,689,600 downwards.
CCCTACGGGTTCGGGAGACATGCAGACATGACCGAGATGACTCTCCGGTTAATAACCAACAGCAGGATCTGGATACCCATGTTGGCTCCCACATGTTCCACGACTATCTCATCGGATGAACCACGATGTCAAGGACTTAATCAATCCCGTATACAATTCCCTTTGTCTAGCGGTACGATACTTGCCCGAGATTCGATCGTCGGTATCCCGATACCTTGTTCAATCTCGTTACCGGCAAGTCTCTTTACTCGTTTCGTAACACATCATCCCGTGATCAACTCCTTGATCACATTGTGCACATTATGATGATGTCCTACCGAGTGGGCCCAGAGATACCTCTCCGTTTACACGGAGTGACAAATCCCAGTCTCGATTCGTGCCAACCCAACAGACACTTTCGGAGATACCCGTAGTGCACCTTTATAGTCACCCAGTTACGTTGTGACGTTTGGCACATCCAAAGCACTCCTACGGTATCCGGGAGTTGCACAATCTCATGGTCTAAGGAAATGATACTTGACATTAGAAAAGCTTTAGCATACGAACTACATGATCTTGTGCTAGGCTTAGGATTGGGTCTTTGTCCATCACATCATTCTCCTAATGATGTGATCCCGTTATCAACGACATCCAATGTCCATGGTCAGGAAACCGTAACCATCTATTGATCAACGAGCTAGTCAACTAGAGGCTTACTAGGGACATGGTGTTGTCTATGTATCCACACATGTATCTGAGTTTCCTATCAATACAATTCTAGCATGGATAATAAACGATTATCACGAACAAGGAAATATAATAATAATCAATTTATTATTGCCTCTAGGGCATATTTCCAACACACATTACCATCTGCGTCTGTCTTCTTCTTAAAGATCCATTTATTTTCTATGGCTCGCCGATCATCGAGCAAGTCAGTCAAAGTCCATACTTCGTTTTCATACATGGATCCTATCTCGGATTTCATGGCTTCTAGCCATTTGTCGGAATCTGGGCCCGCCATCGCTTCTTTATAGTTCGAAGGTTCACCGTTGTCTAACAACATGATTTCCAAGATAGGGTTGCTGTACCACTCTGGTGCGGAATGTGTCCTTGTGGACCTACGAAGTTCAGTAGGAGCTTGATCCGAAGTATCTTGATCATCATCATTAACTTCCTCTCTAGTCGGTGCAGGCACCACAGGAACATCTTCCTGAGCTGCGCTACTTTCCATTTCAAGAGGCAGTACTTCATCAAGCTCTACTTTCCTCCCACTTACTTCTTTCGAGAGAAACTCTTTCTCCAGAAAGGATCCGTTCTTGGCAACAAAGATCTTGCCTTCGGATCTGAGGTAGAAGGTATACCCAATGGTTTCCTTAGGGTATCCTATGAAGACGCATTTTTCCGACTTGGGTTCGAGATTTTCAGGTTGATGTTTCTTGACATAAGCATCGCATCCCCAAACTTTTAGAAACGACAGCTTAGATTTCTTCCCAAACCATAATTCATACGGTGTCGTCTCAACAGATTTCGACGGAGCCCTATTTAAAGTGAATGCGGCAGTCTCTAAAGCATAGCCCCAAAAAGAGAGCAGTAGATCGGTAAGAGACATCATAGATCGCACCATATCCAATAGAGTGCGATTATGACGTTCGGACACACCATTTCGCTGAGGTGTTCCAGGCGGCGTGAGTTGTGAAACTATTCCACATTTCCTTAAGTGTGTGCCAAATTCGTAACTCAAATATTCCCCTCCACGATCTGATCGTAAGAACTTTATTTTCCTGTCACGTTGATTCTCAACCTCACTCTGAAATTCCTTGAACTTTTCAAAGGTCTCAGACTTGTGTTTCATTAAGTAGACATACCCATATCTACTCAAGTCATCAGTGAGAGTGAGAACATAACGATAGCCACCGCGAGCCTCAACACTCATTGGACCGCACACATCAGTATGTATGATTTCCAATAAGTTGGTTGCTCGCTCCATTGTTCCTGAGAACGAAGTCTTGGTCATTTTACCCACGAGGCATGGTTCGCACGTGTCAAATGATTCGTAATCAAGAGACTCCAAAAGTCCATCTGCATGGAGCTTCTTCATGCGTTTGACACCTATGTGACCAAGGCGGCAGTGCCACAAGTATGTGGGACTATCATTATCAACCTTACATCTTTTGGTATTCACACTATGAATATGTGTAACATTACGCTCGAGATTCATTAAGAATAAACCATTCACCGGCGGGGCATGACCATAAAACATATCTCTCATATAAATAGAACAACCATTATTCTCGGATTTAAATGAGTAGCCATCTCGAATTAAACGAGATCCTGATACAATGTTCATGCTCAAAGTTGGCACTAAATAACAATTATTGAGGTTTAAAACTAATCCCGTAGGTAAATGTAGAGGTAGCGTGCCGACGGCGATCACATCGACCTTGGAACCATTCCCGACGCGCATCGTCACCTCGTCCTTCGCCAGTCTTCGCTTATTCCACAGCTCCTGCTTTGAGTTACAAATGTGAGCAACCGCACCGGTATCAAATACCCAGGGGCTACTACGAGTACTGGTAAGGTACACATCAATTACATGTATATCACATATACCTTTAGTGTTGCCGGCCTTCTTGTCCGCTAAGTATTTGGGGCAGTTCCGCTTCCAGTGACCACTTCCCTTGCAATAAAAGCACTCGGTCTCAGGCTTGGATCCATTCTTTGGCTTCTTCCCGGCAACTAGCTTACCGGGTGCGGCAACTCCCTTGCCGTCCTTCTTGAAGTTCTTCTTACCCTTGCCTTTCTTAAACTTAGTGGTTTTATTCACCATGAACACTTGATGTTCCTTTTTGATCTCCACCTTCGCTGATTTCAGCATTGAATATACCTCAGGAATGGTCTTTTCCATCCCCTGCATATTGAAGTTCATCACAAAGCTCTTGTAGCTCGGTGGAAGCGACTGAAGGATTCTGTCAATGACCGCGTCATCCGGGAGATTAACTCCCAACTGAGTCAAGCAGTTGGGCAACCCAGACATTTTGAGTATGTGCTCACTGACAGAACTATTTTCCTCCATCTTACAACTGAAGAACTTGTCGGAGACTTCATATCTCTCGACCAGGGCATGAGCTTGGAAAACCATTTTCAGCTCTTCGAACATCTCATATGCTCCGTGTTGCTCAAAACGCTTTTGGAGCCCCGGTTCTAAGCTGTAAAGCATGCCGCACTGAACGAGGGAATAATCATCAGCACGCTGCTTCCAAGCGTTCATAACGTCTTGGTTCTCTGGGATGGGTGCGTCACCTAGCGGTGCTTCTAGGACATAATCTTTCTTGGCAGCTATGAGGATGATCCTCAGGTTTTGGACCCAGTCCGTATAGTTGCTGCCATCATCTGTCAGCTTGGTTTTCTCTAGGAACGCGTTGAAGTTGAGGGCAACATTAGCGTGGGCCATTTGATCTACAAGACATATTGTAAAGATTTTAGACTAAGTTCATGATAATTAAGTTCATCTAATCAAATTATTCAATGAACTCCCACTCAGATAGACATGCCTCTAGTCATCTAAATGAAACATGATCCGAGTCAACTAGGCCGTGTCCAATCATCACGTGAGACGGACTAGTCAACATCGGTGAACATCTTCATGTTGATCGTATCTTCTATACGACTCATGCTCGACCTTTCGGTCTTCCGTGTTCCGAGGCCATGTTTGTACATGCTAGGCTCGTCAAGTCAACCTAAGTGTATTGCGTGTGTAAATCTGGCTTACACCCGTTGTATTCGAACGTTAGAATCTATCACACCCGATCATCACGTGGTGCTTCGAAACAACGAACCTTCGCAACGGTGCACAGTTAGGGGGAACACTTTCTTGAAATTATTGCGAGGGATCATCTTATTTAAGCTACCGTCGTTCTAAGCAAATAAGATGTAAAACATGATAAACATCACATGCAATCAAATAGTGACATGATATGGCCAATATCATTTTGCTCCTTATGATCTCCATCTTTGGGGCGCCATGATCATCGTCGTCACCGGCATGACACCATGATCTCCATCATCATGATCTCCATCGTCGTGTCTTCATGAAGTTGTCTCGTCATCTATTACTTCTACTACTATGGCTAACGGTTTAGCAATAAAGTAAAGTAATTACATGACGTTATATGTTGACACGTAGGTCATAAATAAATTAAGACAACTCCTATGGCTCCTGCTGGTTGTCATACTCATCGACATGCAAGTTGTGATTCCTATTACAAGAACATGATCAATCTCATACATCACATATATCATTCATCACATCCTTTTGGCCATATCACATCACACGGCACATGCTGCAAAAACAAGTTAGACGTCCTCTAATTGTTGTTGCAAATTTTTACGTGACTGCTATAGGTTTCTTAGGAAGAACGTTTCTTACCTACGCCAAAACCACAATGTGATATGCCAATTTCTATTTACCCTTCATAAGGACCCTTTTCATTGAATCTGATCCGACTAAAGTGGGAGAGACAGACACCCGCTAGCCACCTTATGCAACTAGTGCATGTCAGTCGGTGGAACCTGTCTCACGTAAGCGTACGTGTAAGGTCGGTCCGGGCCGCTTCATCCCACGATGCCGCCGAATCAAGATAAGACTAGTAACGGAAAGTAAATTGACAATATCGACGCCCACAACTGCTTTGTGTTCTACTCGTGCATAGAAACTACGCATAGACCTAGCTCATGATGCCACTGTTGGGGAACGTAGGAGAATTTAAAATTTTCTACGCATCACCAAGATCAATCTATGGAGTCTTCTAGCAATGAGAGGAAAGGAGTGCATCTACATACCCTTGTAGATCGCGAGCGGAAGCGTTCAAGAGAACGGGGTTGATGGAGTCGTACTCGTCGTGATCCAAATCACCGATGACCTAGCACCGAACGGACGGCACCTCCGCGTTCAACACACGTACGGTTGGGGAAGATGTCTCCTCCTTCTTGATCCAGCAAGGGGGACGGAGAGGTTGATGGAGATCCAGCAACACGACGGCGTGGTGGTGGAAGTAGCGGGATCTCGGCAGGGCTTCGCCAAGCTCAGCGAGAGGGAGAGGTGTCACGGGAGGGAGAGGGAGGCGCCAGGGGCTAGGTTGCGCAGCCCTCCCTCCCTCTTTATATAGGGGCCCAAGGGGGGGGCGCTGGCCCCTCTAGATCCCATCTAGATGGGGGGGGCGGCGGCCAAGGGGGTGGCTTGCCTCCCAAGCCAAGTGGGGCGCCCCCACCCCTAGGGTTTCCAACCCTAGGCGCAGGGGGAGGCCCAAGGGGGGCGCACCAGCCCACCAGGGGCTGGTTCCCCTCCCACTTCAGCCCATGGGGCCCTCCGGAATAGGTGGCCCCACCTAGTGGACCCCCCGGGACCCTTCCGGTGGTCCCGGTACAATACCGGTGACCCCCGAAACTTTCCCGGTGGCCGAAACTAGACTTCCTATATACAATTCTTCACCTCCGGACCATTCCGGAACTCCTCGTGATGTCCGGGATCTCATCCGGGACTCGGAACAACTTTCGGGTTACCTCATACTAATATCTTAACAACCCTAGCGTCACCGAACCTTAAGTGTGTAGACCCTACGGGTTCGGGAGACACGCAGACATGACCGAGACGACTCTCCGGTCAATAACCAACAGCGGGATCTGGATACCCATGTTGGCTCCCACATGCTCCTCGATGATCTCATCGGATGAACCATGATGTCAAGGATTCAATCAATCCCGTATACAATTCCCTTTGTCAATCGGTATGTTACTCGCCCGAGATTCGATCATCGGTATCCCAATACCTCGTTCAATCTCGTTACCGGCAAGTCACTTTACTCGTACCGTAATGCATGATCCTGTGACCAGACACTTGGTCACTTTGAGCTCATTATGATGATGCATTACCGAGTGGGCCCAGTGATACCTCTCCGTCATACGGAGTGACAAATCCCAGTCTTGATCCGTGTCAACCCAACAAACACTTTTGGAGATACCCGTAGTGCACCTTTATAGTCACCCAGTTACGTTGTGACGTTTGGCACACCCAAAGCACTCCTACGGTATCCGGGAGTTGCACAATCTCATGGTCTAAGGAAATGATACTTGACATTTGGAAAAGCTCTAGCAAACGAACTACACGATCTTGTGCTATGCTTAGGATTGGGTCTTGTCCATCACATCATTCTCCTAATGATGTGATCCCGTTATCAATGACATCTAATGTCCATAGTCAGGAAACCATGACTATCTTTTGATCAACGAGCTAGTCAACTAGTGGCTCACTAGGGACGTGTTTTGGTCTATGTATTCACACATGTATTACGATTTCCGGATAACACAATTATATCATGAACAATAGACAATTATCATGAACAAGGAAATATAATAATAACTATTTTATTATTGCCTCTAGGGCATATTTCCAACATGAAATACCTTGAAATGTGATCTGTGCAAAAAAACACAAATTCATTGACTTTGAGGATGAATAGTGCATCTACTAAAATGGCTTTGATTTATTTTCTAGCACTCATTTTAATTTTTGTTGTCCTGAAAATTTACACATTTGTGTATTATGTCTCTAAGTATATGTATATTTTTTTATTTTTTATTTTGAAATACGCAAATTTGAATTTTGATCATTTCAAATTCGGCCTCCCTAGAGGCTGAGCTCCATTGAGCATTTTGCGAATATTAGTTGTAGCTGCAGTTGGATAACAATCTACATATCACAGACGCAATGCCTATATAATATTATACTATGAATGATCATAGTCATAAATATAAATATTGCAATTTAATCGCCGCCCAATTATAATTTGTTCACCACACTTGTATGCTTATGAGAAAGTGAACCTATGGCCCTCTGGGTCTATTCTCTATGACTGAAAACCTCAACAAAAATAATATTCTTTGTTGTACTGTTTCTTTTAATTTATCTCTCTATTAAAAAGCTTGACAACATTCTTGACGTGTTGGGGACAAGTTTGTGTTGTGTTTTGTGCACAGGTACTAGTGACTTTGTTTGCTGTAAGAACTCCTTTTGGTTCGATAAACCTTTGTTCTTTACTGAGGAAAATACTTATTGCTAGATTACTTCACCTCGATTGAGGTCCTAAGAAAACAACTCACAAGAAAGAGAGGATGTCATCTAGCTACTGCTATGGACGCCAAGGTCCTAAAAAAACTACTCACACTTGGTTATGCATGTTAGCAGCAAGGTTGATAAAGATGGTTCCGGTGATTAATTTCCCCTCCAGCAGGGTGCCGGAACAAGCCTCTAGATTGGATCTCCCGAAGCAGAAACTTGCGACGGTGAAACAAATCGCAAAAATGATATGAAGGGTCTCTCGGATTATGGGATTTATAGGCAAAAGAATCAACATAACGTGGTGCCATGGGGCTCCATATGGCCTCCCCACACGGATGGAGCCTAAGCCGCACCACCTGGCCGCGTGGGTGCCTGGTGTGGCGCCATGGCCCCTGCCAGCACTTTCTGGAATCTTCATAACTTGAAAAAAATCTCATAAATCCCCGTGGTATTTTGAGCTACACAGATACTGATTTTCTGAAAAGTCTAAGGGCAAAGCCAGCGCCCGCCCACGATTCAACAATGATTGGCGTCAAAATCCATGCAGAAGTGAACCGGAAGGATGCGCGACCCAGGGCACCCCAAAAAATTGGCTTCGTTCCAAACAGTTGCTCACGCAGCAATCAAAGCCAATAAATTGACTGGGCAGGTTTTGGCACTAATCCAAACAGGCCCTAAAACATATAGAAAACAATTGGCTCTGGGTAGGTTAGTCTAGAAAAGTAATAAAAATTGCTATAAAAGTATACAAAAGTGATATTATAATAGCATGAAACAACAAAAATTATAAACACGTTTGAGACGTAATCACTGGCCGGCAAATGCAGACACGTTCGGACAGGCCCCACACACGAAGCTTCTGACAGCGAAACAGCCTCTCGCTGCTCGACCTCTTACCTCCACGCCCCATGGTCGGATGGCCATTAGGGCTAGCTGGATGGACGGTCGCACGCCGAGCCGGGCGCACGCACGGCCTTGGCTAGCGCGAGCGAAGCACCGCGGACTGGGGTCGAAGGATGCTGACATGGCGACCCGGCTCGCCCGTCGGCCGAGTGGACGGTCACAAGCCGAGTCGGGTGTATGTGCGGGCCTAGCTGGCATGAGCGAAGTAACCTGGCCAGGGCTGAAGGACGCTGATCATGATAGGGCGACCCAAATCTCCACTGCGCGTGAGGCCACGTGCGTGCGATCCAAAACACCATACGGGGTGCCCTGAAGGACCGTTCAATCAAATATATATTGAAAACGTAGTAGAAAACAAAAAATTCGTCCTATTGATCATACTCCCGAATCACTATGAAGATGCAAATAAGCTTTGATCGAATTGTTACCAACTTCGAGTTGTCAGTGGAAGAATAATTGGTTAGATCGTTGATGAAGTCCCTAGAACCGTTCACGATCGGTCCCTTAAACTGAAGACCGAAAGCACGATCTGTCTGCGGATTTCTAATATACAATGAACAATCTTTATATACTAGGAACTTTTTTTACAGTGCACAGTGAATTTTTTATAATATACATGGAACATTAGTTAATATACGGTGAACATTTTAAATATACACACCGAACAAATTTCTAATATAAAATAGAAATTCTGTATATACAATGAAATTTTGTATATATGAACAAATACCTATAGAAAATTGGTATTTCTAATATACGATGATCTTTTTTTACTATAGGGTGAACTTTTCTAATACACACCGAACGTTTTTAGGATGAATAATTGAGCAGTTTTTCTGAAAAAAAAAGGCGATGGAGAAAATAGAAAACCCATAAAAACCAGAAGCCCCGGGAACAACACATAGAAGAATTGTCAAATAGATGTTCAAGAATGAAAAAACAAAAATAAGATCAGTAAAAAGCAGAAGAGAAGAAAATAAAATAAAAAAGATAAAAACAGAATATGAAAAACGACCAGAAAATCTACATAGCAAAGAAAACCGTCTGGAAACCGACCAGAAAACTGCTTATCTGGGCCTCGGCTGACGTCTGACTCCACCAGACCGCGGCGCTTAGGCCGATCGAAGCCGCCCCGCACTAGCTCCCATGCGCGAGAGGGCGAGAAGTCCCGCCGCCGCCTGTGCCGGCCAGGCGCCCCGTGGCGGCGGCGGGGGGGGGGGGGGGGGGGGGGGGTGTGGAGAGAAGGCGGAAAGGGGGTTTGCCCGGCTGCGGGAGGGGAGAGGGAGGGTGGTTGTGTTGTTCCGCTTGTCTTTTCAGCTCTTCCTTTCTGTTACATTGTGGATAGCTCCTATATCCGGTGGCTCGCCGCCGCCCGGTTGCCTCACGTTCCGGCCGGCGAGGTTAACCCAACGCGATGCCAGTGCGTTCCAGGACCGGAACTCCTCGGGGGCACGCCCAGCCAGGTCCGCGCCCTCCTCCCGTGCATCTACACGCTGCAGCAGGAGCAGCAGCAGGGCTCCGCAGGAGAACCTCCCCCCGCCTCCGGCGAAGCTCCGGGCGGCTATGAGGAAGCGCTGCGGCCAGTTCCTTACTGCAGAAGGACGTTTCCGAGGTTGACGATGGCGCTGGAGCTCTGAGGCTGCGAATGGTGCTGTTCCTACATGTGTTGTTCTCGTTTTCAGTTAGCGCATATGCAAATTGGACTCTCAGTTGTTCTGTTTTGTTTTGTTATTTACAGGAGAGCGGGAATCCTGAGAAGGCGAATGTAGTGGTGGATGAGTATGTAGATATTGAGGATGAGACCGCTGACTTACCAATCAGTGGACGCCGAGAGTGGTGCTGATGATAGAGTGTCTCTGGTGGTTCTTCCTCATGCACAGTGATACTGTCGAAGCGACTGTTTCTTCTTTTCTTTTTTGAGAAACACCGTTTATTCTTTATCCAGTGGTACCGTCGAACTCACTGTTTACTCTTCCCCTTTTCCAGAAACATCGTTTATTCTTCATGAATTAAACTTCCTACTACAATGTTTCCCATTTGACTCTGTTTGCAGGTTCAGGGTCAGGGAGCTCGGGGGCAGCACCTCAGAAGCTGGCAATGCTCGTTCTCTGGTGTAGAGGAGCTCGTTCTAACAGTAGGATTTGAGTAAGTGGATGATGTGATTACTTATTTCCGAGATGTTCATGTCGGCTTGGATTTAGTTAACTTAGTTCCTAGTGGATGGCTGGCTTTGTGGGTAATCTGATAGCTCAGCTCGACTATGTCTATAGAAGTGAAAAGTGGAGGGTACTGAGTCATGTTGTAGTTCATCTGGCTTTCTGATCTGAAGGTGGTTTTATATTGATGTGTTTTCTCTAGCACATCTGTTTGTGTACGTAATGCCAGCTGTTTTGCCTGAGCCTAGGTGCTGAGTTTCATATCCAGAAATTAAAACGGAGAGTTGATGCTTGTTCTTCTTTGTTGATCTAAACATTCACTCAGGTATCTCATCTTGGCCTTCAATTTCTTATATTTGATGATAATTCTATTTATGTCACACATTCCCAACCACGGCTCCAGCAAGCTTCAGGGTACGTAAGCTTGAAGAAATCGAAAACCACAAGTACGTCAAGCAAACAACCACTGACAGAATGACTAAAAATGGGGAGCAAAATTGTATGAACAGTTTGATAGTTTGAAGCTTCAGAGAGTCAAAAAGATGTGAAAAGATGCAATTGTTAGGGCATGTCAAGATAGCATAGCAAAAGCACACACACATGTCATCATGTCTGCATTAGTCATATCACAACAAAGGAAACTATAGTAATCAGCGATGGCACACCAGATCACTCATATCAAATTTAGTAAAATAATTCAGTGAAACAACAGAGGCAATCGCCCACCTGACTTTTCATTCAAAAACAAGCACATGCTGGAGAGGTCTGGCGGTTACAAGGGCTCGAGGCCTACCGGGTCACATACGAGCGTTACACCAGGGGGTGAGAGAGGAGAGATCAACTCTACGGGGAGCTCTGACGATCCACAGACAGAGATGTTCCACGATTGAGCAGCGTCAGGCAGCATCAGGTGCCGATTCGTTAGACATCAATTTAGTTAACAGTACAGTACTGAGAGCTAGTATCCCTCTCTCCGAAGTGCTTTACTGCAGCTGCAGAGCGTATGTGCATGATGTATCAAGGGAATTCCGAACTAAACCAACTTCAACTTGTGTGACAAACAAGATAACAAATCTTCGGGTTTATCACATGTAGTTCTCTCTGCAGTCAAAGAAATGAAAAATTAATCATCTGTTTTTTGTTGACAAGAGAAGTTGAATAGCAAACAGCAGAACATGCTAGTTTACCTGTTACATGATATGTCGAGCAGCTTGAATGCCTGCAGAGACAGGTCGTTGTAGAATGAGGGCATCAACTCATGAGGGATATATCCCGCAAAAAAGAAAAAAAAACTCTGAGGATATATGGCACAAGATTTCCTCCAAGGCAACCCAGCGATATATGTATTGTCCGTAGAAACATGGGCTTAAGATCATCTCCAGCCGTTGGCACCCCCAAGAACATCACCGAACCAAAAAAGTTGGTGTCTTGGGGGTCATCCGGCGAAATAAAGAGGGCATCTTCCCAGTCAGACCCCACCTCAAGCAAAAGTTTGTGAGGAGATGATTAAGTGGGCCAAGAAAAAGGACATGTGGTGAGACACGATTCGCCGAAACTTCCGCCGGCGCCCCCAAGAGACCCCCAACGCGCCGGGTTTCGCCAGGGTTTGCCGGCGCTATTTTGACGTCCTGGGGGTGTTGGGGGTGTGGCTGGGCCGTTTTTGAGCGAAAAGTGCCATCCGAGCCTAAAACCGAGCCTAAAAAGGTGTCCTAGGGGGCGTTCTGGGGAGGCTAGTGGAGATGCTCTAACATGTCGTCCCATAATCAATTCAAAGGCAGCTAATTTTGACATCTAGCTTGTTCGTTGCTAGCAGCCTGCATTGATCAGCTAGCTCTGTTGTGCAATACTCGATTTCCAGATGTTCCAGGGAAAGTGGTAGGCCTGCTTTCGGCAGCCTTGAGATGCCTGTACAGCATAGTAATTTCAACCTCTTGAGGCTTTGTTCGGTTAATCCCAATCCCAGGTGGATTGGAGGGGATTTGCAGGGATTTTGGCTTGCAGGGGATTAATTCCCCCTCAATCTCCTTCAAATCCACCTCAACCGAACAAGCCCTGAGGGAAGAAAGGGTGTAGAGCCCACCAGGAAGATCTACTAGATCAGTACAGAGAAAAAATTCGAGCTCTTTCAGGGACTTGAGGAGCACAAGGGCTCGCTCTTGCTCATCTGTTAGTCTTGTTACTAGCTTCAAGCCGTCAAGTTTTAGGCGCTGCAGGGAGACGAGGTGCTTGCAGAATGACGTGGTAAGGACAGATAGGTCCGTAATGTAAAGGCTTTCTAGCCGAGGGCACAACTGCCATGAAAAGCTTTCCAAACATGGTGACAAGCCAGGGCAGGCTGATAGATGCAAATGCCTGAGGCTGCCAAGGGATTGCAGGCCCTCTAGTGCAGTGATCGATTCGGAACATCTCATAATCAATTCTTCCAGTGCCGTGCATGAGTGTAGGTGTAGAGATTGCAAACCTTGGCCGCTCCATATCTTTAACTTTTTAAGGCTGGTGATATCACTAGGAAAGCAGGGGTTGGAGCGCTTCATGGTAATAGCCAGTGATTGCAAGTTCTTCAAGTGCTGTAGGGAGTAACCATCTTCCATTCGCCTGATAACCACTTCCTTCCTTATGCACCAAAGATGAGAGCAACCTGGGGCATCCCCAAATAACTAGTTTCTCAAGGGAGGTAAACAAGGAGAAGCATCCCTTGCCCCCGTTAAATGTTAGACGAGGGCACCTATCTATAGTTATCTCCTTGAGAGAGAAGATGAGATTTGATGTAATGTGCAAGAGTCCGTCTCGAGTTAACCAGATCAATATGTCGTCCTGATTTCCTGATGACGAGTTTTCCCCGTCTGAAATAAGATTTGATTGACTGTTTTCTTCCTCTTCCGTCGATAGCAGCACGGTTGTTATATGTTCGCAGCAGCTTAATTCCAATTTCTCTAGGTTTGGTGCATGTTGCAGCATCAAGGATAGCCACTTCCCCGCTATTCCACATGACATGATACTCAGCCTTGCAAGAGATGGGAAGGCCTTGCAGTTTGCAGCTCTCGCAACTTCAACGGTATACTCTGGCATCAAATCTGAAGAGAAAAGTTCTTCACACTTTTTTATTTTCAAACTCTTTAAAGAGACGAGATGACTAAAACCTTCAAATGAAAAAGACCTTAGATTATCGCAACCATATAACTTCATTGATTTGAGGTTTCTAAGATTATGGAATGCCAAAATTGTATCATCTAGTATCCTCAAGCTGTCAGAAGATTCACCAAATTCATCATCTCCATCCTCATCAATATGTCCAATGCGTAACTTTTCAGTAGATGATCCCTTCATACTCAGAAGTGTTGAAACTCGAGTGATGAGTAACTCACAACACTTCTTCTTCGGTACAACCCCCCTGAAAACATCAACGGTCCAGATCGTCCTATACCCCTTCGTCTGAAAACTTAAAAAAGGGTAGGATGGTCATTGCCCCTGCCCCTCCCCCAGTCCCGGCCCCACGACGTACTCGCGCGGCCCGTCGACGTACGTACGTGTACGCTTTTTTTTTCTGTGGCGACGTACGTTATTTTTACCGCGTCGGTGGTCAAGCGTGTCGGTGGTCAAACCGCGCGTCGCCCGGTGAAAGCGCGTCGTGGCGCGTGAACTGCGGCCCGCCGCCCCGTCCCGTCCGTCCCCTCGTCTGCCGCCCCGCCGCCCCGTCCCCTCGTCTGCCGCGCCGCCGCCCTCGACTGCCGTCGAATTGATAGCCCAACCACCCGTCCGCCCGCTGCCCCGCCGTCTCCCTATAAATCTCACCCCCGTCTGCCCGTCGCCGCAAACACCGCTCCTCCCCGCCCGTCGCCGCAAACACCGCTCCTCTCCCGTCTCCACCTCCCAAAAGGCCGCCGGCGACATGTCGTTCCACGGCGGCAGCAGCTCCGGCACCGGCGGCGACGACGGACCCAACGCGTGGCCGTCGAGCCTGAGCATGCCGGAGACGGAGGAGCTTTACCGGTTCGGGCTCCTCGTGCCGCCGGGTTGCCGTCTTCCGCACGACTGGAAACTCGACAAGGACGGCTACCCGACGCGCGGGCCCGGCGCCACCGCGGAGGAGAAGCGGACCGGCGGCCGCAACAACATCGCCGGCCGTCATGCGTTCTGGGACGGCAAAGACTACGCCGCCGTCATCGGCGCGTACCGGCTGGCGGAGTCTGGCGTCACGCCTGACCTCATCGGCGACCGTCGCCGCCTTCTTGTCCCGCGCCCCCGTCCAGCAGCGCGCGGCCGTCGGGCTCCTCCACCACCTGCGCCGGCGCCCGCCGATCCCCCCGCCCCGCCGGAGGTGGAACTGCCGCCGGAGCAGTTGGTTCTTCGGGAGGACGGCGATCCCGACGATACGCCGGGTTACCTCGTCGCCCTGCGCGCGTCGGCGGCGGCTGCAGCGGCGGCTGCAGAGGCGGCGGCGGCTGCAGCGGCGGCTGCAGAGGCGGCGGCGGCTGCAAGGGAGGCCGCCGAGCAGGCGGCGGCGATTCCGCCAGTGGTCCCGCAGGCGGAGGCGGAGGCGTCAGAGTCGTCGGACGACGACATCATCGACTGGGAGCGGTTAGCCCAGGTCAGCGACGACGATGACGACGACGGCGGGGGTGACGGCGGTGACGGCGCGGAGGTCGTCGATCTGTTGGCTAGCGAGGAGGAGGAGTAGTAGTTTTTTTTTTTAATGTTCTAAGTATGAACTGTGTATAGTTTAGGTTCCAAAAAACTCATTTGGTTTCGGTATTGTTGAATGGACTATGTAAAATATCTCTATGTTCAATCTAGTTTGTTCGAGTCTTGTTTAAATTTGTCTTCAAAGTTTGTTCAAAAAATTAGCTAAATATTGAACGCTTATTTTGAGAAAAATTGAAAATTTTCCAACCCATGCATAAAAATGTTCACAATATATTTAAAAAATTTGCATCGAATATACATAGCACATAATAAGGTATGCAATTATCGAAAAATTGTAGAATAAAAAAATCATGAAAACACATAAAATAAAAAATAAAAAGTGTATCTAAATGTTTATAAAGTGTTTTAGAAATGTTCAGATTTTGTTTAAATATGCCCATATAGTAAAGCCGGTGGATGAAAAAATTGAAATTTTGAAATAAAAAATACAACAAATAAAAAACAAAAAAATTAAAAAGGTGAGATATTTTAATTCATTAACATTCTCTGAAATATTATTAAATTCATTAACATTTATGAATTAGAGAATATTTTTAAATTCATTAACATATATGAATACAAGAATTTGTTATATTTTTTGTTTTATATAGGAATAACAAAATTAAAATATATGAATACAAGAATTTATTTTTGATTTTTTAACATATATGAATAAAATACAAGAATTAAAAAGGTGAGATATAACAAATAAAATACAAGAATTTATTAACATATATGAATTTGTTATATATGAATACAAGAATTTGTTAAATTAAAAAGATTCATAAATACCTGAGCGGTTTGACGGATTGCACCCAACTTTTGCCAGCGCGTGTGGGGCCCCACCCGGGCACCCCACGGCCAAAATGAACGAAATCCGACAACGAACGCACGTTGCGTCACGTCCGGGCAGTATTTTCTGGGTTTTCGGCCCGGAAAATCGTAGAAAATCCATACGGACTCGAAACGGGACAAATTTTTGCGTGCGTGCCCTGCTAGGGCACAGTAGCACGTGGAAAAAATTGGGCACGTTTGGCGGATGCGAAGCGGAGACGTGCGACCGAGGGTCCCCTCCGGCCATACTGAAACCACCCCCTTCCATAGCAAGTACCTGAGCGGTTTGACGGATTGCACCCAACTTTTGCCAGCGCGTGTGGGGCCCCACCCGGGCACCCCACGGCCAAAATGAACGAAATCCGACAACGAACGCACGTTGCGTCACGTCCGGGCAGTATTTTCTGGGTTTTCGGCCCGGAAAATCATAGAAAATCCATACGGACTCGAAACGGGACAAATTTTTGTGTGTGTGCCCTGCTAGCGCACAGTAGCACGTGGAAAAAAATTGGGCACGTTTGGCGGATGCGAAGCGGAGACGTGCGACCGAGGGTCCCCTCCGGCCATACCGAAACCACCCCCTTCCACAACAAGTACCTGAGCGGTTTGACGGATTGCACCCAACTTTTGCCATCGCGTGTGGGGCCCCACCCGGGCACCCACGGCCAAAATGAACGAAATCCGACAACAAACGCACGTTGCGTCACGTCCGGGCAGTATTTTCTGGGTTTTCGGCCCGGAAAATCATAGAAAATCCATACGGACTCGAAACGGGACAAATTTTTGCGTGCGTGCCCTGCTAGGGCACAGTAGCACGTGGAAAAAAATTGGGCACGTTTGGCGGATGCGAAGCGGAGACGTGCGACCGAGGGTCCCCTCCGGCCATACCGAAACCACCCCCTTCCACAGCAAGTACCTAAGCGGTTTGACGGATTGCACCCAACTTTTGCCAGCGCGTGTGGGGCCCCACCCGGGCACCCCACGGCCAAAATGAACGAAATCCGACAACAAACGCACGTTGCGTCACGTCCGGGCAGTATTTTCTGGGTTTTCGGCCCGGAAAATCGTAGAAAATTCATACGGACTCGAAACGGGACAAATTTTTGCGTGCGTGCCCTGCTAGGGCACAGTAGCACGTGGAAAAAAATTGGGCACATTTGGCGGATGCGAAGCGAAGACGTGCGACCGAGGGTCCCCTCCGGCCATACCGAAACCACCCCCTTCCACAGCAAGTACCTGAGCGGTTTGACGGATTGCACCCAACTTTTGCCAGCGCGTGTGGGGCCCTACCCGAGCACCCCAAGGCCAAAATGAACAAAATCCGACAATGAACGCACATTGCGTCACGTCCGGGCAGTATTTTCTGGGTTTTCGGCCCGGAAAATCGTAGAAAATCCATACGGACTCGAAACGGGACAAATTTTTGCGTGCGTGCCCTGCTAGGGCACAGTAGCACGTGGAAAAAAATTGGGCACGTTTGGCGGATGCGAAGCGGAGACGTGCGACCGAGGGTCCCCTCCGGCCATACCGAAACCACCCCCTTCCACAGCAAGTACCTAAGCGGTTTGACGGATTGCACCCAACTTTTGCCAACGCGTGTGGGGCCCCACCCGGGCACCCCACGGCCAAAATCAACGAAATCCGACAACAAACGCACGTTGCGTCACGTCCGGGCAGTATTTTCTGGGTTTTCGGCCCGGAAAATCGTAGAAAATTCATACGGACTCGAAACGGGACAAATTTTTGCGTGCGTGCCCTGCTAGGGCGCAGTAGCACGTGGAAAAAAATTGGGCACGTTTGGCGGATGCGAAGCGGAGACGTGCGACCGAGGGTCCCCTCCGGCCATACCGAAACCACCCCCTTCCACAGCAAGTACCTGAGCGGTTTGACGGATTGCACCCAACTTTTGCCAGCGCGTGTGGGGCCCTACCCGAGCACCCCACGGCCAAAATGAACGAAATCCGACAATGAACGCACATTGCGTCACGTCCGGGCAGTATTTTCTGGGTTTTCGGCCCGGAAAATCGTAGAAAATCCATACGGACTCGAAACGGGACAAATTTTTGCGTGCGTGCCCTGCTAGGGCACAGTAGCACGTGGAAAAAAATTGGGCACGTTTGGCGGATGCGAAGCAGAGACGTGCGACTGAGGGTCCCCTCCGGCCATACCGAAACCACCCCCTTCCACAGCAAGTACCTGAGCGGTTTGACGGATTGCACCCAACTTTTGCCAGCACGTGTGGGGCCCCACCCGGGCACCCCACGGCCAAAATGAACAAAATCCGAGAACGAACGCACGTTGCGTCACGTCCGGGCAGTATTTTCTGGGTTTTCGGCCCGGAAAATCGTAGAAAATCCATACGGACTCGAAACGGGACAAATTTTTGCGTGCGTGCCCTACTAGGGCACAGTAGCACGTGGAAAAAAAATTGGGCACGTTTGGCGGATGCGAAGCGGAGACGTGCGACCGAGGGTCCCCTCCGGCCATACCGAAACCACCCCCTTCCACAGCAAGTACCTGAGCAGTTTGGCGGATTGCACCCAACTTTTTCCAGCGCGTGTGGGGCCCCACCCAGGCACCCCACGGCCAAAATGAACGAAATCCGACAACAAACGCACGTTGCGTCACGTCCGGGCAGTATTTTCTGGGTTTTCGGCCCGGAAAATCGTAGAAAATCCATACGGACTCGAAACGGGACAAATTTTCGTGTGCGTGCCCTGCTAGGGCACAGTAGCACGTGGAAAAAAATTTGGCACGTTTGGCGGATGCGAAGCGGAGATGTGCGACCGAGGGTCCCCTCCAGCCATACTGAAACCACCCCCTTCCACAGCAAGTACCTGAGCGGTTTGACGGATTGCACCCAACTTTTGCCAGCGCGTGTGGGGCCCCACCCGGTCACCCCACGGCCAAAATGAACAAAATCCGACAACGAACGCATGTTGCGTCACGTCTGGGCAGTATTTTCTGGGTTTTCGGCCCGGAAAATCGTAGAAAATCCATACGGACTCAAAACGGGACAAATTTTTGCGTGCGTGCCCTGCTAGGGCACAGTAGCACGTGGAAAAAAATTGGACCCGTTTGGCTAAGTTAAAAAAAGAGCCTATTTGATTAAGTTAATAAAATTGGGCACGTTTGGCTAAGTTAAAAAAAATTGGTTAAGGTAAAAAAATTTGATACAGTTAAAAAAATGTGCCTATTTTATTTAGTTAAAAAAAATGAGGCCCTGCACAAAAAAACGCCGGCCGTCTCGCTAACCGACGCGCATGCGTGCATGGGGCCGTCCCACTAACAACGACGCCGCAATCAGCGCTCGGGCGACGTCGTTAGCCGACGTGCATGCAAATTTTCCTTCTACGTCAGCCCGTCTCGCCGCCGCCGCGATCTGCACGTGCTACCAGCGTACGACGCCCGTCGCCCCACACTCCAAAACGGCGCCGGTGCGGCCGCGCCGGCCTGCCCTGACCTGACCCGTCGCCCTCTATACGCTGCCGGTGCCTCTTCCATCGTCGCCCCACCGTACAAACGTCGTCGGTGCGCCTGCGCCGGCTTGCGTCCCCTGACCCGTCGCCCTCTATATGCCGCCGGTGCCTCTCCCACCGTCGCTGTCGTGTAAGTTTTTTCCAGTTTTTTATACGACGAGGCTCATAACAGTATGATGGTATGTGACAGAAATCTATTTGATGCAGTATGAATATCGACGGTGTGATTCCATGTTCTATTCAAAAGTGGGTTAGCCTAGTTGACAAACTGTCACCCAGTCAGAAATTCAGGTTTTATGAAACGGATATGCAGGGCATGTTTAGAATACCATCGATAAAGATGCGTGATTTTTTGCTTCACTTTTTATTCCAAGGTTACAATCCGAGTAGCAAAAAATTCATGGTTGAAGAGAGTTCTGGAAGTACTGCTGGATGTAAAGCTCTTATTTCACTAAGGCCTGATGATGTGTACTCCATATTTGGTTGGAAAAACAATGGAGTGGATGTTTTTGGGTTTCTTAGTACTGAAGGAGAAAAAGCAACCAAAAAGATACCTGTTAGTTTTGTTAGCAAGAAAAATGGTAAGATCATGATTGATGATCTCATAGAAAAGATTGTCAAGAATAAGAGCACTGATGATGACTTTATTCGGATGACATTTCTAGTTCTCTTAGAAACTATAATTGCTCCAGTGTCTCATGAATACGTTCTGAAAAAATACTATGCCTTAGTGCAAAATATTAAGTTGATAAGGAAGTTCAACTGGAATGCATTCACTTCACGATTCTGTTTATCGGAGATTGGTAAGCTTCTGCAGGACGGCCATGTTAGGCAGTGGCCCCAGGGGAACCTCGCCCTTTCGCAAGTACGTTGTATTTATTAATTTCAACACTTTTGTTATAAAATGTCACGGAAGAACATGTAATTTAATTAGTTTATGTGTTTTGCAGTACCTATACTGGGAGAAGGTGCAACCAATCACCGGTCCAAAATATGATCCGTTGGCATTGTTGAGCTCGCTGATGAGGAACTGGACGGAAGATATGGCTGTGAGAAGAGACAAATACGACTATGAATATGGTCGTGGTGTTGGGATGGTAATCCTAGTAATCATGTTTTTTTACATTTATGAAATAAAGTAAAGTGTGCATATGGTTTGTATGTATAATTCTCTTGTTGCACTTGTAGATTGATGACAACATTACAGAGGAGTATAGGCTGAAAAAAATTGCGGAAGAAGAAGCTCAAAAAACCAAGAAAGCTAGTAGCAAAAAATCTAACGTTACTGGAACGAGGAAAGAGGGCAGTACCTCGGAGGCTTCGAGCCAGAAGCCTACTATGGACCGGATTTTGAGTGAGATGAATGAGCTTCGGAAGGAAATGCTTCGTTTGCCAGAGTTATGCGCACAGGTAACACTTGAGCACGTCACTTTAATGTCCATCACTGAATTGAAGAACTAAGATGAAATGTTTTCTTGCAAAGGGTGATTGAGAAACTGAACAAAACCGGCGTCTCCTACAAACCCAGTAACCTGGAAGAGGACGAAGAGAATCTTTACGGAGGCATTAATGAGTCTTCAAACGATGGTGGACGTCCGAAAAAAGAGTTTGTATATCAAAAAGATGATTCAGACCGGTTCCGCACACCTTCCAAAATGAATTTGCAAAAGGATGATGACGGCGTTGATGTAACTTCTAGTGGAAACACACCTTTTTACTGCACACCTGAGTACTGCGATAGTTTCAAGGGTGATATGGATGATCCTATCCAAGTACCAGAAGTATTAGATGAAAAAGCTGCCACATCTTTAGAGACGGACGAAATCGCATCGCATGCGTTGCTTGGTTCTCAAAGAGTACAAGAGGAAGTGGAGGAGGTTACTGGCAGGCGCAAGCGCAAAGGATCACAACATGTCAAGTCTCCTTATGTGGTCCCTAAACCGAACAAACGTGCAAAACGTTCTGCCAAAGGAAGTAAGTTTTTTGTGTTTCTAATTGTTATTGCGTAATAATTATTTATGTATTTGCGTTTATAATTATTTGAGTTGTGTGTTACAGAATTGTTCCAAAATGGTGGTGTTAACAAATCTGGTGATGAGTATGATGTGGTGAAAGCGTCCATCAAGTACGTGCGCGCGCATGAGCATTCATAAAAACATGCCAAAACAGAAATTTTCAATGATGGCATGGAAGAAGGTCTCACTGTGCGGAGAGCTTGTCAGATTATTAACCATGAGTGGCTAAGTGGCGACGTAAGTTAATTTCATATATTGTTTTACAATTGATTCGAAAATACCATTGTTAAATCTAACACAATATTTATAGGTAATTAATGCATACTCATCATTTTTGGTCGACAAAGTTAATGATGATCGTTTCATGTTGACAACTTGGAGGATACATTGGTTGCTTCACATTAGATCCGGAAAGAAGACCGCCGGTAACGATTATGAAGCAGAGTCGCATAGTAATGGCCCCGTGAACAGATGTGAGGACGAGTATTTCAAAAAATCAAAGGTAAGTTTGATTGTTAACACGGTACATACATACGATAGTATGTGATGATTGTGTTTTATGGTCCTTGTGATGCAGACTTACATTCCTCTAAACAAGCAAAATAATCACTGGATTACTGTCGTCATGCATAGCGGGAAGAGAGAGTTTCAGGTTTTTGACTCGTTGATGACCGAAAAACTTGACAGTGTTACTAGAGAACTCGTTGAGGACCTGGTAGGTTTAACTTTCAAATGTGCATTTGGTAACATTCGTTTTCTTTAGTACACTGAATGACATTCTTTCCACCATGTTTATTATATCTTTAGAGAAAACAACTAGCAGAAGATATCCAAGAAGCAAATGCAACCGGAATTGTGAATTATCCGGATGTTTCCAATTGTCCTATTAAAACATATGACATGCCAAAACAACATGATGGGTGAGTTCTTACTCTGACAGAATGTCGGTCTTGTATGTACAGTAGATATTTAATCTTCGTAAATTGTATGCACTAGGAATTCGTGTGGAATATTTCTCCTTCGATGCTTTCAATATTGGGATGGTGACAAATGGACAGGCTTATTTTCACAGGTACGCAAGTCATGTTTGGACTACGATGTACAGTGAACGTTGTGCTAACACCATTTTTTTTTCAGAGCTCAATTGATGATTCGAGAGAGTTAATGATTGCGCAACTTATCTTTTCGGAAAGAAACAAGCTTGATGAAGTGAAAAACAAAGTTATTCGGATATCAAAGAAGAAGAAATAGATGCGGCACGGAGGAGTTTTGCATGTGATTGGGTGGTACTGGAGGACTATATTTTCCAAACGCTTTGCGCACTTGCTTATAAATTTTATGTAATAGACTCTGCTTCCGAATAGTTATATGTAATAGACTCGGCACTTTTCCAAATGTTTTTTATGTCCACATGATATTTTGTTTCATAAATATTATATAATCAGTCTTTTTTTGTTTACATGATTTTTTTGTTGCCGAATAGTTATATGTAATCATGTAATCGTGTCGTCGTTAAGTTTTTGTACACTAAACTATGGCAGCACACTGCATGTTACTTTGTTAGCAAAAACTTGGTTTACAGCACACTGGGTGTTAGTCTAGTTTAGAAAAGCGTAAAAAATATTTTACATAAAAAAATTGCCTGCCCGTCCACAGCGTGTCTTAGTAAGCCCGTCGTTATCAAGCCCACCGGGCGATTACGACAGGCGTTTCGGAGCACGCCGTGGAAACCAGGCCCAACAGGGCAGCATCGACGCGGCACATCGACGGGTAGTAATCAGAGGAGTTCAATGTGCCGACGGGAGCTGAGTATATAAGCTGGTCGTCGTCCCCTTCGGCCGGCGAGGTGGGACTAAACTTGCGTCGGCCGCGGGGCGACGTGGACACAGCCACACGCGACGTGGGCCGGCCCAAAAAGGCAATGGACGGCGCGGTCTTCTCGACGGCTCGACGCCGTGGGCCGGCCCAGTTACCCCCGCTGAGACGCCGCGCCAGGGAAACTAACTAGTTTAGTCCCACCTCGCCGGCCGAAGGCGACGACGACCAGTTTATATACTCAGCTTCCGTCGGCACATTGAACTCCTCTGATTACTACCCCGTCGATGTGTCGCGTCGATGCTGCCCTGTTGGGCCTGGTTTCCACGACGTGCTCCGAAACGCCTGTTGTAGTCGCCCGTTGGGCTTGATAACGACGGGCTTACTAAGACACGCTGTGGAGACGGGCGGGCATTTTTTTCACTTTTTTTCAACAACAATTCGCAGATTACTTCTCTTATTTTAATATATTTGACAGCCGACGGGACTGTAGTAAATACATGCAGAATTCATAATATAAACAATGAATAGTGAATATTTATATCAACAACAATGATGTCTCAACATAACAATTGTCACCACAGTAATTTTATTGTAGTGGACAGAAAATAACAAGTCTCAAATGACAACGGTCTTCTGTAGGCAATAATCTTGTTTCACACATATAAAATACTCAACACGAACATAAATTTAACAAATGTTTTTCATATAAATGGAAGAGGTAAAACACTTGCATCGTCTTCACTTGAGTCTTCAAGCCCAGCTACTGCATAGAATAAATAAAAAATTATGAGAATCAATGTACGGTAGATGAATCAACGGAACTAATATAAACAAAGCAAAAAGACGTACAGTTACGTACAAATGGAAGTAGTAAAACAGATGCACCGTCCTCACCTTCTGTGTTCAAGCCCAGTTGCTGCATACAAAAAAATATGAGAATCAATGCACCGTTAATGAAACAACAAAACTGACATAAGCAAATAATAGACATACTCTTCATTTTTGCTGCATGTGCTCCTGTTATGACCTGAGCCGCTGCATATGCTACATTTTCGTCTAGATTTCTCGTCAAATGCTTTAGGCCTCTCATTTTTTAACACATCTAGGCCACCCTTACCGTGACCTCTACTGTTCTGCTTAGGTGCGCCCTTGGTGAAAACCTTTACTGGATCACGAACCAGAATATGATCTCGGTTAGGCTCAAATGGATTATTGTTCACGAAGCTTCGCTGAATATCATCTTCATTTCCCTGAATGTCCTTATTCACTATAATATCATCCAGAGCTGCCATCAACTTGTCGAATAAGAAAGGATTACTGCATGCGACATGACATGCTTCTGAAGATTTGATGGTCAACTCACTATATCTAGCTCTGTCCTCACCACTCGACCAACCCCACGCAAACAAATCGCTGGTGCGCTTCACGGGCAGTCCAGCTCGTGCTTTTTTTGAGAATCTTCGCAGGACACAACACTTGGGTATCACAGGTAAGTTCAGTGCATTCAAAACATGAATAATATGCTTGCAAGGAAGCCCTTTGCGAGTCATACTTCGACAACTGCACTTTATAGTTTCTGCCGAGTTACCTGGCGTATAGTCCACATTAAATCTGTGATCCCTGTTATTCTTCCACGCAACCACAAATCTCTGACTATCGGTCCCTGTCAGTCTATCAATTACCTCAAGCTCCTGTACCTTCTTCATATCTTGTTGCAACATATAAAAGTTTGCCTGCGTGAATGCTTTCGCAGCATACGACTCAATGGCCTGACACTCAGTCACTGTTACTGGAAGAGTCTGTGAGGTCGTGTAGTCATCATAAGCTTCATTCTCACGGAGGTGAACAATACAATTCTCGTAGTGTACAATCATGTCAACGATCGTCATACCATAGTCAAGATGAAGGTGCAGACTGGAGTTCAGACTCTCACTCCTCTGATTACTGCGCATACCAAGGAAAAACCCACCAGACAAATATGATGCAGCCCAAAGCGTCCTCTTCCTGTACATCCTATGGAGCCATGTTTTCGTTTTCTCCGTCTACCATTTGCGCACAAACGTGGCCCATCTCTCCTCAAAAACCTTATGTGTAGTGGCATAGTACAATAATGCCCTAAACTCCTTCAATGACTTGTGGTTGAGGTGTTTCTGCATATTCTTTTCAATATGCCATGAACATAGACAATGCTGTTGGGTTTCGTAGTAATTTCAAAAAATTTCCTACGCACACGCAAGATCATGGTGATGCATAGCAACGAGGGGAGAGTATGATCTACGTACCCTTGTAGATCGCAACGGAAGCGTTGACACAACGTAGAGGAAGTAGTCGTACGTCTTCTTCCCAATCTGACCGATCCAAGCACCGTTACTCCGGCACCTCTGAGTTCTTAGCACACGTACAGCTCGATGACGATCCCCGGGCTCCAATCCAGCAAAGCTTCGGGGAGGAGTTCCGTCAGCACGACGGCGTGGTGACGATCTTGATGTATTACCGACGCAGGGCTTCGCCTAAGCACTACAACGATATGATCGAGGTGGAATATGGTGGCAGGGGGAACCGCACACGGCTAAGGAACGATCTCAATGATCAACTTGTGTGTCTAGAGGTGCCCCCTGCCTCCGTATATAAAGGAGCCAAGGGGGAGGGGTGCGGCCAGCCCTATGGAGGCGCAGGAGGAGTCCTACTCCTACCGGGAGTAGGACTCCCCCCCCCAATCCTATTCCAAATAGGACTCCCAAGGGGGAAAGAGAGAGAGAGAGGTGGCCGGCCACCTCTCCTAGTCCTAATAGGACTAGGGGAGGGGGGGAGGCGCGCAGCCCACTATGGGCAGCCCCTTTCACCTTTCCACTAAAACCCAATAAGGCCCATATGACTCCCGGGGTGTTCCGGTAACCTCCCGGTAATCCAGTAAAATCCTGATTTCACCCGGAACACTTCCTATGTCCAAACATAGGCTTCCAATATATCAATCTTTATGTCTCGACCATTTCGAGACTCCTCGTCATGTCCGTGATCACATCCGGGACTCCGAACAACCTTCGGTACATCAAAATGCATAAACTCATAATAACTGTCATCGTAACGTTAAGCGTGCGGACCCTACGGTTCGAGAACAATGTAGACATGAATGAGACACATCTCTGGTCAATAAACAATAGCGGGACCTGGATGCCCATATTGGTTCCTACATATTCTACGAAGATCTTTATCGGTCAGACCGCATAACAACATACGTTGTTCCCTTTGTCATCGGTATGTTACTTGCCCGAGATTCGATCGTCGGTATCCAATACCTAGTTCAATCTCGTTACCGGCAAGTCTCTTTACTCGTTCCGTAATGCATCATCCCGCAACTAACTCATTAGTTGCAATGCTTGCAAGGCTTATGTGATGTGCATTACCGAGAGGGCCCAGAGATACCTCTCCGACAATCGGAGTGACAAATCCTAATCTCGAAATACGCCAACCCAACATCTACCTTTGGAGACACCTGTAGTACTCCTTTATAATCACCCGGTTACGTTGTGACGTTTGGTAGCACCCAAAGTGTTCCTCCGGCAAACGGGAGTTGCATAATCTCATAGTCATAGGAACATGTATAAGTCATGAAGAAAGCAATAGCAACATACTAAACGATCGGGTGCTAAGCTAACGGAATGGGTCATGTCAATCACATCATTCTCCTAATGATGTGATCCCGTTAATCAAATGACAACCCATGTCAATGGCTAGGAAACTTAACCATCTTTGATCAACGAGCTAGTTAAGTAGAGGCATACTAGTGACACTCTGTTTGTCTATGTATTCACACATGTATTATGTTTCTGGTTAATACAATTCTAGCATGAATAATAAACATTTATCATGATATAAGGAAATAAATAATAACTTCATTATTGCCTCTAGGGCATATTTCCTTCAGTCTCCCACTTGCACTAGAGTCAATAATCTAGATCACATCACCATGTGATTAACATCGATAGTTCACATCATCATGTGATTAACACCCATAGTTCACATCGCCATGTGACCAACACCCAAAGGGTTTACTAGATTCAGTAATTTAGTTCACATCTCTATGTGATTAACACCCAAAGAGTACTAAGGTGTGATCATGTTTTGCCTGTGAGAGAATCTTAGTCAACGGGTCTTTCACATTCAGATCCGTTATGTATTTTGCAATTTTCTATGTCTACAATGCTCTGCACGGAGCTACTCTAGCTAATTGCTCCCACTTTCAATATGTATCTAGATCGAGACTTAGAGTCATCCAGATCAGTGTCAAAATTTGCATCGACGTAACCCTTTACGACGAACCTTTTTGTCACGTCCATAATCGAGAAACATATCCTTATTTCACTAAGGATAATTCTGACCGCTGTCCAGTGATCTACTCCTAGATCACTATTGTACTCCCTTGCCAAATCAGTGCAGGGTATACAATAGATCTGGTATACAGCATGACATACTTTATAGAACCTATGGCCAAGGCATAGGGAATGACTTTCATTCTCTTTCTATCTTCTGCCGTGGTCGGGCTTTGAGTCTTACTCAACTTCACACCTTGTAATACAGGCAAGAACTCTTTCTTTGACTGCTCCATTTTGAACTACTTCAAAATCTTGTCAAGGTATGTACTCATTGAAAAAACTTATCAAGCGTCTTGATCTATCTCTATAGATCTTGAAGCTTAATATGTAAGCAGCTTTACCGAAGTCTTTCTTCGAAAAACTCCTTTCAAACACTCCTTTATGCTTTACAGGATAATTCTACATTATTTCCGATCAACAATATGTCATTCACATATACTTATCAGAAATGTTGTAGTGCTCCCACTCACTTTCTTGTAAATACAGGCTTCACTGCAAGTCTGTATAAAACTATATGCTTTGATCAACTTATCAAAACGTATATTCCAACTCCGAGATTCTTGCACCAGTCCATAGATGGATCGCTGGAGCTTGCATATTTTGTTAGCACCTTTAGGATTGACAAAACCTTCTGGTTGTATCATATACAACTCTTCTTTAATAAATCTATTAAAGAATGCAGTTTTGTTTATCCATTTGCCAGATTTCATAAAATGCGGCAATTGCTAACATGATTCGGACAAGCTTAAGCATAGATACGAGTGAGAAACTCTCATCATAGTCAACACCTTGAACTTGTCGAAAACCTTTTGCGACAATTCTAGCTTTGTAGATAGTAACACTACTATCAGCGTCCGTCTTCCTCTTGAAGATCCATTTATTCTCAATTGCTTGCTGATCATCGGGCAAGTCAACCAAAGTCCAAACTTTGTTCTCATACATGGATCATATCTCAGATTTCATGGCCTCAAGCCATTTCTCGGAATTTGGGCTCATCATCGCTTCCTCATAGTTCGTAGGTTCGTCATGGTCAAGTAACATGACCTCCAGAACAGGATTACCGTACCACTTTGGTGCGGATCTCAATCTGGTTTACCTACGAGGTTCGGTAGTAAATTGATCTGAAGTTACATGATCATCATCATTAGCTTCCTCACTAATTGGTGTAGGAGTCGCAGGAACAAATTTCTGTGATAAACTACTTTCCAATAAGGGAGAAGGTATAATTACCTTATCAAGTTTTCTACTTTCCTCCCACTCACTTCTTTCGAGAGAAACTCCTTCTCTAGAAAGTATCCATTCTCAGCAACGAATGTCTTGCCTTTGGATCTGTGATAGAAGGTGTACCCAACATTTTCTTTAGGGTATCCTATGAAGACGCACCTTTCCGATTTGGGTTTGAGCTTATCAGGATGAAACTTTTTCACATAAGCATCACAACCCCAAACTTTAAGAAACGACAACTTTGGTTTCTTGCCAAACCACAGTTCATAAGGCGTCGTCTCAACGGATTTTGATGGTGCCCTTTTAAACATGAATGCAGCTGTCTTTAATGCATAACCCCAAAACGATAGTGGTAAATCGGTAAGAAACATCATAGGTTGCACCATATCTAATAAAGTACGGTTATGACGTTCAGACACACCATTATATTGTAGTGTTCCAGGTGGCGTGAGTAGTGAAACTATTTCACATTGTTTTTAACTGAAGACCAAACTCGTAACTCAAATATTTGTCTCCGCGATCAGATCGTAGAAACTTTATTTTCTTGTCACGATGATTTTCCACTTCACTCTGAAATTCTTTGAACTTCTCAAATGTTTCAGACTTATGTTTCATGAAGTAGATATACCCATATCTGCTCAAATCATCTGTGAAGTTCAGAAAATAATGATACATGTCGCGAGTCTCAATATTCATCGGACCACATACATCAGTATGTATGATTTCCATTGAAATTTGTTGCTCGCTCCATTGTTCTGAAGAACGGAATCTTAGTCATCTTGCCCATGAGGCATGGTTCGCAAGCATCAACTGATTCATAATCAAGTGATTCCAAAAGCCCATCAGCATGGAGTTTCTTCATGCGCTTTACACCAATATGACCTAAACAGCAGTGCCACAAATAAGTTGCACTATCATTATTAACTTTGCATCTTTTGGTTTCAATATTATGATTATGTGTATCACTACGATCGAGATCCAACGGACTATTTTCATTGGGTGTGTAACCATATAAGGTTTTATTCATGTAAACAGAACAACAATTTATTCTCTTACTTAAATGAATAACCGTATTACAATAAACATGATCAAATCATATTCATGCTCAACGCAAATACCAAATAACACTTATTTAGGTTCAACACTAATCCCTAAAGTATAGGGAAGTGTGCGATGATGATCATATCAATCTTGGAACCACTTCCAACACACATCGTCACTTCACCCTTAACTAGTCTCTGTTCATTCTGCAACTCATGTTTCGAGTTACTACTCTTAGCAACTGAACTAGTATCAAATACTGAGGGGTTGCTATAAACACTAGTAAAGTACACATCAATAACATGTATATCAAATATACTTATGTTCACTTTGCCATCCTTCTTATCCGCCAAATACTTGGGGCAGTTCCGCTTCCAGTGACCAGTCCCTTTGCAGTAGAAGCACTTAGTCTCAGGCTTAGGACCAGACTTGGGCTTCTTCACTTGAGCAGCAACTTGCTTGCCGTTCTTCTTGAAGTTACCCTGCTTCCCTTTGCCCTTTTCTTGAAACTAGTGGTCTTGTCAACCATCAACACTTGATGTTTTTTCTTGATTTCTACCTTCGTTGATTTCAGCATCACGAAGAGCTTGGGAGTTGTTTCCGTTATCCCTTGCATATTATAGTTCATCATGAAGTTCTACTAACTTGGTGATGGTGACTAGAGAATTCTGTCAATCACTATCTTATCTGGAAGATTAACTCCCACTTGATTCAAGCGATTGTAGTACTCAGACAATCTGAGCACATGCTCACTAGTTGAGCGATTCTCCTCCATCTTTTAGCTATAGAACTTGTTGGAGATTTCATATCTCTCAACTCGGGTATTTGCTCGAAATATTAACTTCAACTCCTGGAACATCTCATATGCTCCATGACGTTCAAAAAACGTCTTTGAAGTCCCGATTCTAAGCCATTAAGCACGGTGCACTAAACTATCAAGTAGTCATCATATTGAGCTAGCCAAACGTTCATAACGTCTGCATCTGCTCCTGCAATAGGTCCGTCACCTAGCGGTGCATCAAGGACATAATTCTTCTGTGCAGCAATGAGGATAAACCTCAGATCATGGATCCAATCCGCATCATTGCTACTAACATCTTTCAACACAATTTTCTCTAGGAACATATCAAAATAAACACAGGGAAGCAACAACGCGAGCTATTGATCTACAACATAATTTGCAAAATACTACCAGGACTAAGTTCATGATAAATTTAAGTTCAATTAATCATATTACTTAAGAACTCCCACTTAGATAGATATCCCTCTAATCCTCTAAGTGAACACGTGATCCAAATCAACTAAACCATAACCGATCATCACGTGAGATGGAGTAGTTTTCAATGGTGAACATCGTTATGTTGATCATATCTACTATATGATTCACGCTCGACCTTTCGGTCTCCGTGTTCCGAGGCCATATCTGCATATGCTAGGCTCGTCAAGTTTAACCTGAGTATTCTGCGTGTGCAAAACTGGCTTGCACCCGTTGTAGATGGACGTAGAGCTTATCACACCCGATCATCACGTGGTGTCTGGGCACGACGAACTTTGGCAACGGTGCATACTCAGGGAGAACACTTCTTGATAATTTAGTGAGAGATCATCTTTTAATGCTACCGTCAATCAAAGCAAAAATAAGATGTATAAAAGATAAACATCATATGCAATCAAAATATGTGACATGATATGGCCATCATCATCTTGCTTCTTTGATCTCCATCTCCAAAGTACTGTCATGATCTATATCGTCACCGGCATGACACCATGATCTCCATCATCTTGATCTATATCAATGTGTCGTCGCGTGGTCGTCTCGCCAACAATTGCTCTTGCAACTATTGCTATCGCATAGCGATAAAGTAAAGCAATTATTGGACGCTTGCATCTCATGCAATAGAGAGACAACCATAAGGATTTTGCCAGTTGCTGATAACTTCAACAAAACATGATCATCTCATACACAACTTATATCTCATCACGTCTTGACCATATCACATCACAACATGCCCTGCAAAAACAAGTTAGACGTCCTCTACTTTGTTGTTGCAAGTTTTACATGGCTGCTACGGGCTTAAGCAAGAACCAATCTCACCTACGCATCAAAACCACAACGATAGTTTATCAAATAGACTCCGTTTTAACCTTCGCAAGGACCGGGCGTAGTCACACTCGGTTCAACTAAAGTTGGAGAAACAGTCACCCGCAAGTCACCTTTGTGCAAAGCACGTCGGGGAAACCGGTCTCGCGTAAGCGTATGCGTAATGTCGGTCTGGGCCGCTTCATCCAACAATACCGCCGAACCAAAGTATGACATGCTGGTAGGCAGTATGACTTATATCGCCCACAACTCACTTGTGTTCTACTCGTGCATATAACATCAACCCATAAAACATAGGCTCTGATACCACTGTTGGGTTTCGTAGTAATTTCAAAAAATTTCCTACGCACACGCAAGATCATGGTGATGCATAGCAACGAGGGGAGAGTATGATCTACGTACCCTTGTAGATCGCAACGGAAGCGTTGACACAACATAGAGGAAGTAGTCGTACGTCTTCTTCCCGATTTGACCGATCCAAGCACCGTTACTCCGGCACCTCCGAGTTCTTAGCACATGTACAGCTCGATGACGATCCCCGGGCTCCGATCCAGCAAAGCTTCGGGGAGGAGTTCCGTCAGCACGACGGCGTGGTGACGATCTTGATGTATTACCGACGCAGGGCTTCGCCTAAGCACTACAACGATATGATCGAGGTGGAATATGGTGGCAGGGGGCACCGCACACGGCTAAGGAACGATCTCAATGATCACCTTGTGTGTCTAGAGGTGCCCCCTGCCTCCGTATATAAAGAAGCCAAGGGGGAGGGGTGCGGCCAGCCCTATGGAGGCGCAGGAGGAGTCCTACTCCTACCGGGAGTAGGACTCCCCCCCAATCCTATTCCAAATAGGACTCCCAAGGGGGAAAGAGAGAGAGAGGTGGCCGGCCACCTCTCCTAGTCCTAATAGGACTAGGGGAGGGGGGAGGCGCGCAGCCCACTATGGGCAGCCCCTTTCACCTTTCCACTAAAACCCAATAAGGCCCATATGACTCCCGGGGTGTTCCGGTAACCTCCCGCTAATCCGGTAAAATCCTGATTTCACCCGGAACACTTCGGATGTCCAAACATAGGCTTCCAATATATCAATCTTTATGTCTCGACCATTTCGAGACTCCTCGTCATGTCCGTGATCACATCCGGGACTCCGAACAACCTTCGGTACATCAAAATGCATAAACTCATAATAACTGTCATCGTAACGTTAAGTGTGCGGACCCTACGGTTTGAGAACAATGTAGACATGACTGAGACACATCTCTGGTCAATAACCAATAGCGGGACCTGGATGCCCATATTGGTTCCTACATATTCTACGAAGATCTTTATCGGTCAGACCGCATAACAACATACGTTGTTCCCTTTGTTATCGGTATGTTACTTGCCCGAGATTCGATCGTCGGTATCCAATACCTAGTTCAATCTCGTTACCGGCAAGTCTCTTTACTCGTTCCGTAATGCATCATCCCGCAACTAACTCATTAGTTGCAATGCTTGCAAGGCTTATGTGATGTGCATTACCGAGAGGGCCCAGAGATACCTCTCCGACAATCGGAGTGACAAATCCTAATCTCGAAATACGCCAACCCAACATCTACCTTTGGAGACACCTTTAGTACTCCTTTATAATCACCCGGTTACGTTGTGACGTTTGGTAGCACCCAAAGTGTTCCTCCGGCAAACGGGAGTTGCATAATCTCATAGTCATAGGAACATGTATAAGTCATGAAGAAAGCAATAGCAACATACTAAACGATCGGGTGCTAAGCTAACGGAATGGGTCATGTCAATCACATCATTCTCCTAATGATGTGATCCCGTTAATCAAATGACAACCCATGTCAATGGCTAGGAAACTTAACCATCTTTGATCAACGAGCTAGTCAAGTAGAGGCATACTAGTGACACTCTGTTTGTCTATGTATTCACACATGTACTATGTTTCTGGTTAATACAATTCTAGCATGAATAATAAACATTTATCATGATATAAGGAAATAAATAATAACTTCATTATTGCCTCTAGGGCATATTTCCTTCAGATGCCACACGTCAGAAAGCACCTTCCTAATAGCCCTTATCATCGCTGCATCTCCATCTATAATTACAGATTTGGGCCTCTTCTGACAGTTAGCTTTCAAGGACGTGTTAAGCAACCAAACATATGTAGCCTCAGTCTCGTCTGAAACAATGGCGCAGGCGAATACCGTAGTGCAACGGTGGTTGTTCAGACCCACAAAAGGGATGAACGGCATTCCATACCTGTTCATCTTGTATGTGCTATCGAACACAACAACATCACCATAGTCTAGATAATCCCGGCGTGACTGCGAATCACACCGGAAGAGGTTTTGGAGCCTGCCTTCAGCGTCAACCGTGTGCTCAAAGAAGAAGTCTGGATCTCTGTCCTTTCTGGTCAACATGATTCCTACGGCAGTAGCAGCATCACCTTGTGCAAGCAATTTCATCTTCTCCCTATAGCACATGTTATACAGCTTTGTCCTCTGAAATGGTGACTTTGCATACGACCCATACCTGCTAACGATGTTGTCAAAAATGATATGTTTTCTTATCCCAGCTCCAGCCATAGCTAAGATCTCAGCTCTCTCAAATGCTTTGATCTGATTATGAGATCGGAGGAAAGGGACTTCGTCCGGTCGTGCAAGAGTGTGGCTGTGATCATCGGAGAAACTGCTGACATACCAAAGATTGAGCTTTTTATCAAGCTTAACTGTCAAATGGGCTTCGCATAAGAATCGACTCTCCGGTCTAAGCCTGCGGGTCCGGCCTTCCATGGTACAGAACTTGGCCTGTCGTTTTCCTGCGACGGAACAGAGATACCTCCTCAAGCGCGGAGTCCTTGCGCGATCCTTTGAAAATTTTAGCGAGTCCTTCCTGATGCTGAACCCACGTTCTCTCGCGTGCTTGTTGTAGAACGTGCACACCTCGTCTAATGACCTGAATGTATTTACCATCACTGCCCAATGCCTATCAAGTGACTCTTGCTGATATTCATCATAGCACATGTCAAGGTCAAACTGATCATCATCGCTGTGCTCATCATTCCCACTAGGACCATCAACACCTCCCTGCAAAATATGACATATAACCTTGCATGTCAATCTGTTCTTGTATTGTTACTAACCATAAATAATTTAAAGAACTTACTTGGCTACCGCTCACACTACGAGATGCATCGACCTCGCTCTGGCATTGTCATCATCTATATTATTATGCTCATTGTCACCATTAGCATTTATCTGTGCACATGTAAAGTAACATAAGTGGTCATACAATTTTAATGTCAAGCATTTCTCTACAATTTTTTCAACATACCTGGCTCACACTATCTGCATAAAATTGTTCATCTATATCATATTCCTCATTGTCAGCATTGCCATGTAGCTGTACAAATTTAAAAGGACATGTTAGTGTCAAATAACTAGTTTGTATTCAATATGTTTTGGTCAACATTGAAGGCACTTACATTACCACTGTACGATTCATCCTGACTCATATAGTTGTCTCCGAGAGGTTGGTTCGCATTCAATGACGAGGATCCATTATCGCTACCGGAATCATCACTGACGTATCCGGTTACTTGCTCCATCTATGCACATACAAATAAGGTGTGAGATCAATGCCAACATTCCACAAAACATCATCGCGAATACAGTAAATTCGTCAACAGTGACATGACTATGTGGCATGCATACAAATTTGAACATACAAAATCATTATGAGGTCATTAAGAGGTCACTACTCTCCTCTCTTATTTACCTAAGTAGGGAATCATTTTGCATAAAAAAATGCACAAAAATGCAATGAACAAATCAAAAAAAGAACAAAAAGAGCCATCCTAACCTACTGTGCACCGTCGAGGTCGACGCCGATGCGTTGCTGCCACCCACGTCGTGGAGGGCGCGTACCAGGACAGAACGTTCACGGGAGCGCTGGGCGTTTCACCGGCGACACGGCGTGTGGGTGACTACGGACGCCGTCGGTGCTCGCGACTAGACGGGCACGTCGGGGTCGACGTCGTGACGGCGGTGGACCACGGCGGCGTTGATGCCGCTAGGGTTTCCTAGGCGGGGATGGGGTGTCGGTTTCACGGCGCGTGGGTGACTACGGACGCCGCCCGACATCGTGACAGCGGTGGACCACGGCGGCGTTGATGCTGCTAGGGTTTCGTACGCGGAGATGGGGTGTCGGGGTGGGGCGTACTTTTTTTTCCTTTCCCGATCGCACTACCGAACCGCACGCGTACGACGCGGGAGTACGGGGCGCGACGTACACGGGCGGCCGGCCCTACGACGGACGGCGGGTACACTAATACATAATTTAGTATGGACAATACTACCCCTTAAAAGTTTATTGGGGGGGGGGGGGGTTGTACCGAAGTCCTTCTCAACTCACAAAGGGTGGTCGAAGGTGGAAGAGGCTTCAACACTTCCAGTTGAGGGCAATCGCGCAAAATTAATTTTCTAAGACCAGACAACCATAACCTTGGCTCACTTTGGAATTTATCATTGTTCCCAAACAGATCAAACTCCTTCAGTGCTTGGCAATCCTCAATCTGCAATGCTCTTAAGCTAGACCTCATACCATCCACGGAAGTGCATGAACATCTCTCCAACTTCGGCATTTCAACTAAAACAAGCTCTTCCAGTGAAGGAACCAATAGTTCTATTACTTTCGGCAGGTTGCTCAACATCAGCTTTGTCAGAAACAGAAACTTGTCTAGAGATGGAAGTGTTTGCCATTCTCCACAACCATACAGATGAAGCGTCACCAAGGAGGTAACTGAGCAAATGTTGGCAAGCCCATTTGGTGTGGTAGCATCATTGTTCCCAGATATCTGGAGAATCACTAAGTGCGAACAGAGTTCATCTTCCTCAAGCATCTCTCTTGTTGTGCCCACAGAAGGCTCGGAAGTTGGGCCACTTTCATCCATTGGCAAGAGCGCCATGCCTGTTTCCGCAGAAGATTCCTTCCAGGATAAGTGCAGTTTTTCTAACAGTTCGTTTTCTTTCAGTACTGCCTCATAAACCCCCTCCATAGTTTTAACATTGTCCAGTTGATGCAACCGACCCTGTACAAGCTTGCTCATGAATTCGGATCGTGTTATTTCAAAGTTGCTAGAAATTTGAAACTTAAAACCATGTAGCTTCTGAAATAATGTCATGCTGTCAATGGTAGCAATGGAAGCGTACACCCCCTTCCATACAACAAGATGCTTCAAGCTAAAAAGATTATTAATACCATCAGGTATATTAAGATCAGTGTATGACCCAACATGTAATACTTGAAGATGGTACAGCTTGCTCAATACTTGAGGGAAAGCCCCATCCACCTCATCAGACCCACATTTTAGAAAGTCAGCAGATGCGGCAGACATGTGTAGCAAGCGTAAATTGTATGCCCTTTTGAATATATCTTGAAACAACTGTAAGAAGAAAGAGTCATATTGCCCAAGTAACACCAATGTCCTCAATTTGCTTACTGAAGTAACTGCATTTTTCAGATTTTCTTCAAACTTCTCATTACGAGGAATGTTCCCATGCTCATCTTTGATGTATCCAGAATCCGTTAATATTGACAAATGTCGTGTAGTCGGAGATATTTTGTTGCACTGTAGACCACATATAGTTGCACATTCTATTCTTGAAACCGTCATCGCAAAATCATGCATGAGACCACACACAACATACATAATTTGATTGCATAGATGAGATTCTTCTCTCTTAACTTGTTGAAAGAAGCCCAGGTTAACCAAATCAGTCAGATAGCCCTGTCCTATCTCCTCCAATGTTTGACTAAAGTTGTTGCATTTTACAAATCCCTGTGATATCCAAAAACAGACCAACTCCTGACCAAGAAACTGATAACTGTCGGGGAATATAGCACAATAGGAGAAACATTGTTGTAAATGGTAGGGAAGTTGATCATAGCTAAGTTTCAGAGCGGACATGATTCCTCTACTAAGTTGCAGGGATTTCCAATCTTCATTCTTCAGAATGTTATTCCAGTGACCAATGTTAAGTTCCTTCCTTAATAGTTCTCCTGTAGATTCTGCTGCTAATGGGTTGCCTTCTAACTTCTCCGCTATTTTCCGCCCGATGGTACTTAGACTTTGATGCTCCTCGTAGTTCTCATCACCAAATGCACGTGATTCGAACAATAACCAAAAATCATCATGGCCCAAAGCACCTAACTTCACCGTGTTGAGTGTGCCAAACCTCTGGGCAACAGACAAATTTCTAGTTGTGACTAGAATCACACTGCCCTCCAAATGACTCGATACCAAAGGAGCCAATACTTTGTCCCATTGCCAATCATTCATGTCATCCCAGACATCATCTAAAACAATTAAAAGCCTCTTTGTGATTGTGTTACTCTTCAAGATCTCCTGAAGCTTCGCCAAACTGTGTATTCCTTCATGACTTGCATTTTTGTGAAGAGAAGCATAATCATGTGTTTCTCGAGGAACAAAGTCTAACATCTCCCTTGTGAGCCTTACTTGGTCAAAATTGTGAGAAACCCAAACCCATATCCTGAGGTCAAACTGACTTTGCACATCTGGATCATTGTATATGAGTTGAGCTAGAGTTGTCTTTCCAACACCTGCAATGCCTACAATAGGCAGAACCCTAAGATTATCTGTTTTGTCTTCTAGTATCAGCTTTATGATGGAGTTCTTTTCTGCCACTCTCCCATACACTCTTCTTGGAACAATGCTTGATGTTCTTTCATACTGATGTGAGGCTGTATTGTGGTGATGATATGAACTTGAAGCAGAGCCGGAATCTAATCCATGTAGCTTGAGGAACTCACTCACTTCCCCGCTGATGTCTTGTAACTGACTAGTAATTTTCTGTATCCTATTGGATAACTCGGCCTTGTCCCAATGGACATGCGTGTCATCTGCGGTGATTTCTGTTGGCTCCTCGTCCTCTCTCCTTCTTTTTCTGGTAGTTGAATCACCGGTGCTGCAATAGAGGCGGTGGATTGGCCATTAGAACCACGATTAAGCCGCTTCAACTACTTCTAAAAAAGTTAAAAATTGCTTAGCTACCTTGACAGGTTTGGTGGGTGGCCATTTGATCCAGCTGGTTTCTTCTTACAAGCCTTGTTATGGCTGAGCATCCCAGAGGTCCCGTTCAGGGTTCTGCACTTGATCTCCGTGAAACAATGCTTACATCTCGCTTTGACAGGCTTTCCATTGCCGTCTTCTTCCGTGACATCAAAAATTTCCCACGCCTTGGACCATCGTTTCTTGCCGCCACGGTTACTTGGGATGTCAGAATTGCCTCTTGATGGATGTACTTGCTCTGCTGCTTGCACTCCTTCGGGATCGTCAACTGCGGGTGCGCCAAGACACAGCAAATGAGTCGGCATGATCCTGCTTGAACAGAAAAGATAAAAGGAAGCAAGCAAACGTGTATTTGCAGGCAGTGGGCGTACCTCCTTCTACCTGCTGTTGGAGCCTGTAGTAGTCGAGCTCGTCGAC
This sequence comes from Triticum urartu, assembly GCF_056163025.1. Lineage (NCBI taxonomy): Eukaryota > Viridiplantae > Streptophyta > Magnoliopsida > Poales > Poaceae > Triticum > Triticum urartu. Next base: position 688,650,369 of record NC_141874.1, on the reverse strand, counting down.
AACATCGTCGGCGTCGCAGAGCAGCTCCTTGAGAAGGGTGAGAGATTCAGCCAGCGGCTCGTTCCCAATCGCCCTCCCTTTCACGGCAGAGACCACCAGCCTGACTCTCCTCACCTCCGACTTGAGCTTCTCGATGTCGTCGACAAGCCCGGCTTGGCGAATCCACGCATCAAGTTTGTCAACCAGGAGGGCTGCAAGGATGGTCTGCGCCAGCCATGGAATCGCGGCCTCCATCAGATCCGGCAGAAGCAGTTTCAGCGATGGTCAGTCCCTAGAGGAGGAAGCAGCCGAGCAGAGGAGAGAAACAATACACAATGCGATAGGAACTAGAAGCGGGGGTGTCCATTACTACATGGCAGCTGTTCTTACATAGGTGTTCACGCCCGTGCCTGCCGGCCGGGTCGCTCTCGCGGGCGATGATCCTGGAGCCGGAGGCCTCCAGCCACCACCGTAACCCCCTCTCCTCTTTCCTCGTGCCTTCGCCGCTGCCAGACCATTCGGCGGCCGATTCGATCCTCGTGGTCTGCGATTTGTTATTTGTGACTTTTTCTTCAAAAGACCCAAATCTATACAAAACATCCAAATCCATAACATAATGGAAATTACACTGGAATTTCTGAACCGTCGAATGACCACTACCTAACTGACCCCTTGCACGCCGCGGTTGCCACTCTCATACCGGAGCCGATCCAACCTTGTCGATGGCGAGAAGTCTTTGTGCACATGCCTCTAAGGACCAATGCTTCAAAGCCACATTCGTCATCATTGAACCCTCGAATCGATCCGAAGAACCAAATAACAAATGTTGTCGAATATGTCCCGATGGACAAACTCGAGGAGGAGGGGAGCCCGGAAGACCGGCTCGAAGGTGAAGCACCCCCTGCGAGGACTAAAATCCTAACATATTTACTAGCCAGAACCGAGACAACATGATTTCCCTCTCCGCCACGGTCACCGAAGCAGCATTGCAAAAAGCAGACAAATTTGCGGAAAGATAGATGGGAGAAAGGGTTTTCTCTAGTGTGTACAATCTGTTAAAAAATAGACGGTGTACAATCTTTTTATGGTATCTAAACATTATGTTGAAGACCTAGTGTATTTTATAACTCCCATGTTGTAAGGGAAAAGTTTACCTTCAGCCGGCTGATCGCGTGCGAGCGTCCACCGCCTTTGTGTCCATCAAATTGACTCTTGATCAGACGGTCGAGATTAACCTCTCTGTGTCCACGTTTCTGCAACTCATGCTTTGTTTCAGAAAATAGAGTTTGCAACTGCCTGACTAGATCCCGTGGCGGGCGGAGACTCGTGCGTATGGGAGGGCGACGCCAGCAAGGATTCTGGCCGGATCTCGCCGGATCTAGCGAGGATGACGAGCGGGCAAGAGGCAGGGACATCCGGGAGCGGTAGGGGCTCCGCTCGGCGAAGTCTGGCGGCTGAGGACCCGCGATGACGGTGACGCTCGGCGCTCCCACGGCAAGAGTCAGACAGACGGGAAAAACAAAAGGAAGGGATGACAGCTAGGCGACCTGGTTGGAGGTCCGATGCTCGCCTGCGGCGGCGTGAAGGCAAGGACGGGCGGCGTCGATCCTCCCTCACCACCATCTGGCGGAATTCGTGGCCCGCTCTTGTTGCTACCGGGTGATGAAGAAGATGATCTCTGCTCGCCATTGACGACGGAAAGGCCACCGTCCACTTCTGCAAAACAAATGTGTGACAAGACCTTTATTGCAGGAAAAAATTCCGCAACGAGACCGCTGTTGCAAATTTTTTTTTGCAACAAGACTTTTGTTGCAAAAAAAATCCACGATGGACACGACTGCGAGCTGACTGCGTGCTGCAGATGCTTTTCTGAAACATAGACCTTGTTGCAAAAAGGAATGCAACAAGTATGTTGTTGCAATTTTTTTACAACATGACCTCTGTTACAAAAGTTTTTGCAACACGACCTTTGTTTCAAAAAAATTCTGCAACGTTACCTCTGTTGGAGTGGGAAGGACGAAGCTCGGTCACTTGATGGTGTGAGATCTGATGGGTGAGTTGGCGGTGGCGCCGCGTGGGACGCAGCTCTGTCGGGGCTGGGGCAAGAGTGTATTGTTTTTGCAACATAGCGTCTGTTGCGGGAAATAACAAATAGGTGTGCGGGGCGCGGACACTAGATCGGACGCTATCAGCTCGGGCATCCAACGACCGTCAAGGCGACGAATAATATCTAAACATCGGCCGGCGGACGCGTAGCAGCGCCCCTCATGTTGTAATATATTACTCGTTCTACCAAAAAAGTAAGATAAACGATTTGGGTCGGGTGACCGATCTCAACCTTCGCCGATCGGCTCGCTGTCTTGGCAGGTGACGTGCTTCCCACACATGCGTCGGCCTTGGCACATCTCTCTCTCTCTCTCTGTGTGCGCGCACGTGTGCTGGCAGTCAGCTCTTGTATCGCACTACCTCTGCCCCAGGCCAACCGCAGCACACCAATAATTTAAAAAACTAAAGATAAACCAACATATTGGAAACAATAAATTTATATAGGACCAACAATATTCCTATGTTGAATGAGGTGGTGGACCGATCCGGAGATTATGATGTCGCTCATGTTGAGTAAAAACCTTTCTGGTCACTCGCGCCAACTGCATACACACCGTTTTAAACAACATTTGATGTTCCGTTCGGTGTAGTATAGACCACATACGAAGCTAGTGGGTACAATAAAAAATTACCTGGAAAGAGAAGATTTTGCCATCGAAAACAAAACCATTTCTACAGTCAAAGCGGCCATAATAAGGCATGCGCTCCCATCCTTATTAGCGTTTTAAACCTATTTAGGTTTCCATCGAGCCAGTGATAAAAATATTAGCAACACTTGCGGGCGGATACAAATTGAATGCTATTTGGAATACTGACCAGGTAAAACGCACAAAATTGCACTGGAAAAGGAGGTGTTTGATTGTGTCGGTCAGTACAAAAACTACACTTCTTACTTCCTTGCCAAATTGCGATGGGCGAGATTATCTTTTATTAGTACAACCCCCTTTAGAGATAAAAATCTTAATATTTAGTGGAATCTTCGTCTTTCAAATTTTCATGTTATTATCCACTGGGGTCTCAAGTGCACGGTACATAGAGTCGACCATAAAGGACCCCGATTTAGTGAGATTCTAGTCAAACACATCTCGTCCTTGTGTCAGGTTGATCGAGTCCAAATGATAGGGAAGATTTTGCCATCACAAAAGACGGGGCTCAATCAAATCTCCTCTGAATGATATTTCCGGCCGGAATGAATTGAGCACCTGCGCAAGAGTATCATTGGATACAATATAGTACTCCCATCATTCCTAAATATAAGTCTTTTTAGATATTCTAATAAGGGACTACATACGGAGCAAAATGAGTGAATCTACGCTCTAAAATATGTTTATATACATCTGTATGTAGTTTGTATTGACATCTCTAAAAAAGACTTATATTTAGAAATGGAGGGAGTATAAAGTTGGATATCGTTCCCGAAGAGTGACATTACCTAGCCACTTGTCCTACCAGAGATGTATCTTTGAGAAGTCTTTTATCACGAAGGATCCAAAGCAGAAATGATGTTTCTTTGTCCCCATTAGACCAACTCAAAAGTGTAAATAACCAGGTTTTCAACAGGCCTTAGACACAACTTTTTAGCCTAACTTATTACGTAGTAGGGTTTGTCGAACGTCATCCTCAGTAAGTACTTCGTACAATCATTTACTAAGTAAGGCATCCTAGACCGCCTTGGTCTTTTGGCCTACATAACATGCTCCTTTCAGTGAGTCTGTACCTTTTATTTTCGTTGTCCCCTTGCCAAATAAATCTTAATCCAACCTTTCAAGGACCCCTTTTAGGAGTGTGAAAAAGGATAGCATACATAGAACCATATTAGTGAGGACATAACTAATCAAGACCAGCCATCCACTAACGGAGAGCGACTTGCATTTCCAACTACTCAACCATTTCTCTAAAACTGTTTTACATGTTTCCACTCCGCATTAGCCGATAATGAATTAAAATCCCCAAATACTTAATCGGAATTGGCCTTGTGCACAATCAAACAGGTAACATATTCATTCGCTGCCTCAATGGCTTCTCCCAAGAAGAACAATTCATTTTAATGAAAGTTAAATTTAAAACTTGACATTTGCTCAAAAACTGAAAGCAAAAGCTTCAAATTTCCAGCCTTATCCAGGTGATGTTCCATAAAAAGATGTGTATCATCGGCATATTGCAAAATGGGGAATCCAGCATCCACAATATGTGGTGCAACTCTTGCAATCTGACCATCCTTCTTGATGCGATCAAACAGGATAGCCAACATGGGGTCACCCTAACGTAGTCCTTTTTTGTCTAAAAGTAGGCCTATTTCATCATTGACTTTGATAGCAACGCTACCTTTAGTAACAAAATTTTGGACCCACTGGTGCCATTTCCATGAGAAGTTTTTAATTCTTGGGGTCTATTGAAGAAATGACCATTTGACTTTGTCATAACACTTTTCACAGTCAAAGTTTAATACCACTCCACTCATGTTTTTCCAGTTCAGTCTAGTGTAGGATTACTACTTCGTCAAGTATATTTCCCTTGCATGAAAGCCATTTGAGATGGATGGACGGCATGCTCAGCTACCGATTTGAGCATATTAGTAGCCACTTTGGTGAATACCTTGAAGCTGGCATTAAGAATGAATATGGGTCTATATTGCTGGATTCTTCCAGCCTCCTTAATTTTCAGCAACAAAGCAATCTCACCGAAATTAATCCTAAATAAGACAAGTTGTTCAGCATGAAGATAATTGGACAATTCTAATAGATCAACCTTGATGACATCCTAGAAAGTATGATAGAATTCCACAGGGAAGCCATCTAGACCTGGAGATTTGCTGTGTTCCATTTGGAACACCGCAATTCTGACCTCCTCTTCATAGAAAGGTGTCGTGAGGATACCATTCTCTTTTGTCGTAACTTGTGGAATATCACCCGTTCGGGTCTCATCAAGGGTGATGTTCCCTTCATCTTATAACATCTACACAATCTTCAACTGGCCCTTGCGCCAAGTGGTCAGCCGGGTAACGAAACCCAACATCCCTTCCTTCATTGATTGGTGGTGTACTTTTCAGCACCTGCTTCTTTAAGTAAAGCCCTGGCTGAAAACCTTCTCGTTCCCTCGCCTCTGGCTGCCATCTTGATGTTGAGAGGTGGGAGATCTCGAATCTTCAAGAAATTTCTAGTCCTCATCAACATCTAGTGGTAGTCGCGGAGTTTTACAAATAAATTACGCCGGTTCGTTGTGGTTGTGCCATGTACCCTGAGAGGTCTATGTTCTCGCGGATCTGATTATTCAGACCTGGTGAGTTTATGTGTCATGTTGCTTTTGTTGGTTTGATTCTTTGTGGACTTGAAATCTTTTCTCGACGTTAAAGTGAATATTTTGAGATTCAACGGTCTGCACTTGTAAGAAATCATCACTGGCCCAAGTGGGTCCATCATTCACGGCTTCCCATCTTTTCGGATGAATAACTCAAGGGGCTTTCAGAAACCTTCATCAGTAGTCAAAATCGGTGCAGATAAATGAGTGACAGTATCACTACTCCAGTTAAACTGTAGTCCCTCTACTAAAATATTGACAGTTTTTGTCTTGCAAAGATTGATACTACAATAAGGATGCCTACAAGAAATTTTGTTGTAATTACTTTCTTTAGGGAAATTTCATTTTAATTCTTAGTTGTACAAGTTACTTTATAATTTTTTTGGGTCGTATATCCAAAACAGTGTGCTTGTAATGATTGCGAGTATTTCTAATGATTACAAGTATGAATACAGATACAGGTGTTTTAAAAAAAAGACTAACAAAAAGCTTGACCTTCTCTCTAAAAAAAACTAGAAGTTTGATCGGATGTTTTCATCCACATTTATTATATAAGGCACATTGCATCTATTGGAGAATGTTCCAGTCCATTTTTGTCTTTATTTTTTATTTTTTATTTTTCATATTTTATTTTTGACCTTTAATTTTTTTTTCATATTTTTTTGCAATATTCTACCTTTTCAAATTTAAATAGTTAAAAACATATTCAGGTTTTTAAGTGTTCCTTTTGGGAAAAATCAAAATTTTAAAAATATAAAATTCGCTTAATAAATTTTATTATAAGTTTTGCACTTATTATAATGATATTTTTAAACCGAATGAAAAACATGACTGAAAACGTAAAAAGACGCTAGAAAGCGATACAGGGAAAAATAGGTCGTTAGGTCCGAGTCGCTACCTTCAAGCGTTCAGGGCCCGGGCCAGTCGCGTGGCCCTTGTGCGTTTACTGGGCATTTAGACGCGCTATTTCCAGGTGAGTTCGGCCCAGACTTGCTGGACGCATGTTCTGTTCTTGACTGTCTCGTTCCTCTGTGGTGCTTTTTTCCCTCTGGTTAGGGTTTCCTTCTCCCGGGGCGATCTCCGCCGCCGTGGAGCCTTCACCTTCCCTCCTCCCGTTCTGCCCCGGTGGAGATCGATTCGGGCTGATCAAGGGGTGATCTAGCATCACTTCCCGGCCTTGATTGACTTCTTCTGGCGGTGTTGGGAGAGTTAGGGTTCGTTGCACGATCCGATCTCTCTTTTTTCGGGCTAGGGTTTCAAGTTTCAGCGGCGATGGGATCGAAGCAGGACGAAGCATCGGGTTCCTCCTCCGCGTCGGAAGTAGAGAAGATGATGGCAGAATTGGGACTCCGCGAGGAAGATCTCGATGATGTTGTCTTTGACGAGAAGCAAGCTCCACCAGATGCAATCAGGTGGATGGCGGTGGCTAGGGTTCATATTGAAAAACCCTACAGCCAATACTGGTTTTTCAAAAACATGAGGGCAGCTTGGGATCTGGCTCACGATGTGAAGTTCCGACCCCTTCAAGACAACCTCTACACATTGCAATTTTTCTGCCTCGGTGATTGGGAAAGAGTGATGCAGGAGGGGCCGTGGAACTTCAGAGGAGATGCAGTCATCATTGCGTCGTACGATGGGATCACGAAACCAACTGAGGTAAAGCTGGACACTCTGGATATATGGATCCAAATCCACGATGTGCCTGACCTGTATGCACACCTAGTCGAGCCGTTGGCGGCAAGAGTTGGCGAGGTCCTCTTTACTGAAACAATGACCCAAGACTTTGCTGGTAATTTTTATCGTGTCTGGGTAAGGATCAATGTGCACAAACCTCTGAAGAATGCGGTATCAATGATCCGCGATGGCAAGAGGCAGATCTATCGGGTGAAGTATGAGCGGCTACCCGACTGGTGCGCAGTCTGTGGTCATCTTGGTCATGCCTATAAGGAGCATGGTAATGGGATCCACCCTCCGTCCGCGCGTTACACTTCAAAAATCTGAGAGCAGATTGGAATATGCGTGTTACAAGAAATGTGTTAATTCATGACGGATTTCTGATGACATTTTCGGAAATCGTCATGGACGGTCTGGTAAGCCCGTGCAAGCCCGCTGAAGCCCGTCTAACCGTTCCCAGTACAAAAGGAGGTAACCCTAAGACCCTCCTCCTGTGCGCCGCTCCTATCTTCCTCCTCCCGATTCCCCATCGCCGCCACCCACCACATCCTCGCCTCTGTCCTCCCACAGCTCGCCGCTGGGCCTCCCCCTCACCTCAGCTCGCCGCTCCGCGGCTCCGCCGGTGCCAGATCCGCCGCTCCCCAACCAAACCATCCCTCCCGCAACCCATTTCTCTCTCTCGTGCGAACCCTCGTACCGCGACCAACGCACGCCGATTCCGGCGACGTCGGCCACCGCGCAACACACTCACAACCTGGTCTCTGACCCCTCCGTCCTCCAGGTCGGTTGGATCCGCCGCTCCCGGTTTCCGACGCTCGCCCACGACCCCTAGCCCATGGCTAGGTTTTCGGCTGCGGTGTCACCTGCATCGACGGCGCATCTCCGGCGGCTCCTCTCTGTCGCACACAGCGCCCCCTCGCGCCCTCTCCGCCTCTTGGATGGCGGGCACCCTTAGCTTGGTCCGCTCGCGCACGTTGGGCTGGACGACGGCGACCCCGACCTCCTCTGCCTCGTGTCCCACGCGGCCGTGCATCCTGCCGCGACCCCCTCTGCCGCGTGACGGCGAACGCCGACCTGCAATGCGACCGCCGCATCGCCTACAGACCTCTTCGGTGAGCACCGTACCTCTGCATCCCTCCTCTGCTCAGATCCCGTGATTAAACTTGTACACTGTTACATGTAGATTACTAGCTTGTATGGGCCTGAAGAAAGAAATAATTTTGCAGGTAGGAATTCTATTTTCTTCATGTAGGAGTTGCGCACCTCCAGTTGTTTAAATTGTTTGTTGGACAGTGAGGGAAACTTGTTAATCTGATAGCCTGCATGTTGTTTCTTAGGTGCTTTTTGCATAACAAGCTGAGTGGATGCTTTATTTCCTAAGGTCAGCATTCAGGTGTATCTCATCTTGATAAAGTTTACTGTTTTTGTATTGCGCAACAAGCTTTGCGCATGATCTGCTTCCTAATTTCATATTGTATTCAATAACAGCTCTTGGAAAATCGATTTCATTAGAAGCTAGCCTTTTGAGAAGGTTTGTTAAATGTTTCATAAATTCTGAATTATAACATCACAGTGAGGATACAGCAGATATTTGAAATAAGGCTCTGTAGTATCAATATATGCACCTTACACCAAATTCAGTGCAGAGGACTAGTTAGCCTGGGCTCCTCAGCTAGTTATCATGCACCTTCTCCTTTCCTTGATTTGCTGTTAATGGTCAATTTAATTTTTGCTACTCTCTTTTATCTTCTGAATCAGATGCAAGTACTTACGCTTGTTGTTCCTCCTCTACAACCATAAGTGTGGATTTTATAGTTAAACAATGTTTTTTGTTTCATGGTGATACCTTTTGGGTTCCCCTAGATTGAGCATATCTAAAATGCAATCTGTACAGGATGAACCAACGAAAAAAAGCAACTTCATACTTTGGCTTCTACCTTAACAACTTTGCATTGCTTCGATACGCTACTAGATTGGCCATTACCCGCTGTTCATGTGTTCTGATTCGGCTTATACCTTAATAATCGTGAAGTAATTTTTAAGCCATGTATAGACTAAATTTGTAATTCTTGTTCAAGCTGATGAGGTTTGCTACACATGGGCAAGCCTTGTTCCTACTGCCATCACATTGTATAAATATATACTGGTACATTACATTTCATTACTGTTTCCTGTTATAAATAATAGTAGTATGTTGGTCAAGTGGGCAGCATATGGAATTGTTATGCACAGAATTAACATGGATAATTGAACCAATGGATTTATGATAGAAAAGTGCTTTTCTATCTATCCTGAATGAATATATAAATAACGCATGATCATTTCAAGCTACACTTTCCTATCTTTTGTTTCACTGTTTATCAAGTATTTTTCAAGTTTCATAGTCCACTACATTACAAATTTTGAGCACTCCTGTCTAGAGAGAAGAGATGGCGAAAAACTCAGAAAGAACTTTTTTTCCATTTGTGTTTTTCATCTAATAACAGTACATGGCTTAATGTGGCATATCGCTCAAGGAAACTGTATCATATTCTTCGTTGATATTTTTCATGCCATTTGAAAATCACTTGCAAGCAAGTATTATTTTTATTTACTACAGTACTGCTATAGTACTTGAGTTTTGTGATGTGTGTTTGTTAGTCATTTGACTTTCATTTTACACACTTCTCTCTGGATTAATTTTAAGCAACCTCATGTTTACTCTTGTTTTGTATATAGTAGATACAATGTTATTCTCATTTGTAGGCACTATACGATTTAAGAATTTGGACATCATGTAATTCATTTTTATGTTTGTTGCAATTCTCTTATTTCTACTATCTATGTGTATCTACAAATGTCTAATATTCTTGTAAATATGCTAGGTACGATCATATCGCAGGCTACTTGGTGCTGCACATCACAATCAGCCACGACATATAAGTTGCCATCAAGAGCGTTGACCGCGAGAGCATGAATGACAACCTCAATAGTTTATATGTTATGTTCATGTAAAATGGATTGTACTGGTTCTTAACCCTGTTGTGTAATATATTTTTGTGAATCTATGTTGTTAGTTATCATTTCATAAAGGATTTTGTAAACTGCTATGTTGTAGATACATAAATATGGCTGGCAGCATATCAAATAAACCTAATGTTTGACACTTTGCAAATACTTTTTGTTGGGCCAAAATTAGCATTAGGATTTGTGAAACATATTATGCTAAAAACGTATTGGGTCAATGTTGGGCGAGAAGAAATGGGCTCAACCAAATTTAGTGACGGAAAATAGTATCCACGTAGGCAGCCACGTCATTCAATTTGGTCAATTGAAAATCCTATGTGGCGCCTACATGGCATTAATCTATGACGGATTGTTCTGTCATAGAGGTCTGGGCTTGGGCGGGCCTGGGGCATATCCATGACGGCCAAGAACTGTCATGGAAGGTACAATATGAAATTATGACGCGATATACATGACGGATTACAAATCCGTCAAGGATGGGCACCCATGACAGTTTTGCACTGATCCGTGACAGACAAGATCCGTCATGTATTAACAAATTTCTTGTAGTGGTTGGGACAGGCCCGAGAGCGGGGCGAGGTAGAGGACGACGCGGGGTCATCGTGGAGGACGATCAGCAGGCCGTACCCAGGAGCATGACACCCCAAGTGAGCCTGATATGGAAAACTCTTATGTGAACAAGTCTGACGAACTCATGCAGGATGCTGATGGAAGCAGGAAACGCACGTCAGAGCCTAAGGGAGGGGGCGTGCTAGCTCTCCCATCGTCTTCCACAGCACCAGCGCTACCGCCTCCAGAGATCCCTGCCAGCCCTTCCTCCAAGCAGGACCCGAAGCGGCCACGAGTCAACCCTGACAAGACTGCCCCGAAAAAGAATGCAGCATCTGAGAAACTCAACCAAGCAAAATCGGCGACCTCCCGAGAGGAGGATCGTCGGGCACAATGAATGTCCTATGCTGGAATTGTCGTGGTGTGGGCAAAGCCGCGACAATTCGAGAGCTTTGCGACTTAGCGAAGCAATTTGCCCCGACAGTGCTATGTATTGTAGAAACTCAGATCTCAAAAGCACGTGTCAAAAATCTTGCTAGTACCTTAGGTTTTAATCATGCTTATGCTGTTGGCAGTTCGGGCCGCAGCGGTGGAATCGGTTTGTTTTGGAATAATGGAATAAATCTCGATGTTTTCGGCTATTCTCAGTATCATGTGGATGCTAAAGTGTCTATGCCCAACCATAGTGATTGGAGGCTGACATGCGTTTACGGTGAAGCCCAGGTGAGTGAGAGACATAAAACCTGGGATCTACTTAAATCACTTGTGTCCGCGAGCACATTGCCATGGCTCTGCATAGGTGATTTTAATGAGGTTCTTAACCCACATGAACACATGGGGACTGGACAGAGAAGGCACACACAAATTCAAGCTTTCCGCGAAGTGGTAGATGTTTGTGCCTTTACTGATCTGGGATACCACGGCAAGCCTTGGACTTTTGAAAAGAAAACGGCAGGGGAAGGATATTGCAGAGTACGTCTTGATCGTGCACTTTAAAATACGGATTGGATGGCTGCCTTCCCTCAGGCCCAACTGTCTCATGAGACTGCTGCCTCGTCCGACCATTGCCCATTACGTTTGCAGCTGGAACCTCCTACTGCATCACAAGCTAAACAAAAGTTGTTTAGGTATGAAATGTACTGGGAACGGCACGAGGAATTTGGTCCTTCTTTGGAGGCGATGTGGAGTGGCTCTCCGGCTGGCCAAAGCATCATGCAACTGAGTAAAAAATTGGGCGACCTGTCGGCATCGCTGCGACAGTGGAGCGGGGCGACGATAGGCTGTGTGGGAAAAGAAATAAAGAAACTAAAGAGGGAGCTGGCTACTTTGCAGAATGACCCCCAGAGAATCGCGCCGTCACATGCAGAGACAAAAATTTCTGATCGTCTTGTTGAGCTCTATCATATGGAGGAAATAATGCAACGTCAACGCTCGCGTGTTGACTGGCTCACTGAAGGGGACAGAAATACCAAGTTCTTTCAACGAAGGGCAAGTATGCGTCGACGGAAGAATACTATCAAAACCCTGCAGCGAGCGGATGGAACGTCAACCGATGATCAGGTTGAGATGGCCTCGATCACAAATGAGTTCTATAAAAACTTATTCACGTCAGAGGGTACGACAGGAATGGATACGGTGCTGGATGCAGTTCCCTCCAAGGTCACCCCGGATAGAACTTGCTACTCACCGCTCCGTATAGTGGGGACGAGGTGAAAACTGCCCTCTTCCAAATGTATCCTACGAAGGCTCCGGGGCCGGACGGATACCCGGCGCACTTTTTCCAGCGACATTGGGAGCTGTGTGGTGGCGAGGTAACTAAAGTAGTGCTTCGCATTTTGCGTGGAGAGGAAGGACCGGAGGCTATTAATGAGACAATTCTTGTCCTAATACCAAAGGTAAAAGATCCCTCTGACTTGACACAGTTTAGACCCATCAGCTTATGCAACATTTTATATAAGATTGCCTTCAAGGTGTTATCCAATAGATTGAAACAGATATTGCCTGACATCATCTCGGAGGAGCAGTCTGCGTTTGTGCCTGGCCGTTTAATCACGGATAATATCATAACAGCCTATGAATGCCTGCATTTCATGAAAAGGAACAAGGCTCAACGGAATAGATATTGTGCAGTTAAACTGGATATGATGAAGGCCTATGACCGTGTTGAGTGGAACTACCTTGAGGCTATCATGACCAAGATGGGATTTGCACCTACTTGGGTAGCCTCAATCATGAGAATGGTGACTTCAGTAAAAATTTCTATCCTATTCAATGGAAACAAGCTTGAGGAATTCACACCATCCAAAGGGATCCGTCAGGGAGACCCTATTTCTCCATAACTGTTTTTGATCGCAGCGGAGGGCCTTTCGTGCCTCTTAAAAACCCAAGATGAATCATCGCACCTCGGTGGTATTCGAGTGGCTCCGACGGCACCGCCGGTAAGCCACTTGCTTTTCGCAGATGATAGCCTGCTGTTTGTCAAAGCCAGTTCAACTGGAGCAAATGAGTTGTCTTCCTTGATGGATAGTTATTGTAATGCCTCAGGCCAGAGAATAAATTTAGCAAAGTCTTCAGTGTTTTTCAGTAAGGGCACCCCGAATTCGCTGAAAACGGAGGTAAAAAACATTTTGAATATTCCAAATGAATCTCTTTCTGATAGATATTTGGGCATGCCCACCGATGTGGGAGCGAGCAAAAACGGAGGCTTCAAATTTCTTAAAGACAGAGTATGGAGCAAGGTTAAGGGGTGGATGGAAAAGCTATTGTCTGCTGGAGGAAAAGAGGTTCTGATTAAATCCGTAGCACAAGCGGTTCCCGTTTACTCCATGTCATGTTTTAAGCTCCCATGAGGCCTATGTGAGCATATCAACACGCTCATTAGAAAGTTTTGGTGGGGTAGCAAAGAAGGGAAACGGAAGGCGAGCTGGGTTTCATGGAGCACTATGAGCATGCCAAAATTCTATGGTGGATTAGGATTTCAGGATATTGAGCTTTTCAACCTAGCGTTGCTAGCGAGACAAGCCTGGAGAATTTTGACGGATCCGCAATCCCTTAGCGCCCGAGTCCTGAAAGCAAAGTACCACCCTACAACGGATTTCTTAAGCGCGGAGCTGGGTTCGGCCCCCTCCCAAATCTGGCGAGCTATCATGGATGGACGAGAAGTGCTAAATTAGGGACTAATCTGGCGTATTGGTGATGGCCTAACCACGCATATTTGGAACCAAAACTGGCTACCATGTCCGGCTAATATGAGACCGATAGTGAGCAGAATAGCGAATCCACCTCAGGGGGTGAACGAACTAATATTGCCAGGTGCACAATGGGACAGCACAGCGATCTCAGAGATTTTTCTTCCAACAAATGCACAGGCGATTATGTCAATACCCTTATGTACAAGACACATTGAGGATTTCTGGTCTTGGATCCATGAAAAGAATGGGGTGTTCTCTGTAAGGTCCGCTTACCGCATGCTGGTTAACACCAAGATGAGGAGAGAAGCATGGCTAGAAGGCCGAGCTAACTCCTCAGATATTGACAGGGATTCAAAGGCGTGGGAGTAGTTATGGAAAGTTAATGTACCCCCCAAGGTGAAGATCTTTTTATGGAGGCTTGCTCAGCAATCTATCCCCATGGCAGATTTGCTTCATCACCGAAACATGTCCACAAGCACACGGTGTGGCTTGTGCGGGGCAGAAGATTCATGGCAACACTCGCTACTACACTGCACAGTCGCTCGTTGTGTGTGGGCGCTGCAAGATCCGGAGCTGAAGCTCTGAACAACACAACAGAGCCGGACGCGAAGAGGTGGTTGTTTGCCCTATTGGAAATGTTGTCGCCGACTGAGTTCATCCAGGTCGCGGTCACCATGTGGGCGCTGTGGCACTCAAGGAGACAGGCGCTGCATGAGAATGTATTCCAGAGCCCGTTGGCAACGCATAGCTTCATTTCAAAGTACATTCGGGAGATCGAGGAATGCAAGCCCAAAGTGACTCGAGGAGCTGCGACCCAAAACCCGGTCCAGGATCAGGCTAAATGGATACCACCGCCGCCGGGAGTGGCGAAGATTAGAGTTGATGGAGCAACAGCGAGAAATACCCTTGATGGTACGTTCAGCGCCGTATGCAGAGATGACATGGGTGTATTCCTAGGTGCCTCTGTGATCAAGATCCCAGGAGTGGTGGATCCGGCAACTCTAGAAGCCTTGGCCTGTCGTGAGGCGCTTGCTCTAGTATCGGACTTGAATCTTCCCCGGCTTGTTATTGCTTCGGACTGCCAGGGCGTGATCAGGGACATCAAAGAAAGCATAGGAGGATTATATGCTACTACTATTAAGGAGATCAAGGAGACGGCACCGGACTTTGATCAATGCAACTTCATCTTTGAGGGCAGATCGACAAACATCGAGGCACATAGCCTCGCTAAACACGCTTTCGGCCTAGATTATGGGCGTCATGTATGGCTTATAAACCCACCAGACATTCGTTGTATTCCTATGAACTTTTATGATTAATAAAGTGTGTTTAGTCTCAAAAAAAAAGACTGTCTCGTTCCTTCTTCTCAAAAAAAAAAGACTGTCTCGTTCCTCTGCTTCCGATCAAAACAAATGCAGTTTCGTTCTCACGTAAAAAAAATGGAGTTTCTTTCTTATTGAAAAAACTGATGACAAAAACATCGCTTAAAAGGCACAGGATAATCACAGCGTAAATGAAACGTAGCAAACATAGCAAACATGCTCACTCTCGCGAACATAGCAAACACATACAGATTACAAGTACAGACACAACTGGCACAAAGCAACGCACCTCACCCCTGCTTATTTTGCAACAGTACCAAACTAGCAGTATATGACAGCAAACGAAACAAGCCAGAAATACTTCGAGAAATAGGATCAGCTATTTCACGTTCAGGATGACCAACCCTCCGATTGCAAGGACGCTGACCAGGGGCACGATAGACACCCACATGATCGTCTTCCCGACGGCACGCCGTCCGACCACGTCGCCGGACACCCAGAAGCCGGCCGACGCCTCCAAGAGCCCGAAGATGGCCACGGCGACCAGGATGCCGTAGTACAAGTAGTAAGGCGCCTTGCCGTGGTGGAGAAACAAGCCTATGGGCGCGCTGGAGATGATCAGGCAGAGTGCAGCCGCCGCTTCGACGACGCCGCACGAGATGAGAGCTCCGGGCAGCTTCTCCGCTTCCTGGCACGCGTCGGAGATCATGGCACCGAGCTCGGTGACGCTCGCCATGGAATCCACCATTGTATTTGTTCGTCGTCTGCACTTGAGGTTTAAAGCTCGAAATGGTTTGGAGGATTTTATAGGGGCCCCGTACGGCTAGCACACACGACAAAACGGACAAAGTGAAAAGACCAAGAGAGGGATAATCATTTATTTATATCTGGATTCCAGAGAACATTAGAAAGGAACAATCAACTGTGAAATCCAAAGTGAAAGTGGAAGAGTCTTTAGTCATTCCCGAAACCGTAACCGTAACCGGACCCGGACCCTGAAACAGATTTGGTTTCCCGACGTGTTTTTTTTCGAGGGAAAGATAAGTTTTCCGACGTGTTTGACAGTTCTCCCTGCCGTCATCATCCTTCGCAAGCATAATCACTCCTTTGGCATACAAAGAACAGAGCAACAACAACACCAGCACCAACAAACTGCAGCCAAGTTCTTTAGATTTTTCTTTTAGATTCACTATTTTCCGGTGGCTTGATTTCAATCAAGTCCATTTTTCTAAAAAAGAGGATAACCCCCGGCCTCTGCATCCGGACGATGCATACATACGTTTTATTAATTATTCATATAAAGACCTTACAAAGTAGTCTGAAGCCACCATCTTGTCAGCATCTGTCGCTACTTCTATTCATTTGATGAAGGAGTGCCGATTGTCCGAGCCGTATGCTAAACAGACATCGCACCAAAGCCTAACATCTAAAGTCAAAGGCCTCAACCAAGCCACATTGCCGGGACTGGGGCACACACACCGGTCCGGCGCACTTTCGAGGCCGTCGCCGTCGTCTTCCACCGATCCATCTTTAGAGCAGGTACTGACGCATCAAACTTATCAGGCCTGCCGTCGACGCCCCCACGGCGCCAGACAACACCTCATCCCTACGCGCATTCATCATCACACATCCATCGGCGAGACTCTGCCGCGCCACGCCGCCGAGATTCCACGTTGTCGATGCGTCACATGGAAATCCTCTCCACCGCTGGAACCGTCCACTAGTCCCTCAAGCCAATGCCACCTCCAATAATGACGCCCTCACGGGAGGAACGACACCTGAGTCCCACCATCACCTGATCGAATGATCAAGGGTTTCCCTCGAAGGTAGCGGAAGGAGGCGGGAACATCACCTCGATGATGTCTCCAAGAAGGAAACCGCCAAGAGTGTCACCATCACCGGCTCCGGCCATCGGCCGTAGATAAGGTTTTCACCTGGATCTTGTCCCACATGCATCCATCCGACATCTTGTGCATCGGCCAGAACACCTTCAAAGCCCCACATCTAGTCTTCTAGTCCAGCGACCACCTTTAGAAGCATTGACACCGTGGGAGCCCTGACACACCGGTCACTACCTGCGTGTGCCACCACTGGAGTTCAGGGGGAGGACTGCCACCTCACCTCGCCAAACCTCGACAGTCGCCGTGTCACTAATCTGGTCTAATCCGAAGCCCAAGCCACCAGATTGCCGGTGGAGTTTTTCCTTGGCCAGGGACATCACACTCCATGCCGCCGCGGGTCGCTTGAGCTTCACCCGCCTCCACCTTCCAGGCTCACCGCCCCAGGATCCAAGCCAGGAGACCAGGAGACGCACGCATGCACCCGCCACGATCTGGCCAACCCGGACCTCCACTGTGCCCTCTCCACGCCGTTGGCGGCGGCCCGCCACTAGGCAGGCTCGCCGCCGCCCGGAGCACGTTGTCGCGCCTCCATAGGTCACTAGTAGAAAACAGGGCTATGGTCCAGGCCGGCTCAGCCCATTAGTCCCGGTTCGTGAGCCCAGGGGGCCGGCCGGGCCACGTGGGCCATTGGTCCCGGTTCGTCTGGACCTTTTGGTCCCGGTTGGTGGGACGAACCGGGACCAATGGGCCTCGCTCCTGGCCCACCACCATTGGTCCCGGTTGGTGGCTTGAACCGGGACCAAAGGCTCCCCTTTAGTCCCGGTTCATGCCACCAACCGGGACCAGTGAGGTGCCTATATATACCCCCTCGCGCAAGAGCAGAGCACAGTGCTATGTTTTTTCTGGCCGAGGGGGAGAGGGCTTTGTGGTGCTCTAGCTCACCTCCTATGAACATGAGGTGTTCGATGGAATGCCCGAGCCACACTACTTAAGCTTTCTCCTCTCGAAGCTCGACCTCCAAGCTCCATTTTCCTCGAGATTTGTACACTTCTATTAATTTGGACACTTAATTATATATAATGCACGCAGATGAACCGGCAATGGATGTACGGTGACAGACACACCCGCGAGTACATTAAGGGCGTGCATGAGTTTCTCGATGCGGCTGAGGCAAACAAGCAAAATGGTTTTATGTGTTGTCCATGCACTGAATGTGGGAATACGAGGTCTTACTCTAACCGGAAAGTCCTTCACTCCCACCTGCTTTACAAGGGTTTCATGCCACACTATAATGTTTGGACGAGGCACGGAGAAATAGGGGTTATGATGGAAGACGGTGAAGAAGAAGAGTACAATGACAACTATGTGCCCCCTGAATACGGTGATGCTGCAACGGGGGGAGCTGGTGAAGATCAAGAGGAACCAGACGATGTGCCCAATGATGCTGCCACGGGTGAAGCTGCTGAAGATCAAGAGGAACCAGACGATGTGCCCGATGATGATGATCTCCGCCGGGTCATTGTCGATGCAAGGACGCAATGCATTAGTCAAAAGGAGAAGCTGAAGTTCGATCACATGTTAGAGGATCACAAAAAGGGTTATACCCCAATTGCGAAGATGGCAACACAAAGCTCGGTACCGTACTGGAATTGCTGCAGTGGAAGGCAGAGAATGCTGTGGCTGACAAAGGATTTGAGAAGCTACTGAAAATATTGAAGAAGAAGCTTCCAAAGGATAACGAATTGCCCGACAGTACATACGCAGCAAAGAAGGTCGTATGCCCTCTAGGATTGGAGGTGGAGAAGATACATGCATGCCCTAATGACTGCATCCTCTACCGCGGTGCATACAAGGATCTGAACGCATGCCCAGTATGCGGTGCGTTGCGGTATAAGATCAGACGAGATGACCCTGGTGATGTTGACGGCGAGCCCCTCAGGAAGAGGGTTCCTGCGAAGGTGATGTGGTATGCTCCTATAATACCACGGTTGAAACGTCTGTTCAGAAACGAAGAGCATGCCAAGTTGATGCGATGGCACAGTGAGAACCGAAAGAAATATGGGAAGTTGAGAGCACCCGTTGACGGGTCGCAGTGGAGAAAAATCGAGAGAAAGTACTGGGATGAGTTTGCAAAGGACCCAAGGAATGTATGGTTTGCTTTAAGCGCGGATGGCATTAATCCTTTCGGGGAGCAGAGCAGCAATCACAGCATCTGGCCCGTGACTCTATGTATGTATAACATTCCTCCTTGGATGTGCATGAAGCGGAAGTTCATTATGATGCCAGTTCTCATCCAAGGCCCTAAGCAACCCGGCAACGAAATTGATGTGTACCTAAGGCCATTAGTTGAAGAACTTTTACAGCTGTGGAATGAAAACGGTGTACGTACGTGGGATGAGCACAGACAGGAGGAATTTAACCTTAAGGCGTTGCTGTTCGTGACCATCAACGATTGGCCCGCTCTCAGTAACCTTTCAGGACAGACAAACAAAGGATACCACGCATGCACGCACTGTTTAGATGAAACTGAAAGTATATACCTGGACAAATGCAGGAAGAATGTGTACCTGGGCCATCGTCGATTTCTTCCGACCAACCATCAATGTCGAAAGAAAGGCAAGCATTTCAAAAGCGAGGCAGATCACCGGAAGAAGCCCGCCATGCGCATCGATGATCACGTGCTTGCTATGGTCAATGATTTACACTATGTAATCTTTGGAAAGGGTCCCGGTGGACTAGCTGTTCCGAATGACGCTGAGGGACACGCACCCATGTGGAAGAAGAAATCTATATTTTGGGACCTACCCTACTGGAAAGACCTAGAGGTCCGCTCCTCAATCGACGTGATGCACGTGACGAAGAACCTTTGCGTGAACCTGCTAGGCTTCTTGGGCGTGTATGGGAAGACAAAAGATACACCTGAGGCACGAGAGAACCTGCAACATTTGCACGAAAAAGACGGCATGCCTCCGAAGCAGTATAAAGGTCCTGCCAGCTACGCTCTTACGAAAGAAGAGAAAGAAATCTTCTTTGAATGCCTGCTCAGTATGAAGGTCACGACTGGCTTCTCGTCGAATATAAAGGGAATAATAAATATGCCAGAGAAAAAGTTTCAGAACCTAAAGTCCCATGACTGCCACGTGATTATGACGCAACTGCTTCCGGTTGCATTGAGGGGGCTTCTACCGGAAAACGTCCGATTAGCCATTGTGAAGCTATGTGCATTCCTCAATGCAATCTCTCAGAAGGTGATCGATCCAGAAATCGTACCAAGGCTAAGGAGTGATGTGGCGCAATGTCTTATCAGTTTCGAGCTGGTGTTCCCACCATCCTTCTTCTATATCATGACGCACGTCCTAGTTCATCTAGTCGACGAGATTGTCATCCTGGGGCCCGTATTTCTACACAATATGTTCCCCTTTGAGAGGTTCATGGGAGTCCTAAAGAAATATGTCCGTAACCGCGCTAGGCCAGAAGGAAGCATCTCCATGGGCCATCAAACAGAGTATGTTATCGGGTTTTGTGTTGACTTCATTCCTAGCCTTAACAAGATAGGTCTCCCTAAATCGCGGTATGAGAGGAGACTGACTGGAAAAGGCACTCTTGGAAGAGACTCAATAATATGCAGGGACGGATATTCTTGGTCTCAAGCACGCTACACAATTCTACAGAACTCTACCTTGGTGACCCCGTATGTCGATGAACACAAGAACAGTCTGCGCTCCAAACACCCGGAGCAGTGCGACGACTGGATTACATGTGAACACATCAGGACTTTCAGCAGTTGGTTGGAAACACGTCTCAGAGGTGACAACACTGTTTGTGATGAGTTGTACTTGTTGTCCAGGGGACCATCTTTGACTGTATTGACTTACAAAGGATACGAGATAAATGGAAATACATTTTACACGATTGCCCAAGATCAAAAAAGCACCAACCAAAACAGCGGTGTCCGCTTTGATGCAGTAACCGAGAGCGGAAAGGACACATATTATGGTTACATAGTGGACATATGGGAACTTGACTACGGACCTGATTTTAAGGTCCCTTTGTTTAAGTGCAAATGGGTCAATCTGTTAGGCGGCGGGGTACAGGTAGACCCACAGTACGAAATGACAACAGTGGATCTGAAAAATCTTGGGTACACTGACGAACCGTTCGTCCTAGCCAATGATGTGGCACAGGTTATCTATGTGAAGGACATGTCTACCAAACCGAGAAAAAGAAAAGATAAGGAAGCGAATACATCATACGATGAGCCAAAGCGCCACATAGTTCTTTCAGGAAAAAGGGACATCCTGGGAGTGGACGGCAAGACAGACATGTCTGAAGATTATGAAAAGTTTCATGAAATTCCTCCCTTCAATGTCAAGGCTGACCCAAGCATCCTGATAAACAATCAAGATTATCCATGGTTACGGCGCAATAAGCAAATGACACAAGCGAAGAAAAAGTGAAGACTTTCTCCCGCAACTATTATGATGATACCATGCCAAATTTGTAACAGACGAACATGCTACCATTGTCCGTTTTGTACATGCACATGCTATGTGGGTGAAATTATGATACCATCCCAACTTTCAACTTTTTCAGAGTTCATTTGAAATGCTTTCATGTCTTATGGTTTGAAACTTTGATACTTCGAAAGTGATTGTCCATTTTGTACATGAAGTGCATCAAGTTTTTGTCGTAACCCTCTCTACTTTTTGAACATGCTATGTGGGTGAAATGATGATACCATGCCAACTTTCAACCTTTTCAGAGTTCATTTTGAAATGCTTTCCAATTTCAGAGTCATTTAGCTCAAAGAATGAATTAATAGCAAACAGAATGAACTACAAAACTTTTATGAAAATAAAAACAATCAATTAAAATATTATGTTATGATCAACTAAAATAAAACTATAATATTCTTCAATAGCAAAAAGAATTTTTATAGTATTTAATTTTTGTGACCTAAAATCAAACTATAAGTATTTAATTGTAAGTATAAATAAAAAATAAATAGCAAAGAAGAAAAAAAATTCTATTTTTATAGTAAAGTTATTCATAAACTAGTGATTCACACAAATTTTTAAAAATTCAAATTTAAACTATTCAAAATTTAAAACTAATGGCACTAACAGAAAGTTTATAATTTTTGTGACCTAAAATCAAAAAGAAATCACTAAAAAACTATAAGTATTTAGTTGTAAGTATAAATAAAAAATAAATAGAAAAAAATTCTATTTTTTTAGTAAAGTTATTCATAAACTAGTGATTCACACATATTTTTAAAAATTCAAATTTAAACTATTCAAAATTTAAAACTAATGGCACTAACAGAAAGTTTATAATTTTTGTGACCTAAAAGGAAAAAGAAATCACTAAAAAACTGTAAGTATTTAGTTGTAAGTAGAAATAAAAAAAATAAAAAACCAAAAAAATGTAGAAATAAAAAAGAAAAAACCAAAAAAAATGCCTCCTACTGGGCCTCCACGGCCTAAATACGACTAGAAACCCTACATGGGCCAGGATTCAGGCCCGCAGAAGGCCCAATAGGCCCACAGGCAGTAGCAAGTTTAGGCCCGAAAGCCTGCATTAGAGAGGAGCTCGAATGGGGAGGCACACCCGCGCTTATAAACCAGTGCCGGCGCCCTTCAGCTAGCGATGTGGGACTATACTTTTGGGCGCGGGGCAGCAAAGGCCATTGGTCCCGGTTGGTAGCACCAACAGGGACTAAAGGGGGCATTGGTCCCGGTTCGTGGCATCAACCGGGACCAATGCCACCCTTTAGTCCTGGTTGGTGCCACCAACCGGGACCAAAGGCCGCCGCTTCCCGCCCTTTCGGCTGCTGAAAATTGGCCTTTGGTCCCGGTTCGTGGCTCCAACCGGGACTAAAGGGTGGCATTGGTCCCGGTTGATGCCACGAACCGGGACCATTGCTCTGGCTATATAAGCCAACACTTGTGAAATTTTGGCCAACCGCTCCCATTCGCCCCCAGGCCGTTCGTCGTCGTCGTCACCGCCCCGAGCCCGTCGCCTCCCCGTGCCCGCCGCGCGCCGCCCCGAGCCCGTCATCGCCCCGCGCCGCCCCTTCCCTGACCCCGTCGCCGTCGCCGTCGCCCCGCGCCTGCCGCCGTCGCCCCGCCCCGTCCCCGAGCCCGTCGTCGCCCCGCCCCGTCCCCGAGCCTGCCCTGCCCCGTCCCCGAGCCCGCCCCATCCCCGCGCCGTCGCCCTGCCCCGTCCCCGCGCCGTCGCCCCGCCCCGCCCCGCGCCCGCCGCGCGCCGCCCCTTCCCTGACCCCGTCGCCGTCGCCGCGCGCGCCGCCCCTTCCCCAACCCCGTCGCCGTCGCCCCGACCACACGCCGCCACTTTTGGTCTGGCCGCCGGCGCCCTTTTTATCACTGATTTTAGGTTGATGATATGATGATGTTTTTTTTCTGTTGATGATATGATGATGTTTTTTTTCTGTTGATGATATGATGATGTTTTTTTTCATATATGCATTTTTTCATATATGTGCTATTTTTTTTAAGTTGTTAGTAGATATCGATTTTAGGTTAGTGCATTTTATCACTGATTTTAGGTTAGTTGATCGATTTAGTGCATTTTATATTTGTTGCATTTTAGGTTAGTGCATTTTATGTCAGTGGAGAGGAAGAAGGAGAAGACGAGGAGAGGAAGAAAAGGAAGAGGAGAAGAAGAAAAAATAGAAATTTTTTTCTATTTTTTCTTCTTCTCCTCTATTCCTTTCTTCTTCTCCTCTTTTTTTTCTTCTTTTTTTTCTTCGATCTTCTCCCCCTCCCGATAGGAAAGTTTTATATAGAAAGTTACAATTTTAGAAGAGTTTTATATATGCAAAAGTTACAATTTTAGAAAAATAAGGATAGGAAAGAAGAAAATAAGAAGAGGAAAGAAAGAAGAAGAGGAGAGGAAAAGAAGAGGAGAAATAAATAAGAAGAAGAAAAAAGAAGAAAAAGAAGAGGAGAAGAAGAAAGGAATAGTGGAGAAGAAGAGAAAATAGAATATATTCTATTTTCTCTTTTCTCCTCTATTCCTTTCTTCTTCTCCTCTTTTTTTTTCTTCTTTTTTTTCTTCGACACGTGGGGGGGGGGTCAAGAACGCCGGACATTCATGAGAGAGGCGAGGAAGAAGGGGAAGAAGAGGGAGAAGAAGAGGAGAGGAAGAAGAGGAAGTCTTCTCCTCTATTCTTTCTTCTCTTTTTCTTCTTCTTCTTCTTCCTCTTTATTTTATCGGGAACGAGGGTCGTCGAGAGGTCGAGGAGCGGTAGAGGATAAACCCTAAATAGAAAGTATCGTCGGTGTGAGATACATGTACCGTCGGTGTCGGACACTACACCCACATCCCACAAGTGGCGCGGGCTTCGACGCCCACGTCACTTGTGGGACGTGGATGTAGTGTCCGACACCGAAGGCCACATGTATCTCACACCCACGATACTTGCTAGCTATTTAGGGTTTCCTCTACCGAAAAGAAGAGGAGAAATAAATAAGAAGAAGAAAAAAGAAGAAAAAGAAGAGGAGAAGAAGAAAGGAATAGTGGAGAAGAAGAGAAAATAGAATATATTCTATTTTCTCTTCTTCTCCACTATTCCTTTCTTCTTCTCCTCTTTTTTTTCTTTTCTTCTTCTTCTTCTTCTTCTTATTCTTATTCTTATTAGCCGGAAGTAGAGAGAGGTTTCCTAGTGTGAAAGTATTGAAGAAATCCATGCCTTCATCATTAGCCGGAAGTAACCAGGGCATGTTGGTACGAAGTTCTGCAAAGTTATTCTGGAATGGAGTCCCGGATAGAATAATCCACCTTTTGGTACGAATTCAGCAAAGGCCTTCCAAATAGCGATATTCGGAAGGCTCTTGCTGAACTTTGTACCAAAAAGCGAATTATCCTATCTGGGACTCCGTTCCAGAACAACTTTGAAGAGCTTCGTACCATCATGCACATGTTACTTTCGCCTAATGATGAAGACATGGTTTTGTTGAATCCCTTGACACTAGGCAACCTCCCGACCCCTCGGCGATCCTATCGAACATGAGAGGAAGAAGAGGATAAAAAAAGAAGAGGAAGAAGAAAAAAAGAGGAGAAGAAAGAATAGAGGAGAATCTTCTCCTCTATTCTTTCTTCTCCTCTTTTTTTTCTTCTTCTTCCTCTTTTTTTTATCGGGAACGAGGGTCGTCGAGGGACATAGATGTAGTGTCGTCGTTGTCGATATATACCCCCTCCCGATAGCTTACTATGATTAGGTAGCTAGTTCTACGTTTGGCACTAATATATCCATCTGTCATGTTTGAATAATAATTGCCATGTTGTAAATATTTGTAGAAACTATGGACACCACCCTAGACGAAGCAACAAAAGAAGCGTTGTTGAGGGACATAATCGCAGAAGGAAGTGATGCCATCTCGTTGTTTCTCAACGAAACCGATGGTCTGGAAGGAGAGGGTGAACAAGCTGGCTATGGTGACCTAATGCCGGTGCAAGAAGAAGAACATGAGGACGGCTCCAGTGACCCAATGCCGGTGCAAGAAGGAGACCGTGATGACGGCTCCGGTGACCGAACCGAGTCCGGCCAGGTATATATATTAGTTAAGCCTATGCTGACTAGCTGATTGATGCATTCATTGTTTTGGTATGTACACATATTAATTAAGTCTTTGTTCTTTTTTCTAGCCCTCCGAATCGAGCACAACTTCGGTAAAGAGACGAGGCCCGAAGAAAAAGTTGAGCTCGGATGAAAAGTTTGAGATCATAGCAATCGCGCCCGACGGCCAACCTATTGAACCCCTCTGGACAAAGAGCACATTTGTTGCTCAGTGCGGGGTTCTGGTTAGGGACAAGATCCCGATAAGCATCCAGCAATGGTTTAAGCCGGCTACAGAAGACCCTGGGGTGTCTTATGTCAATGATATGCAGAAAAATGATCTTTGGACTGAGCTGAAGTCAAATTTCACCCTACCGCCTGAGGATAATCCAGAGAACCCAGTTAAAGAGAAATTAATCAAGTCTTTTGCTCTGAAGAGGATGGCAGAACTATTCAGGAGGTGGAAGAAAGAGCTGAATAAGTTTGTCGAAAATAATGAGACACCAGAATTCAAGGGCAGATATGAGAAGATCAGAGATCACTGGCCCGCATTTGTGGCCCACAAGACATCAAAAAAGAGTAAGAAGATGTCGGCGACAAACAAGCAAAATGCTGCGAAGAAGAAGCTTCACCATCGCACGGGGTCAGGTGGCTACCTCGTAGCCCGGCCTAAGTGGTCCAAGACTGAGAATGATCTGGTTTATAAAGGGATCGAACCAGAGACAATTAACTGGCCAGACCGTTGCCGGACTTGGTTCTTCGGGGCTGGCGGAACACTGGACCCTGTAATAGGGAAGTGCATTTGGACGAACGATCAAATGGACACACCGGTCAGTAAGCTTAAGCAGTATATCGAAGCAGCGCAGGAAGGGACGTTCTTTCCAGACAGAGAGAACGACGAGCTCACAATGGCCCTCGGGAATCCTGAGCACCCTGGACGGACACGAGGCACGCCAGGCTCCATTCCGTGGAAGGTTGGGTTTCCGGACGCAGGCGGTTACAAATCCCATGAGAGGAGGAAAAAAGTGCAGCAGACCCAAATACAGGTGCTGCAAGCAAGGGTAGACGCGATAGAGGAACGAGAAGCAAATCGCAGCAAACGTACTGCCGAAGCCTCCCCCGAAGCTACCCCGCCATCTCAGCGCAGAAGCAGTGTGGCTTCCACCGAGCTGCTTCAGCTGGAGCATGCCTTGACGGCTCCTGCCAGCTATCCCGTGGATGCTATAACGGAGTCTCAAAATTGCCACCTTATGACGCAATGGATGAATTTGAAGGTCAAGGCGGCTGTTGGCTCTGTTTATCCTACTGAACCCGGCGCAACTTTTCACTGCCGGCCGATTCCAGAAGGATATGCTAGGGTGATGGTGGATGAGATAACGGAGGGATTTGAGGACCTCCAGCTTGACCACCCTACCGGTGAAGGGGAGACTCGGCTGGGGTCTGCTCTGAAGACTCCATGCCTATGGCGGAAGGAGCTCATCAACCTTCCGAACTGGACGCCACCGCCTCCTCCTCCTCCTCCGGAGAGTCAGGGCACTCCGCCTCCACCGCCTCCTCCTCCAGCGAGTGACGATCAGGGCCCTCGGCCGGCTCCTTCTCCGGCGCGTGGCGGCACTCCGCCTCCTTCTCCGCCTGCGCCGACGCGCCCGAGCAGCCAACCTCCTCCTTCTCCGCCTCGTCAGCAAGGGCGGAAGAGACCTGCCGCCGCTCCAGCTGCTCCGGCGCGTCGTAGTCCTTCTCCTCCATCGCTTAAGCAAGTAAATAAGACAACCGCTCCGTCTGCTCGGTCGGCGTCTAGCAGTACAACCAGAGGCAGGAGGACATACAGATTCAGTCCTTCTCTGAAGACTCCAGAGAAGTTACCATATGAGAGGACCCTGGAGGAGAACGCCGAGATCGCGCGAGAAGAAGTGAGGAACTTCTTTGAAGGGGTGAAAGCAAAGAAACATCCACCTCCGGAGGAGAAGGTAGATCGGATGAAAGTGAAGCGCACTCTGGCTGCCCTGACAAAACCATCGAAGTCTGATCCGCCGAAAGGAAACTATGACCGCATTATTGGAAAGGAATTTGCCGAAGCGGAGCGGTCGGGAAGTACTGTCAGTGATCAAAGGCTGAAAGAACGATGAGCTGGGAAACAAATTGCCCAGCTCGGCGAACAAGCGAAGCAATCGTGCCCCCCGCTCAAGGTGCCTAGCCACAACGTCGATAATGATCCGAGGATGGTGCCCGGTTATAGCAATCTTGCAGATTACCTGCCCGACGAAGTACATTATGAACCCATGGAGGTGCAGATACAAAGATACGAGTACGGGAAGCCTCTCGTCAAAGTTGAAAGATCTCTATCAACGATGATGCGAAGATTGCATGATTGGTACTTGAAAATCTGCAGAGACTCTGGGGGGAGGAGTACTTTGTATGCGAGAGTTAAACCGGAGCATGACCTCGTTGGAATTGATCTGTTGCCTGTTCCATTTGAGGAGTTCTATCAGTTTTTCAATTAATTGGCCCTCGATAAAACAACGGTCGCCTGCTACTGTCTGTAAGTAGTACTATTTCTGTCATTAAGTTTCTCTATATAGCTTAGCTCTTTTATTGCATGTATTTATAATCATCCTCACTATATTATGCAGATTGAAGATCGCCGAATTGAAGAAAAGACAAGTCGGTGATATTGGGTTCATTAACACATATCTCATAGATGCAACTCAGGTTAAACTTCATGCCGCAGCTACCGAGGCCAACTTGCTACGATCGTTCATAATAAATCAAAACAAAGATATAATACTCTTTCCTTACAACTTCAGGTGAGTGTTACTGTCTTGTGCGTATTCGGTTTCCCTTATATATTAGTCAAGGTTATAGTAATGTAATTGATGAGTTATGCATGTGTGTGCAGTTACCACTATATTCTCCTAGAGATTAAGCTTGAGCAGGGAGTAGTAACCGTCTTGGACTCTAAACGAAAAGATCCCAAGGAGTATGCGGACATGACTGAAATCCTCAAGAAGTAAGTTAAATCGATCATTATCCACCATATCAGCAACTTTGTTCATTTCCTGATATCAAGTAATTGTTTTCTTTGTCCGGCAGGGTTTGGAGAAAATTCACCAAAACAGTTCCGGGACTGCCGAAGGAGCTGGAATTTAGACACCCGAAAGTAAGTACTATAGTAGCATGTTCCGCGCATCTCCTAGTGATTCAAGCGCTAGTTTCATCAATACCATTTAGCATTCTTGCTTATCAGTTTGATTGACCTCTATTTCTTGTAAAGTGGTTGTGGCAGGAACAAGGGAATGATTTCTGTGGATACTACATCTGCGAGTCCATCCGCCACACGACCTGTGAGCGGGGCGGGTACTCTAACGAACAATATGAAGTACGTAAATAACAATATTCACAATTTTATTTTATTACCATCATTTGTGTTGAGTTTCATTCATTTATATATATATATATATATATATGTATTGACCCCCTTCTTCAAATTAGATGTTTCGGAAGCGGGATGAACTCCTAGCACCAGCTCGCATGCGAGCAATTCAAGAGGAATTGGCGGCATTCTTTCTTGACCACGTGATCCCTGAAGACGGAGAATTCTATGTAGACCCTGAGTCCGTATGATTATATTTGTAAGAGATAATTATTGTATATATGTAGCCGGTAGTGTCAGATAGATATACGAGAACTTGCTGTTCGACCAATCTCTCGGAGAAGGAGAGGTGGTCGATATCACTTCTCTCTGTATATATGCATATATGTTCATGACGATCTTCTGTTTCCTTCGTTTGCTTACTAGCTAGCTAGCGTGTCTAGTCCTCTCTATATACGTATGTATAGTACGTAGCGTCGACCAAGCACGGACATAAGAGAGGACACTTCTCTCTATTAATTATAACTAGCTAACACAATATATGAAACACCTAAATTAACCCCCCAAAACCCCCAACCACCCCCCCCCCCTTTCAAAAAAAAAACAAAAACCCCAGCCACAGAAGTGCTGACGTGTGGATGCCTATTGGTCCCGGTTGGTGCCATCAACCGGGACCAAAGGGTCTCCTGACTGGGCTGTGCGCACTGCCCACGTGGAGGGCCTTTAGTCCCGGTTCTGAATTGAACCGGGACTAAAGGGGGGAGGTATTAGTACCGACACTTTAGTCCCGGTTCCGGAACCGGGACTAAAGGCCCTTACGAACCGGGACTATAGGCCCTTTTTCTACCAGTGGGTCAGATCGCGGTCGCGCCGTCTCGCGCGAGGAGGTCCCGCCCCACCCCTCCTATGTGAGCCAGGGAGGAGAACCCGCCTTAGCCCAGCAGCATCCTCCGCATAGAGGCAAAGCCGCAGAGGGAAGGGAGAGAGGTGGTGGTGAATCTGGCGGCTAGGGTTTGACGAGTCGCCCGAGACAATGGCGACGGGGCGAGGATGTAGACGGAGCATAAGTCATATGCTCATGGCCATTCCGATATCAAGTATATAAATCTCGTCTTGAAATGTGTAGTGCTGCATATCGTCAAATCTAAAGTTGCACCTTTTTTCTTCATTCTTTTAGATTTATTCAATTTTAATGTGAAGCATGACAATTTTCTGTTTGGATGGTAAGTTTTTTTTTTTTTTTATTTTTTATGACAAATGTAGTTGTAGAAACGTGAGGGCGGTGTTACTTCGTGCTACTCGTGTGACACTTATCATTTGGATATTTATTTGGTCGTTCCCAAAATCAAAACCGGATCCTGAAACACATTTGTTTCTCGACGTGATTGTGCAAACTCAGCTCTCCCCATCCTCGGAAATTCATTCTTCATTTGTCATCATCCTTCATAAGCACCCATTGGTGGAAAAAAACATATCAACAACAATAAACTGCAGTCAAGTTGCTTGGATTTTTTTTGTTTTTGCTTCACTATTTTTCGGTTGGTTGATTTCTCAGTTGGCCAAGTTGTACATCGTCAAGCCTACAATTATAAAAGGGCTTTGGTGCTATCTGGTCTTGGAATGTGTATTGTTGCACACCTTTTTCAAAATGTGCAACAAGCTAACTAATAATTATATATAAGAATCAACTTTGGTCTCCAATTTACTCTGTTGATAGGTGAGAGAGTAGCAATAAATATTATACTCCTCCATTCCTAAATATAAGCCCTTTTAGAGATTTCAATACGGACTACATACGAAATAAAATGAGTGAATCTACATCCGTATATAGTCCGTATTGAAATCTCTAAAAGAGGCTTATATTTAGAAATGAAGGGAGTAGTAAATTGTAATTTAGAGCAAAGTGGCAGTTGCTACAATTTGAATCGGTTATTGTCGTTTGTTGCACATTGCGACCGGCTGGTCCACAACAATTCTACATTTTGGACATGATTTTGAATGGTTCGCAAGAAAGCTATCCGGTTTAAAAAAATTCCAACCGGTCCATCCCCACAGTTCCTATGAAGTGGTAGTGCAGTGACCTATATGAGCAGACACTCCACATCTTGCACGCAGGAGGTCGTGGAGGTTGTCAATTCACACTACTTGGGGGCTTCGGCCTTCTTAGGAGAACCATAATATACTGCTCAGCACAGTTTGGGAGCCGAGCCATTGCACATGGGCTTAGGTCAACACTTATATATTTGCCAGTTGTCAATAGGAAGCGGGTAATATGGTGATAGAATGTGGATGCTCCACATGTTGCACGCAGGAGGCCATCGAAGTTGTCAATTCACACAACCCACAACGCTAGACTACCTCTTACACCTATGCATCGACTTCACCTCCCTCACCTTGGCACTACTCTCTCACCTATCAACAGAATAAGCCCTAGTCATGTAGCCACTCATCGTCTCGTCTCTTTGCTTTGAAGGTGGGCTTTCAGACCAGAGGATGTTTAGGTCAGAGAGCATCTTCGAGGACATAATCGACAACGCTGAAACGGGGTCAAAAATCCTATAACCCTGTTGCTAGAATAGAGGACTACAATATGCGACGAAGCGTATCTACACCCATGCAGGGTGTTGCGTGTGTATGTGTTAAACTATTAAGCAAATCGAACTAATTTAGTAAACCCACCAGCCAATTGATCCTAGGACGGAATGAGTCGAATTTCTAATTTACGGTGAGCTACCCTTTCCTCGTTAAGTTAAAATTCACCTCAATATGGTCTCCTTGTCTCACAACTAACCAAATACATGATAATGCCTAAGTTAGGATGAAGGATCAAAGATGTCTACCAGAGGGAGGGGCATGGGTTGAATAGGCGACTAAAATTTCAACCTTTTCTTAGTTGATTTTTGGGATCACGGAATTAAATTTATGCACATCGCTAAGTGGAACAACATATATGATAAAATAGATAGCACTTGCTAAGTTATCCCGGAGTTCATACCCTTGGGATGGGAGGTTTGGGGTTGCTAAACTCCACGGACAGGTGGAAGCCAACTTATGCCCTCAATGACAACAAATGTATTGGTTTGTTCTTTCAGTCTCGACCAACAAATGCCATGCTCCCTTCACTAAAGAGGATGCAACCCTTGAAGCTTAGATTAATCTCTCAATTTTTTCCCTTTTTTTATTTAGTTATTTTCTCATTTATGTTATTTCTATTATGTTTTCTTATATTTTTTCCTCTTCAATTTAGAAATGTCACATTGTATTTAAAGTTTTATGATTTAGTGTTCTATTTTATTGTTATGGGACATGAGACTTTTTCTATTAATTGACTTATTTTATTATTTATTATTTATTTCCTTTTTTACTAGTACTTCATCATGAATGTGTCGACATTAATTTTCACACATCTGGACATTTTGATCTGAAATATTTAAGCAACTTTTTAAGATATGCAAACCATATATATATTTGAAATGCATGAATATTTCCAAATTATAAGGAAAACATTATTTCACGTATAATATGGGTTTGAACAAAAAAATATAATTGTAAGATTTTATTTCTAATAATGTGAATATTTAATTTAACATACATGAATAAGTTTCACAAAGCCGTATGAACAAAATTAAATACGAGACGAAACTTTTTTACTGACCTGTTAAATTATTCACTAAAATGTCATTTATTAAAGTAAGTATTTTTTTTGGAGAAATAGTAAAATGATTACTGAATAGTACTTTTTTTAATACGCACTAGTAAACATGCCCGTGCGTTGCAACGGGGTAATCAAATTTCTTAGGTTTTGTCTTCCTCGACTTCGACCACCGTCCAACCAGAACTCGATGTGGCATGACAACATTTGGATGGTACCGGAAGTCGGCAAGGATATCTTTCTCAACTCCACCCGCTATGTGCAGTAGTGGCATGGCATGTCATGTAGATTGTGTCTAACATAAGCCGGAAGCAAGTATCTCATTGTACTTTTTCCATCCTCATCTAAAGCAGAGCCGCACGCAAACATGTCAAAATGGCCTCTATTAGCATTCCCCGATATAAATTGTTAACATAAAGATTAATTCATTTCATTTACAATGAACACGATTATCCCTCTATTAGCCCAAAAATGCTGATAGTACATCAAGTCTTCCGTCAACACCTTCCGAGGCCAAAGAATCTGAGCATGTACCCTCAGAAGTAAGCAGACTATAAGAAACAGGGAAGCAAAAAATATGTTGTGCCCTTCTACTTTGGTAGCTTCAACAACAACAAAAGCTTGCCACAACTGTTATCACAAAAGCTACTGAATGAGCCTAGCAAAAAAAATAGAAAGGTTATAGGAAACAGTCTGTACGTCTCCCCTCAAAGCCATCAACGGTCCACCATGGAGAAGACACTACAACTCTTCAAAGAATAAGTTTCTTCTTGACTCATGTTACAATATCAGCATCCACATCACCTGAATGCCCCTCTTGGCTAGGGTAAACCTTATCTGGATCATAGAACTCATCATGTTGAGTCCGCTAGCACCGCTCTCTTCAACTGTCACAAGGTGGGTGGATTCCTTTGTCTGCAACCTGCCAGTAGATAAATGCTTCTAATACATTCTTAAATTTGGATAAGAAGCAATAATTTGAAACACTATATGAGTGGAGACATTATTTAGTATTATTAGAAGGAAATGATGACCGAGGTTTAGTTGAGGGAGCAGTCAGTAAGAATTCTGGAGTGTAGAAAAGAGCACTTCTAATACATCGTGAGTTGGTGTTGTTTTCTAATACATTCTTAAATTCAGGTAAGAAGCAATATTTTGAAAAACTATATGAGTGGTGACATTATTTTAGAAGGAAATGATGACCGAGGTTGAGTTTGGGGAGCAGTCAGGAAGAATTCTGGAGTGTAGAAAAGAGCACTTTTACTGAATTTCTTTGAAATAAAATAATTTCGACCATAGATGGAGACATCCTACAACAAAGGGAACCTCTATATAAAAACCTGGATAACCGAAGTACTCGAAAAGTTATCGTAATTTTTGCATGACAATGGTTTTAAAGTCTGACTACATATTGGTTGCATGGCAGCATGGGCTACTAATTCTTATAACACACACCTAATATATATTTTCCTTTATTCTGTCAATATTTTCAGTGAGATGCTATCACACTAACATACAAATCAACACTCGTGGGTCATGCTGAATTAGCTTCCAGATACATACAAAATGTGAATTATAAAGACAATGGACAAATCAGAATCTATGGCGGTGCATAGAGAAATCTGGGAGATGAGTTTCAGTTTTGTCAAGTTTGTTACTTTGTTTGGTGTTAACAGAGTCGATGGATATGCCAGAAGCAAAAAAACAAACAGATACAGCAGGCTGATTTCCTACCAACTTGACAATGGTGTGTCATTTTTTCTGCAGTAGATTAACTCTTGAACATTGGCATCGTTGTAATCTGGAAATAATTGAAGAGAATAGTAAGCAAAGTATTCTGCCATCTCGCATGAATAGTAAGCAAAGTAGATTAACTCCTGAACATTCTTTCCGTACAGGTTGGAAAATGCTTATTAATTGATACTGTAGAAGAGAAATCAATATTCTCACATTGAAGATATGTGGCAAGCACCCCCTACAATCTGTCCATCACCCCGTTGGCAGCCAAGCTCCCCTTTTGCTTGGTTCCTCACTGCTGCACGTACCGATTAGTGGGGTCAGTTTTTTTTTTGTCTTCTCTACTTTGGAAAAGAAGAGGTAAGGACCTACAGTACTGCAAATCCTCATATTTAAACATATTAATAATCCCTCGTTTTTCTTTCAAGAAAACAATCCCTTGTTTTTCCTTTAAGAAAACAATCCCTTTTTATTATAATTATAGATTATCTTAAAATTGATTTCTGCTTTGTCATTTGTAAAAGCATAAACAATTGTGTAGAATAAGAGGTCGTATTTGAATGATTTGTATGTTCCATTGGCATCGCATAATTACACACTGCATGTAATAGCTAGTGATCGATGGATGCAAGTTGGTATAACTTTAATGTCAAATGTATAGGAAAATATCCAAAGTCTTGTCCTGGTGTTGCTGCAAGGATTAGATGCTGGCATGTTGTGACTGGAACCAGCATAAATTATACAAAATGTACAATTTTAAAATTTATGAACTAATCGAGGTTGTTTTTCTATTCGTGTTGCAGGTAAAAACAACATATAGATCAAATAAGTTAGATGAACCAGCAAATGTTATATTAGTGAGCTCTATAGGTGCAACAATCAGTAACAGACCATCTCCATGAGCTTTGACTCCATGATCACTACTTAATACAGGAAAAAGGAAAGGCCAGTATTGCTCAATTGGTACTGAAATTTTAAAGGAAATCAAGTGGCACTACAATATCAGGACATATGTGTAGAATGAAATGTCCATTGGTTGCAGTAGAAGACAATTCACTTCATCTCCTTTCAGAATAACACATTTACTCTTGGAGCATGTACAACAGAAATTGAACATAAAGCTAACCAAGAATATACATATCCATGTGCGCCACTTTCAGAATATATGACATAGTACCTCTGAGATATCTAACTTTTTGTTTCCATGCATTCAAGAAGCACTTTATTACTTTCAGGGATCCTATTCCAAATTTAATTTGTTTGATTCAAACCTATGTAGTAGCATGGTAATTTTCTGTGACATCCAAAAAAATATGTTTACATACCAAATAGGCAACACCAGTAATTCTTGGTCCAAATCAAGCATGGACAGGTTTGCATCTGCTAAATAACACTATATTGTTTCTCCTGTTCCACAACGTAATGACCACATTTAAGCATGGACAGATTTAAAAGAACAACATGCTCCAAGTAATAAACCACAGGCTGGGAGGAAGCGATGCAGATGAGGGTGGATTAGCAAACTTGTCAGTTGTCAGCAGTTGTGCTTGTCAGCCTAGTGGAGGAGGTGTTGGTAGGTGACGGAGCTTCTTCACCTCGGGTGACTGCACTGCCATGTTCTTACATAACATAATATTCTTGCAAATCTGCAATTCAGAACAGAAAGGTAAAATTATCAAGTTCAGTACATTGTTCAGAACAGAAAAACAAATCTGCTTAATTGGGATGTACCTTATGCAGATATATAAAAGTTCAGTACCCTGTTCCTCCTTTCCAAATCTACCAGACTGCTTAATTTACAAACAAAGAAACTTGTGCTGCTTGCCATGGAAGAGATGGAGGCAGGGAAAACAAAACCTTAGAAAACATGATGCTTGTATAACCCCAGAAATGTCAAGGATTTGACATGAGTCTCATAGGCGGCCAAGCAAATCTGCTACTTATCAACACATGCACGCACGCACAGTACATATTATCTACCAAAGTAACAACAAATCAGAGACAAATACCTCATGTTGTCCCCACGGTTCAATGGAATGGATATTCAATTTGAGCGTTGGTTTTGCAGCCACAGTTTTTTATAATGAAACACTTTCCAGCGCATGGGCAACGCACGGGCACATTTACTTCCTTGATGTGGATGCATTGTCCACTCTGAATCTAAAGATCAAAATCTCGTCACCACGACTCGCCAGAGTTACGTATGCAAGTAGCAGCCTTCTGTGTGTTCTCTGTATAGATGTGTAGTAGTAACCAAGCAACAGCATGAACAAAATCGCAGGAGCAGGCTGCTGCTCTCCTCCCTGATCTCCCTCTATATGCAATAGCAGTAGCAGAACATCATAATTAGCACCGGCAGAACAACCTCTGAAAAATAGTAGGGATAATTAAAAAGATTCTAATGAGTTTATTTTGGCATATCAGAACATTAGTGTGTATATGAGTTCAACACCAGCTATCATGGTTACGCATCATAACTCAAAATGTCTTGTCATAATTCATAAGTCCGCACACAGTGCTTTACCATGTCAAATTCGCGACAAATATTTAAGAGTCTGGAAATGTTTGATAAGCATAATTATCTCATTCTAATGGTTCAACAATGTTTGGCCAAGTGACTTCTACTCCCTTCTAGCAATCTGTGGCAGTAGCAATTTACACAAAAAAAATCAGATTTGTTTTAAAAAAAGAGGGAAATTACATTGGTGGCTGGTGCCTGCAGATGGATGGGGGATGGCTGGATACAGTTTGCTGTACTAAATGTTTGGTAACCTCAGTTTGCAGCAAGCCTTATCACAGTGCCTATTGTATATTCCATTTGGTTTTCCAACTCAATTTGTATTCTGATGGTAAGCTGCATGGCATCAAGTATTGCTGCAAAATTAGTAACTTGGTTGCAGTACATAATTAGAATTGTGGCGCGTGGCTTACTATGTAATGCTATTAGCAGGATGGTCTATGGCATCAGATTTGACAGTAATCTACAACGGTGGAAAGGTGTACGAAGAAATTGCTGATCGAAAAGGTGTGATGGCACCCGGCAGTCTCGACACCCCCTTATCTGCTCCGTTCATCAAATTCAAGATTCGTGCTGTCGACTATACAAAGCAGCGGCCACTTGCATTGTCAGGTTAATTAAGCAGGCATTTTACAGAGACAAACATGGCAGGTCCTAGGCTGTAGCTGGCAGGGTAGGGAGGTCACGGATAGCACCTTTTCGTTCTGGAGAGAGGCCAGGTGGGTCATCGGTGAAAAGACATCCCATAGGCGTTGCATGCGGTGTATCTTAGCATCCCACAACGTCTCCCTTATTACACTGATCAGATCAACGCGGGCCCGGCGGGGTTTCACATCAGCGTCAGTATTCATATTAAGTCATTACTCTTCTTCTTCCTCAGAGAGAGAGAGAGAGAGAGCGCAGTTTTAGGTTCTTTTATTCAGGTTTGACTTCGTAGTACAGTGCTCTTGTAAAAAGAAATTACTTTGTGGCATTGTGCACTCTTGAAGCATCTGGAAAGGTAAAGATTTATTCTCGTCACTACGCCCATGCGAGGCAGCTGGCTAGATTATTGTTACTGTTCTGCACAACTTTGCTGTCTATTCATTGAAGTCACGGGTGTAGTGGGCTAGAAGCCCTAGAACGCGGCCGTTGCAGAGGAATCTCAAATGAACAGCGCCCTGTGCAGCCTGTTGATTACTGTTCTTATTCTGTACAAATCACAGGAGTGGCAGGCAGTTGTCCTGATCAGGAGAGAAGGGAAACCGGGACGAACGGTGTGGATAGTGGGGTGTCGGGACACCCGGGACTCAAAAATCCAGTCCCATTGCTGATTACCATGTCACGCGGTGCCGGATGTTGCTCGTGGAACTGATTGAAGACTGAAGAAGGTTCGCCTCTCTGGTTGGATGGATGCGGAGGATGATAAAGGAGGTCCAAGGTGGGAAATATTGCCGGCGACAGCGAGCCATCGACGCAGCCGCTTCCCGGTGTCCCTATTTGGCGAGCTGGGCACCGGAAGTCACGGAAGCACGCACCCCGGGTCGATGAGATGGCTCCATCTGCTGCTTCGTCCATTTGCTACGGCCTCCTCGTCGGTCGTACCCGTCGTCCCGCCTGGACCGCTTGAAGGGCGGCGACGGGGACCTCCTGGACGGCGGCGAGTGGCACAGGCGCGGCGGGGGCTGCAGGAGGCGCGGCAGTCGCGGTCGCGGATGCGCTCGGGACGCGAGGAGCCGATGGCGGCAGCGGCAGGCCGAGGGCCGCGGGGGCGAGCGGGTGGGCGGGGGGCCGCCGGGCGGTGACAGCTACACAGGGCGGTCCTCGGGGCTGTCGGGCGGCGGAGGCAGCGGGCGGGGCGCCCCGGAGCCGGGCGGAATTCTTTCATATGCAAGGGATTATTTGTAAAACTGAATCGTTTTCCCAGATATAATCACTTAAAGAGGGACTGCCGGTGCAATTTTCTGAAAACAAAAGGGCCTTTTTGTGAAAGTGTCATAATGACGGACGACCAAAAGCGATATATCTTTACCTACTAATAAAGCGGCTATCGCTTCTGGTCGTCCGTCATTAAAATTAACCTCCAAATTGATTAAAATTACTCATCAATGCCACCCGTAAGTGGAAAAACGAATCGTTTTTTGGGACCAAAAACAACACCCCCTTCGTTGTTTTATACGGGAGCGAAGAGTAGAGGTTACGCAATGAGGAGCAGCGGAGTGGTTGGCTGATTGCTCTTTTAGCGGCGATACCAGGGTTCGATCCCCAACTTTCACAAGGCAGAGAGCTGTGGCAGCCTCTACGACGCCGCAGGAGATCGATGCACCTAGCAGCCTCTCCACACTGCGTCATGAGGCAGAAATCAAGGCAACGAGGTTGATGACAGTGGCCAGGGAATCCATTGTTGTACCTCTTTTGGCCGTGGTGTGTGCTGGAGAAATGGCTTGCGTTGAGGTTGAGAGCTCGAAGATGGTGGGTTTATATATAAGGAGGATCCTTGGCCGGAGACAGGGCCGAGTGATGTTAAACAAAGTGGTCTTATGATTTTTTCCGTACATACCAAAACTAGAACCAAACCGATCCAAACTACATTTTGATTTTCTGAACTGAGTACGCGCTGTCGTGATCATCCTTAAGCAGAGACACTCGTTGGTGGAAGAAAACAGAGCAACAAATACGTATATATGTAAGGCAATCATGTTCGTTCTTATTTATTTATTTTGTGTTGGATTTGCTATTTCTTTGTTGTTTCAATGCAAAAACTATTTCTCAATTGCTCGAGTTGCATACCAGCACTGCAAATGTACAAATACGTTTATGCAACTTTAGGTATTAATATGTTCACATTCTAATCTCTGAATCTAAAGTCACCCATAAATATGCAACTATATGATTAACTGGTAGATAAATAATTAGCGTTCATGATATTATTCGGTTGACTAAGAAAACTTCTCCTTTTACGATAATACATTTTCTTTTTTCATTTCTTAAAATATCTTCTTTAAATAAACACAAGGTCATTGTAAGATTGCTCCAAGTGATAAATGACAGGCTCTCTATTTATACTAGTTTTTTTTCTTAAACTAGTCACGTTTCTAGTTTTGTTATCCACATGTAGCTATCATCGTCTACAAGTGACTGATATAACGTGTTGTTCCGTTATCACTATGATAGCGGAACCCGACACTTTTCGGGTTCGTATGGAAAAAAAGTGACTGATATAACCACAGACTAAAAATTGCACTTACACTTTACTACTACTATACAACTCAGAGTGCAATTTTACGCGAACTTTCAGAAAATCGGGCAACTTAGAATTATCAAAACTGAATCTATAAACCATCTTGTTGCTTGCTTGTAGTCAACCGTGTTTGTTTTTATTTTGTTCAACTTTGCTGCAAACTAGTAATTGTGTGCAAAGCATGTCTGGCAAATATAACTGGATCATGGAATAAATATTCTTCACTTGATATTTACTAGTATAATTTTAATAGTTTTTCCTGATTTTTTTGTGTTGGATATTGTGTAGAACTCTCTTATTTATAAAAAGCCTGTAAATACTAAATTACACATATAACAAACTCAAGAAAATTCAGAAATGTACATATCTCCAAAGCAAAGACATGTATAGTTTTCTTCCTGATAACACAATACATCATGTATAAGAAGAGAGCTCCTGCGATTGTACATGTAGCCATAGGTTTCTATCCTTGTTGATTGACTTTTGATTCCATATGTGATGCAAGTATTTGTGGGTTGCTCTGCCCAAAAATAAGTCTCTGGAAACTGGTCTGATTATCTTACTTGGAGGACCACAACAACGACAACGACCTGGCCATGACGGAAACCGAATGAAACCGATCAATGCCTTATCGTCTCTGTGCCGCCTTCCCGAGATGATTGACGGAAAGAGTAAGTGTACTTTGCTGGGAATATACACCGTCAAAGTTCAAAGCAAGTGAATATTGATCGACCTTTTGTGAGTGCGAACGCATTTCAAATATGGCGTTCTTGTCATACTGAATGAATATCCGTTCCTTCAGATTCAGATATGTATGCAAGAGAAGGGAACTGGAAGGCATTATACATGCGAGGGAAGGCAATGAATGAATGAAACTGGAGCGGGCTATGCCAGCTTTATTTCCCCGGAGTTACTGTTGGGCTTTGGTACGGCGATGGGACATTATGGCCGAACCCATCTGCAGGCCTTGGCCTGCTCCGTCCCATTTTCTGTTACATTTTGGAACTATATATACTCCACACTGAAGAAAGCAGCTCGTACAGTCAACAAGAAACAGGGAGCTTTATTGTGCCTCATTTTGATGAGAAGTTTTAGCGTGCCTCACATTCCCAACCACGGCTCCAGCAAGCTTCAGGCTCAGCTTCAAGAAACAGAGATTTGAAGTACGCACAGCAAACCACCACTGACAGAATGACTCCAGAGTAGCAAAATTCTGTGGAGATCCAACAACCATACCAAGATAGAAGAACCGTACAGAGTACAGATACACTGCATCCCAAAGATAGTCTGAAGCATTACAAAGATATAAAAGAAAATGGGAAGAAATGAGCTCATTAGGATGTAGTAGTACCAAGATAACACAGTACAAACACTGCATCACTCGTATCACAACAGCAAACTAGTAAACGGCGACGGCATACCAGGTTACAGGCTTGCATATTCATAATTAACAATTCAGGCACGCATAAGGGTGTCTGCCGCGAGGCTGTCCTGACTTCTCAGTCTGACTGATCAACAGATGAATTTAATTAAGATTGAAAGAACTACGATTGTGGAAGCGT
Organism: Triticum urartu; assembly: GCF_056163025.1. Lineage (NCBI taxonomy): Eukaryota > Viridiplantae > Streptophyta > Magnoliopsida > Poales > Poaceae > Triticum > Triticum urartu. Next base: position 688,608,764 of record NC_141874.1, on the reverse strand, counting down.
ATGTCTCTTGACAGGGACGCGTACGTGTTTATATAGAGAGACAAGTACATCATCGGCAGGTTGTTGTGGCTTGACCCCTAGTCCAAGATTATACACAAGATAGAGATCAAATCCACGTAACAACCTGCCTATCGGTTACAACTCAACGCACGTACACAAGTTACATCGTGGCACCTATGTCACGTACACAACTACTAGCCTATCTAACATCCTCCCTCAATCTAAACATGTCAAGGTTGAGATTGTTCCTGAAGGCTTGAAGTTGTCGAGCTTGTAGAGGCTTTGTGAAACCATCAGCAACTTGATCTCCTGTTGGGGTAAACCTGATGTCCAAGAGCTTCTTTGCAACTCTTTCACGAACAAAGTGAAAATCAATTTCTATATGCTTTGTTCTTGCATGAAATACAGGATTTGCAGAGAGATAAGTTGCCCCCAAATTATCGCACCATAAACAGGAGACCCGTGGTCTTGCAATTCCCAGTTCATCCAACAGAGTTTCTACCCACATTACCTCAGCTGTTGCATTTGCCAAAGACTTATATTCTGCTTCAGTGCTAGAAGTGAGACCGTAGCTTGTTTCTTTGCATTCCAAGACACAAGATTAGAACCAAAGAAAACAGCAAACCCACCAGTAGACCTTCTGTCATCAGGGCATCCTGCCCAATCTGCATCATCAGAGAAGGCACTTACTGTTGTTGAGGGTGACTTACAGATCTTTAGACCAATTCCAACACTTCCTTGAATATACCTTAATATCCTTTTAACAGTTGTCCAATGCAAAGATGTAGGAGAATGCAAAAATTGACAGACCTTGTTAACAGAGAGAGCTATATCAGGTCTTGTCAAAGTTAAGTATTGTAGTGCCCCAACTACACTTCTTTATTTTGTTCCTTCTTCTGGACTAAGCAATTCTCCTCCATGCAATGACAAATGTTCAGTAGTAGACAGAGGTGTACTAGAAGGTTTACAGTTCTTCATGCCTACACGTTTAAGTATTTCTGTTGCATACTTTTCTTGAGTTAGCAGAATAGCATCATGTACTTTCTTTATTTCAATGCCTAGGAAACAGTGCAACTCTCCCAGATCTTTCAAAGCAAAATCACTCTTCAAATTATTAAGCAATGCTAAGGTGGCCTCTTGAGAAGAACTAGCAACAATTATGTCATCTACATAAATGAGCATGAAGATGGTCACCTTTCCTCTCTTGAAATAAAACAAGGAGGTATCTCCCTTGGAGGGTCGAAAACCAAGTTGTTGTAGCTTTGAATTTAGTCTTGAATACCAGGCCCTAGGTGCCTGTTTTAACCCATATAGAGCTTTGTCCAACCTACACACATGTTGTGGTTTAGTATTATCCACAAAACCAGGTGGTTGTTGCAGATAGACCTCTTCCTCGAGAACGCCATGTAGAAACGCATTCTGTACATCCAATTGAAGAAGACTCCATCCCCTGGATACAACAATAGACAAAACAAGTCTGATAGTAGCAGCTTTAACAACCGGACTAAACGTGTCCTCATAATCAATGCCATAGCGTTGCTTAAAGCCTTTAGCCACTAACCTAGCTTTATACCTATCTATTGTCCCATCAGATTTTCTCTTTATTTTATACACCCACTTACAATCTATAATGTTTCTACCTAGTCTAGGTGGAACTAGATGCCAGGTTTTATTCTTCATGAGTGCATCATATTCTGCTTCCATAGCATTCTTCCAGTTTTTATCTTGCAAGGCTTCAATTGGGTCACGAGGTTCTTGAGTGGCAGCAAAGTTCACAACTTTAAAATTCTTATCATACCTGACTGTTCCATCCTTAGGAACCATGGGTTTGAAAATACCTCGTTTAGAACGTGTATTGGGACGTTCAGTAAGTGTGACCACAGAAGATCCAGTGGTTGGCGCAGAAGATCCACCACCTCGTACCATCAGAGGATCAGCCTCGTCTGACGCGTGGCCGGGCGTCGGATCCCGCGTCTGATCCAAGCGGTCGGGCGTCGGATTCCGCGTCCGCTCCAGGCCCACCAAATCTGGTGGAGGCGAATCAGGACCAGGAGACCGGTGCGTGCCATCATTACCTGTCCTGGATGGCGACCCAGGCCCACTCGGACGCCGCCAGCTGTTGGTGGGGGGTCCGCCTGCATCGGTGCCGCCGCCTCGCACGGGTGACTCGCGCCGCGTGTCACGTGCAGACGGGTTGCCGGCTGTTCCAGCACCTGGCGGTGTCGGAGGCACGCCCGTGCCAGGCTCCTTTGCGCTGCCACCGAATCTCTCGGGATCGGCATGTTGGAAATATGCCCTAGAGGCAATAATAAATTGATTATTATTATATTTCCTTGTTCATGATAGTCGTTTATTATCCATGCTATAATTGTATTGATAGGAAACTCAGATACATGTGTGGATACATAGACAACACCATGTCCCTAGTGAGCCTCTAGTTGACTAGCTCGTTGATCAATAGATGGTTATGGTTTCCTAACCATGGACATTGGATGTCGTTGATAACGGGATCACATCATTAGGAGAATGATGTGATGGACAAGACCCAATCCTAAGCCTAGCACAAGATCATGTAGTTCGTATGCTAAAGCTTTTCTAATGTCAAGTATCATTTCCTTAGACCATGAGATTGTGCAACTCCCGGATACCGTAGGAGTGCTTTGGGTGTGCCAAACGTCACAACGTAACTGGGTGACTATAAAGGTGCACTACGGGTATCTCCGAAAGTGTCTGTTGGGTTGGCACGAATCGAGACTGGGATTTGTCACTCCGTGTGACGGAGAGGTATCTCTGGGCCCACTCGGTAGGACATCATCATAATGTGCACAATGTGATCAAGGAGTTGATCACGGGATGATGTGTTACAGAACGAGTAAAGAGACTTGCCGGTAACGAGATTGAACAAGGTATCGGGATACCGACGATCGAATCTCGGGCAAGTATCATACCGATAGACAAAGGGAATTGTATACGGGATTGATTAAGTCCTTGACATCGTGGTTCATCCGATGAGATCATCGTGGAACATGTGGGAGCCAACATGGGTATCCAGATCCCGCTGTTGGTTATTGACCGGAGAACGTCTCGGTCATGTCTGCATGTCTCCCGAACCCGTAGGGTCTACACACTTAAGGTTCGATGATGCTAGGGTTATAAAGGAAGCTTGTATGTGGTTACCGAATGTTGTTCGGAGTCCCGGATGAGATCCCGGACGTCACGAGGAGTTCCGGAATGGTCCGGAGGTAAAGATTTATATATGGGAAGTCCTATTTTGGTCACCGGAAGAGTTTCGGGGTTTATCGGTAATGTACCGGGACCACCGGGAGGGTCCCGGGGGTCCACCAAGTGGGGCCACCAGCCCCGGAGGCTTGCATGGGCCAAGAGTGGTGAGGGACCAGCCCCTTAGTGGGCTGGTGCGCCTCCCATAAGGGCCCATGGCGCCTAAGAGGTGGGAAGGGGGCAAACCCTAAAGGGGATGGGCCTTAGGGCCCATCTAGCTGCGCCTCCCTCCCCTCTCCCCTCTTGGCCGCCACCCCCTTTGCCATCTAGGGCTTCCGCCCCCCTAGGGGTGGGAACCCTAGAGGGGGAGCAGCCCCTCCCCTTCCCTATATATATGAGGCCTAGGGCTGCCCCATAATAGACGCGATTCGATCTCTCGTTGGTGCAGCCCTGTATCTCTCTCTCCCTCCTCTTCTGTGGTGCTTGGCGAAGCCCTGCAGGATTGCCACGCTCCTCCATCACCACCACGCCGTTGTGCTGCTGTTGGATGGAGTCTTCCTCAACCTCTCCCTCTCTCCTTGCTGGATCAAGGCATGGGAGACGTCACCGGGCTGTACGTGTGTTGAACGCGGAGGTGCCGTGCGTTCGGCACTTGGTCATCGGTGATTTGAATCACGACGAGTACGAATCCATCAACCCCGTTCACTTGAACGCTTCCGCTTAGCGATCTACAAGGGTATGTAGATGCACTCTCCTTCCCCTCGTTGCTGGTCTCTCCATAGATAGATCTTGGTGACACGTAGGAAAATTTTTGAATTTCTGCTACGTTCCCCAACACGGCAACTCCAGGAGAATCCGCCTCGTGTCCAACGCTGGTCCAGTTTGGCCTATATGCTGCATAAAATGACAATTTGAAGGGCTGTTTTTTTCACTGTTTTGCTCAGCACAGCCTCCATTAGTGACAGGATTAGGATTATTAAGCACATGATCATCAGCAGAACATTCACCCCCATGATCAGAAGGATTTAATAAGTCGGGAGAAAGTAACAAAATTTCAGCACAGAGCCGCGCACCGGCGTTTGGATGGAGACTAGCAAAAGGAAAAACATTTTCATCGAAGATGACATCTCTGGATATATAGACACGACCAGTAGATATATCAAGACATTTAAACCCTTTGTGCAGATTGTTGTACCCAAGAAAAGCACATTGCTTAGACCGGAACTGAAGTTTGAGATTGTTATAGGGGCGAAGATTGGGCCAGCAAGCACACCCAAAAATTCAAAGGATAGAATAGTTGGGTTTTTCATGGAGTAATTTTTCAAATGGTTTCTCAAAGTTGATAACCTTGCTAGGGATTCGGTTTATCAAATAAGTAGCAGCAATGAAGGCCTCATCCCAAAATTTCAAGGGCATAGAGGCTTGAGCAAGAAGGGATAGACCTACTTCGACAATGTGTCGATGTTTTCTCTCACCCGACCCATTTTGTTGGTGGGCGTGAGGACATGAGACATGGTGAGATATCCCTATCTTGTTGAAGAAGGAGTTTAATTTTTCATACTCCCCTCCCCAGTCTGTTTGTAGGGCAAGTATTTTACGATCAAATTGTCGTTCTACTAGGTGCTGAAAATCATGAAATTTTTGGAAGACTTCAGACTTGTGTTTGATCAAATATATCCATGTGAATTTACTAAAATCGTCGATGAAACTCACATAGTACTTCTTTCTTCCTACTGTTTCAACAGCAGGACCCCAAACATCAGAAAACACAAGTTCTAAGGGAAATTTTGATTCACTTATTGACTTGGGATAAGGCAACTGGTGACTTTTGCCTTTTTGGCATGCGTCACATACAGAATCTTTATTGAAAGAATTTGCACACGAGAGATTATTCTTGCTAATGATTTTGCTAACAATAAGAGGAGATGGATGGCCTAGACGTCGGTGCCACCTATCCGGACACTAGTAGAAAAAGGGTCAAATGTGAAGCACATTAGTGCCGGTTTGAATTTGAGTCGGCACTAATGTGTCCATTAGTGCCGGTTCCAACGTCTAGGCGGGCGGACATCATTAGTACCGGTTCATGGGCAACCTTTAGTACCAGTTCATGCCACGAACCGGTACTAATGAGGCTGTGTCAGGCTGTGGTCAGGCTGGGGCCCCACGAAGACCTTTAGTACCGGTTCATGGCATGAACCGGTACTAGAGTTTCTTAGTAAGCTGATTTTTAGTCCCACCTTGCCAAGAGAGAGGCAGTATGAGCGGTTTATAAGACGTGAGTGCAGAGACGATGAAGGAGAGGCGCAATGCTCACCTGCACGTTGCTTAGCTTCAAGCCTTTCGGAATAACATAGATTGCACGGAGCTATGTGCAGTGCAGCCTACACTATTCCGAAAGGCTTGAAGCTAATTAACCAGCATTGCACCTCTTTTTTATTTTTAATAACTTATTTGAACTCCGGACTTTTTGTGTTCAGTATGCAGCATTCAAAGCGACGTCATTAATTTCCAACATGTTCTGACATCATTTTTTGTTTTTCAGTCATTTAACGATTTGTTTAGAGAGCTAAATGACCGTGAAATTGAAAATCACTACAAAATGAACTCTGAAAATGTTAAAACTTGGCATGGTATCATCATTTCACCCGCATAGCATGTGCGAAAGAGTAGAGAGGGTCACAGCAAAAACTGGACGCACTTCGTGTACAAACTGGACAATGTCTTTCGGAGTATCAGGGTTTCAGACAAGAACTCATCTGTTACATGGGCACTTCAATGTATTTTAAACTTATTTGAACTCCAGAAATTTTTTGCGTTCAGTATGCAGCATTCAAAGCAACGTCATCAATTTCCAACATGTTCTGACATCATTTGCTATTTTTCAGTCATTTACCGATTTGTTTAGAGAGCTAAATGACCGTGAAATTGAAAATCACTACAAAATGAACTATGAAAATGTTGAAACTTGCCATGGTATCATAATTTCACCCGCATAGCATGTGCTAAAGAGTAGAGAGGGTCACGGCAAAAACTGGACGCACTTCGTGTACAAACTGGACAATGTCTTTCGGAGTATCAGGGTTTCGGATGAGAACTCATATGTTACACGGGCACTTCAATGTTTTTTAAACTTATTTGAAATCCCGACTTCTTTTGCGTTCAGTACATAGCATTCAAAGCGGCGTCATCAATTTCCAACACGTTCTGACATCATTTGCTGTTTTTCAGTCATTTACTGAATTGTTTAGAGAGCTAAATGACCGTGAAATTGAAAATCACTACAAAATGAACTATGAAAATGTTGAAACTTGCCATGGTATCATCATTTCACCCGCATAGAATGTGCGAAAGAGTAGAGAGGGTCACGGCAAAAACTGGACGCACTTCGTGTACAAACTAGACAATGACTTTCGGAGTATCAGGGTTTCGGACGAGAACTCATCTGTTACACGGGCACTTCAATGTTTTTTAAACTTATTTGAAATCCCGACTTCTTTTGCGTTCAGTACACAGCATTCAAAGAGGCGTCATCAATTTCCAACACGTTCTGACATCATTTGCTATTTTTCAGTCATTACCAAATTGTTTAGAGAGCTAAATGACCGTGAAATTGAAAATCACTACAAAATGAACTATGAAAATGTTGAAACTTGCCATGGTATCATCATTTCACCCGCATAGCATGTGCGAAAGAGCAGAGAGGGTCACTGATACGTCCATTTTGCATCATGCTTTTATATAGATATTTATTGCATTATGGACTGTTATTTCACTTTATGTCACAATACTTATGGCTATTCTCTCTTATTTTACAAGGTTTACATAAGGAGGGAGAATGCCGGCAGCTAGAATTCTGGGCTAGAAAAGGAGCAAATATTAGAGACCTATTCTGTGCAACTCCAAAAGTCCTGAAACTCCACGGAACATCTTAAAATAAATAAAGAAAAATCCTCGCCAAAGATGAAGGCCAGGGGGACCACACCCTGCTCATGAGGGTGGGGGCGCGCCCCCTACCTCGTGGGCCCCCTGGTGGGTCTCCGACGTCCATCTTCTGCTATATGAAGTCTTTCCATGAGAAAAAAATAAGAAGGAACTTTTCGGGACGAGACTTCGCCGCCACGAGGCGGAACCTTGGCGGAACCAATCTAGAGCTCCGGCAGAGCTGTTCTGCCGGGGATACTTCCCTCCGAGAGGGGGAAATCATCACCATCGTCATCACCAACGCTCCTCTCATCGGGAGAGGGCAATCTCCATCAACATCTTCACCAGCACCATCTCATCTCCAAACCCTAGTTCATCTCTTGTATCCAATTCTTGTCTCAAAGTCCGGGATTGGTGCTAGTAGGTTGCTAGTAGTGTTGATTACTCCTTGTAGTTGATGCTAGTTGGTTTATTTGGTGGAAGATCATATGTTCAGATCCTATATGCATATTATTACCCCTCTGATTATGAACATGAATATGCTTTGTGAGTAATTACGTTTGTTCCCGAGGACAAGGGAGAAGTCTTGCTATTAGTAGTCATGTGAATTTGGTATTCGTTTGATATTTTGATAAGATGTATGTTGTCTAGCCTCTAGTGGTGTTATGTGAAGGTCGACTACATAACACTTCACCATTATTTGGGCCTAGAGGAAGGCATTGGGAAGTAATAAGTAGATGATGGGTTGCTAGAGTGACAGAAGCTTAAACCCTAGTTTATGTGTTGCTTCATAAGGGGCTGATTTGGATCCACATGTTTCATGCTATGGTTAGGTTTACCTTAATACTTTTGTTGTAGTTGCGGATGCTTGCAATAGAGGTTAATGATAAGTGGGATGCTTGTTCAAGTAAGAACAGCACCCAAGCACCGGTCCACCCACATATTGTTGGAAATATGCCCTAGAGGCAATAATAAAATGGTTATTATTATATTTGTTTGTTCATGATAATTGTCTATTGTTCATGCTATAATTGTGTTATCTGGAAATCGTAATACATGTGTGAATACATAGACCACAACACGTCCCTAGTGAGCCTCTAGTTGACTAGCTCGTTGATCAAAAGATAGTCATGGTTTCTTGACTATGGACATTGGATGTCATTGATAACGGGATCACATCATTAGGAGAATGATGTGATGGACAAGACCCAATCCTAAGCATAGCTCAAAGATCGTGTAGTTCGTTTGCAATAGCTTTTCCGAATGTCAAGTATCATTTCCTTAGACCATGAGATTGTGCAACTCCCGGATACCGTAGGAGTGCTTTGGTGTGCCAAACGTCACAACGTAACTGGGTGACTATAAAGGTACACTACAGGTATCTCCGAAAGTGTCTGTTGGGTTGGCATGAATCGAGACTTCGATTTGTCACTCCGTATGACGGAGAGGTATCTCTGGGCCCACTCGGTAATGCATCATCATAATGAGCTCAATGTGACCAATTGGTTGATCACGGGATCATGCATTACGGTACGAGTAAAGTGACTTGCCGGTAACGAGATTGAACGAGGTATTGGGATACCGACGATCGAGTCTCGGGCAAGTAATGTACCGATTGACAAAGGGAATTGTATACGGATTGATTGAATCCTCAACATCGTGGTTCATCCGATGAGATCATGGAGGAGCATGTGGGATCCAACATGGGTATCCAGATCCCGCTGTTGGTTATTGACCAGAGAGTTGTCTCGGTCATGTCTGCGTGTCTCCCGAACCCGTAGGGTCTACACACTTAAGGTTCGGTGACGCTAGGGTTGTTAAGATATTAGCATACGGTAACCCGAAAGTTGTTCGGAGTCCCGGATGTCACGGGGAGTTCCGGAATGGTCCGGAGGTGAAGATTTATATATAGGAAGTCAAGTTTCGGCCATCGGGAAAGTTTCGTGGGTAATCGGTATTGTACCGGGACCACCGGAAGGGTCCCGGGGGTCCACCGGGTGGGGCCACCTATCCCAGAGGGCCCCATGGGCTGAAGTGGGAGGGGAACCAGCCCTTAGTGGGCTGGTGCGCCCCCCTTGGGCCTCCCCCTGTTCCTAGGGTTGGAAACCCTAGGGGTGGGGGGCGCCCCACTTGGCTTGGGGGGCAAGACACCCCCTTGGCCGCCGCCCCCCCTTGGATCACCGTTGCTTCCACCACCACGCCGTCGTGCTGCTGGATCTTCATCAACCTCTCCTTCCCCCTTGCTGGATCAAGTTGGAGGAGACGTCTTCCCAACCGTACATGTGTTGAACGCGGAGGTGCCGTCCGTTCGGTGCTAGGTCATCAGTGATTTGGATCACGACGAGTACGACTCCATCAACCCCGTTCTCTTGAACGCTTCCGCGCGCGATCTACAAGGGTATGTAGATGCACTCCACTCCCCCTCGTTGCTAGATGACTCCATAGATTGATCTTGGTGATGCGTAGAAAATTTTAAAATTCTGCTACGTTCCCCAACACATATCAAATTATCAAAGTATCGAACGCGAATCATATGAACGTGATGAAAACTAGCTTGACGATATTCCCATGTGTCCTCGGGAGTTCTTTTCCTTATATAAGAGTTTGTTCCGGCTTGTCCTTTGCTACAAAAAGGATTGGGCCACCTTGCTGCACTTCATTTACTTTTGTTACTTGTTGCTTGTTACAATTTATCTTATCACAAAACTATCTGTTACCACTTATTTCAGTACTTGCAGAGAATACCTTGCTGAAAACCGCTTATCATTTCCTTCTGCTCCTCGTTGGGTTCGACACTCTTACTTATCGAAAGGACTACGATAGATCCCCTATACTTGTGGGTCATCAAGACTCTTTTCTGGCGCCGTTGCCGGGGAGTGTAGCGCCTTTGGTAGGTGGAATTTGGTAAGGAAAAATTTATATAGTGTGCTAAAATTTACTGTCACTTGCTACTATGGAAAGTAATTCTCTGAGGGGCTTGTTCGGGGTATCTTCACCTCGTCCGGTAGAGCAAAGAGTTGCTCCTCAACCTACTGAACCTATTGAAAATGAAACTCCTTTTGAATTTCCTTCGGGTATGATGGAAAAACGGCTAGCTAACCCTTTTACAGGAGATGGAACAAAGAATGCCGATGAGCACTTAATATATGTGGATGAAGTTTGTGGATTATTTAAGCTTGCAGGTATACCCGATGATGTTGCTAAGAAGAAGGTCTTCCCTTTATCTTTGAAGGGAGACACATTGATATGGTATAGGCTATGTGATGATATGAGATCATGGAACTATAAAATATTGAAATTGGAATTTCATCAAAAGTATTACCCTATGCATCTTGTTCATCGTGACGCAATTATATATATAATTTCTGGCCTCGCGAAGGAGAAAGCATCGCTCAAGCTTGGGGGAGGCTTAAATCAATGTTATATTCATGCCCCAATCATGAGCTCTCGAGAGAAATAATTATGCAAAGTTTTTATGCTCGGCTTTGTCATAATAATCAAACCATGCTTGATACTTCTTGTGCTGGCTCTTTTATGATGAAGACTATTGAATTCAGATGGAATTTATTGGATAGAATTAAACGCAACTCTAAAGATTGGGACCTCGACGAAGGTGAGGAGTCAGGTATGACACCTAAGTTTGATTTTGTTAAATCTTTTATGGACACCGATATTTTCCGTAAGTTTAGCACTAAATATGACTTGACTCTGAGATAGTAGCTTCTTTCTGTGAATCTTTTGCTACTTATGTTGATCTCCCTAAGGAGAAGTGGTTTAAATATCATCCTCCCATAGAAGTAAAAGTAGCTGCACCTATTAAAGTTGAAGAAAAGACTGTCACTTATAATGATCCTATTGTTCCTACTTCTTATGTTGAGAAACCACCTTTCCCTGTTAGAGTAAAGGATCATGCTAAAGCTTCAACTGTTGTTCGTAAAAGCAATATTAGAACTTATACACCTCCTGAGCAAGTTAAAGTAGAACCTAATATTGCTATTGTTAAAGATCTCTTGTCTGATAATATTGATGGGCATGTTATTCAGTTCGAAGGTGAAACTGCTAGAATTGCTAAACCTTGTGCTAAAGATAAACATAGACCTGTGGTAGGCGTGCCTGTTATTTCTGTTAAAATAGGAGATCATTGTTATCATGGCTTATGTGATATGGGTGCTAGTGCTAGTGTTATACCTTATGACTTGTATAAAGAAATCAAGCATTAAATTGCACCTGCTGAATTAGAAGATATTGATGTCACAATTAAACTTGCCAATAGAGATACTATTTCAGCGATGGGAATTGTTAGAGATGTTGAAGTCTTGTGTGGGAAAACTAAATATCCTGCTGATTTTCTTGTTCTTACTTCTCCGCAAGATAGCTTTTGTCCCATTATATTTGGTAGACCCTTCTTGAACACTGTTAATGCTAGGATAGATTGCGAAAAGAATGTTGTTACTATTGGCTTGGATGATATGGTTCATGAGTTTAATTTCTCTAAATTTAGTAAACAACATCGTGAGGAAGAATTACCTAGTAAGGATGAGATTATTGGTCTTGCTTCTATTGCCGTACCTCCTAGTGATCCTTTAGAACACTATTTGCTACACCATGAAAATGATATGTTCATGAATGAAAGGAGGGAAATAGATGAAGTATTCTTTAAACAAGAACCTATTCTGCAACACAATTTTCCTGTTGAAATTTTAGGGGATCCTCCTCCACCCAAGGGTGATCCCGTGTTTGAGCTTAAACCGTTGCCTGATAATCTTAAATATGCTTATCTTGATGAAAAGAAGATATATCCTGTTATTATTAGTGCTAACCTTTCAGAGCATGAAGAAGAAAGATTATTGAAAACTCTGAAGAAGCATCGTGCTGCTATTGGATATACTCTTGATGATCTTAAGGGCATTAGTCCCACTCTATGTCAACATAAAATAAATTTGGAAGCAGATGCCAAACCAGTTCGTGATCCTCAACGACGTCTGAATCCTAAAATGAAAGAAGTGGTAAGAAAAGAAATACTCAAGCTTCTGGAGGCAGGTATAATTTATCCCGTTGCTGATAGTCAGTGGGTAAGTCATGTCCATTGTGTCCCTAAGAAGGGAGGTATTACTGTTGTTCCTAATGATAAAGATGAATTGATTCCACAAAGAATTACTACAGGTTATAGGATGGTAATTGATTTTCATAAATTAAATAAAGCTACTAAGAAAGATCATTACCTCTTACCTTTTATTGATCAAATGCTAGAAAGATTATGCAAACATACACACTATTTCTTTCTAGATGGTTATTCTGGTTTCTCTCAAATACCTGTGTCGGCTAGAGATCAATCAAAGACTACTTTTACATGCCCTTTTGGTACTTTTGCTTATAGACGTATGCCTTTTGGTTTATGTAATTCACCTGCTACCTTTCAAAGATGCATGATGGCTATGTTCTCTGACTTTTGTGAAAAGATTTGTGAGGTTTTCATGGATGATTTTTCCGTCTATGGTTCCTCTTTTGATGATTGCTTGAGCAATCTTGATCGAGTTTTGCAGAGATGTGTAGAAACTAATCTTGTCTTGAATTGGGAAAAGTGCCACTTTATGGTTAATGAAGGTATTGTCTTGGGGCATAAAGTTTCTGAAAGAGGTATTGAAGTTGATAAAGCCAAGGTCGATGCTATTGAAAAGATGCCATGTCCCAAGGACATCAAAGGTATAAGAAGTTTCCTTGGTCATGCCGGATTTTACAGGAGGTTCATTAAGGACTTCTCAAAAATTTCTCGGCCTCTGGCTAATTTATTGCAAAAAGATATACCATTTGTCTTTGATGATGATTGTGTAGAAGCATTTGAAATACTTAAGAAAAAATTAGTCTCTGCACCTGTTGTTCAGCCACCTGATTGGAATTTACCCTTTGAAAGTATGTGTGATGCTAGTGATTATGCTGTAGGTGCTGTTCTAGGGCAAAGAGTTGATAAGAAATTAAATGTTATTCACTATGCTAGTAAGACTCTAGACAATGCTCAAAGAAATTATGCTACTACTGAAAAAGAGCTTTTAGCAGTTGTATTTGCTTGTGATAAGTTCAGACCTTATATTGTTGATTCTAAAGTAACTATTCACACTGATCATGCTACAATTAAATACCTTATGGAAAAGAAAGATGCTAAACCTAGACTTATTAGATGGGTTCTCTTGCTACAAGAATTTGATTTTCATATTGTTGATAGAAAGGGAGCTGAGAACCCCGTTGCAGACAACTTGTCTAGGTTAGAGAATGTTCTTGATGACCCACTACCTATTGATGATAACTTTCCTGATGAACAATTAAATGTTATAAGTACTTCTCGTAGTACTCCATGGTATGCTGATTATGCTAATTATATTATTGCTAAGTTTATACCACCTAGCTTCACATACCAGCAAAAGAAAAAGTTTTTCTATGACTTGAGACATTACTTTTGGGATGACCCACATCTTTATAAAGAAGGAGTAGATGGTGTTATTAGACGTTGTGTACCTGAGCATGAACAGGAACAGATCCTACGCAAGTGTCATTCCGAGACTTATGGAGGACACCACGCTGGAGATAGAACCGCACATAAAGTATTGCAATCTGGTTTTTATTGGCCTACTCTCTTCAAGGATGCCAGTAAGTTTGTCTTGTCTTGTGATGAATGTCAAAGAATTGGTAATATTAGTAGACGTCAAGAAATGCCTATGAATTATTCTCTTGTTATTGAACTGTTTGATGTTTGGGGCTTTGATTATATCGGACCTTTTCCTGCCTCTAATGGATACACACATATTTTAGTTGCTGTTTATTACGTTACTAAGTGGGTAGAAGCTATTCCAACTAGTAGTGCTGATCATAACACTTCTATTAAAATGCTTAAAGAAGTTATTTTTCCGAGGTTTGGAGTCCCTAGATATTTAATGACTGATGGTGGTTCACACTTTATTCATGGTGCCTTCCGTAAAATGCTTGCTAAATATGATGTTAATCATAGAATTGCATCTCCTTATCACCCACGGTCTAGTGGTCAAGTAGAGTTGAGCAATAGAGAGCTCAAATTAATTTTGCAAAAGACTGTTAATAGGTCTAGAAAGAATTGGTCTAAGAAACTTGATGATGCATTATGGGCCTATAGAACTGCATATAAAAATCATATGTGTATGTCTCTGTATAAAATGGTTTATGGAAAAGCATGTCACTTACCTCTCGAACTAGAACATAAGGCATATTGGGCTATTAAAGAACTCAACTATGATTTTAAACTTGCCGGCGAGAAGAGGTTATTTGATATTAACTCACTTGATGAATGGAGAACCCAGGCTTATGAAAATGCCAAGTTGTTTAAAGAAAAATTTAAAAGATGGCATGACAAAAGGATACAAAAGCGCGATTTTAATGTAGGTGATTATGTATTGCTATACAACTCTCGTTTAAGATTTTTTGCAGGAATACTTCCCTCTAAATGGGAAGGCCCCTATGTTATCGAGGAGGTCTATCGTTCCGGTGCCATAAAAACCAACAACTTCGAGGGAACAAATCCGAAGGTGGTAAACGGTCAAAGAATCAAACATTATATCTCAGGTAATCCCATAAATGTTGAAACCAATATTATTGAAACCGTAACCCCGGAGGAATACATAAGGGACGCCTTCCAGACCGTTTCAGACTCCGAAAAGGAATAGTATGTGGTACGGTAAGTAAACCGACTCCAAAACAATTTTTAAGGCAATATTTCTCCGTCTTGGAATATTTAGAAAAATAGAAAAATAAGTAGCAGTCCGGGAAGGACACGAGGGCCCCACGAGGGTGGTGGGCGTGCCCTACCCCTCTGGGCGCGCCCCCCTACCTCGTGAGCACCTCGTGTGCCTTTCGGACTTCGTTTTCTTGCACGATACGTATTTTGGTCGGTAAAAAATCATTATATAACCTCCCGAAGGTTTTGACTCCCGTATCACGCAAATATCCTTTGTTTTCATATCGAGCTGTCCCGTTGCAGATTAAATCAACATGTCTTCCCAAGATTCGGAAGGAGAAAGCTATGTGGATGATTACTTAGCAAATCCCAAGGTCTATGGAGATGTAGAACACGATGGATGGACCACGGAGGAAGAAGAGGACTATGAACCCAAGGGGAAGGAGGAGACGAGCTCGGATGAAGATGAAGCACCATTACCTCAACCTGGGGACATGCACGTGGAGTTCAAAAAGTCAAGTCTCCCTGATAGGGTAAAGAAACCCAAGTTCGAGTTTATCCCTGACAATCCTTCAGGTAATTCCAACTTGTAGGCCACTTCTCCCATACGCTCCAAAACTCGATATGGTCCTACAAATCGTGGCGCTGACTTCCCTTTAACTCCAAAATGCTTTGTTCCCCGAAGTGGAGATACTCGAAGATAAGCTCTATCTCCGACTTCGTAAACTGTCTCCTTGCGTTTAGAATCCGCATAACTCTTCTGTCTAGACTGGGCTACCTTGAGCCTATCGCGAATCAACTTCACCTTCTGTTCAGACTCTTTAATCAAGTCAGGTCCAAACAATTGGCGGTCTCCAACTTCGTCCCATGACAACGGTGTCCTGCACCTCCTTCCGTACAATGCTTCGAAAGGGGCCATCTTTAAACTGATTTGGTAACTGTTGTTGTATGAGAACTCTGCATATGGCAAATTATCGTCCCAACTAGATCCATAATCTAGCGCACAAGCCCTCAACATATCCTCCAAAATCTGATTAACTCTCTCGGTCTGTCCATCTGTCTGTGGATGAAAAGCTGTGCTGAACTCTAGCCTGGTTCCCAAAGTTTCGTGCAACTGCTTCCAGAACTTTGAGGTAAACTGGGTTCCTCTATCTGATACGATACTCCTTGGAACTCCATGCAAACATACGATCCTGGTCATGTATATCTTTGCCAACTTAGCACTGGTGTAAGTGGTCTTTACTGGGATGAAATGAGCTACTTTCGTCAATCGATCGACTACAACCCAAATCGAGTCATAGCCTGAAGGAGTCCTGGGCAATCCCGTGATAAAATCCATGCCTAGCTTATCCCACTTCCATTCGGGTATCGGCAATGGTTGTAACAATCCTGCTGGCATCTGATGCTCTGCCTTTACTCTCTGACATACATCACAAACTGCTACATACTCCGCAATATCCTTCTTCATTCCGTTCCACCAAAAAATATCCTTCAAATCCAAATACATCTTTGTATTTCCTGGGTGAATTGAATATGGTGAATCATGTGCCTCTTGCAAAATCAACTTCCTAATCTCAGGGTCATTGGGCTGGCACATAAACATGGTCTTCAAACCATAGGGTATCGTGCTCATACTCACGAAATCCTTTAGTTTTTCATTTGCTCAGTTTCTCCTTTATAGCGGCAATCTCTTTGTCAGCTTTTTGAGCTTCCCTGATTTTATCCACCAAAGTTGACTGAATCTCCAATGCTGCTACATAGCCTCTCGGAATTATTTCCAAACATAGTTCACGAAGATTTTCTGCTAACTCACTTGGTATTTCTCCCGTCATTAACGTATTGACATGACTCTTACGGCTTAATGCGTCAGCTACTACATTAGCCTTTCCAGGATGATAATGCAATTTCATATCATAATCCTTGATAGGCTCCAACCATCTCCTTTGTCTGAGATTTAACTCCTTCTGTGTGAAAATGTACTTCAAACTCTTATGATCCGTGTACACCTCACAATGATTTCCAATGAGGAAATGTCTCTATGTTTTCAATGCATGCACTACAGCTGCTAAATCCAAATCATGCGTGGCATAATTCAACTCATGAGGCTTCAGTTGTCTTGAGGCATATGAAACAACTCTCCCTTCCTTCATAAGCACTGCTCCAAGTCCTCGACGTGAAGCGTCGCAATACACCTCATAATCTTTGGTCTGGTCTGGCAAAATCAACACTGGTGAGGTAACCAAATGTTTATTCAACTCCTAAAAACTAGCCTCACATTCCTCTGTCCATATGAACTTGGTATCTTTCTTCAACAACTCAGTCATAGGCTTCGCAATCTTTGAAAAATTCTCAATAAATCTCCGGTAGTATCCTGCGAGTCCAAGAAAACTCCGGATCTCTCCAACTGTTGTTGGGGCTTCCCACTTGGTCACGGTATCAACTTTAGTGGGATCAACTGCTATACCTTCTCCAGATATAACGTGTTCGAGGAATCCTACTTCCTTCAACCAAAACTCACATTTGCTGAACTTGGCATATAATTGATGTTCTCTGAGCTTTCCAAGTACCAAACGCAAATGCTCCTTATGCTCCTCTTCATTCTTCGAGTAAACTAAGATATCATCAATGAACACTACGACAAACTTATCCAAAAATTCCATAAACACTTTGTTCATCATGTTCATAAAATAGGCAGGTGCGTTAGTCAGACCAAATGACATAACGGTATACTCATACAGCCCATACCTGGTGGTAAAAGCTGTCTTAGGAATATCCTGTTCTCGAATCTTCAACTGGTGGTATCCTGATCGCAGATCGATCTTGGAAAATACCTTAGCTCCTTGCAATCGATCAAACAGATCATTGATCATTGGTAGTGGGTACTTGTTCTTGATTGTTACTTCATTCAATCCTCGATAATCAACAACCATCCTTAACGATCCATCCTTCTTCTCCACTAGAAGTACTGGCGATCCCCAAGGCGAAGAACTCGGGCGAATATATCCCTTCTCCAGTAACTCCTTAATCTGCTTCTTAATTTCCACCAAATCCTTTGCTGGCATCCTATATGGTCTCTTTGATATTGGCCCTGTGCCTGGCAATAGCTCAATCAAAAACTCAATATCTCTATCCGGTGGCATGCCTGCTAACTCCTCTGGAAATACATCAGGAAAATCCCTTACCACTGGTACTTCCTCCTGCACAACTCCTGTTAAGCAATTTACTTGAGTCCTCTTTGGCACATGCTGGGATACATACTTGATCCTTCTCCCTTCTGGTGTGGTAAGCAAAATTGACTTACTAGCACATTCAATATTCCCTTCATACTTTGATAACCAATCCATGCCTAATATCACATCCAATCCTTGAGATTCCAATACTATTAGGTCTGAGGGAAAAACATAGTTACCAATCCTTAATGGTAACCGATCACACCATAGACTAGCCACATACTCTGCTCCGGGCGAGGTTACTAACATGGGTGACCTAAGGGCTTGGGTTGGTAGGTTATACTTATCCACAAATCCCCTTGAGATGTATGAATGCGATGCACCAATATCAAAAAGAACGAGTGCAGTAAATGACTTAACCAAAAAACTTACCTATTACTGCATCGGGCTGAGCTTCAACCTCCTCCACGCTAACGTGGATCACCTGTCCCCTGTTGAAAGGGTTCAGCTTCTTCCCAGAACTTCCATTGCCATTTTGGCCTTCAGGACATTCATTGGCATAATGTCCGGTCTTCTGACACTTAAAACAAGTGACTTGGCTCAGGTCCTTCTTGGCTGGAGTTGAGGGGTTGGTGCGGTTCTGGCCATTGCTTCCTCCATTGCTATTTCCATTCTTGGTGCCATTGTGATTGTGCGAGCTACCTCCTCCATGAGTATGCTGAAAATTTCCTCCCGGTCTAGGGGTAAAACGTGGCTTCTGCTGAGCTCCTGAATTATACTTTCCTTGTCCATACTTCCTCTTGCGATTCTCAATTTGTTGCTGCTTCCCTTCAATCATAAAAGCACGATCTACCAACTCATGGTAGTTGTTGAAGGTTGCTACCATCAACTGCATGCTCAACTCATCATTCAGTCCTTCCAGAAACTTCTCCTGCTTCGCTGCATCCGTAGCGACGTCATCTAGGGCATAACGTGCTAACTTACTAAATTCCTCCACATACTGGCCAACTGTCCGTCCTCCTTGGCGCAAGTTGCAAAACTCACGCTTCTTCATGGCCATAGCTCCTGCTGAAACGTGTGCAGTACGAAAAGCCTACTGAAACTGGTCCCATGTGACAGTGTCAACTGGGAAAGTGGCTGTGAAATTCTCCCACCATGATGCTGCGGGTCCTTCTAACTGATGTGCGGTAAACTTCACCTCCTCCGCATCTGTGCGTCCTGCTGTGGTCAACTCTCTAGCTGTCTTGCGGAGCCAATCATCTGCTACTATCGGCTCCGTGCTACTGGAAAACACCAGCGGATTCAGCCTAAGAAAACGGGCTAAGTGGTCAACAGGTGGTGGTGGTGGTGGTGGGTTGTTGTTGTTGTTGTTCCCCTGATTCTGATTCTGGACTAG
Source organism: Triticum urartu (assembly GCF_056163025.1). Taxonomy (NCBI): domain Eukaryota; kingdom Viridiplantae; phylum Streptophyta; class Magnoliopsida; order Poales; family Poaceae; genus Triticum; species Triticum urartu. The sequence goes on along the minus strand of NC_141874.1, from coordinate 688,589,359 downwards.
CAACTGCATCAATGTGTTCTGCTGCTGGATCAACTGGGTGAGCTCCGGTGAAAAGGCAAATCTGGGGTCACGTCTCGGAGGCATCTAAGGGTTTTAGAAAAGATGAGGTGTAAGAATAGAGGGGGTCTAAAGAGAAAACACTACCCATATGCACATGAGGCAAAAAGCAAACAATTCACTTCAATCAATCAAACAAAGGCATACAATCGATCTAACTATCACAAAAGTGCTCGGACTACTATATTTACATGGTGGATTACTACTACTGATGGGATGGTCTACTAGAAATATTCTTTGATTGCAGACTCCATGATATCTGCTCCAGCCTCATCAACATAGTCATCATCGCTACTATCTAGATCCGAGTCGGTGTTGTCCATGATGATGTAGTCTTCCGGGCTAATCTCCTGGGGTTCTTCGTCTTCATCTACTGGTGTAGGGCCTCCCATAAATATCCCGATCTTCTTTGTTAGGTCGGCATTCTTATCCACCAATACTTCAATTTCTTCTTCATAATCTTCACGTGTAGCCTTGAGTTCTTCCTCCAGTTCCTTGATTCTAGTCTTAGCCTTCTTCAGATCTATCATGTCGGCGCACATCTGGTTCTCCTATCGTCGAATGTGCTGGTTTAACTCCTGGATAAAATCTGCGATTGATCTATCCTTCCTGGTGCTGATCATCTCCCAGTGTTCATCTCGGCGCCCCCAAATCTGGTAGATAGTATCCTTGAGATCCTTGCGGTAGACTTCTCCAATGCGTCCCATGGCGATGTGAGCTGCCATGCTCTTTCCTAGACTCCAAGTTGGTGCATCAAAAGAAAATTCTATGGGCTCAGTGACTGGTATGAACGTCCTTCCTGGAACTTGAACTTGAATCATCCAGCGCTCTTCTTCAGGTAAAGTGGCGTTGTAGGTTCCCGTGAAGCTTGGTACTCCTATGTTCAGGTATCTAGTGACTTCCTTCAAGTGACGTCCAAAGGGTGTATCTTCATCCGGTTATGTGAACTTGTTCCTTGCATCCGCCATCCTAAATGAGTAGAAAATATGAGGAGTCAGAAAAGAAGAGGGTGAATAGTGATCTAGGTCTTTAGCTTAGTGGTCGTGTCCTATAGTCAGCGTGTCCTCTGATACCATCTCTGTAGCGACCAGACCTCAAACAGTCTGATCTCTGTGCTCCGGTGTCATCCCTGGATCAGTAATGCTAACACCACACAGTACTCGGAGGATTTATAGCAGAGTAGCAATCACACACTTATTACATCGAGTGTCTCATAAGAGAACTTATTACAATAAATATGGCTTAAGGCCATCTAATAACGATAACAGCGGAAGGCTTGGAAGATAAGTGAGTCCATCAACTCCAACGACATCACTGAGTATAGAACCACGACCTAAAAACTCCTTAATCGTCGTCTAAAAAGCCTGCAACATTAACGTTGCAGCCCGAAACGGGTCAGCACATGGAATATGCTAGCAAGGTAACACATAGAGAATAATGGAATGAAACAGCTATACTATATGCATATTTGGCTGGTGGAAAGCTCTATGGTTACAGTTTTGCGTAAAGCCAATTTTTCCCTACTTCAAAGGAATAATTTTATTTAACTATCATGGTAGTTGTTAAACATTGAGAATGGTTGACAGCATTCTCAATCCCAATTAAGCATCATCATTAAACATAACCCAACAAAATTAATTTAGAGTAACATGTTGAGATTCACATGATAATCCAAGTACTAGATACTCAAGATGTCCATAACCGGGGACACGGCTAACCATGATTAGTTTATTACACTCTGCAGAGGTTTGTGCACTTTTCCCCACAAGACTCGATCGCCTCCGCTTGGTTTCTCGCACTATGGAGATGTGCAACACAATGGATGGACCACGGAGGAAGAAGAGGACTATGAACCCAAGGGGAAGGAGGAGACGAGCTCGGATGAAGATGAAGCACCATTACCTCAACCTGGGGACATGCACGTGGAGTTCAAAAAGTCAAGTCTCCCTGATAGGGTAAAGAAACCCAAGTTCGAGTTTATCCCTTTTCGTCTCTTGCAGGAAAATAAGCAGGACCTATGCAAAAAAGATATTAACCCTGGAGTGGGAGATTGATGATCTGAGGGATCAAAATGCCGTCCTCAGGCGCAAATTAAGGGAGAATCCTAAGTCATCAACTAAGCCAACATCACCACCACCTTCTTCACCGACAAAGGAGACATAATCACATGGGTATGGGTACTCCCCTTGGCAACTGCCAAGCTTGGGGGAGGTGCCCCGGTATCGTATCACAATCACAACTCCTATCTTTACCGTTTTTTTTAGTTCGATCCTAATAGTAGTATCTTGATCTAGTAGAATAAAGTTTATGGCATGATCTAGTTTTGAGTTTTGCTTTATGATCTTTCTTTGTAATCGAGTCCGTGAGCTATATATAATAAAGATTAGTGTTGAGTCAAGGGCTTGATTATTTTTCCATGATCTTGGGTGAATTAAATAAAGAAGAAAAGAATAAAAAGAAACAAAAAGTTCATATTGATCTTATTGAGAGTAATGACTTCACATAGAAAGAGTATGATGATTAAAAGTTGTTGGGAGTTGGCAGACATAGCTTTGGTCATTGTTGCAATTAATAGGAAGTAATAAGGAAAGAGAGGTTTTCACATATAGATATATTATCATTGACATATTTTATGATTGGGAGCACTCATTAAAATATGACATGCTAAAGGGTTGATGTTGGACAAGGAAGACAACGTAATGAGTTATGTCTTTCTTATATCTGAGATAAAGTATGTTGTCATGGATCCTCTAATGTAGCGACCAGACCTCAAACAGTCTGATCTCTATGCTCCGGTGTCATCCCTGGATCAGTAATGCCGACACCACACAGTACTCGGAGGATTTATAGCAGAGTAGCAATCACACACTTAGTACATCGAGTGTCTCATAAGAGAACTTATTACAATAAATATGGCTTAAGGCCATCTAATAACGATAACAACGGAAGGCTTGGAAGATAAGTGAGTCCATCAACTCCAACGGCATCACTGAGTATAGAACCACGACCTAAAAACTCCTTAATCGTCGTCTGAAAAGTCTGCAACACTAACGTTGAAGCCCGAAACGGGTCAGCACATGGAATATGCTGGCAAGGTAACACATAGAGAATAATGGAATGAAACAGCTATACTATATGCATATTTGGCTGGTGGAAAGCTCTATGGTTACAGTTTTGCGTAAAGCCAATTTTTCCCTACTTCAAAGGAATAATTTTATTTAACTATCATGGTAGTTGTTAAACATTGAGAATGGTTGACAGCATTCTCAATCCCAATTAAGCATCATCATTAAACATAACCCAACAAAATTAATTTAGAGTAACATGTTGAGATTCACATGATAATCCAAGTACTAGATACTCAAGATGTCCATAATCGGGGACACGGCTAACCATGATTAGTTTATTACACTCTGCAGTGGTTTGCGCACTTTTCCCCACAAGACTCGATCGCCTTCGCTTGGTTTCTCGCACTACAGGGTGTTTGAGAAGACGGATGACCGAGACATAGTCTTTCAGAAGCGCTAGCACCTTACGATCGGGTAGACCGTACCACCTACATCCCCTACATCTGCTAGTCTACCACTGTAAGAGTTCGCACAACTTAGTCAACTATGCTAGAGCCCATAATAGCTTGTGGCTGCACATGGAAGTTTCTAGTATGAATAGTCTCATGATCCCTTTGAGCCTGGGTGGCGGTCCAAAAGAAAACAAGCAAGTCCTGGAATACCCAGGTGCCTCAATCCACCCAGATGTGTGTTTAAATTGCCACCTTAGATAAACCATTAATTAACAATCTCACATCTGTCATGGATATCACTCGCCTGATTCTGATAAACGAGCGAAAAGTTATACTAAAACGAAAATCGGATCAGGAATCGCGATCAGGAAAATCGCGGATTTAATCCGAGAAAAGAAAAACGACGAACCCTCGCTAAAACGAACGAACGGACGAACGCTCGCTATTTAAATAAACCAGAAAAACCGATCTATTTAAAAAACCGAATCTAATAAACCAGCGAAAACCGACGAAAACCGATCGGTTTTTTGTTTTTTAAATGATGACACGGAAGTCGAGGCGGCGGCGAACCTCGGCGGCGGCGGCGGCGTCCGGCGACGGCGGGCGGCGGCGGGTGGCGGCGGCTAGGGCAGGGCTGGGGCTGGCTAGGGTTTTCCCCGGGGCTGGGCCTTGGCTTATAAAGGCCCCCTTCGGGCCGGAGTCCTAGTCGGACACGGCCCGTAGGTCGGTTCGTTTTTTTATATATTATTCCACTCGGAAGAAAAATAAAAAGAAATACTAAACAGACTCCAAAAATTCTGAAACAAATTTTCACGAGCTTCTAAAATCAAGCCGCACAAGGTGAACATTTATTTGGGACCTAAATGCAATTTTGAAAATCGCATTTTTTCCTAAATTCAAATAAAACACCGAAAAATCCAAAATAAAAATCTTATTTGATTTTACTATTAAATCCTCAATATTTCTTTATTTTGGGAAAGTCATTTTATTCCCTCTCTCATATTTTTGTAATAGAAATAATTGATGATAAAATAAATAAAATCAAATGATCCTATTCTCAAAATTTGAGAAAACTCAAATATAAAAATAACGGCATCCCCAACTCTCTCCGTGGGTCATTGAGTTGCGTAGAATTTCTAGGATCAACCAAAATGCAAAATAAAATATGATATGCATGATGATCTAATGTATAACATTCCAAATTGAAAATTTGGGATGTTACGTCTAACTTGTTGAGTTTGCCTTTCCCCCTCATGCTAGCCAAATTCTCAGCACCAAGTAGAAATACTACTTGTGCTTCTAAATACCATATCTACCTATGAGAGTCCACCATATCTACCTATGGATTGAGTAAGATCCTTCAAGTAAGTTGTCATCGGTGCAAAGCAATAAAAATTGCTCTAAATATGTATGATTGATTGGTGTGGGAGAAATAAGCTTTATACGATCTTGTGATGTGGAAGTAATAAAAGTGACAGACTGCATAATAAAGGTTCATATCACAAGGAGCAATATAAAGTGATATTCTTTCGCATTGAGATTTTGTGCATCCAACCATAAAAGCGCATGGCAACCTCAGCTTCCCTCTGCGAAGGGCCTATCTTTTATTATTATCTTCTACCTTATGCAAGAGTCACGGTGATCTTCACCTTTCCTTTTTCATTTTATCCTTTGGCAAGCTCAGCATGTTGGAAAGAACATGATATATATATATATATATATATATATATATATATATATATCTAATTGGATATAGGGGAGCATGAATTATTATTGTTGACATTACCCTTGAGGGAAAAGGTTGTGGGGCAAAACTATAAGCCCCTATCTTTCTCTGTGTCCGATTAAAACTTCATAACCACAAGTATTGCGTGAGTGTTAGAAATTATGAAGGACTAAATGATAGTTGAGTATGTGGACTTGCTTTTTAGCTCTGACATAGACTCTTTCCGATGTTATGATAAATTGCAATTGCTTCAATGACTGAGATTATAGTTTGTCGGAGCCCAATAAGGTTTATGATTTATACTTTTGCATTGTGAATAGATCATCACTTGAACATAAGTAATCATATGACAAAATCTATATATGTTGCTGTTATGAGAATAATCATGATGCCTTCATGTCCGTATTTTATTTTTATCGACGCCTCTACCTCTAAACATGAGGACATATTTATTGTTATCGGCTTTTCGCTTGAGGACAAGCGAGGTCTAAGCTTGGGGGAGTTGATACATCCATTTTGCATCATGCTTTTATATCGATATTTATTGCATTATGGACTGTTATTTCACTTTATGTCACAATACTTATGGCTATTCTCTCTTATTTTATAAGGTTTACATAAGGAGGGAGAATGCCGGCAGCTGGAATTCTGGGCTGGAAAAGGAGCAAATATTAGAGACCTATTCTGCGCAACTCCAAAAGTCCTGAAACTCCACGGAACATCTTAAAATAAATAAAGAAAAATCCTTGCCAAAGATGAAGGCCAGTGGGCCCACACCCTGCTCACGAGGGTGGGGAGCGTGCCCCCCTACCTCGTGGGTCCCCTGATGGGTCTCCGACGTTCATCTTCTGCTATATGAAGTCTTTCCATGAGAAAAAAATAAGAAGGAACTTTTCGGGACGAGACTCCGCCGCCACGAGGCGGAACCTTGGCGGAACCAATTTAGAGCTCCGGCAGAGCTGTTCTGCCAGGGATACTTCCCTCCGGGAGGGGGAAATCATCACCATTGTCATCACCAACGCTCCTCTCATCGGGAGAGGGCAATCTCCATCAACATCTTCACCAGCACCATCTCATCTCCAAACCCTAGTTCATCTCTTGTATCCAATTCTTGTCTCAAAGTCCGGGATTGGTGCTAGTAGGTTGCTAGTAGTGTTGATTACTCCTTGTAGTTGATGCTAGTTGGTTTATTTGGTGGAAGATCATATGTTCAGATCATATATGCATATTATTACCCCTCTGATTATGAACATGAATATGCTTTGTGAGTAATTACGTTTGTTCCCGAGGACAAGGGAGAAGTCTTGCTATTAGTAATCATGTGAATTTGGTATTCGTTTGATATTTTGATAAGATGTATGTTGTCTAGCCTCTAGTGGTGTTATGTGAACGTCGACTACATAACACTTCACCATTATTTGGGCCTAGAGGAAGGCATTGGGAAGTAATAAGTAGATGATGGGTTGCTAGAGTGACAGAAGCTTAAACCCTAGTTTATGCGTTGCTTTGTAAGGGGTTGATTTGGATCCACATGTTTCATGCTATGGTTAGGTTTACCTTAATACTTTTGTTGTAGTTGCGGATGCTTGCAATAGAGGTTAATCATAAGTGGGATGCTTGTTCAAGTAAGAACAGCACCCAAGCACCGGTCCACCCACATATCAAATTATCAAAGTATCGAACGCGAATCATATGAACGTGATGAAAACTAGCTTGACGATATTCCCATGTGTCCTCGGGAGCGCTTTTCCTTATATAAGAGATTGTTCTGGCTTGTCCTTTGCTACAAAAAGGATTGGGCCACCTTGCTGCACTTTATTTACTTTTGTTACTTGTTGCTCGTTACAATTTATCTTATCACAAAACTATCTGTTACCACTTAGTTCAGTACTTGCAGAGAATACCTTGCTGAAAACCGCTTATCATTTCCTTCTGCTCCTCGTTGGGTTCGACACTCTTACTTATCAAAAGGACTACGATAGATCCCCTATACTTGTGGGTCATCAGTCACGCAAAAAATTGGACGCACTTCGTGTACAAACTAGACAATGTCTTTCGGAGTATCAGGGTTTCGGACGAGAACTCATCTGTTACACGAGCACTTCAATGTTTTTTAAACTTATTTGAAATACCGACTTGTTTTGCGTTCAGTATGCAGCATTCAAAGTGGCATCATCAATTTCCAACATGTTCTGACATCATTTGCTGTTTTTCAGTCATATACCGAATTGTTTAGAGAGCTAAATGACCGTGAAATTGAAAATCACTACAAAATGAACTCTGAAAATGTTGAAACTTGCCATGGTATCATCATTTCACCTGCATAGCATGTGCGAAAGAGTAGAGAGGGTCACGGCAAAAACTGGACGCACTTCGTGTACAAACTGGATAATGCCTTTCGGAGTATCAGGGTTTCGGACGAGAACTCATCTGTTACACGGGCACTTCAACGTTTTTTATACTTATTTGAAATCCCGACTTCTTTTGCGTTCAGTATACAGCATTCAAAGCGGCGTCATCAATTTCGAACACGTTCTGACTTCATTTGTTGTTTTCAGTCATTTACCGAATTGTTTAGAGAGCTAAATGGCCGTGAAATTGAAAATCACTACAAAATGAACTCTGATAATGCTGAAACTTGCCATGGTATCATCATTTTACCCGCATAGCATGTGCGAAAGAGTAGAGAGGGTCACGGCAAAAACTGGACGCACTTCGTGTACAAACTGAACAATGTCTTTCGAAGTATCATGGTTTCGGATGAGAACTCATCTGTTACACGGGCACTTCAATGTTTTTTGTACTTATTTGAAATCCCGACTTCTTTTGCGTTCATTATGCAACATTCAAAGCGACATCATCAATTTCCAACACGTTCTGACATCATTTGTTGTTTTTCAGTCATTTACCGAATTGTTTAGAGAGCTAAATGACCGTGAAATAAATGAACTCTGAAAATGTTGAAACTTGCCATGGTATCATCATTTCACCCGCATATCATGTGCGAAAGAGTAGAGAGGGTCACAAAGAAACTAAATACACAAAGAAAATTACTCAGAAATAAATAGAAGAAAATAAATAAAGCAGAAAAGAAAAAATTACTCAAAAATAAATAGAAGAAAATAAATAATGCAGAAAAGAAAAACTATATAAAAAATTACTCAAAAATAAATAGAAGAAAATAAATAATGCAGAAAAGAAAAAACTATAAAAAATTGTTGGGGCACTGCCCAGTGGGCCTGCCAGACCTAGGGTGTGCAAATTCAGGCTCAGAAGGTACGGCAGACTCACAGGGCAGCACGCAATAGTTAGGCCGAGAAGCCTGCTATATAGAGGAGTTCGAAGGAGCAGCCGCGGCTGGGTTTATAAACCAGTGCGGCTGCCCTTCGCTTGGCGAGGTGGGACTAAACATTGTGCAACGCGGGTGGCAGGCAACACCTTTAGTACCGGTTCGTGGCTCCAACCGGTACTAATGGGGGGCCTTTAGTACCGGTTGGAGCCACAAACCGGTACTAAAGGGGTCCGCTTCCCGCCTCTTGACCTGGCCAAAATTGGCCTTTAGTACCGGTTGGAGCCACCAACCGGTACTAAAGGTCCCTCCTATATATATGGCACTTACGAAAAAATCAGTTTTCATCCGCGCGCCGCTCGTCTTCTATCCAACTAGCTTCATCGCCCGATATCGTCGCCGCTGCCGCCGCCCGTCGTCCCCGCCGCGCGCCGTACGTCGTCGTCGCCGCCCGTCGTCGCCGTCTCGCGCCGCCCCCGCCGCGCGCCGTACGTTGTCGTCGCCGCCCCCGCCGCCCGTCGTCGCCGTCTCGCGCCGCCCCCGTCGTTGCCATATCGCCCCCGCCGCCCGTACGCCGCCGCCCTCGATCATACACACAAACACACACACACACACACACAAGCACGTACACGCACGCGCGCGCACACACACACACACACACACTTTTTTTTACTTATTTTCTGTTTCTGTTTTTTAGATTAATGCATGTCAAATTGTTAATTAGATGATCGAATTAGATGAATTACCTAGATAAGAATGGTAGAATGTTAATGTTAGATGAATTAGATAGAGAAGTTAAATATTAATGTCAATTGTTAGATGAATTAGCTAGATATTAATTAATTAGGTATATGAGATTATTTGAACTAGTTGAATTAATATAGCTAGTTTATTTTTAGTAAATGCTTAGTTGAACTAGCTAGTTGAATTAGTACTAGTTTATTTTTAGTAAGAAAATTTAGGTATATGGGATTTGATGATCTAATTAAAATATTACTATATATAGCTACTTTATATATTTTAGTAAGAAAATTAATAGAACTAGTTTATTTTTAGTAAATTATTAGTTGAATTAGTTGAATTAATAGAACTAGTTATTTTTAGTAAGAAAAAATTTAGGTATATGAGATTTGATGATCTAATCAAAATATTACTATATAGAACTACCTACTTTATTTTAGTAAGAAATTAATAGAACTAGTTTATTTTTAGTAAATGCTTAGTTGAATTAATAGAACTAGTTTATTTAGTTGAATTAATATAACTAGTAAGTGTTTAATGTTTCACCTATATATAAACATATGTTAGATATTAATGTCAAATGTTAGATGAATTAGATATTAATTATATGTTAGATATATATTTAATTTAGTTATATGAGATTTGATTATCTAATTAACATGTTATTATATAGAACTAGCTACCTTATTTTTAGTAAGAAAATTAATAGAACTAGTTTAGTTGAATTAGTTGAATTAATTAGTTGAGTTAGTTGAGCTACTTTAGGTAAGTGCTTAGTTGAATTAACAAAACTAGTTGAATTAGTTGAATTAATAGAACTAATAAGTGTTTAATGTTTCACCTATGAACATAGGAATGTCGTCTGACGACGAACACGATTTTATTATGTGTGAATACTGCGAAGACCAGCGCGTCCTGTGCGGCAGAAATTTTTTAGTTGATGATAGACGCTTCAACATCAAGCTGGATGAGAACTTCGAAGTGGATACAGTAAGTCAGAACGATAAGTCTTTTTCATAATTAAGTATGACTTATGCTTCATTTGCTTCAACTTTTAATTTTAATTTTTTCACTATTCTATTAGCGTATCCCCTGCCATGCAAGAATTGTTGTCTTGGATAAGATAGGTTTTAGTCCTAACAAAACTATGGAGGCAAAAAAAGTTTACTTGAAGACCGAGCATGGTTATACCTTCAACGTCAAGTTATAGAATGCAGAGACATTTACCTATTTTGAATGCAAAACTTGGCAAGCACTATGCAAGGCTTATGCATTTGAGCCTGATATGGTTATCACCTTTGAATTCGTCCGGAAGATGATATTGAAGGTAATAGAGACATCTGGGTCGATGTGAAGACGCCTCCAGTTCTACCATTATGTGAGTTTCTCAATCATATTTATGTCTTCGATATTGTTTATTCAAAAAGAGTTGACAAGTAATTTATATTGACAACTTATTTCCAATCAAGCAAACATGTTCGGTGCTTGGTAGACAGGACTGTCCACTATCCCGGTGCTGAACTAAACTGCGAGGAGACAAGTCATTATGTTTCATGGTTTGAGGATCTTGATGCTGTCAAGACAAAAAAAATTCCTGCACTTAGAAATGTTAGTACTCAAAACGTGCGACCAATAGTGTTGGTACTGAACTATGGTCACATATATTTAGGAAAGATGGTAAGATTTATACTATTTCTCCTCAGTGCATCTTTTGCATACATTATTTTTTTAAGCTAAACTTCATTGCTAAGTATGTTACTATACGATGTTCTTCAACAGGGACTCCCGATGAATGTTGTGCCTGATTGGATCGAGACTAAAGGTACCATGAATATTGTTAGCTTACGACCAAGATATCCTACAATGCACTTTAGTGCATTCATGATTTCTAATAGCGAGGAATGCTTAATAGTAAAAGACTGGAGCAAAATTGTGAACGATCGCAGAGAAGTACTAGGGGGCAGCAATCAGAAGCGCAACCCACGATTAGGAGACAGGTTCATCTGCATGCTCCAATATGATGAATCAGGAAAGCTATACATGTTCTATGCTATTTTACCTGAGAGAGAGCAGCAGGAGTGATTAGCTAGTTCATGTTCTTAGTATTTGTCCTCTCATGTCTGTGTTCTTCGTCCTGAACTTAATCTCAAAGAGTGATTTTCTTTTGTGGTGTTATGAATGCTTATAATATCATTACCATGTTGAATTCGATGATATATTTGCTTCTGGTACAAGTGAATGTTTCTTCTTTAAGCTAGTGTTGGTGGTGATTAGATAGCGGTAATGACTATATGATGATTAAGTAGTGGTAATGAGACGACTAATATATGATGATTTTTAGCTAGCTATGAAAACTGTTGTTGGTGATGATATATATGATGCAAGAGTTTTTATATTAATATGATGATGATGATGAGTTATTATATCATTTATGAAAGAAACCGCAGATTAGTTTCAACTGGATGGATTCTAGCTAAGTGATCGAGTATATGCCATATCCATATTACCTCGATCACTTAATTAGGTGATCAAGTATATATAATATGGATATGGCATATACTTGATGACTTAGCTAGGATCCACATGCATCCAGTCAAACTAATCTGCGGTACTTTCACCTAATGATTTAACAACTAATTATAATGTAAAACAATCACTAAATTAAATTGAAAACACAAAATTAAAGTAAAAAATAAAAAATAAAACCAAAACACACCCAAACATTTAGTACCGGTTGGTGTTACCAACCGGTACTAATGTCCTACGCGCCCCCGGAGCTGGCTCGTGCCACGTGGTTGCCCTTTAGCATCGGTTCGTGCTGAACCGGTACTAAAGGGGGGGGGGCTTTAGTGCCCACACTTTAGTGCCGGTTACCGAACCGGCACTAAAGGGCCTTACGAACCGGTGCTATTGCCCGGTTCTGCACTAGTGGGAGACAACTTGGTGGCACTGAGCATATGCTTCTTGACGTCGGATCCCGTGTACCTAACTGGGTAGAGTCCTCGTCTACCCCTGCCTCGAAGGAGCACCTTCTTCGTTCCCCGTTCCTTGACAAGAAAAGAATAGGGATGAATTTCAACAAAGGAATCGTTGTCAATAGCAAGGCGGCTAGCAGAAATTAGACTTTTGTTTGCTTGGGGCACATGAAGAATATTGTTTAGAAGAAGACCACGATCAGGAGTGTGAATAGCTGAATGACCGATGTGTTTGATAACCATACCCGACCCACTGGCAGTATGAATCTGCTCGTTTCCATTGTAGCGGTCACGCACGGTCAGCTTCTCCAAATCTCCTGTGATGTGATCGGTGGCACCACTGTCCAAGTACCAGTTGGTGTCCACCCATACTGCGGTGCAGCTAGGTTGGCCGACTTCTCCTCCACGCCTTGGTAGGATTCGTCGTAGCGCTTCCAGCACTTCCAAGCTGGATGGCCCATCTTGCCGCAGATCTGGCACTAGACCCTAGGGGCAGCAGAGGCATGGTTGTTGTAGTTGCCCCCGCCGCCACTGTTGTGTCCGCCGCACCCTCCTGGTTTGGAGTAGCCGCCGCGCCCGCCGCGGTCACCGCAGTCACCACCATTGCCGCCTTGGCGGCGGCCGCGATCACCACCGCCGCCGTTTCTATGGCCTCGAGTGGCGGTGTTGGCAAAGGATTGAGACCCTCCACCCCGAAGATTGAGCCTCGTCTCGAAGCTAAGCAGCTGTGAAAACAGCTCGACCACGGTCACCGGCTCCACCCGGGAACACATGGCGGACACCACCGGGTCGAAATCTTCATCTAGCCCGGCGAGGATGTGGGAGACGATGTCGTCGCCGTCCACCTTCCCTGCAGCGATCAGTTCATCGCAGAGGGACTTGATCTTCCCGACATAGTCGGTGATGGAGGAGTTGCCCTTCTGCAGGTTGTCGAGGGCAATCCTGACGTTGGTGGTCTGAGAACGGGTGTGAGATGCGAGCATCCCCTCCACCGTGTTCCAGAGTTTAGCAGCGGTGTGACATGAAGCAACCTGGATGACTATCTCACGAGGCAGTGTCGTCAGGAGATAGGAGAAAACTTGTTGATCTTGAGCATACCAGGTTTGGAATTCAGGGTTTGGCGCCTTCGTCGTCTTGCCATCAGATGAGGTCACATCAATCTGCATGGGCGGCGGTGGCTGCTCGACGTCGAGGTACTTGGCCATCTGTGCGCCCCGGATGGCCGAGAGCATCGTCGCCTGCCATAGGGCCTGATTGCCCTTCGTGAGCTTCTCGGTAGCAGCGTGCGCGAATGGCAAGGATGGGAAGGAACTTGAAGACGACGCCATGGATGTGTTCGAGGATGGCTCTGGTTACCATGAAAGAACTACGATTGTGGAAGCGTATGTCTCTTGACAGGGACGCGTGTTTATATAGAGAGACAAGTACATCATCAGCAGGTTGTTATGGCTTGACCCCTAGTCCAAGACTATACACAAGATAGAGATCAAATCCACGTAACAACCTGCCTATCGGTTACAACTCAACGCATGTACACAAGGCGAATCAACTGTGGTTGAGTTGGTTAGGTGGACAGCGGTATCCCCAACCCACCAGGGTTCAAATCTTGGTGCTCGCATTATTCCTGAATTTATTTCAGGATTTCCGGCGATGCGCTTTCAGTGGGAGGAGACATTCCCGTCGACAACGAGGCGCCTACGGTGACTTCGTAAATCTCAAGATGATATGCCGGCTCAGTCTCTCGGAGGTGCTCATAGGGGTAGGGTGTGTATGTGTGCCTTCATAGGGGTGAGTGTATGCGCGTGTATATGAGCGCTTGTGTCTGTACTGATGCTCAAAAAAACGCATGTACACAAGTTACATGGTGACACCTATGTCACGTACACAACTACTAGCCTATCTAACAAAGATAACACAGTAGACACACTGCATCACTCGTATCACAACAGGACACTAGTAATCGGCGACGGCACACCAGGTTACAGGCTTGCATATTCAGATTTAACAATTGAGGCACACAATAGGTGTCTGCCTCGAGGCTGTCCGGACTTCTCAGTCTGACTGATAAACGGATGAATTTAATTAAGACTACCCCCACATATCCTTCTTTTGTCAGACGAGAGGTAACATTACGATCTCTGAAGTGCATTATTGTAGCTGCAGAGCATATGTGCATCGTGTAGCAAGGAAATTCCGGACTGAACCAACCTGTGTAACAAACAACAGAACACATCTTTGGATTTATGTCTTGATGAAGATCAATCATCTTTTTTGGTTTGCAAGAGGAAGAGGAGATGAATAACAAATAGCCAGACATGGCGGTTTACCTGTAATGTGATGTATGTTGGGCAGGGCAGCTTGATTGCCATCAGGGACAGCTCGTTCTGGAGTGAGCACATTTTATGAGTGTATGTCAACTCTGAGGATATATCGCAGATGATTAACTCAAAAGCAGCCCGGCGATATATGTTGTGTGTGTAGAAACATGGTCTTAACTTGGCGTCCAGGTATCAAGAATTACATCAAGTAATTACGACTAATAGCTTGCTTGTTGCTAGCAGCCTGCATTGATCGGCGAGCTCCTTGCTGCATAAGTTGAGTTCCAGAAGTTCCAGAGAAAGTGGGAGGCCTGTTTCCGGCAGCCTTGAGATGCCTGGACACCAACGAATCCTCAAACTCTTGAGGGAAGGAAGGGTGTGAAGCCCCGCGGGAAGATCTTTGAGTGCAAAACTATGGAATTCGAGCTCTTGTAGGGACTTGGGTAGCACAAGCGCTTGCTCTTGCTCATCTGTTAGTCTCTTCAATTGCAACGAATGACTTCTAAGACATAGGCGTTGCAGGGAGGTGAGGTGCTTGCAGAATGACGTGGTAAGGACAAATGGGTCATCGATCTCAAGCCTTTCAAGCGGGGAGCATAGCCTATAGTCCGGGCTTGAAAAGCTCTCCAAACATGGTGGCAAGCCAGGGCACTCGTATATATTCAAGTTCCTGAGTCTGCCAAGGCATTGCAAGCCCTCTAGTGCAGTAAGCGATCCACAACCCCCAATCGTCAACTCCTCCAGTGCTGTGCATGAGCCCAACTGTATAGATTGCAAACCTGGGCTCTCCCGTACCTCTAAAGTTTCAAGGCTGGTGCTATATGTAGGAAAGCAAGGTTGCAGAGTTTCTTGGGAATGGCTATTATTGATTTTCAGTTGGCGAAGTGATGTTGGGAGGAGCCATCTTCCGTTGACCTGGTCATCATTCCCGTCTTCATGCACCAAACCAGGGCAGCCTGATATATTCAAATGCGTGAGTCTGCCAAGGAACTGCAAGCCCTCTAGCGCTGTGAGCGACCAACAGAATACGATCTCCAATTTCTCCAGAGCCGTGCATGAGTGCAGCTTTAGAGATTCCAAAAAAGGGCTGTCTCGTACACTTAAATTTCTGAGGCTTGTGATATCACTGGAAGCAGAGTTGCAGTGTTCTTTGGCGATAGCTATTGATGTCAAGTTCCTGAAGTGACGTCGGGTGGAGCCATCTTCCGTGCGCCCTGTCATCACTTCCGTCTTTGTGCACCAAAGGCGAGAGCAGGTCGGGGCATTCCCGAATAGTCAGCTTCTCAAGGGAGGCGAATACAGAGAAGCCTTCGTCGCTCCAGTTAGTAAATGTTAGACAAGGGCAGGACTCCATAGTTATCTTCTTGAGAGAGGAGGCGAGATTTAATGGAATGTATAAGTCTTCCATTCTTGCTGCCCGTGCATCATTTGGATCTCTTGATGATGAGTCCTCCCCGTCCGAGAGATGATTTCGTAGACTGTTCTCTTCCACCTCCGCCGGTACCTGTATTAAATTTAAATTCAATTCCTCTAGGTGCGGTGCATGTTGCAGAATCAAAGATAGCCACTTCCCTGCTATTCTGCATAAATCAATAATGAGGCTTTCAAGAGAAGGGAAGGCTGTCAAATCTTCAAGGGTATGCCCTGGCGTCATGTCTGAAGAGAAAAGGTCTTCACAACAATTTATTTTCAAACTCTTTAAAGAGACGAGACGACTAAAACCTTCAAACGAAAAAGACCTTAGATTTTTTTGACCATATATCTCCATCGATTTGAGGTTTCCAAGATTATGGAACGCCAAAAAGGTTTCATCCAATATTCTCAACTGATCAGAATAATCATCACACTCGTAGACCCGATACTCATCAATACACCCAATACATAAATGTTCACTGGATGATCCTTTCATACTTGAAAGTACTGAAACTCCATCGACGAATAACTCAGAACAGCTGGTTGAAGGTGGAAGAGGGTTCAACACTTTCAAATGAGGGCAGCCCTCCAGAACTAGTTTTCTAAGGCCAGTCAACCATGGCATCTGCTCGATTTCAAAGAGATCAAACGCCTTCAGTGCTTTACAGTTCTCGATCTTCCGCACCCTTAAGCTAGAGCTCAGACCCCCCACAGAAGTGCTTGAGCATCTCACCAACTTCGGCATTGTAATTAAAACTAGCTCCTCCAGTGAAGGAACCAGTACTTTTGTTACTTCCCGCATGCTGCTCAACTTCAGCTTTGTAAGAAATGGAAGACTTTCCAGAGATGGAAGTATTCTCCATCCTCCACAATCAACAAGATGAAGCGTACGCAACGAGATAACTGAGAGATTACTGGAAAGCCAAGTTGGTGAAGTAGTACCATTATATCCAGATATATGCAGATGCTTTAAGTTCATATGAGGTTCAAGTCCCTCAAGCACCTCTCTTGCTGTATCCACAGAAGGATCAGAACTTGGGCCACTAACATCCATTGTTGAGAGCTCCTTGCCTTCATCCTCGTAAGTGTAAGCATCACTGATATGTTCCTTCCAGGACAAGCGCAGCTTTTCCAAGTGCTCTTTGTATCTCAGTCCTGCCCCATGAGCCTCTTCTCTACTTCTAACGTTAGCAAGTTGACAGACCCCAAGTTGTACAAGCTCATTCATGAATTGGAGTTGTGATATCTCAAAGCCTTCAGAACAAAATTGAACCTTAAAATCATGTATCTCTTGAAGTGATGTCATGCTACCAACGCTAGCAATGGGATTTTCTGCTGCAACAAGATGTCGTAGGCTGACAAGGTTATGCATGCCATCAGGTATACTAGGCATGAAGCCAACATCTAGCACTTGAAGATGAAAAAGCTTGATCAAGATTTGTGGTAGAGCCCCATCCCACCACATAGGCTCACATTGTAGGTAACGAATATGCGAAGGATTTGCCATACCGCAAAGAAAGGTATTAAAATCATTGGATGTTGCCGACATTTTCAGCAACCGCAAATTATGTGCCTTTTGGAATATATCTTGCAATAGTTGTAAGAAGAAAGAGTCAAAGTTCCCGAGTAAAACCAACGTCCTCAATTTGCTAACTGATGTAATTGTATTTCTCAGATTTTCTTCAAACTTATCATTGCGACAAATATTCCCATGCCAATCTTTGTTATATGCAGAATTAGTCACAATTGACAAATGGCGTATAGTTGGTAACATATTATTGCAATGTAGACCATCTATGGTTCCACACCCAGTCCTTGAAACTATCCTTCCAAAATCGTGCATGAGACCACACATAGAGTACCAAAATTTACTGCCTAGAGAGGATTCTTCTTCCTCACCCTCATCCACTTCCAGTTGTTCTTCAAATTGTTCAAAAAATCCTAGGTTCACCAAATCATTCAGATATTCCCATCCTATCTCCTCCAGTCTCTTACTTAAATGGGTGCAATTCACAAATCCAAGAGAAATCCACATATAGATCAAATCCTTACCAAGAAACCTATATTTGTCAGGAAATATAGAACAATATGAGAAACATTGTTGTAAATGGTATGGTAGCTCATCATAGCTAAGCTTCAAAGCAGGCATGATGCCCCCATGGAGTCCCAACGATTTCCACTTCTCTGTCTTGAGAATGTTACTCCAATGATCAACGCTAAGATGTTCTCTTAACAGTGCCCCTGCAGTTACTGCTGCTAACGGGTTGCCCTTTAACTTATCTGTTATTTGCATCCCAATAGTTCTTAGATTTTTCTGGACCTTTATAGTCCCCAAAACCAAATGCACATGACTTGAGCAATAACCACATATCATCGTTTTCTAAAGCACCTAACTTGATGGGTTCAAGTGTTCTTAACCTTTGTGCAACAGACAAATTTCTGGTTGTGACTAGAATTATATTACCCTTCGCTTGACTTGATATCAAAGGGTACAACAATTTGTTCCATTTATGATAATCCATATTGTATGAGATATCATCTAAAACAAGCAGAAAACTCTTTGATTGGTACTCAATATGTCCTTTCAAGATCTCTTGAAGCTTTGCAAAGTTGCTAATTCCTTCATGCCTTTCTCGAGGAAAAAAGTCTAACATCTCCTTTGTGATCTCCACTTTGTCAAATTTGCGGGACACACAAACCCATATCCTGTGGTGAAATTGACTTTTCACGTCTGGATCATTGTACACAAATTGAGCAAGAGTTGTCTTTCCAACACCTGCAATGCCTACAATAGGTAGAACATTTACACCATTAGATTGGTTTTCAGTTATTGACCTTTTGATCTTGTTCTTTTCTGCAACTCTGCCATAAACTTCCATTGGAACAAGACTTGATGTTGTTGGGCGCTGATCTGAGGCTGTACTCGGACGATGATGACTTGAACTTGAAGTAGCGCTAGGTCCATATGGCTCAATAACTTTACTCAAAGCCCCTTGGATGTCCTGTAACTTTTTTTTTTGGAACGAAGGCTCAAGAAAAGCCCGACTTTGAATTAACAAAGCCATCAACCGGCCAAGATTACAAGGACAACCGCTTACAACGCAAAGAGAAGGGAACCGAGCGACGGATACAAGGAACTCAAGCAAAACAACTCAAGGCAGCAACAAATACACGCCGCTACCAACACCCTACTGGACGACCTACACCAACAGACCAAAACTAGGGTCTTGGGAGGAATGCACCGCCGCGCAAGCTTCGTGATCACAGCCACCCTTGGAACCAGCCATGGACCAGACCACCATCTGTTACTGCCTCTGCAAAGGGCCCCTACCCCTTCATCCTGGCTCGAAGGATGCCGTACCGGCAGACGGCAGCTCGGTTCACCCCAGAACCCAAATGGATGGCCTCCAAGCTGAAAGGAGAAGAGACCAGAGCAGGACCGCAAGCCCAGGGCACACTTCAAACAAGCACCATCGTCGTCTGCGGCTCAGCCGCACCAAAGGGCGAGAGCTGCCGGCCACAGTCGCAGAAGCAAGGGAAGCAGCGAAAAGTAGAACAAAGGCCAGCGCTGGATTCGCCGGAGCACCATGCTCCCACCCAAAGGTATATCGTTGTCGCCGAAGAGGGGAACCCGATCCCCTCTTGCCCAGGCTCGTGGGCGTCGACCCACCGGCGACCTCGTCAGGGACCCTCCAGCCAGCAACCTATGAAGAAACCAAGCTGTCTCCCGCCACCATCACGTTCACAACCAAACTCTCTCGCCGCCCCTGCAATCCCCGGACGGTGCCTCCAAGAAGGAACACGACACGAACGTGTCGTCGCCGCCCGAAGCAGGGGACCTAGGTTTTCACCTAGCAGGGGACGGAAGGAGGGGGGAGGATCCACACCACAGCTTCCAAGGAAGGGAACGGCGCCCAAGGCGTCGCCTTTGGTGTGACCGCCGTGCCGGCCAGGGGTTTCCCCCGGATCCAGCCCCGCCCGACGAGATCCGCGCAGCCAACAACCGAGAGCAGTGGCCTAAGCCACCAGGACCCAGATCTGGCCAAGGAAGGAGCTGATCGGGGCGGAGGGGATGGACTTCATCAGTGGCATACCTACGAGGAGGGATGCACACCAGCGACCGTTGACCGCCGCCACCTCGTCACCCACGAGACCGAGGAGGCGCCTAGCTCGCACCGGCAGGGCGGCCCGCCGCCAGGACCACCCCACCCTCACCTGCCGGGGCCGCCGCCCCGCGTGCCGAGGCCCTGCCTGAGGCGAGCAGCCGCCGAATCCCCGCCGCCACCTTCATTGGTGTCGAGCGCGCGCGCCGGAGCACACCTCAGGCGGCGGCAGAGAGGAAGGGGGGGAGGAGGGGGGGTGCGGCTGTGGCGGCTAGGGTTGCCCCCGGGTTGCCTCGGAGGAGACGACGCAGGGGGGGGGGGGGGGGGGGCGATGTCCTGTAACTGTAACTGGCCGGTAATTTTAGTTATCCTATTGGAAAACTCAGCATTGTCCCATTGGGCGTGTATGTTAGCTGCGTGGTCTGCGGTGGATCCTCATTTGTTCTCTTTCTTTTTCCGTTGGACGAACTACCAACTTCAACCGACGTCACATTACAAGCAGCATCACCGGTGCTGCAATAAGAAACGGATGGTGGGTCGGTTATCAGAAGAAATGTTGAGCAACAATGGGCTCTCAAGCAGATGTATATAAACTTGTAATACAAATGCGCTGGTGCAACATACAATTTCCTTTGGGTACCTTGAAGGGTTTGGTGGATGGGCTCCAGGTTTCTTCGTACAAGTTACGGAATGCTCTTTCTCCAAATGCTTTTTCATAGATGAAGTCCCGTTTGTCTTCGTTTCGCAATTAAAATCCTTTCTACAGTACTTACATTTGGCTTTTGAACGCTTCCCGTCGACAGTTTCTGTGATCGTAAAGTGTTTCCATACCGAGGACCGTAATTTGCCAACACTGACATTCAGTGTATCGACATGGCCCCTTGATATTTCATCCACTCTTTCAGCTCCGCGCATACCGTCAGTCTTGTCACTTGTAACTGTGTCGAAAAGAAACATGGACCAGAAAGTAAGATCAAACTACTCCCTCCATTCCTAAATATAAGTCATTTTAGAGATTTCAATATGGACTACATACGAAAATCTTTAAAAATACAAATCTCTAAAAATACTTATATTTAGAAACGGAGGTTTATTTAAAAAAAACGGAGGGAGCATTGAGTAGCACACATAGATTCGATATAATGGGATTATGCTTACTACCTCCTTCGACTTGCTGTTGGAGCCTGTAGTAGTCGAGGCCGTCGACCACGTCGTCGGCGTCGTATAGAAGCTCCTTGAGACGAGCGAGAGCCCGGGACAGAGGCCTGTTCCCGGCTGCCCTCCCCTTCACAGCAGCCACCACCATGTCGACTCTCTCCACCTCTGACTGGAGCCTCTTGACGTCGTCGGCAAGCCCGACTTGGCGAATCCACTCCTCCATCTTGTCCATCAGGAGCGTTGCAAGGATGGTCTGCACCAGCCATGCAATCGCGGCCTCCAGGGAAGAGTCTCCCGCCGGCTCCATCATCAGATCCGGCAGGAGCAGGTCTCGAGCTCGAGTGAACAACGAAGGAAGGAAGGGGAATTCAGCGTGTGGAAAGGGGAGCAGCCGAGCGGGGAAGATCACCAGCCACAGCCCACGAGGCACTTATGGTTTATCTCCATTGAGGAAGAAATGAAAGGGTGGGAAATAAAAACACTTCGCTTTCGCTGGAAACGCTTAGAATGGTGCATTGGGCCAGAGCAGAAAGAAGGTCTATTGAGCTGGGTTGGCTGCACTGAGTTCGACCGCCCCATATTATTATATTCAGGGACGCGTCTAGGGAGCAGCCGAGCGCTCCCTAGCGTTTCCTGGCAGCCACCCAGATATAGTAATTTTCTGTCCACCTTTCTAGGATAGGAAAGCATCTGGTCCCTGCCTCCCGATTCCCGCAGCCAACCATCGAGCGGGCAAATCACCTGGTCTTTCCCCTTCGCCCGATCCCTCCCCTATCCCTGCGCGTCTTCTTTTCTCCTTTCTCCTCACCTAACCCCAGCCCCATCTTCTTCTCTCCCAAGCAAAAAAAGACAGCATGCCCCTTCCCCTCACCACTTCCAGATCTAAGAAAACCTTCACAGCCCTCCAATGGCGGCTTCATTGATGTTTCTTCTCTAGGCGCCTCATTCCTGATTGGCTTGCAAAAAGGCAAAAAAGCAAGGCAAAAATGTCAGATTTAGCTCATCTTCCAGACCCCCCTCCTCTTTCCCCATGATTTGTACAAGGCTTCAGTTGTGCAAAACATTGTGTAAAAAAGATGTGATGTTAAGCATGTTTAGTCTGCTGTTTAGGCAAGTTTCAGCCCCCTGATTTGGGCAAATTTAGTCTGATGTTAAGCATGATATTTCTTCCCAATTTTCAAAATCTATTTGCAAATCTGTTGCATATGAACACATTTATAAATCTGTAGGCAAGTGCTGATAGTAAATGCTGGGGACAAAAATATTAGGAAAATATAATGCCTTAAGCTAGAAAAACAACTGAGCAAAAACAGTACTTATAAGAGGATGAGAAACAACTGATCATGATCTATTTCTGATGTGTTCCGGTTCTATTAATTGCTTATAACAGTGCAAAATAGACATTCTGTTTGAGCAAAAATAGTGCTATAATGAGGCAATTAAGTATATGTATGCACACAACTTTGAAAACTTATGCCATGGCAAAACATGAACACTTTTGAAACTTATAAGACAATGAATACTGACATCACTATGGAAAAGAAGGGGAAAACAAGGCTTTTCCCCCCTATCAGATCTTTTGGGAGCATGTGGACCAAAAACAAATGGCTTATTGAAGCAACTTACATTATAGGATTAAGCAAAAAAGCATAATGATGTGAAGGCAACTCTTGAAGAAACTAGAAAAACATTCCTCTTGGACATTTGTTTCCATTATTCCTTGGTTTCGATAGTGAAAAAACACTAGAAGAAAAAAATGTAACTAAAATTGCAACTAAAAACAAGAGACAGTTGCGTAGTACAATTTACCTTTGTTGTATCATATCCTTCGCCATAATCCAAGAAAAGTTGGAAAGTTGCCAGGATACAGTGGCAAAATTATTAGTATTTCATCCTGCAAAAGAAGGAAAAAGCCAACAAGAAAATCCATATACCAACAACTATCTCAGCTGCGAAATGTTACTTCAAAACATACTGAGCATATCCAAAAACACACAAACTTGCTGCTGTAAAAGATGAAACCTAAAAATGTCAACTTAAGTTCTTTCTAACACACAAACATAGGTACTGAAAGCAGAAATAGGCTGAATATAAAAGAGCAATCATGCCCATAATTCTAACTTAAGTTTTTCCTAACACTAAACATACTCTAATCTCTCTGATTTGGGAGTGAATTCCATTCTGAAGACACTTCAAAGTAGCACTTCTATGGCAGTATGCTTGCTTCCCCAAAATCAAATGTTGCCTGTGTTTAAGAAAACCAAATAAGAAAATATATTATGAAACACAAAAAACAAAAAGCCTATGTTATGTTTATATGTACAAACATGATTCATTAATACAAAAAAAACCATGCATCTCCTGAAAATAATATATTGCCTGACATATATAGTTTGACTTGCCTGATTATATGGTTTGGGTTGCCTGATAGTGCACTTTGAATTGCCTAGTTATGTTCAATTGCTATCTTGTGAATCTGGTGTGCTTGTGTTGCTGTGTTGTTTGCTTGCCTGAGTTTAGTGTGGTACTAGCTTGCCTCAACAACGTAAAAATTGCTTTAATTTTTCTGGTTGAAAAAATGCACAGGTTGAACATGATTGAGCTATTTTTGTGTGCTTGGGTAGGTGTGCTACTGGCTTGCCTGTATTTACTGTGCTACTTGCTTGCATCCCTCTGCTGACTTGCTTTACTTTTTCCCATATTCTCAATAAATAAACAGATTGACAATGATTGACCTGAATAAGGAACCAGCTGAAAATAATGATGATCCATTGTACTGTACACAACATGCTGCTAGAAATGCAGAATTTGTGGCGGAATCACCTAATCCCCGTATCATCCAAAGAGTCGATGGTGCTGCTACAGAAGCAATGGAGACAGATGGGCAGTCAAGTCATGGGGTCCGTGCTCCGGGCAGTACACAAGTACCTGCAGCTATAGTAGCTGGGAGTGATGATCATACCCTTGATGGCATAGGTGCTGCAGGTGATACCGGTGGCACTGTTGGTAATGGTTTGGGTGCTGAAATGATGATGAAGCTTGGTCACAGCCCAAGGAGCCTTACATGGGCATGAGGTTCGACACTTTGGAAGATGCTAAGGTGCATTACAATGCATATTCCATGCAAATGGGGTTTTCAATCAAAATGAATAGTTCAAGGAAGGATCTCAAAACCAGGGAGTTGATAAAACAACAGTTTGTTTGCAACAAGTTTCGGAAGCCTGATGTTGATGATGGAGGGGTAGAAAAGATTCCCGTGCTAGATGACATTGTTGAGCAAGCAAAAGATGATAATGAAGATGAGGCTATTGTCTTTTTTGATGATGATAGTAAAGGCAAAAAGAGGAGCAAGAAACGAAAAAGAGATAAAATTGTGCAAACTGGTTGCAAACTAAGATGATTGTGAAGGTAATAGATGGCAGATGGGAAGTGATCTACTTTGTTAGCGAGCACAACCATCCGTTGGTTGAAAAGCCATATTTGACTAAGTATTTGCGATCACACCAAGGGATCCCGCCAGAAGAAAGGGCCTTCCTTACTCATCTTCATAACTGCAATTTAACTACAGGTATTGAACCACACCCACCTCCCCCCTATCTTCTAACTTTAAGAACCTGGACATGCCTACTGGTTGTGTGTTTCTTAGGCCATCAACAAGTACCTGTTTTTGCTTGAAACATGTCACTGATTTGCTTCAAACAAATGCCTTAGTTGCTTGATAGTGCCACTAAATTGCTTACAACAGTAGAAAAAAGACATAAAATGCCTGAGTTGTTTCTGGATGCTGGACTTGCCTAATGTTTACCTGTTTGTTGCTCAATGCAAAGTTCCTGCTTGCCTAGTTTCTTTATAAAACAAATTTGGTGTTGAATCTGAACTTGCCTATGGTTAGTCTCTTTGTAGCTAAAATGTACAATAGTACTCGTTTCTGGATGGGGTCAACTTGCCTATGATTGAAATTTGTATTGCTCACTAAATGCATAGTTACCCCCTGGTTTGTTTTGTGTATTTTGCTCATGTGTTGCCTGGGGCATATGGTTGTAGTTGCTTGTATATCTTCATGAATTGCCCAAGCTTTGCATTTGAGTTGCCTTGCTGAAAACAGAAAAGAAACTGTTTTTGGCACTGTTTTTGTGTAGAAAAAGGATTGACCACCATTGTGACTTCATGTCAACAGGTCGTATGATGCACATCATGTCAGATTTCTATGGGACAGAACTCATTGTACCTTATGACACTAAACACATTAAAAACCTCAAGACGCTCTTGAACAAGGATGATACAAAAGAAGGGGATATGATAGAGACAGTTGCTTACTTTAAAGATCAGCAGAGAGAGGATCCAGATTTTTTTTACAAGATAAAATATGATGAGGAAGACAGGATTGAGAATATTTTCTGGGTCGATGGTGCAGCAAGGAAGGCGTACGTGGAATCTTGTCATGATTGTATCTCCTTTGACACAACGTATATGACTAACATGTACAACATGCCCTTTGCACCATTCATTGGGATTAACAGGCATGGGCAGTCGTTCATGTTGGGTTGTGGCTTTGTTAGGCAAGAGTTGGCATCGAGCTTTGATTGGCTATTCCAGACCTTCCTTGAGGCAATGCATAATGTAGCACCCACCAACATCATAACCGACCAAGACATCGCAATGACACAGTCAATTAAAAAGATCTTTCCTACAAGTGTGCACTGCTGTTGCCGCTGGCATATTATGAAAAAAGCACAAGAAAAGCTTGGAGCATTGCTGGGGCGAAACCCTGGCTTGTCCAAAGATTTCAACAACTGTGTTGACTTCAGCTTGACGCCAGAAGAATTTGAGGCAGGGTGGTGTGAGCTGATGATGAAGTATGAGGCTATGACTGACTCCCACTTCGAGAATCTATACAAGTACAAAGAGACATGGGTGCCCTGCTACTTCAAGCACCAATTCTTCCCTTTCTTGCAGTCAACTCAACGCAGCGAGGGGTTCAATGCTGTCCTTAAGCGATATGTGAACCCACACAAGTCCATTTTGAACTTTGTGAAGCAATATCAGAGAATCCAAACACACATACTAGTCTGGGAGGGTTCAAAAGACTACAGGACAGGACATTTACAGACTGAAATGTGGTCATCTTACCCAATAGAGAAGCAGGCGTACGGTTCGTATACTAGGGACTTGTACGAGAAGTTTCGTGATGAGTTTCAGTTGACTACAAGGTACAATGTGCGACCGCATGGTGAAAACTTGTATGAGGTTTACCCCAATCAAGAGTGGATTGCAAAATATGGTTCTAGGGGCTATTTTGTCACGGTGGAAGCTAGTGCTGGAGACTACAGATGTGACTGCTGCAAGATTGAGAGGGACGGCATGCTTTGCTGTCATATCTTGAAAGTTTTCAACCAACTTGGTGTTGATGAAATCCCAGCACAGTACATACTTAGAAGATGGACACCTATGGAAATTCCCAACGCACCCCCTGCTGTCGAAGAGCAACCTGATGAGATAACACCACAGTCGAAAAAGGAACTCAGGCATGCAAATTTGATGATGGATTTTGGTACTCTTGCCCGGGTTGCTAGTGCGTCAGATGCTGCGACGGATATTGTAAAAAAACATATGCGTGGTGCGCGTCATGAAATCAAAAATCTCAACATGTCAAAGAAGAAGAAACCGGCAGCACCAACAAGTGGGCCCTCTGGTGGTTCTCCACCATCAGCTGATGGTTTTGCACCACAACCGAGTAACTCTCGGGCAACTGGTGGCCCTGCGGTGCGTCTTGAAGGGTCTTCACAAGCCCCTTCTGGACCTAGGCAGCAGCGACCTACTTCTGCGCCACCACCGAGAAACACTCAGGCAACTAGTGGCCCTGCGGTGCGTCCTGATGAACCTGCACAAACCTCTTCTGGACCTAGACAGCAGCGACCTACTTCTGCAACGCGGAGAAAAAACGCACCAAACCTAACTGGCAACTCTATGAGTGAGGATGGACACCAACAAACAGCATTCAGAGCTGCAGCGATGCAAAAAGGGGCTGTACCACTACCCATGAGCCCTCCCACACAAGGCTGCTGGTCTGTACAGCAACGGTCAGGATATGTGCCACTGAACAGTGAAGCAGCGCCGCACCTTTCAAGGGGCTCAACAATGACAAGACCTGTGCAAGTGCTAAGAGGAGCAGCACCACAAATTTTGATGGATACGACACTAGCAAGAGGGCCTGCGCGACCTCCTATGGGTCCTAGACCAGCAATTTGGCCTGCACCACAAACTATGGGGGCTATACAACCACCGCGGGGGACTAACGCAGCAAACACAACCTATGTGGCTGGTCCTGGACTGGCACCAGGGGCGGAGCCAGCGCCCGGCGACCCTGGGCACTTGCCCGGGCTCACTGGCTACTGGACAGCACACGTACGTAATAAACAATGCAGCAAATCTTGTTCGACAACGTGGATCAGTGTGGTTTACCCGGGCAGACTATATTGGGCTTTCTTTAGTAAAATAATGGGGTAATTAACCTGGCCTACCAAAGTGCCGTTAATAATTGAGTAATGGGCTAATTAACTTGGTGTACCAATAGCAGTCACAGCCCATTTTATTTCCAAAACTATTAGGCTAGTGATAGGCGCCGGTCGACCGACCCAATTTGGGCCGGTTGCCGCACAGCCCTTCGATTAGACGAAGGGGGATCGACTCGATTGCTCCATTGTTTCTTTCTCTGACCCTCCTCCTCACGAACACCGCACCCCGCGTAGGCCGTCTTCTCAACCGCGCTTCACGGGAGCCCCACCGCCTCTGCCATCGGCGAGCTCGAAGTACCCCCTCCACCGTCGAGCTTGAAACATCCCCGCCGGCGAGCTCGGTCGAGTTTTGCAGCAACTTCCCCCTTGCATCATGCCACCACTGTTCCCATCACCTCCTTGCTAGATGCAGCTCCGAAACACCCCCTGGCCAGTTGCAGCTCCTGTCGATGTCGGTTCCAGCATCCATAAACACTGCTTCTAGCAAAAATCTGACAAACAAAAACTCGCCGTTAAAATCGATTGTAGCAAAAAACACAACCGGTTCCAGCAATAATTTACTATGGTTCCAGCAAAAATCCCACAACATAAAAAATCCAACAAATTTGATTGTAGCAAAAAAACAGCCGGTTCTAGCAAAATTCCACAAAATAGTAAACTCCAACAAAATCGAATGTAGCAAAACAAATACGTGGTTCCAGCAACAGAAAACTCTGGTTCCAGCAAAAATAAAACACGCCGCCCACGGCCGTAGCTCTGTGTCTGTTGGTTGCATCTTCCCCTTGAAGTAGTGGCCTGCTCTCCATGTGTACGGCGCAGGAGGAAGTCGATGTAGCATGCATGGAGCTCGTCGCTGGGGAAGACGGGGATCTGAGAAAAAAGGCGGGAGGAGGACGGCCGGCCGGAGCTCGCCGGATTTTGTGGAGCAAGGAAGCTGGAGAGAAGGTCTGAGACCTCCATGGCCGCTGGTGACGAGCCCCTTGGGAACTGGAGTCTGGAGGATAACGATGGGCGGATAACGATGGGATCCAAGCGGTGGGTGAGGTGCAAAGCGGGGCCCACCAAAATAATGATGCATGCGTGAGGGGCTGTGACTCATGGACGCACGATTATATTAATCACACGGCGCGCGTGTAACCGGTGGAATCTTAGGCCGGTCCGCCGTTCATAAACGTTTCCCAAACTATTACTCGAGAAGCAACACGAGCAGTCGGAATTTGGCACTTCGTTTCTCACCCATCGTGGAGACGGAATGGCGGCGGCGAACCGAGGTGCCTGGGATCCATCCCCAGGACTATCGGACTGGCGGTGAACCGAACTGTGGGCTACCGATGGCGGGAGGAGCTGGTCCATCCCCAGGATTGCTTTGCATCCTGGACTGCTTGTCCTATATTCTCTGATTAGGTAAGTTTTATTTAGAGATTGATAGACTTGGGACTTAAATTTTGAGGTTGGGGCAGGGCGAATTGACCGTTGGGGAAGATCAAGTGTTCATGAGCTTAGTCTTTGGTTTAAGGGTTTGTTCTAAATAGATGCTAACTTCAAACTTAAATCATTGAGTATCTTTTTTAGGACAAATCATTAAATTTCATAGATGAGGGATTTCAGTGTATGAAGCTGAACATTTCATAGATGTAGTATAATTTGTTTTAATGAAATTTAAATTTCATTAAATATATTAGTTCATTTTATAATTCCATTTATAGGGCTATTGTGTTTATATTTTTATTTTACTACATATTATTTATATGCATTTGTGGTTCGGAAGTTTGATGCTATTTTATATATTTTTATCCGAACATACAATATTTAATTTTAGATTAGACAATTAGACTCAAACTCGCCCAGGCTTCGCAAAAGTTCTGGCTCCGCCACTGACTGGCACCATTGCTTGCGTCAACAGCAACACTGGATGGCTGGATTGGGCAGCATCCAGGGTCTTCAACAACACAAGAAGAAAATGCCAATGCAATTTCATCTCCTATTGCGCAAGCTCCTGGTGGATATGCGCACCAGCTGCTCAGTATGGCATCTCTACATGCAGCTGTTGCGGCCGCACAAGGTACTACGATGGTTGAACCACAGTTTGGAAGACCTGCTACCACACTTGGCCCTGCAATTCCTAGAGACCCTCCAAAATCAACAACAAAAGGGAGGGCAAAGTCAAAAAGAATTCAATCAGCACTTGAGCTGCATCCGAAGAGAAAGAACAAGTGCAGCTATTGTGGTTCTTTTAACCACAATGGTGCAAGTTGCCCGACCAGATCGGTGTAATGGTCACACAGTGACCAGATGGCTGAAAAGATGTGTCGAATGGCATTGACGAGTTAAACTATTTGTGGGTCTGTATGTTTGAACATCCTAAACTATTATTTATGGTTTACGGTTTCTTGTGGCTGACTTGCCTCACACTAGAGTTTTGAGTTGCCTGGTTATAAGTTTTGAGTTACCTGTTGTGTGCTTTGAATTGCCCCGCAAACACCCTTGCCCTCCCCATAATAGTCGAAAACTTACATACATAAGATTCTGCAATGCTATAAAATGCAACAATTCCCTAGTTATGTAATGATCATACTATTTGTCTTTCATTCGTCTTTTATGGGTTCTTCTAAATAACTTGCCTCAAATTAAAGCTTAAATTGCCTGTTTATGCAATAGAGTTGCCTGGTCCAAGTTGTTATACAGGCAACTCCTCCCCCGGCAGTCCAAAAGTTCACAAAAGAGCAAAAGAAACAACACATGCATTTACATGGATGTAGCGCGCGTGAGGGGAGAAAAAACTGACCTATGCTAACTTGAGTATGGTTTTCCATGGAGCCTTGTTGTTGGCATTGTCAACCCACGTGTTAGTCAATTGTTTCCTGATGCTTGGAATATCCTCAGCTGTGAATTTTGGAACAACCCTTTCCTCCCAACCGTTTGCTATCGTCAGAGCAAAAACACCACAGTCGAACCTAAACAAAAAATTGAAAAAAGAACTGGATGCTTACTCTATGTAGTATTGTGTCGCTTGTAAAAAACTAAACAAAAAAATAGTTAATATGTGAAAAGAAGTGGATGCTTACTCATTATTTTGTTTTCGAACGTCGATGTTGGTAAGCCCAAACTCATCCAGCGAGACGCGGGAACTGGCGTAATGCTCTTCCCACAGAGACCGAAAACTTGCAACCATTTTCCTTGCGCAAACATCTAAAGACTTGTTTTTGAGCGTCCACCAAGAATCAAGAGTTTCAAAACGTCGATCCCTTATGTTCACGTTAAAAATCCAGTAATGATTGCCTGTTTTAGGTTTTGTCTTGTCGATGTTCTCTAACACTGGGAACATAATCTGTTAGAAAAAACAAAAATGGGGTTAGTAAAAAAATACAATACTAGAAACTGGATGTAAGCAATTTTTTCTGTGTGCTCTCACAAATTAAGAAAATGGACTGAAGAAGCAAAAATGCACATGCCGGTTTTGTGCTAGTGTGAGTAATTTGCCAAAAACAGAAGATGGATAGGCAAGTTATCTACTTATATAAGCAACCAGCCAAAAATGCACAGGCAAGTTTGTGAAAAAAATGTAAGCAACATGCCACATAGAAGCAATTAAGAAATGGGCTGAAGAAGCAAAAAATGCACATGCCAATTTTGTACTAATGTGAGTAATTTGCCAAAAAACAGAAGATGCATAGGTAGGTTATCTACTTATGTAAGCAACCAGCCAAAAAATGCATAGGCAACTTATCTACTTATGTAAGCAACCAGCCAAAAATGCACAGGCAAGTTGTGCAAAAAATGTAAGAAACTTGCCACAGAAAAGAAATTTCATGAGTGTAGTCAACTTGCCCACCACCCCCCCCCCTAAGAAATATTTACATTTGTGTGAGCAAAAGTTTTAGCATAAAAAGTCATATATAAAAAATGCATTGGTAAAAAGTAAAGAAACCATTAACTTACCATGTCTTTACGGTCCAAGCGATTCGACTTCTTGAACCGGGAAATGAGCTCCTTGCCGTTCAATTCCATGTTTTGCATCTGAATCTGATGTAAAAAAAATACAAACATGAACATGACCTTTTATGAAAAAAAGAAAAAAGAAAGAAACGCAAAACTACACTATTAGTTGCTTCGCGTTTTCTTACCGAGAACCTGACGGGCATCACGAGCTTCTTTGAGTCTGCTGGCAAGTTCATCATTATATTCTGTATACCAACTTCCATTACATGGCTCAAGACAAAACCTTCCTTCTTTATTGAGTTTGCGAGCTCCCTGACCGTGACAAAGTTTTTGCCATATTCAATTACCCTTACGCTGCATGAAAAAAAAAGAGGCATTCAGCTCACAAAATCCTTCCATGAATTTCCTACCACCATTTCAACTCAGGGAAAACACATGGGGGCATGGGCATATCAAAGGAGAAACTACTTCAAAAAATAAGAATTTCACACTAAGCCAAGTCGCCTGATTCTATAAATGGATTGCTTGTAAACACAGTTTGAATTGCCTGGATATCATGACAGACCTTGCCTGGGGGAAAGTGCATTGTGCCATGGCTGACAAAAAGAAATGCAGTGATATACTGTCATACCTGGTATCCACATCTGGTGATTCTTCTTCATTAATTCTTCCATGCAAAATAACTGATGCATACAATATATTTGCTTCGGGTTTGGACATGTAGACTTTTTCTCATTATAGTCAATGAAAGGTGACCTCTTGCAAGGAGGTGGCTTGATAATCCTTCTCTCGAATTGATGTGGATGCATCTCTCCTGAACTACTACTACTGTAAACCTTGCTGCCTGACCCCATTTCTCCTTGGTTGGAACTTTTTTAGGTGTTTGGTACGCATTTCCTTCTACTTGAACACACGGTTCATCTATGCCTTCACCGTCCAACAGATAATCATCGTCGGTTATATCGATGATTGGCTGGTTATGTACTGGGAGTTCCTTGAACTCATGCTCTGTAAATGTGCTTGACCCAACATGTTGATGTGTTCTGTTATCTGCAGATCTTGTGTGCAAATCATCTATGCCTAGATCGAAACTTGGTGCTGGGCAGTACTCTCTGAAAAAATTATTTGATCTTTCGGTGTCCCTTTGCTCAAAATGTTGTTTATCTTTATTCGCTGAGTTGTGATTTGTGGAGTTGGATTGGGCATTCTTGCTGTTTGGATCAACACACCTTGCAAACAGCTCACTCACATCTAGAACATTGATTTCTAGTGCATTGGTTGTCTTCCCACTAACACGCATGAATTCATGGTACCTCTCCTCCACATTAGAGAAATGGGAAGTGTTCCCCTGGCCAGTTGCTTCTACTGCTTCTGGAACACTTGTGGCCTCAGGTTGGGCAGGTACAGTTGAGCAGACAGGCAATTTCCCTAGGGCTCTTAGCAACTTTTGTTCCGGACTTTTTCCCATGGTTGTAGCTTCGGGCAGGTCTTGTATCCTATTGATCTCCGTACATGACATCGGAGGGATGTTCTCTTTCTCCTTTTTGTGTCCTGCATGATTTAATGTTGTAGCCTCGGGTGATGCGTTGAAGTCTTGCACCTTGGCCCTCTGGATACCATTGGCTGACTGCATCACATTTCCCCGGGACGGGGGTGGCACTTGACCATTTAAGTCACCTAGTGGTTGTGTTCCGCTGTGGTTTCCTGTGCTTACTAGCACTGTGGGTCCCTTCTTGAGTTGAACTGGCCTTACTTTTGTGGGGTCCAGTGTTTCCTCTGCAGAACTTGCCTGAAAAACAGCTGGTCTTGCTTCCTCCTTAGACTGAGTTGCCAGAATATGTGATCCACTTGCTTGACATTGGGAATGAAAATTACCCGACTGCTTTGAATCTACTCCTGTAGGTACTGCCTCATCTCCAACTTTGTTGCACGGGGGTGCTGCTGAGCTTGATGGTGTACTCTTTACCACCTGTGTTTTGGCATTCCCATGGATTGCCTCTTTTGTTTCAGAAATTGCCTGTTGTTGCTGCTGGGGAGGACCAGATTATTTCATGGCTGACTGCCTTGACTTTCCCCCTTGGCTGTAACCAGGATTTTCAGCACGATATGCCTGCGGATGAATTGTTGTTTCATTCATCATAGATGGCTCCAATACGAAACTAATAGTTTTATTCATCTTCTTTGATGGCGGGAGTGGTGGTAGTTGGTTTCGACAAGCAGTCTTCTATTCTGTAGCTTCATTTAGAGCGCCAAGTTCTCTCATTATTTTCTGCCGAGTCGCCTTTGGGCATATTTGCTTGGGGTTGAATGTGAAGACCATATCCAAATCTTCCCCCCTCAGCAACTCTTTGAACATCCTCCTCGCTTTGGTTGCCATATGTCATCAATATCCAACATTTCTTTCACTTCAAAAACAGGGAAGCGTGGTTTTGGGGAAACAGCAGTTTTGAATTCTGTCATCACAAGGTCTCTGATAGATATCCTATCTGCCTCATCCAATCCTTTTGCCTTTCTGTCCCTCTTCTTTTCAATCAGAAATTGCAGCGTGCATTGTTCATCATCATCGCTGCTTGCATTTTCAGCTGCGGGATCCCCGTCCCGATCGGAGCCACCATTGCTGCCTGAACCACCGTTGCCACCTCCGCTGTCATCCTCATCATCTTCATCCTGCTTCCCCTGCCCATCATCTTCCTTGTCTTTGTCATCCCCATCGCCTTCTTCATCGTCATCGTCCTCCTTTCCTTCGTCACCTTCTTTTTCGTCATCCTCTTCTTCATCATTGTCCTCGTTCCCCTCAGTTCCGTCTTTACCTCCCATCTCAGCACTTGCCCCCTCGTGGTGATCAACCGTTTGTCGTGCTCCCTGGCTACTTGATTTCCCCTGAACTACACTTGATCCATCATGACCGTCATCGCTGTCTGAACTTCCATCGGTGTCGCTTTCATCACTACCTTCATCCCTGCCATCTCCCTCACTTTCACTGTCGGCTGCCTCGCTGTCGTCGCTGTCAGAATTAAACGACTCCTCCTCGCTTGGTAAGCTGTCTCTTCTGGCTGGTACTCGCTTGCCCCTTCTGTTAGACTGCCGACTGCTTGTCTCCGCAGTAGTAGGATCTGCCTTCTTTGTCCCCCATTCATCATCATCTATCTTCCCAACCCCAGTCACGAGCTTCCCAACTGCATGTGAAATTACAGAACACATATCGTGCACCAACCCTGTGAGCTTCTTTTACTTCTGTAAAACATAAAAGTGGATGGTAGAGAACATGATAAGTACATATCTTCTATTGAAGATTCTGAAAAAAAATGGTTGAATGTACAAATGGCAATAAAAAGGGGAACAAGAGTGAGAGGAAAAAACAAGTGCTAGATAAACTTACTGATTTGTCATATGACTCGGGCAATCTTGCGGCAACAAATTTGGTGATGTGGTCCATACTGCCAAACAAGCTATCATCCGCACACCGGGAAAACTCCGTCTTGAGCTGGTGATTTTATAGCCAAAGAAGATTAAAAAAACTATGAGTGACAACAATTCTGGCACTCCCATACCAAAAAAGACCTGAGAAATGAAGAAAAATAGTACTACTAATAGTCTGAAAATTCCTGCAACCATTATGCCACTTCCCTTGTTGCCTACTATTAGTTGATACTGTAATCAACAAAAAATGAAGAACTAGTATGTAAGTTGCTAGTTTTCAGAACATAAGTTGCTTGTGTTGTTGTGTAAATTTGCTACTTTTCAACATGTAAATTGCTCAGACAGAAAAAAGAGCTAAAAAATGTACTACAGAAGCTACTATTAAATACAACAACAAAACAAATCCTTCCTGTGAACATTATCCAACTGTGTGCATGGTAAACGAGAGAAGGTCCGAATAAGTCTGATAACTACTTGGACATACTTGAAAATATATGTATGGCACTTGCCCAAAAAGATACATTACCTTGCTTGCTCTTTGAAAGTGAATTGCCTACTCTAAAAAAATGGTAGCATTTCCTAAAAACAATATGACAATGATATGTATACTAAAACAGAAAAATTCAGTTACCCGCAATTGGCCATATTCTCCTGGAGCCTTCCTGTCTTTCTTGACAACTCTGGAGATTAAATCTGAATTCCAAACTGAACCCCTTGGTACCAAGTTCGGTATTGGCTCATTAACATCCAGAGAGTCTAGGTACAACAGCTGCGTAGAGACACGGAAAAAGAACAGAAAGTTTAAATTAGCTAATGATTGCAAAAAGAAAAGAAAAGATAAGTAAACAAATGGATGCTTGAAAAAACAAAACAGCTTGAAGCACTTACAACAAGGTGGAAAACACAACAACAAACAGCCTTCTTGTTGGCACGCCCCGAAGTGAACGCAAGCTTTAATTGATCAACAACAAACTGGCATATATTGGTTTCCGTTATTCCATTGACATCCATGACCGCCGGGAAGCTCTTTGGGGAAATACTCAAACTAGTTGAAGGGGCAAGGAAGCACGAAAAAACAAGAGCTAGCCAAGCACGGACAAAGTCATCATCATGAGATCCTCCCATGTCTACGATCATCTTGCACCATTCTGTGAGGGTTGGGGAGTTTTTGGATGTGATGTTGTAAATACTGTACATTGCCTTTGTGATTTCAGGCCGATTCTCGAAGCACACCTTCCTGCCCCTGTTGGGCAAACCCCATATCCTACGGACACTTGCGGCATCTACAGGAATCTTCCCCCTTTCTGGAATGACTATCTGCGAAATCTCCGGGTCGTAATGCTTCATTATCCACTGGCTAAAATCTCCGGGCATGCTACTCGCTGCAAGGTCCAGAATGCCACCAAATTCTTTTCCGATGATGACACCCTTTTGGTCAAGAACCAAGTCCTTGTTCAACTTGAAGAGCCTTGCAGGGCATGCCCTGTTCCTACGACCATATTGTGCATAAGGAAAAAACAGAAACAGGGGATTAGCAAAAAAGGAAAAAGGTTCATCACAACATAGGCAACTTAGGCAGCATTGATGGGCAACTGCTCAGTGAAACTAAGGCAACTATGCAAAATACCTCAGTTCCTCCCGTCTTCTGGCGTTTTGCTTTTGGAGGCTGGTCGACGTCTGCACCTTCAACATTTTTATTCCCAGCATCTGCAGCTTGGCTCTCATTACTATTCTCATTACTAATGATATCATCAGGGCGCTTCCCCCGTGAAACAACTGCCTTAGTTCTCATACGCTTGTACCCAGTTATTGGTGCATTGCTCCGTAGCTGGGAGATGGAAACCACATAAATCAATAAAAAATGGAAAAAAAAAACAAACTCTGTTATGTACAGGAAGAACATAAAACTTCCTGAGCATGTGCACACCTGTGCTTGATGCTCTTCATTCCCATGAGATGCAAGGTCGTCATGACTTGATCCAGCAGGTCCATCCTGTTTTGACTTATGACTTGTCCCAGCCATCTATTTTCTGCTGCATATTTAAAGGACAAACAGTGAGATTCATCATAAAAAACACAATTAGAAATGATTCTAAAAGAACTCTATATCATCCAACGAATTTCGTTTGACTAAATTCTTACTGAACTTAACAAACAACAACTTACAAAAAGTGGGCATTGAAAAGGGTTGTAAACTATCTGATTTTCACTATATTACAACTATCCTATAATTGGCCCTATTACCCTCCCTCTACATGTCCTACAAAATCTGAAACAAAACAAGGCACCTAGAACAGAAAATCACAGAATGAATTCTCGTGAAATGCTTAAAATTGTCCTACAAATAGCCCTATTAACCTCCCTCTACTTGATTACTTCCTACCTCACACACACACAAAAATCACATGTGCATTTTCCATTGCTAAATCATTACTTTCCTGCACTAAAAATCAGAACACGTCGTCAAACCCACCTTCGTAGGCGACACACGAACCATATCAGGCAAGTCACTAGCAAAAACAAGGGCAACATTAGCATGGGAGAGGCATTACTGTCCTACACTAAACCAAAAACACACTTTAAAAACAACTTCGTAGGCGACACGTGAACCATGTTAGGCAAGTCACTCACGATACAGGGGCAACATTGACATGAAAGAAGCATTGCTGTCCTACACTAAATCAAAACACACTGTCAAAAACACCTGCGCAGGCAACATATCAAACCGTATCAGGCAAGTCACAAGCAAAAAAGGGCAACATTGACAAGAGAGAATCATTATTCTCGTACACTAAATCAAAAACACTGTCAAACCACCTGCGCAGGCAACACATGAACCATATTCAGGCAAGTCAGTCGCCCATCAGGATCAACCTCAACATCTACAACACCGGAAATCTACAGCCCCAAGGCTTGCCTTCGAAACCTACTAATCCTAGTTCACCGGTAGCCTAGGAACACAAAATGCCCTGTGTCATCGTCCAATCTCCAAATTAATGAGTGCTCCAAACAATTTCTATCATCTGCTACTCGATTTCATCAACTTAGTCAAACGTGGAGGAGCACGTCGACCCGCCGCGATTCGGCACCTCTGCAACAACCGCACGATGGCCGTACGCGCGCCGTTCCTCCTCTGTCCGCAGCGGAGCGGCAGAGCGCATCGATTTGGACAACCTAAACGCGGAGGACCGGAACAGATCGATGGGCATACCAGGTATTCGCGGCGATTTTGCCCCTCTGCACCAACAGAAGAACGGCTGCGCACGCCGTTCCTCCTCTGCCACGTCTCCGGTGCTGCTCCTTCCGACGCGGCCTGCAGCGCGTCGTCTCTCCGCGGTCGCGTCTCCGCCGCTGCACCGCCTTCCTTCACGCCGTGCCCGCAGTCCCGCCCTCGCTCCGGCGGAAGACAACCGCCGAATCGCCGACACGCCGCCGGCTGCTCTCGCGCTGGATTTGGGGGATGGGTTGGGGGGATTGGAACGAGATCCGCTGCGCTGCGCTCGGGGGCAGTTTCGAATGGGAGGGATGGGAGTGGAGAAGAACAGGAGAGGGGAGCCGAGACGCAACCGCACTGAGAGCCAACGGGTCTCGACCACGAAGCCACGACCGGGGGACACCTGGCACGCGCATCGATGGTTTCGCCCGTCTCCGCTGGAAACGCTCGTGGCCGCGAGATCTGGATCGGACGGCGCACGAGCCCGAGTGCTCTGTAAGACAGATTAGCAGCCGGCCACATTTTAGGATTTAGGTATATTCAGAAGCAGTTTTTTCGACACTGGGCCGAGCTTTACGCTAGAGAATACGGCCCAAATAGACCACAGGAAGCACACTTCTCTCCTTGCTCTGCTTTCCAACAAGGGGGCCTAAGAAAAACAGGGGATTCGAAGCAGTACAATTGCAAATAACCAAGCAGATGGCATACTTGTCGATCCAAAGCCACAGCACAACCCAAAGATTCATTAGTACAAAAAATCGTTCAATAATTTACACATATTAGATTACAAGCGTCAAATGGAAAAAGAATGAAAGTAATATATGAAATCTAAAACACTCATACTGGTACAGCATACTGATCCACCTGTCCCCACAGTACACACTCGTTATTGTATAACACACTTCCATCAATTGTACAGTACAACATGATCGAGCTACGTCGATCGAACAGCGGGTGGAGGCCGAGTGTCTCAGTTCAGGACGATGAAGCCTGCGAGCGCAGCGACGAAGACGAGGGGCAGGATGGACACCCATAGAATGGTCTTTCCGGCGGCACGCCGTCCGGCCACATCGCTGGACACCCAAAATCCGGCGGACGCCTCCACAAACCCGAATATCACTATGGCAATGAGGATGCCGTAGTACAAATAGAAGGGCGCCCTGCCATGGTGAAGAAACAAACCTCTCGGTGTCCTGGAGATGATGAGGAAGAGCGCCGCCGCGGCTTGGATGACGCCGCAGGAGATCAGAGCACCGGGCAGCTTCTCCGCGTTGCGTAATGCGCCGGAGATCAGGCCCACCATTCTGAAGAGGAAGGTGAGGAGCTCCATCTACTGCCTCTCTGTACATGCCCGGCGAAATGGTTTTGGCTTGAGGCTCTGAGCTTTGGAGAGAAGGAACGCAGCTTTGTGTGTGGATATCGTGGAGACGGAGGCTCGGCGTAGCTTAGATGCATCGAGAGCAGAAGACGCGTGCGCTTACTCTGGGAGAGATCTGGGTCAAGTAGGGAACCTGTATGTGTCAATTGTTCTAGGTTTTGGGTCAGATTTCCCCGTCTGTTTTTGGTTCTCCGACTATCGACCGGATTTGTTTCACAAGACAGCAGGACAGACGTTCGTACAAGCTTCACGTCGTTTATATAGGAGGTAAATACACCAGAGGTCTTAGAGCTTGCGTGCGGCGGTCACTTTGGTGCACAAAGTTGTAAAATATGTGTTTGTGGTCACTAAACTTACGAGGCCGTTCAAATACAGTCACTCTCACCGTACGCATGCGTATCCGTAGACGCCAGCATGGCACGGGCCCGCTGTCAGCCACCGTAATTGCTCTTGTATGATAGATTTGTAGAAAAGCCCGCAGTTCTTTTTTTATTTACATAGGAACCCCTAAAATAAGAAAAAATAGTGGGGCGGCAGGGTTCCATACTTGGACGTACTGCTAAGTGGCACGATTGAACAACCACCACGCCAAGAGTATCATGTGTTTACTTTGCACTACTATATTAAACTGTATATCCTATCCGGGTGGACCCAAAAAGTGATAATGAAGAAATTTATGTCTTCTAATAATAAGAATGCAAAGTGCAACCGGTGGGTTCGAACCTGTGACATGGAGATTCACTCGCGCATAAGCCAACCACCAAGCAACTGCGACATGTGATGTAATTTAGAGATAGACAATGTATATGTTTTTATCACTCTTGTTCTCCGTAAGTATGTGCCATTTTAAAAAATGTTTAAACATTGTAAAAAATGTTCGTGTAATTCAAAATATGTTCATGCAATAGAAAAACTACGCGAACAGTTCTTTGAACCATGCGAGCATAATTGTACATTGTGTAAAACTCACAATTTTTTTTGAAATGTGTCAACATTTTTTAAATGCAATGTACATTTCTTAATTTACATGAATATTTTTCACAGTGTTTAAACATTTTTATAAATGCCATGTAGGTTTTTTAACGCATGTACATATTTTGAATTGCACAAACAATATTATTTGAAAATAATACATGAACAATTTTTTCTGATCCACGAATTTCTCAAATAAAACGAATAGGTGTTATTATGAATATTTAAAAACTATTTGTGTTATTATTATGCAAACATTTTTATAATTCATAAGTATTATTTTAGAATAATACATGAAAATTATTTGAAATTATCTTATTAATGGCATTATAATTTGCATACTATCTACAAATTTCTGAAAAATAAACAAGTGCAAAATGGGTCGCCGGACCACAGCCCATTTCTGTTCCATGAGCGCTTCCGTTTTTGTACATTAATCTTAGTTACTCTTAATAGCTGTCTACAGATGTGTGGCGCAGTTTGTGTGACCTGTATTGTCCTAGCATTAGGTCAGGGTTCGAGATCTGGCAGTTAAACTTTTCGTCCCATCGATTGTTGATTTTTTATTTTGCATAGAAGAAGACGAAGAAGAAGGGGTTTTGTGCAAAAATGCGTCCATGTGTCATTGACAGTGGGCCCATGCCATGCTGGCATCGACGGATACGCTCGCGTACAGAGAGAGTAACTGTATTTGAACAGTCTCGCAAGTTTAGTGACCACAAACACGTATTTTGCAACTTTGTGCACCAAAGTAACCGTCGCGTGCAAGTTCTAAGACCTCTGGTGTATTTACCTCTTTATATAGGGCGAACACGCGTTTCGTACGGACCAGTGGCGGAGCTTCATGGGGGCCAACCTGGGCCATGGCCCCCCAGCTCACAACAAACCAAGCCTATATACCTTTGTTCTAGGGCTATTTCCTACCAAAAATCAGCTGAAATTAATCATGTTTGCCCCCCCCCCCCCCATGATTTAGGCTAAAGCTCCGCCACCGGTACGGACAGTATAAAGGATGGGTCTGTTTAGGACACATCTAGATGTGACAGTATAAAAGATGGGTCTGATGTCCACTCTATTTGTGGTCTAGTTTTTTGTCCTATTTTTTTGTTTCTTGTTGCTGCATTATATATTTGTGGGAGCTTAGATGTGACATCTTTAAAAAACATCTAGATGTGAATTAGACAAACTGATAAAAGATACTAGCAGACGGAAGCATGGCCGCACGCCGCGCCCATAGGAGAGCCTTTTGAATCTTTGATGTTGATTTTGTTAAAGAAATAGAATATAAGATCTGTTTGAATCACTTGAAAAAGAAATGGCAGGTATGTTCATTATGGAAATGCCTAACATTCATGCAACCAAAGCAAGAAACATGATCAATTCATTGACATGAAAACTCAAAGACTTGCATTATAGTTTTAGGAACCTAAGAACAGAAACAAATATATAATGGCATGATTAAAGTCTACTAAAGCATTTTGTAGAAGATATGGGATTTGTGAAGAAAAAAAATCATAACTTGTTAAGCACAGATCAAAAACTAAATTCCTAGTTTGAGCATTTTCATAGCGCCGACCATGCTTCGCTTTTGCTTGGGGCCAATTAAAGTTGCTAAATTTATTGTCCCAATCTTAGTGGCATACGAACTTGGCCTATGTTGGCATCAACTTCATGATCTCCTACTCAGATTTTTTTTTTTGCCATGTGAATTGCATCCCTATCAAATGAGCATATGGTTGTATCAATTTATACTGGTTCTTGTGTTCGCTTGCACCTCTTAAGACCGGTAGTTCCATTGTAAGAAACTGGTCGGAACATAAGGAAAAATTAGCATTATCTCGACTACTAAACTTATCTTTTTTTTAGTATTACTTATATTTATAGGAGCATATAGTTGTGGTCAGCCAAGAGAATGAAGTGGTTGTGCTTGAATTAGTAAAGATTCTTGGAGTACTTCATGACTTCGTTGTAGAGGTTGTGGACCATGGTCCATGGACATCCTGCGGTGGCCGGAGTTGGCCTTATCGACAATATCAATGGCCAGGAACCGGATTGTGTTGGCCAACTTGTGGAGTAGCCCGCCCCTAGCGGCCTGCCCGGCGAACATCCCATCTCTGGCAGCGTGCCACTGAAACAACCCCACGGGATCTGACGGCCGCTTTCCTTTGCAATGGCCGAGCTTGGCCAATTCTGACCTACAGAAAGGATAGCGCGAACTCAAGGCGGGGCCCTCCCATCATCGCTGGGCGGCGGCGTGGTAGTGAAGAAGGAGCACAGGTGGAAATATTTCATAAATATTCTATTTAAAAAAAATGAATTGCTAAAAACATAATATGATTTTTAAGTGTTCCTTTTGGTTAAAATAATAATTTTCAGAAAAATGTCCATAATTTTTAAAAATATTAAATTCCTTTAATAAATGTCATTAAATTTTATTATAAGTTTTGCACTTTTTATAATGATATTTTTTAAATCGAATGAAAAAAATGACTGATAACGTTAAAAAAACGATAGAGGTCCGAGTCGCTAACTTCAAGCGTTAATTGGCCGGGCCAGTCGCGTGGCCCTTGTGTGTTTACTGGCCATTTAGACGCACTATTTCGGCAGGTGCAAGTTCGGCCCAGACTTGCCGGACGCATGTTCTGTTCTGGACTGCCTCGTTCCTCTGCTTCCGATCAAAAACAAATGCAGTTTCGTTCTCGCGTAAAAAAATGCAGTTTCGTTCTTATTGAAGAAACTGATGACAAAAACATCGCTTAAAAGGCACAGGATAATCACAGCCTAATAGCCCAAATCTCACGAACATAACAAACACAAACAGATTACAAGCAGAAGCAAATGAAACATCAAATTCACAGGTACCGACACAACTGACGACACAAAGCAAACGCCCCAGCCCTTGTTATTTTGCAACAGTAGTAGTATATGACAGCAAACGAAAAGAACGAGAAATACTTCGAGAAATTGGACCAGCTACTTCACGTTCAGGATGACGAGCCCTCCCCCCAGCGCAGCCACCATGACCAGGGGCACGATTGACACCCACATGATCGTTTTCCCGACCGCACGCCGGACACCCAGAAGCCGGCCGACGCCTCGAAGAGCCCGAAAGATGGCCACGGCGACGAGGATGCCGTAGTACAAGTAGTAAGGTGCCTTACGGTGGTGGAGAAACAAGCCTCTGGGCGCGCTGGAGATGATCAGGCCGAGTGCAGCCGCCGCTTCGACGATGCCCCACGAAATAAGAGCTCCGGGCAACTTCTCCGCTTCCTGCCACGCGTCGGAGATCATGGCACCGAGCTCGGTGACGCTCCCCATGGAATCCACCATTGTATTTGTTCCTCGTCTGCACTTGTGAGGTTTAAGCATCGAAATGTCTTGGGAGGATTTATAGGGCTAGCACACACGACAAACGGACAACGTGAGGAGTCCAAGAGAGGGATAATCAAATGTGGAATCCTAAGTGGAAGTATGCATTTCTTTAGTCATTCCCGGAACCGGACCCGGACCCGGACCCCGACATGATTGACAATTCTCCCTGTAGTCGTCGGCCTTCGTAAGCATAATCACTCCTTTGGGCATACAAAGAACAGAGCAACACAACAACACCACCAACAAACTGCAGCCAAGTTCTTTAGATTTTTCTTCTTTTGGATTCACTATTT
This sequence comes from Triticum urartu, assembly GCF_056163025.1. NCBI lineage: Eukaryota > Viridiplantae > Streptophyta > Magnoliopsida > Poales > Poaceae > Triticum > Triticum urartu. Next base: position 688,544,956 of record NC_141874.1, on the reverse strand, counting down.
TTCGATCGCTTGATTTCTCGGTCGAGGCAAGTCTACTATTACAAAAGTAAGGTGATGCAACCTCGTCTTTGAAATGTATATTGTTCCATATCATCAAATCTAAAGTTGCACCTTTTCTTTCATTCTTTTAGATTTATTCAATTTTACCCCATCTTTTGGTAGTTTAAACTTGGATTACCTCATTTAAGCGAAGCTCGTCAACCAAACACGTGTGATGTTTGTGTGTGTGTGTGGGGGGGGGGGGGGGGGAGGGGGGGATTGTGCTACGGGAAATCCACCAAAGCTCTAGTTAGAACACTGGGGGCTTGTTTCACTACCTCTCAACTAAACGGTAAGCTCGGCATGGCTACGGCGAGCGAGGCACGATGGAGGGACGCAAGGCACAACAGGGACACAGGGAGCTACCTAGGTTTGGATCACCGCGCGGTGTACAACCTTACTCCTGCTTGGTGGGATTGTTGTGAAGATAGTGCTCTGGAGCTACAAGGTAAGTGAAGGTCTCAGCAGCCGATCCCCCTCTACGGGGGCAACACTGCCCCTTTTATAGCTTCCTTGATCCTCTTCCCCAAAAATATTGGCGGGAAGGATTGCCACACGGGCAGTTCAAAGAGGGACAGTCGCTCAGTCCTATCCTGACAAAAACAGTCTTCGTCTGCTAAAGACGCTATCCATGACACACTGGTGGGCTCAGCGGTGACGTCCCCCCTAGCGTGATGCGTCGTCCTGATCTCCTTGCACCGAAGGGGCAAGCTTTGGGACTTGCTTTTGGGGGTGGGGGGGGGGGGGCAAATGCCGCGGCTCCCTTATCACCAAAGAGGAAACATCTTCCAACCGCACCTAGTGGCACGGCCTCTAACATACGAAGAACAGAGCAACACAACAACACCACCAGCAAACTGCAGCCAAGTTCTTTAGATTTTTCTTCTTTAGGATTCACTATTTTCCGGTCGCTTGATTTCTCGGTCGATGCCAAGTCTACCATTATAAAAGTTAAGTGGTGCAACCTCGTCTTTGAAATGTGTAGTGTTGCATATCGTCAAATCTAAAGTTGCACTTTTTTCTTCTTCATTCTTTTAGATTTATCCTGAAATTCGTACCCTTGGGGTGGGAGGTGTGGGGTTACTAAACTCGATGGATAGGTGGAAGCTAGCCTGTACCCTCAATGACAACAAATGTCTCGCCTTGTTCTTTGAGTCTTGGCCAACAAATGCCCTTGCTCCCTTCACTAAAGAGGATGCCTCGCTTGAAGCTTAGATTAATCTCTCATTTTTTTCTTTTTTATTTAGTTATTTTTCTTTTCTCATTTGCATTATTTTTTATTATGTTTTCTTATATCTGATTTCTTGCCTCTTCAACTTTTTAAAGTCACATTATATTCTAAAGCTTTATCTTTAGTGTTCCATTTTATTGTTATGTGACATGAGACTTTTTCTATTAATTGACTTATTTTATTATTTATTACTTATTTCCATTTTTACTATTATTTCATCATAAATGTGTCGACATTAATTTTCATACATCTAGACATTTTGATCTGAAATATTTAAGCAACTTTTTATGATATGAAAAACATATATATATATATATTTGAAATGCATGAATATTTTCAAATTAGAAGGAAAAAATTATTTCACGTATAATATGGTTTTGAACATTTTTTTTACAATTCTAAGATTTTGTTTCTAATAATGTGAATATTTAATTTCATATACATGAATAAGTTTCACAAAGCCGTATGAGCAAAATTAAATAGGAGATGAAACTTTTTTATTGACCTGTTAAATTATTCACTAATATGTCGTTTATTAAAGTAAGTATTTTTTGGAGTAATAGTAAAGTGATTACTTAATAGTATATTTTTTAATATGTATAATATAAATATATGTTTGTTTAGAAGAGTATAATATAAATATATGTATGTGCTAATGGCCTGTGCCAATGTCCAGCCCATTTAGTTAGTTTGTCTTCTTCAGGCTTGCCCTCCCACGCCACGCTCCGATAGTTGTATTTGGCCACTGGCATGAGGAGTGCGGAGATGGAGTTCATGATGAGTCCACTTTTGAATGGGGGGAGTTTGTTTTAGCTGACAATGCAAGCTTTAGGCCTGTTGGCCGGGGGAACTTTGGCACCCAGCGAGGCAGGGGAGGCCCTGGGAGGACGGGGGGGCGAGGTAGAGGGAGGGAACCCTATAATCCCAATCAGAGCTGGCGCTGCAATGCGCAACAACAGAACCAGAACGTTTCCAGGGCACCAACAGAGGAAGTGACAGAGCCGGGAGTTCAGGTTGTGACAGTAGAAAAGCCCAGTGGTGATCTTGAAGGGGCAGATGGAAATCTATCAAAGAACAAGCGGGCTTCTGTGGAACATCAACCCAGCACGTCAGAGGAGGAACAAGTTGTGGGCGAGAAAGTAAATGATCACAACACGGGGGCGGTCATAGTGCAGGAGAAACAGGTTCTGGTCCCGCCGCTCCCCCCGGTTTATGTTTCACCACGCAAACACATTAAGAGGCCGAAGAATACTGGAAGTGACAAGGATGTGACCGGGAAGAGGGAGTCCCTCTCTTTTGAAAACATGGCTGAAAGTGATGCACCAACCAAGGAAGTTTTATCGGCGGGCTCCTCCGAGGAGTGCCGCCGGGCGCAATGAGTATTCTAAGTTAGAACTGCCGTGGTGCGGGCAACGCTGCGACAGTTCGAGAGCTTCGCGAGATCGCAAAGAATTTTTCCCCTACTCTTTTTTGTATTATCGAAACTCAAATTGATAGGACAAGAGTAGAGAAGCTAGCAGGAACTATAGGTTTTGGTAATGGCTATGCTGCTAGTAGTCAAGGTAGAAGTGGTGGTTTAGGGATTTTCTGGAATAATCCAATAAATATCGAGGTTCTTGGTGATTCGGTTTATCACATTGATTGCTTAGTACAAGATTCCGGGAGTGATCCGTGGAGAATGACCCTGATCTATGGTGAAGCCAAAACACATTTACTGGGATATAATGAAGGGGATAAGCACGTTGAGCAATATCCCGTGGGTTTGTTTGGGTGATTTCAATGAAGTCTTACGTCCGGAAGAACATGAAGGCATTGGGGAGCAAAGTAATGCTCAAATACAGGGTTTCCGAGATGCGGTGGACATGTGTATGTTAATGGATATAGGCTATCAAGGCCGGTTTTGGACTTATGAGAAGAAAGTGGTGGGAGGCACCTATACACGGGTTCAGCTGGACCGAGCCCTTTCCACGGCAGAATGGAACGAGAGGTTCCCAGCAGCCCACTTGAAACATTTATCAGCTGCAACTTCAGACCATTGTCCTATTCTGTTATGTCTCCATGAGGAAGTAGCAACATTTCATAAGAAAGATTTTAAGTATGAAGTAATGTGGGAGACGCATGAAACATGGAGTGACACAATCCTGGAGAGATGGCAGGCTGGGGGCATGGCGGAAGGGATGAATGAACTGCGTATGAAGTTGAAGGTTGTTTCCGCAGAATTGGGAACATGGAACAAGAACACTTTTGGTTCTGTTCGGAAGGAGATCAAAAGCCTGAAAGTTGAGCTTGAGAGATTGCAAAATGACCCAGCAAGGACTAGACCCACACATGTAGAGCTTAAAATAAATGAGAAGCTCATTGAAATGTACCACAGGGAGGAGCTTATGTGGCGGCAGCGCTCGAGGCTGGAATGGCTTTCGGCAGGAGATCGTAACACAAGATTTTTTTCACCTCCGAGCCAGCCAAAGGCGCAAGAGGAACATGATTAAGGCCCTAGCTAATTCACTGGGTGTTCTAACAGAGGATATGAATGAGTTGAAAGCAATGGTGAATGATTTTTACAAAACTTTATACACCACCGAAGGAGAAGAAGGAATTGATCAAGTACTTTCCAGTGTACCCGTCAAAGTTAACCAGCAAATGAATGAGATGCTGCTTGCGCCGTACAGCAAGGAGGAGGTCAAGACCGCACTCTTCCAGATGATCCCAACCAAGGCCCCGGGACCGGTCGGGTTTCCAGCTCATTTTTTTTCAACGGCATTGGGACATCTGTGGAGACGAGGTTACTAAATCGGTGCTCAGAATTGTGACAGGTGAGGAGGATGCAAGTTGTGTCAATGACACTGTACTAGTGCTTATTCCGAAGGTGCTGAATCCTACCCATCTTTCTCAGTATCGCCCTATTAGCTTGTGTAATGTAATTTACAAGATTGCGTCCAAAGTTGTTGCGAACAGGCTAAAGCTCATCCTCCCAGAAATTATATCAGAAGAGCAATCGGCGTTCGTATCAGGCAGGCTCATCACGGACAATATTATTTGTGCCTACGAGTGTTTGCATTTCATGAAAAGGAGCTGGGCCAAATCAAATAGCTACTGTGATTTGAAATTAGATATGATGAAGGCATATGATAGGTTGGAGTGGGATTATCTTCAGGCCATAATGGAGAAGTTGGGCTTTGCCCCCGCATGGATCCACACAGTGATGAGCATGGTTCGGTCAGTTTCTTTTTCAGTACTTTTTAATGGGGAGAAGTTAGAAGAATTTTCACCTACACGAGGTATCCGACAGGGAGATCCGATCTCCCCTTATCTTTTCTTAATTGCAGCAGAGGGCTTTTCGTGCCTTTTAAAAACCGGTTCTCAATTGTCCGTGCTTGAAGGGATTAAGGTGGCACCTACAGCTACATCTGTAAACTATCTCCTTTTCGCGGACGATAGCCTGTTGCTTTTTAAGTCAAGTGTTGAGGGAGCAGTGATGGTAACAAACCTATTGGAAACATATTGCAAGGCGTCTGGGCAACGAATTAACCATGAAAAGTCTTCCATATTTTTTAGTAAAAGGTGTCCACAAGCCAGGAGAGATGAGGTAAAGCAAATCTTAAATGTGCACAATGAATCTCTAAGTGAGAGGTACTTGGGCATGCCCACTGATGTTGGTCAATCAAAAATGGGCACTTTCAAATATTTGAGAGATAGAGTATGGGAAAAAGTGAGAGGGTGGATGGAAAAGCTATTATCTGCAGCAGGAAAGGAAGTGCTTATTAAAGCAGTAGCTCAAGCAATCCCAGTCTATTCCATGGCATGTTTCAGGTTACCTAGAGGACTATGCGATAAGGCAGTTTTGGTGGGGGATTAAGCAAGGCAAGAGGAAACCGTGTTGGGTGTCATGGGACGTAATGACCAAGCCAAAACATCTCGGAGGTTTGGGTTTTCGAGATATAGAGATTTTCAACCTTGCACTACTAGCAAGGCAGGCATGGAGACTACTGGATGATCCCAATTCCCTTAGTGCAAGAATCTTGAAGGCAGCTTACTACCCAGACCGAGTAGTGTTAGAAGCAGAACTTGGTAACCAACCGTCCCAAATTTGGCGAGCAATATTAGACGGTAGAGACATTGTAAAACAAGGCATTATCCGAAGGATAGGTAATGGCCAGACTACTGAAATTTGGGAGAACAATTGGATTCCAAGGGTTGGGCCGATGCGGCCAATAACAACGCTAGTTGAAAACCCACCGATATTGGTTTCGGAGCTCATCGACACCACATCGGCGTCGTGGAAGGAGGACCTGATCCGTTCGGTTTTTTTTACCTTTTGATGCAAATGCAATTATGGCAATTCCGTTGTGCACTAGGAATGTGGATGACTTCTGGTCCTGGAGTGGCGACATAAGAGGGAGGTTTTCAGTCAAATCGGCTTATCAAATGATTTTGAACACCAAAGAACATAGAGAGAGCTGGTTAGAGGAGAATGCAGGAGCATCGGACATGAACAAGAGCAGCAATGCATCGACCTCACTGTAGCATATGAAGGTCCCGTCGAAACTAAAAAAATTCGCTTGGAGACTGGCGCAACAGTCGATCCCGACAGCTGTGTTAAACACATATACGGTTGGTATATTGTTGAGATATAGAGATATGGCTAGGAGGTAGTTTGTATGAGATATTCTTGTAACTATCTCCTCCTTTTCTTCTCTCTCAAGTTGTATCTTGATTCTCTCTTATCTTCTCTTGTAACCGCACCATGTAAAGCCATCTAGGGTTTTGGCTCCCTCCTATATAACATGAACACATCGCCCCTAGCAGGGCAAGACGTTTTACCGCTCGCACATGGTAATCAGAGCCCCTCTTCTTCAACTCATCTAGCTACCAAAAACCATCTGTGCCAAATGAAGGAAATATGCCCTAGAGACAATAATAATGTTATTATTTTATTTCCTTATATCATGATAAATGTTTATTATTCATGCTAGAATTGTATTATCCGGAAACATAATACTTGTGTGAATACATAGACAAACTAAACGTCACTAGTATGTCTCTACTTGACTAGCTCATTAATCAAAGATGGTTATGTTTCCTAACCATAGACATGTGTTGTCATTTGATTAACGGGATCACATTATTAGGAGAATGATGTGATTGACATGACCCATTCCATTAGCTTAGCACCCGATCGTTTAGTATGTTGCTATTGCTTTCTTCATGACTTATACATGTTCCTATGACTATGAGATTATGCAACTCCCGTTTGCCAGAGGAACACTTTGTATGCTACCAAACGTCACAACGTAACTGGGTGATTATAAAGGAGCTCTACAGGTGTCTCCAAAGGTAAATGTTGGGTTGGGGTATTTCGAGATTAGGATTTGTCACTCCGATTGTCGGAGAGGTATGTCTGGGCCCTCTCGGTAATGCACATCACATAAGCCTTGCAAGCATTGCAACTAATGAGTTAGTTGCGAGATGATGTATTACGAAACGAGTAAAGAGACTTGCCAGTAACGAGATTGAACTAGGTATTGAGATACCGACGATCGAATCTCGAGCAAGTAACATACCGATGACAAAGGGAACAACGTATGTTGTTATGCGGTCTGACCGATAAAGATCTTCATAGAATATGTAGGAGCCAATATGAGCATCCAGGTTCCGCTATTGGTTATTGACCAGAGACGTGTCTCGGTCATGTCTACATTGTTCTCAAACCCGTAGGGTCCGCACGCTTAAGGTTTTGATGACAGTTATATTATGAGTTTATAAGTTTTGATGTACCGAAGTTAGTTCGGAGTCCCGGATGTGATCACGGACATAACGAGGAGTCTCGAAATGGTCGAGACATAAAGATTGATATATTGGACGACTATATTCGAACACCGGAAGTGTTCCGGATGATTTCGGAGAAAACCGGAGAGCCGGAGGGTTACCGGAACCCTACCGGGAGAAGTAATGGGCCATATGGGCCTTAGTGAAGAGAGAGAAGGGCAGCCAGGGTGGGCCGCGCGCCTCCTCCTCCCCTGGTCCGAATTGGACTAGGAGAGGGGGGGCGCCGCCCCCCTTTCCTTCTCCCTCCCCACTTCCTTCCCCCTCCTGGTAGGAGTCCTACTCCTACTAGGAGGAGGACTCCTCCTTGGCGCGCCATAGGGCCGACCGGACTCCTCCCCTTGCTCCTTTATATACGGGGGCAGGGGCACCCCTAGACACACAAGTTGATCCACGTGATCGTATTCTTAGCCGTGTGAGGTGCCCCCTTCCACCATAATCCTCGATAATATTGTAGCGGTGCTTAGGCGAAGCCCTGCGACGGTAGTACATCAAGATTGTCACCACGCCGTCGTGCTGACGGAACTCTTCCCCGACACTTTGCTGGATCGGAGTCCGGGGATCGTCATCGAGCTGAACGTGTGCTAAAACTCGGAGGTGCCGTAGTTTCGGTGCTTGATCGGTCGGGCCGTGAAGACGTACGACTACATCAACCACGTTGTGCTAACGCTTCCGCTGTCGGTCTACAAGGGTATGTAGATCGCACTCTCCCCTCTCGTTGCTATGCATCACCATGCTCTTGCGTGTGCGTAGGAATTTTTTTGAAATTACTACGTTCCCCAACACCAAAGCCGCCATGTCTTCCTCCTCCGGCGCTTCCCTCCCGGCTAGTCTCAACGGCCAAGTCACCGAGAAGCTATCCCGCACGAACTACGTGCTATGGCGCACGCAGATGATCCCCCAACTGTGTGGCGCCGGGGTCTTCGGCTACGTCAACGGCACCCAGCCGGAGCCGGCAAAGCTTCTCGTCACCACCGACAAGGAAGGCAAGCAGACTTCAACGCCCAACCCTCTCCACCCAATCTGGGTCCGGGAGGACCAGCAGGTCCTTGGCTACCTACTGGGCAACCTCACAAAGGAGGTGCTCCTCACGGTGACCACGGTCACCACCGCGGGCGCGCTCTAGACGACGCTCGCCGGCATGTACTCGTCACAATCGGTGAGTCGCATCAACAATATTCGCACCTCTCTCATCAATGCGCAGAAGAGCAACCTCTCCGTCGCCTCCTACTTCGCCACCATGCATGGCTACGCCGACGAGCTGGCCGCGGCGGGCAAGGCGATCCTCGACGACGAGCTCATCTCCTACATCATCCACGGGCTCGATGCTGACTACCAGCCTCTGATCTCTGCTCTGGACGCTCGCGTGACCCCTGTCACCCTCGACGAGTTGTTCGCTATGCTCTCCAACTTTGATTAGAGGATGGTGCACTTCCACGGGTCCAGCGGCGGCGGCTTCAAATCCTCCGCGAACTCGGCCTCTCGCGGTCGTGGCGGCTCCTCTCGGCGCGGCGGCTTCTCCCATGGCAGGGGGAGGTCCAATGGAGGCGGAAACGGCGGCGGCTCCAACTCCCGCAATGGCGGCGGGCGTTCTTCCTCCAACAACCGAACTCGTCGCGGCGGCGGCAACCCTCGCGCACGCCCTGATGCTCCTCAATGCCAGATATGTGGCAAGTTGGGGCACACGGCAAAAGATTGCTGGTACCGCTATGAAGAGGATGACGACTCCTCTCAAGATGATGACAAGGTGGCGGCGGCTGCAGATGGCTCCTACGGCATCGACACCAACTGGTATGTCGACAGCGGCGCCACCAACCACATCACCAACGAGCTCGAGAAGGTGACCACGAAGGAGAAATACCGCGGCAAGGACCAAATCCACACAGCTAGTGGTGAAGGTATGGAGATCCGTCACATTGGTCATTCAAGTTTTAGTACCCCTTCTCGTAAAATCCATCTTAGGAAAATTTTGCATGTTCCCAACGCCGACAAGAGTCTCCTTTCTGTCCATAGAATTGCCCTTGATAATCATGTTTTCCTTGAATTTCACCCTTATTTCTTTTTGATCAAGGATCAGACGACGAAGAGCATCCTCTACCGAGGTAGATGTGTTCGTGGACTCTATCTGTTGATTCCGGAGCTTAGGAGACTAAATAAACAAGCTTGTGGTGCTATCAAGCTTTCATCCACACGATGGCATGATCGTTTAGGACATGCTTCTTTTTCTTTAGTTGAAAAATTTCTTAGAAAGAATAAGCTCCCGTTTGTTGGTGAGCGCAATATTGAAACTATTTGTGATTCTTGTCAATGAGCTAAGAGTCATCAGCTACCTTATCCTATTTCTACGAGTGTTTCTACCAAACCATTGCAATTAATCTTTTCCGCTGTGTGGGGTCCTGCCCCCACCTCAGTTGGTAGACATACATACTATGTGAGCTTCATTGATGACTATAGTAAATTCTCTTGGATTTATCTTCTCAAGAAACGATCCGATGTTTTTCAAGTTTTTAAAAACTTTCAAGCACTCGTTGAACGCCAGTTTGACAGCAAGATACTTGCTGTCCAATCAGACTGGGGCGGAGAATATGAGAAATTAAATCCCTTCTTTCAAACTCTTGGCATCTCTCACCATGTGTCATGCCCCCACGCTCACCAACAAAACAGGTCTGCCGAACGCAAGCACCGGCACATTGTTGAGGTCGGCTTAGCTCTTTTAGCTGGAGCCTCCATGCCTCTCAAATTCTGGGATGAAGCTTTTCTCACAGCCGTTCACATCATTAACATGCTTCCTAGTCGTGTTATCAATAACGAAACTCCGGTAGAACGGCTACTCCACACTAAACCTGACTACACGACACTTCGTGTTTTTGGGTGTGCATGTTGGCCAAATCTTCGTCCATATAATCAACACAAACTTATGTTTCGCTCAAAACAATGTGTTTTTATCGGGTATAGCGCTCAACACAAAGGCGTAAAATGCCTAGATGTATCCACCGGGCGCGTTTATATATCACGTGATGTTGTTTTTGATGAAACAAAGTTTCCCTTTGCTGATCTTCATCCCAACGCCGGTGCCTTGCTTCGCCAAGAAATCCTTCTCCTGCCATCCCATCTTCTCGGCCTTGATCAAGGGGGAAATGCTTGTGATGATTCAATGCTGACTAACCCTCCTAATGGTGCACATGAGTCCTCTTGTGATGTTGCAGGAACAAACAGTGAGAAAAATGATGAAGAAATCGAGCAGAATAATGAAGAAATTGGCCCCCAAGTGCCATATTTGCTGTGTCTAGAATTGGGGAGCAGATCCTCCTTGGGATCGTCGCCGAATCAGCAGCAGGGCAGCAGATCTGCGCCTGGATCAGCGCCGGCAGACGTGTCAGACCCGACAACAGTAGAATCTGCCGCCCGCACGGGCTCCCGTGGCTCCGCGCACGCCACGCACCAGCTCTCGGGTGGCGGCAGTCCTCCGTCGGCCCCGCTCCAATCGCCAGGCTCCACGTGGCGACGTCCTGATGGCTCGGGCGGTCCGCGGTTTCCTGTCGAACCGCGCTGCTACAAGCGGCGCGCCCAGGTGCAGCCGACCAACGCGGGGCCCGGCGCTGAGCCATCCAGCCAGGTGGGCGCGGGCTTCGGTGCTAATTCGCGTGGCCCCGCGCAATCATGCGCCCATGATGAGCCGGCTGGCCACCTAGGATCCTCTGCGGCAGAAACAGCTTCTCTGTTGCATGCTGGAGACACAGAAGATCCGGCGCGGGTACCGAGCGGATCTACCTCGGGATCGCCTGCACCAGCAACTCTGTGCATGATTCTGGATTTTCTGCACCGGCTGATTCTGTGGCGGAATCTCGGCGCCTCACACGGCTGCAAAAAGGTGTAACTCAACCTCTTAATTACAAACATATGAGTAAATATGGTCTAGTCTGCTCTACAGATGAACAAGCTGAACCAAGGACTCTGGATGAGGCATTCGGAGATGAAAGATGGAGAAAAGCAATGATGGAAGAATATGTGGCACTAAAGAAAAATAAAACATGGAATTTGGTTCCCACACGGCAAGGTAAAAATCTTATAGATTTCAAGTGGGTGTTCAGAGTTAAAAGAAAATCTGATGGAACTGTTGACAGATACAAAGCTAGGCTTGTTGCAAAAGGGTTTAAACAAAGATATGGTATTGATTATGAGGATACCTTTAGCACCGTCAGACTTAAAAGGAGCCAACAGTTGGTTCCATCGGTAATTGTTCATGTCATCCCAGACATCATCTAGAATAAGTAAAACCCTCTTTGATTTGACATGGCTCTTCAAGTTCTCCTGAAGTTTCACAAAGCAGTTTATGTCTTCACACCTTTCTTGAGAAACAAAGTTTAACATATCCCTTGTCAGCCCCATTTCGTCAAAGTTGCGAGACACCCAAATCCATATTTTGTAATCAAATTGATTTTCAGTTTTTGGATCATTGTATGCAAGTTGAGCCAGAGTTGTCTTTCCAACACCTGCAGTCCCTACAATAGGCAGAACAGTTAAACTGTGATATTTGTCTTCTGTCATTAACAACTCCATGATGGAGTTCTTCTCTACAACTCTCCCATACACTTCCGTTTGAACAAGACTTGATGTTTTGGGGCGTTGATCTGATATTGTACTTCGGTGGTGATCTGAACCTGAAGAAAAGTCTGATCCATGTAGATTGAAAATCTCATGCACTTTTGCTCGGATGTCTTGTAACTGACCAGTTATTTTTTGTATCCTATTGGATATCTCGACCTTGTCCCAAGGGGTGTGTGTGCTAGGTGCGTTGATTTCTGCTAGCTCCTTATCCCGTCTCCTTCTTTTTCTGCTAGATGAAGGCATCACATCTGCAATAGCATCACCATTGCTACAGTGGAAAAAACATGAACTGGCTATTAGAACCACATTGGGACCATAATGAAATCTCAAGTACTCCCTCCGTTCCCAAATATATGACGTTTTGGTAGTTTAATTTGAACCACCAAAACGTCATATACTCCCTCCGTTCCTAAATATAAGCCTTTTTAGAGATTTCAATGCGAACTACATACAGATGTATATAGACATACTTTAGAGTGTAGATTCACTCATTTTGCTCCGTATGTACTTCATATTGGAATCTCTAAAAGATTTATATTTAGTAATGGAGGGAGTATTTAGGAACAGAGAGAGTAGAGGTAAATAAACGACTCAAATCTCAACACTTGGGGTAGTCTCTAGTTTCTGTTGGGCTATGCCAGTTTAATTAACATAATATTATTGTTTTTAACAAACATAGAGAGTTTCTGAATTTTGCAGGCTATCCAAATGGCTGCCTATTGAATGTGTATTTGCTGCTTACTGCAGCGTGTGGTAGTACCGAGTACTCTGGCTCTGGGTGCATCCAGTCAGACGGTGGCTTGATTTGTTCAGCCATTTGGATACGAGTCTAGCAATAAGAGAGTAAATAGTGAAGACTATCACAATTGGCAGAACTACAACTTATTTCGATTGCCAAAAACTTACTCCCCCCATTCCAATGAATAAGGCGTGCACGCTTTCCAAAATCAAACTTTGACTGTAAATTAGTTAAAATGTATATTTTTGTGACTTAAAATTATACCATCGAAAACTTCTTTCCAATATGAATAGAACGACATCATTTTTATCATAAATAAACCACATTTGGTTTGTCTAATTTATGGTCAAAGTTTACTTTTAGGATGCGTGCGCGACTTATTCATTGGAATGGAGGAGCGACTTCCAAAAGAAAGTACCCTACTTCTACTTGTCGTTGAGAGTGAAATGCATAAAACCACCACAATATAAATCGTGACAAAATGTATCACACACTTTTGACAGGGGACAAACACTAATGGGGGTTGAGCATGTTCCTCCTCGCTCTTCCCTCCTTCCCTTCTCCCCTCTCCCGGTCGCTCTTCTTGTGCATGGGCCCGATCTGGTCACTGGCAACCAGTAATCCGGTGCCACCGACGGGTCTGGTCCTTCCTCCCCCTTCCCTCCTCCCCCAGCTCCTGTCCATCCCTCATCTGGTCCGGTCGCAATTCACATTAGCTGTCGGCCCCCTTTGCCAGCTCAACCTCTTAGATTGACAGCGGCTCGCAGGAGTGGCCATGCTGTTGTGCGCTCCTATGGGAGGGATGAAGACGAAGGAACGAGAGGCTGGGAACGAAGGTCAGTCAGTGGCGCACGAGGGCATCATAAGGAAGAATTGCCTAATAAGGATGAAATTATTGGTCTTGCTTCTATTGTTGTACCTCCTACTGATCCACTAGAACAATATCTGTAGACCATGAAAATGATTTGCATATGCATGAAAGAAATGAAATAGATAGAATCTTGTTCGAACAACAACCTCTGCTTAAGCACAATTTGCCTATTGAAACTTAGGAGGTCCTCCTCCACCTAAAGGTGATCCTGTGCTTGAATTACAACAGTTACCTAACACTTTGAAATATGCTTATCTTGATGAAAAGAAGATATATCTTGTTATCATTAGTGCTAACCTTTCAGAACATGAAGAAGAAAGATTATTGAAAGTTCTAAGGAAGCACCGAGCTGCTATTGGATATACTCTTGATGATCTTAAGGGCATCAGTCCCACTCTATGTCAGCACAAGATTAATATGGAACCTGATGCTAAACCCATTGTTGATCACCAACGTCGGTTAAATTCGAAGATGAAAAAAGTGGTAAGAACGGAAGTCCTGTCCATTGTGTCGCTAAGAAAGGAGGTATTGCTGTTGTTCCTAATGATAAAAATGAACTTATTCCACAAAGAATTGTTGCAGGCTATAGAATAGTAATTGATTTTAGAAAATTAGACAAAGCAACTAGAAAAGATCATTACCCTCTGCCTTTCATTGATCAAATGCTAGAAAGATTATCTAAGCACACACATTTTTGCTTCCTTGATGGATATTCTGCTTTTTCACAAATACCTGTTTCTCAACCTAATCAAGAAAACACCACCTTTACTTGTCCTTTTGGAACTTATGCTTATAGATGTATGCCTTTTGGTTATGCAATGCACCTGCTACCTTTCAAAGATGTATGACTGCTATATTCTCTGACTTTTGTGAAAAGATTGTTGAGGTTTTCATGGATGACTTTTCTGTTTATGGGAAGTCTTTTGATGATTGTTTAAGCAATCTTGATCGAGTTTTGCAGAGATGTGAGCAAACAAATCTTGTCTTGAATTGAGAGAAGTGTCACTTTATGGTTAACGAAGGTATTGTTTTGGGCCATAAAATTTCTGAAAGAGGTACTGAGGTGGACAAAGCTAAGGTTGATGCAATTGAGAAAATGCCATGTCCTAAAGATATCAAAGGTTTTCGTAGTTTCCTTGGTCATGCTGGTTTCTATAGGAGGTTTATCAAAGACTTTTCTAAAATTTCTAGGCCTCTTACAAATCTTTTGTAAAAGGATATTCCTTTTGTTTTTTATGATGATTGTTTAGAAGCCTTCAAAACACTCAAGAAAGCCTTAATTTCTGTACCTATTGTTCAACCACCTAATTGGAACTTGTCTTTTGAAATTATGTGTGATGCTAATGATTATGCTGTTGGTGCTGTTCTAGGACAAAGAGTTGATATGAAACTGAATGTTATTCACTACGCAAGTAAAACTCTAGATCAGTGCACAAAGAAATAATGCTACTACTGAAAAAGAATTTCTAGCAGTGGTGTTTGCTTGTGATAAATTTAGATCCTATATTGTAGATTCAAAAGTAATTGTTCACGCTGATCATGTTGTAATAAAGTTCTTATGAAAAAGAAAGATGCCAAACCTAAGCTTATTCAATGGGTTCTCTTGCTACAAGAATTTGATTTGCATATCACTGATAGAAAAGGAGCGGAGAACCCTGTGGCTGATAGCTTGTCTAGGCTTGAACATATTCTTGATGACCCACAACCTATTAATGATAGCTTTCCTGATGAGCAGTTAGCTGCAATAATGTTTCTCATAACACTCCTTGATATGCTGACTATGCTAATTATATTGTTGCTAAATATTTACCACCTAGCTTTACATACCAACAAAAGAAAAAAAATTCTTCTATGATTTAAGACATTACTTTTGGGATGACCCACATCTTTATAAAGAAGGAGTAGATGGTATTATTAGACGCTGTGTACGTGAGCATGAACAGGGACAAATCCAATGGAAATGTCACTCCGAAGCTTATGGGGGACATCATGCGGGAGACGGAACTGCTCATAAGGTATTGCAATCTGGGTTTTATTGGCCTACTCTCTTCAAGGATGCTCGTAAGTTCATCTTATCTTGTGATGAATGTCAAAGAATAGGTAATGTCGATAAGCGTCAAGAAATGCCTATGAATTATTCACTTGCTGTTGAACCATTTGATGTTTGGGTATTTGATTACATGAGACATTTTCCTTCTTCTAATGGGTATACTCATATTTTGGTTGTTGTTGCTTATGTTACTAAGTGGGTAGAAGCTATTCCAACTAGTAGTGTTGATCACAACACCTCTATTAAAATGCTTAAAGAAGTTATTTTCCAAGGTTTGAGTCCCCAGATATTTAATGACTGATGGTCGTTCACACTTTATTCATAGTGCTTTCCGTAAAATGCTTGCCAAGTATGATGTTAACCATAGAATTTCATCACCCTATCATCCTCAGTCTAGTGGTCAAGTTGAACTTAGCAATAGAGATTAATCTGACAAAAGACTGTAAATAGGTCCCGGAAGAATTGGTTTAAGAAATTAGATGATGCACTTTGGGCTTATAGAACAGCATATAAAAATCCTATGGGTATATCTCCTTATAAAATGGTTTATGAAAAAGCTTGTCATTTTCCTATTGAGTTAGAACATAAAGCTTACTGGGCAATTAAAGAACTCAACTATGATTTCAAACTTGCTGGTGAGAAGAGGTTATTTGATATTAGCTCATTAGATGAATGGAGAACCCAAGCTTATGAAAATGTCAAGTTATTTAAAGAAAAAGTTAAAAGATGGCATGATAAAAGAATCCAAAAGCGTGAGTTTGAAGTTGGAGAATATGTTCTTTTGTACAACTCTCGTTTCAGATTTTTCGCAGGAAAACTCCTCTCCAAATGGGAAGTACCCTATGTTATCGAGGAGGTTTATCGATCTGGAGCTATCAAAATAAATAATGCCAAAGGTACTAACCCGAAGGTTGTTAATGGGCAACGAATAAAACATTATATTCCAGGTACGCCCATTAATGTTGAAAGCAATATTATCCAAACTATGACATCAGAAGAACACATAAAAGAAACCTTCTGGAAAACTCCGGAATCATGAAAAAGAGGAGGTACGTGATACGGTAAGTAAACGGACTTCAAAAATCCACAAAAATATTTACTGTCCATTTTGGAATGTAAAAAAAATAAGGAAAATAAGAAACAACCAGGAAGGCACCCCTGGTGGGCACAAGACACGAAGGAGCACCTGGCTTGCCAGGCGCGCCCAAGTGGGTTGTGCCCACCTCGGGTACTTTCCGGGCTTCCTTTTTCTTTCGTTTGCTTGTTTCCCAAGATAAAAAAGTCTTTATATACCCCCCCCCCGAACCTATTGACCATCGCATCGCGGAGAAATCTTTTTTTTTCTTTTCTTGCTATTTTTCGGTCATATCTGTGGAGCCAGGCATCATGTCTTCTTCTTCCTCCAACAACGTGGAAGAGGATGCTTGGTTGATAAAGATCGAGCTGAAGAGAGAAGGAACCCGTAGAAGCCGTCAAAGGGGACAAGAGCAAGGAGGCTTTGGTTCATAATAAAGTTTATTTTGACTTTTGTTTTCTCTACTATCTTGTTCAATAAAAAGAAAGGAAATAAATGAAAAATATCATATGCTAATCTTATGGTAAGTAATGACATCACATAAGGAAAAGTATAAGTAGAAAATTTTATTGGAGATTGACAAACATAGCATTGGTCAATGATGCAATTCATGAAAGAATTAATAAGGGAAGAGAAGATTCACATGCAAATATACTATCTTGGAAATCTTTTGTGATTGTGAGCCCCCATCAAAATATTATATGCCAAAATTGTTGAGGTTGGACAAGGAAGACAACGTAATGATTTATGTTTGTTCATATTCACATAGAAGTTATATTGTCATAGATCCTTTATCATTTGGTGCTTGCCCCCCCCCCCCCCATATTTGCTAGCTAAAAATTCCGCACTAAGTAGAGATACTACTTGTGCATCCAAAAATCCTTAAACCCAAATCTTATTTTCAAGATTCCACCATATCTACCTAAGGATTGAGTAAGATCCTTTATCATAGATCCTTTATCATTTGGTGCTTGCCCCCCCCCCCATATTTGCTAGCTAAAAATTCCGCACTAAGTAGAGATACTACTTGTGCATCCAAAAATCCTTAAACCCAAATCTTATTTTCAAGATTCCACCATATCTACCTAAGGATTGAGTAAGATCCTTCAAGTTGTCATCGGTGCAATAAGGCAATAAAAATTGCTTCTAAAAGTGTTAGATCATTTAGTGTAAGAGAAAATTGAGCGTTGTACGAACTTGTGAGGGCAAAGAATAAAAGCGACAGACTACATAATAAAGGTTGCTATCATAAGGGGCAATATAACGTGACGTTCTTTTGCACTAAGGGATTGAGCATACAAACAAAAAGCGCATGGCAACCTCTGCTTCCCTCTACGAAGGGCCTATCTTTTACTTTATGTATTTACTTTTTATGCAAGAGTCAAAGTTCTTCTCTCTATTCCTTTTTATTTTATCTTTTGGAAAGCATCATGTGGTGAGAAAAGATCTAGGCACATATATCCAGTTGGATATGGATAGCATGAGTTATTAATGTTGACATCACCCTTGAGGTGAGTACATTGGGAGGCGAAATTATAAGCCCCTATCTTTTTATGTGTCCGGTTGAAACGTTTTGCTCATGTGTATGCAGTGAGTGTTAGCAATCATAGAAGACTATATGATGGTTGAGTATGTGGACTTGCCTAAGGCTCCGATACGTGACCCTTCCTGGAAAAAAATGATGAATTGTAGTTGCAAAGTTTACTGTGAACATAGTTTGTTGGTTTCCAATAGAGTTTATGCTTTATACCTCGATGTTGTGATGAATTGTTACTTATTCATGAGAAGTCCATGATAAAAGTTTTATGTTTAAGATTGTTGTTGTTATAATAATTTACATGATGCTTCTATGTCCGTATTTTGTTTTTGTTGACACCTCTCTCTCTAAGCATGTGGACATATTTTTTCGATTTCGATTTTCGCTTGAGGACAAGCGAGGTCTAAGCTTGGGGGAGTTGATACGTCCATTTTCCATCATGTTTACCTACCATTATTTATAATGTTTTTATGCATAATAATGCTTTTTGGAGTAATTCTAATGCTTTTTCTCTCATAATATGCAAGGTTCACACAAAAAGGGAGAATTCCGGCAGCTGGAAATCTGGACCTGAAAAAGCTACGCCAACCTACCTATTATGCACAACTCCAAATGAGCTGAAACTTCACGAGGAATTTTTATGGAATAAATAAGAATTATTGAAGTGAATAACCACCAGAGGGGGCCCACCAGGTGGGCACAACCCACCTGGGCGCACCAGGGAGCCCAGGCACACACTGGTGGGTTGTGCCCTCCTTGGCCCACCTCCGGTGCCCATCTTCTGGTATATAAGTCATTTTGACCTAGAAAAAAATACAAGGAAGACTTTCGGGATGGAGAGCCGCCGTCTCGAGGCGGAACTTGGGCAGGAGCACTTTTGCCCTCCGGCGGAGCGATTCTGCTGGGGGAACTTCCCTCCCGGAGGTGGAAATCATGGTCATCATCATCACCAACAACTCTCCCATCTTGGGGAGGGCAATCTTCATCAACATCTTCACCAGCACCATCTCCTCTCAAACCCTAGTTCATCTCTTGTGTTCAGTCTTTGTACCGAAACTATAGATTGGTACTTGTGGGTG
This sequence comes from Triticum urartu, assembly GCF_056163025.1. Taxonomy (NCBI): domain Eukaryota; kingdom Viridiplantae; phylum Streptophyta; class Magnoliopsida; order Poales; family Poaceae; genus Triticum; species Triticum urartu. The sequence goes on along the minus strand of NC_141874.1, from coordinate 688,525,904 downwards.
ACTAGTAGTGTTGATTACATCTTGTACTTGATTACTATATGGTTTATTTGGTGGAAGATTATATGTTCAGATCCATTATGCTATTTAATACCCCTATGATCATGAACATGTTTATCACTTGTGAGTAGTTGCTTTTGTTCTTCAGATCACGGGAGAAATCATGTTGCAAGTAATCATGTGAACTTGATATGTGTTTGATATTTTGATGGTATGTATGTTGTGATTCCCTTAGTGGTGTCATGTGAACATCGACTACATGACACTTCACCATATTTGGGCCTAAGGGAATGCATTGTGGGGTATTTATTAGATAATGGGTTGCGAGAGTAACAGAAGCTTAAACCCTAGTTTATGCGCTACTTCGTAAGGGACCGATTTGGATCCAAAAGTTTAATGCTATTGTTAGAATTTATTCTTAATACTTTTCTCGTAGTTGCGGATGCTTGCGAGGGGGTTAATCATAGTAGGAGGTTTGTTCAAGTAAGAACATCACCTAAGCACCGATCCACCCACATATCAAATTATCAAAGTAGTGAACACAAATCAAACCAACATGATGAAAATGACTAGATGAAATTCCCGTGTACTCTCAAGAATGCTTTGCTTATCATAAGAAACTGTTTTGGCCTATCCTTTGCCTCAAAAGGATTGGGCTACCTTGCTGCACTTTTGTTACTATTACCGTTACTTGCTCGTTACAAATTATCTTGCTATCAAACTACTCGCTACTTATAATTTCAGTGTTTGCAGAGAATACCTTGCTGAAAACCACTTGTCATTTCCTTCTACTCCTCATTGGGTTCGACACTCTTACTTATCGAAAGGACTACTGTTGATCCCCTATACTTGTGGGGCATCACTCCTTCATAGCCACGTCCTACTCCTCCTTCTCAGCACATCCTCCATCATTGATGCAAGCTCGGCGGCGCGACATGCCTCCTCTGCAGTGCATCGTTCCTAGACGGCGCGCATCTCATCTTGGATCTTCGCTCGATGCTTAGGCATGAGCATCTTATTATAAGTAATCTTCTGCCAAACCATGGCGGGCGACGAGCTTGGATTGGGAATGGAAGAGGGAGAGGAAGGAGTAGTGGTGACATGAAAGAGACGGAAAGGAGGGAACATCGGTGGCACGGAAGAAAGGGAGAGGAGGGAACAACGATAGCACATTAGAGAGGGAAAGGAGGGAGCGGCGGTGGCACGGAAGAAAGGGAGAGGAGGGAGCAATAGTAGCACAGAAGGGAGGGAGAGGAGGGGAATGTGGATGAGACTAGGGCTGCCTCGCCGTCTAGCTTAAATAGGCGGATTAGGTCTCTCAGGCGGTGCACCGGAGCGGCACCATGAATGCATCCTCATCGAACATGACTAATGTGTTTTGGCACGGGCCCCGCATGTTAGTCTGGCATGGCGGATGCATTCAGGGCTCCCCATATCTGCCCCACATAAGGGTTGGGTTTGGGGGTGTCGGACAACACGAACGTTTGGGTTGGGGTATATATAGGGGGTTTATCTGTGAGTGGGCAATGACCGGGCCGGGTCGTCCGCCCGAACATATATGGCGTGTTTGGTTGCCTTCATACAACCAACCAGGACCATGCGGTGCAAAAATGGCCCATTTGGTAGCCTGTATTCCACCTGATTCTTGGTCCGCATGAACCTTAAAGCACCTCCGGGTTCAGTGATACATCCATTTTGCATCATGTTTTTCTACTGTTATTTATTGTGTTTTTAATCAATACAACCCATGTTCCTTTATATAAGGTGTATTTATTTTTTGATAAAATTCCAGAATGTAAGGTGAATTTCTTCTAATTCCTCATAATTCCCTTGTTAGCCCTTCAGAAAAAGGGAAAGTATCTCTCTCGTGATTGTCTGTATCTCTTCTTGTAGCAAAACAAGAAAAGTATCTCTCTATTGATTGCATGTATCTCATACTTTCCTTGACTAACTGATTTACTTGCCACTAACCAATAAATTTACCAAGGGTAATTTCGTCCTAACATGTCTATAATTCTATGACTTGGTCACCGTGTCGAAAATAATACACCTTACATAAAGGAACGGAGAGTATAACACTTTGTGGAGCAATTCTAATGCCTTTTCTCTCTTAATATGCAAGATTTATATGAAGGGGGAGATTGCCGGCAGTTGGAATTCGGGATCTGAAAAAGCTATGTCAGAGATACCTATTCTGCACATCTCCAAATGAGCTGAAATTTCACGAAGATTTATTTTGGAATAAATAAAAAATATTGGAGAAAATAAGTACCAGAAAAATATTGGTACCCGTGGGTTGCTAGTAGTGTTGATTACATCTTGTAGTTGATGCTAGTTGATTTATTTGGTGGAAAATTATATGTTCAGATCTATTATGCTATTCAATACTCCTCTGATCTTGGACATGAATATGATTTGTGAATAGTTACTTTTGTTCTTGAGGTCATGGAAGAAGTCTTGTCATAAATAATCAGATGAATTTGGTATTCGGTCGATATTTTGATGATATGCATGTTGTTGATTCCCTTAGTGGTATATGTAAACGTCGATTACATGATACTTCACAATTTTTGTGCCTAAAGGAATGCATTATGAAGTAGTAATTAGATGATGGGTTGCTAGAGTGACAGAAGTTTAAACCCTAATTTATGCGCTATTCAGTAAGGGGCTGATTTGTATCAATATGTTTAATGTTATGGTTAGATTTATCTCAATTCTTTTTTCGTAGTTGCTGATACTTGCGAGAGGTGTTAATCATAAGTGGGAGGCTTGTTCAAGTAAGAACAACACTCAAGCACCGTTCCACTCACATATCAAATTATTAAAGCAGCGAATGCGAATCAAACAAACATGATGAAAATGACTAGATGAAATTCCCGTGTGTCCATAAAAACGCTTTGCTTATTATAATAGACTATTCCGGCCCATCCTTTGCAACAAAAAGGATTGAGCTACCTTGATGCATCCTAATTAATATTGTCACTTGTTACAAATTATCTTGCTATCAAACTATCTATTACCGATAATTCCAGTGTTTGCAGAAAATATCTTGCTGAAAACTGCTTGTCATTTACTTCTGCTTCTCGTTGGGTTCGACACTCTTACTTATCAAAAGGACTACGATTGATCCCCTATACTTGTGGATCATCATTCAGCTATGGAGAAATGCCCGAATCGGCCGGTCTTTGCCAGCCAGGCCCGAGCCATACAGTCGAGCTGGCGTGGCTAGGTCTCCTGGAGCAGTTACATGTGTGAGGCGATGCAGGATGGATGCGAGATGTAGGTGAGTTTTGTGTGTCACGTACTCATATGTAATTGTTAACTCTTAATCACGTCTAGTGTGTGCAACCAAACACCGAACAGTGCATCAGCCGAGCCAATGCATGCCAACCAAACACTAGACAAAAATTCCCCCCTAATGCAGCCAGCCTATATGTTGACCTTTTTTTCAAATAGCCTATATGCATTCTACCAAACAACATGCACAAAATGGTTTCTGCTAGTGGCGAATCTTGAAAGAAAATGAAGGGGGGGGGGGGGGTGTCAATGTTAATGGTGTGAAGAAAAAGCCACTAACTCTTAACTTTTTTAGTTCAAATAAGCTTAAAATTTGGATGCGAGGCTAGGTTCAATTGTAGTAAAAAAATCCTATTTTTGAAGGGGGGGCTCGAGCCTGTTGAAGCACCCTTAGATTCGCCACTGGTTTCTCCATCTAATCGGTCGTGTCCAACTAAGTCACGGATAAAGAACATACCCAGTTCATAGAAACTCTCATAAGATGGGATTTGAGGAGGGATTATAGGATAGTTTTATTATGCAAAATGCAATGCAGAGATGCTAGTTGGAACCCAACTAAGTCACGGATACAAGAAGACAAAAATCTATGCGCCACGGCTGTAACGGACGCCACCACCAAGGAGCTGCTCGCCTGCAAGTGCACCTCGTCATGGAGCTGTGCGAGGGTCAATTTGGGAAAATCTCCAGTCACGGCTCGACGTACACGCGTACTGCAGTGCCACCAATCGCCGCTCTGAATCAGCGGCAATGCGCCACGGCTGGGCCGGTGCCCGGTGGCGTGGCAGATGCATGCCCGCAGGCCGCACAGTTGCTCACGGAGACGGGCTCGATCCCACACAGACGACACACCAGCATTAGCGGAGGCGGCGCTCGCGGTGCATCCATGCCCATCAGCCTCGGCGCGAGAAGATTGCCTGGCGTCGCACCAGGCCGAAGGGAGTAGGTATTTAAAAGATGGTATTAAAATGGTACTCCCTCCTCCGTCACATAATATAATTTTTTTTGATTGTAACAACATCTTATATTATGAGATTAGAGGAAATAGTTTTTTGTCAATCAAAATAAAATGATAGTTTTTGCGGGACAAAAACGTCAATTACGGTAGTTTTACGCTATTTACCCAGCAATAAGATGTGTGATGATGATGACTTTGCTGTAGTATTGTAGTTTTTTGAACAATACTCCCTCCGTTCCGAATTACTCAGAGGTTGAGGTGATCTCCATCCTTTAAAGAAATAGTGTCACAGATCGTTTGGTCAACTTGTCTAGAGCGAAGCATCTGACCGATGTGTGATTGCAAGGTGCTCCAGAGGCTCTGGTAGATCTTAGAGACAAGTGCATTTTTCGTTCCTCAACTTATCACGAAGCGTGGCTTTCATCCTTGAATTTTTTTTTGTGCAACTTTCGTCTCGCAACTCACTTAGTCCATGTGACAGTGTCCTGAACTAGGGGGCACCAATCTAGTTGGTCCATCGTTCGTGGCCGGATTCAAGGCCCGCTATCTCATAAGGAAGGACCCTGGAAGCCTCAAGCTATGGCGTGGTGAAGCTGGATTTTGCCAAAGACTTGGCGTGCACTTCAAGATTGTGTCGGCCGTCTACATGTGTAACCGATCATGTGTAACTCTAGATACCCCCAGTGTCTATATAAACTGATGGGTTTAGTCCGTAGAGGCTAGATTCATCCTTATACACCTTAAGGTTAGAACACATATGATCTCAAGGTAGATCAAGCCTGCACTCGATACATCATCATCAATATAATCAAAGTAGGACGTAGGGTGTTACCTCTTCAAGAGGGACCGAACCTGGGTAAGTATTGTCCCATTTGTCTCTTGTTACCCATCGATCTGAGGTCCATAGCTCGGGGCGCCCTACCTGAGGTCTGCCAGTTTTTGTACCGACACCCTGACAACGGTATTCAAAAGTCAAACCTGGCTTTAACACTTTTTTTGCGATAACCGCAGTTTTGACCTTATGTCACATGATTTTGGCCACATCGTCACTGTAAGATGGCATAGGGTCGCATGTTATTGAGTTTAATATCTCTCTCTCCGATCCGTTGGCGTTGCTCCAGTGAGTGACAGGAGCATCTCCACCCACTTTGAAAATGCACTACGTGATGCAGAGAGAAAGGTCGTGATGCTACTCTAGGAGGTCGGTGATGGGAGCAGCTCCTCCCGCTTTAGATGGTCAACATGAAAGTTGAGGTGACGATAGGACAATAGGTGGCAGATCGGATCTAAACCGGCAGGGGGGGGGGGGAGGAAATGAGCACAATTCGCTGAGGTCCAATCCCAAATCCTTGGGGCATTCCCCTTACAGTGATGATGTGATAGAAATCATGCGAAAAGTCAAAACCGGATTTGACAGAGTAATACTCATGTTAGGCACTAATTCTACTGAAATACCCTTTGGTTCCTGCGTGCACCTCATATGGAAATAATAATAATAATAGTTAAAAAAGTCAAAAAAGATTGGAAGTTTTCTAACAATAAACTTTGACTTTCTTTTGCACTAGTATATAAATTTTCACGAATAGAAAACCAGTGTTGACTTCATGGAAACAAAAGAAAATTTATTTGCTATTATAGGTCACTATTCACACTATTTTGACCGAAAATTTTGTCTTTTTTTGTAAGAAGTCAACGAGATTTTTTTTCTTTTGGTACAATTCTTTTACCAGTATAATGGAAGGTCAAATTTATTTCAAACTTTTTTTCAAAATTTGTTGACTTTTTATTTAATTACTACTTTTTCATATAGGATGTATATACACTCATAGATCAAAAGTTCATGTCCCTAATTCTACATGATAATTAAGAGTTACTTGGGAAAACTGTATCCACCAAGTTCCCATGTGGGTAATATTTTGCACGCAGAAGTCTTGCACATAGTGAATCTGGTGATGTTAGGAGTCGCATATTTTCCATTGCAATGAGGCCCTATAAGCGGAAATACATGTGATTATGGAGGGAGTAAGTCTTACTATCCAACGCTCAAATCTCCCCGTTCAGCTTCAATCGGATTGTGCGGTTGCTCTTACCGCACTTGCTAATGGGTCTCTGGACAAGTTAGCATATGGTCACCTCTTAATGGAGATTAAAGGTTTAATGGATAATAGGGTGTTTGTTCCAGTAAAAATTTCTCGTGACCAGAATAGGGTTGCACATAGCTTAGCAAACTATGGTAGATATGGGGATAGCACTGCGTGCTGGCTTAACCAATTCCCTCCTTTTATTTTCAAACTCGTTGCTAAGGATTGTAACTCTGTGATCTTGGAATAAAATACCCTATTTCCCTCGCAAAAAAAAAAGATATGTGGTCAAAACAATGACACATTAAGTCAAAATCGGGTTTGACCGATGAATACCACTATGAGGGACTAACTATTCCTGGTGTTAAGAGTTGAGGTACGATGATTACACCAAAAAAAGTTCATTGATGAAAGCCACACTTCGCAATTAGTTGAGGGACAAAAAATGCACTTTACTCTAGTCTAGATCTTATGGCCACTCATTGTATCACTATTACCTAAGTTCCCACTTGTGCGAAAAGAAAAGTATTCTGTTTTAGGTACCTTGACGAAGGGTTTGGGAGATGCCCTGCAGGTTTCTTCGTACAAGTCAGGGAATGCTCCTTCTCTAAATGTTTCTTCATAGATGATGTACCGTTGGTCTTCGAATCGCACTTGAACTCATTGCCACATTGATTACATGCTGCTTTGACGGGCTTTCCGTTAACCCTTTCTTTTACCGTAAAGTGTACCCAGACCACGGACCGTGATTGGCCAACACTGTTACTCGGTGTATCGTCATCGCCCCTGGATATCTCATTGACTTGCTCAGCTCCATGTATGCCTGCGGGCTTGTTTCTTGTAACTGTACCGAAAGAAACAAGGACCGGAAATTAAAGCATGTCCGATCTTGATCATATAAGTAAAATCAACCTTTTTGTTTTTTGCGAAAATCAATCAAACTGAAGATTACTAACACGCATAAATCATTTTTGTTTGACCAAACAGCACAGATAAATCAGATCTAGTGGGATTTTGCTTACCTCCTTGGACCTGCTGTTGGAGCCTGTAGTAGTCGAGGTCGTCGACCACGTCATCGGCGTCGTAGAGAAGCTCCTTGACATGAGCGAGAGCCCGGGACAGCGGCCTGTTCTCAGCCGCCCTCCCCTTCACAGAAGCCACCACCACCATCTCGACTCTCTCCACCTCCGACTGGAGCCTCTCGACTTCGTCGGCTAGTCCGACTTGGCGAATCCAGGCTTCCATCTTGTCCATCAGGAGAGTCGCAAGGATGGTCTGCACCAGCCATGCAATCGCGGCCTCCAGGGAAGAGTATCCCGCCGGCTCCATCATCAGATCCGGCAGGAGCAGGTCTCGAGCTCTGAGTCAACGAAGGAAGGAAGGGGAGTTCAGCGTGTGGAAAGGGGAGCAGCCGAGCGGAGAGGAACACCAGACACAACCCACAGGGCATTTACTCCATGGAGAGTACCTATGATTTTTCTCCATCGGCCCTGTTTGGATCATGAGGTTAGAGCTAGTTTGGGTTAGTTGGAGGCTCAAATAACTTAAAAGTATCCAAACAGGGAGGGTTAGAGTGGGTTAGTTCTATCTAACCCAACTATCCCGATGGAGAGGTGCTTATTTGGGTTAGAGTGGGTTAGAAAATAACTCTAACTCTAACTGTGTTAGAGTATTCAAACAGGGCCATCGACCAAGAAACAGGTGGGAAGTAACGTCGAGCATTCAATGGTGTATATTGGGCTGATGTGAAAGGTGTGTTGGGCCGTCAGGAGCATGTGGACTCCCATATTTAAGCTTTTTGACACTTTAGTTAGCACATCTTTATCCTCGACGATCCGGCCCAAGGCAACCACAGCAGGGAGCTAGCCCACCCCAGCAGTTTACAAGCTATTCTCAAAAAAAAAAACATGCTTGTGTATACAAAATAACCAGTGAAACACGTAAATTCAATTCAAGTAGATCAAAAGCCACAGCACAACCCAAATCCTTATTAGTACTACTATTTTTACCACTTCCTTGAATATTCACGCCATAAATAATCCAAATCTGATGCACATACCAGATTACAAGTGGAGAGAAATGAAAGTATGATACCCAAAACACTCATGCTCCTTTCACACACACACACACAGACACACAAAAAAAACACTCATGCTCGAACAGCCCAACGATCCCTCATACCCACAGGCCACAACACACACACATTAAAGATTCTACTCTTACATCACAAGCTGCATGATGTATACGTTGATCAAACAGCGGGTGAAGCTATCTCAGTTCAGCGCGACGAAGCCTGCGAGCGCAGCAACGACGACGAGGGGCAGCATGGACACCCACAGGATCGTCTTCGCGGCAGCACGTCGTTGGACCACATCACCGGATGCCCAGAATCCGGCGGAAGCCTCCACAAGCCCGAATATCACTATGGCAATGAGGATGCCGTAGTACAGGTAGAAGGGCACCTTGCCATGGTGGACAAATATGCCTCCGGGCGTCCTCGAGATGATGAGGAAGAGCGCCGCCGCGGCTTCAACGACGCCGCACAAGATCAGAGCACCCGGCAACTTCTCCGCGCTGCGTAATGCGTCGGGGATCAGGGCCACCATTCTGAAAAGGAAGGCGAAGAGCTCCATCGATTGGCTTTCTGTACGTGCGCCGGTTTCTGAGCTTGGAGATCAATGGTGCGGATAGAAGAAGGAACGCAGGTTTGAATATATAGACAGTTGCTGGATGCTAAGACGCGTCGGAAGCCACAGCAGAACCGAACCCGAGCGAGCAAATGCCAGAGTCAGTGGCCGCACAAACCCGAGAACCGAGAACCGAACCGATGAACAAAGAATTAGCAAGCTTGAATCGTCTTCTCCTCGAGTCTCTGTCACAAAACCGAGAACCGAAATCTTGGGCGAACCGGGCCCAGGCCGGAGCCGAACACATCATTTTCTTGACGTCGTTGCGCTAATAAGACTTTGGCTCCGTGTGATGTGTGAACCGCCGAGTTCCCCTGCTGTGATTATCACAACTTCTTGTTAAACACAATATGCACTATGTCACGTATGGAGTGCATTGTCACGCATGGAGGAGTCCAAGACTTGGCGCAGGATCTAGGATAGATAGTTGGTTCGGTTTACATGTAATTCTATCTTCTTATCTCCTGTAACTACTTCTATCTCTTGTTTTTCAAGTTGTACACCTCCTGTAAAATCTCCAACGATGTATGCGCTTCCAGGGAGGTGCGCCCCTGCATATAACATGTAGCACGTCGCCTTAGGTTGAGGTAAGACGTTTCCGCCTATCGCACATGGTAATCAGAGCCTCCTCTTCCAAACCCTAACTTTCGATCTCCACCGGTGCCAGCCATGTCTTCCTCCAGTGCCACCCAATCCAATCTGAGCGGTCAGGTCACGGAGAAGCTCTCCCGGACGAACTACGTCCTGTGGCGTACCCAAATCACGCCGCAGTTGAGGGGAGCCGGCCTCTATGGCTACGTCGACGGCACCCAGCCGGAGCCGTCCCGCCTTCTCGTCACCAAGGACAAGGACAGGAAGGAGTCGTCCAAGCTCAATCCTCTCCATCCCATCTAGGTAAGGGAGGACCAGCAGGTTCTAGGCTACCTGCTCAACAACCTCACCAAAGAGGTGCTCATCGCGGTCACCGCGGTCACCACTGCGCACGCTCTCTGGACAGCACTCGCAGGTATGTTCTCGTCACAGTCCTTGAGCCGCGTCAACAACATCCGCACTGCCTTGATCAATGCGCAGAAAGGGAACCAATCGGTGGCCGCCTACTTCGCCGCCATGCGTGGCCTTGCCGATGAGCTCGCCGCGGCCGGCAAGCCCATCCAGGACGATGAGCTGATCTCGTATCTGCTTCACGGACTGGACATGGACTACCAGCCGCTCGTGTCTGCCCTGGATGCCCGCGTCACGCCGGTGTTCCTCGATGAGCTCTACGCCATGCTGAGCAACTTCGACCAATGCGTCGCCCAGTACCACAGTGCTGGCGGCGGGTTCAAGTCTTCGGCGAACGCAGCAACCCGCGGGCGTGGTGGGTACTCCTCCCATCACAGCGGTCCTCCTCGCGCCAAGGGAAAGCACAGCAACGGCAACACCAACAACTCCGGCTCCCGCGGCGGTCGCCCCACCTCCACCAACAACAGGGGTCGCCGCGGTGGCTCCAGCCGTTCGCGGCCCGACGCCGTTCGCTGTCAATCTGCGGCAAACCAGGTCACACTGCCAAAGATTGTTGGTATCGTTTTGACGAAGATGATGCCTCCTCTGAAGATGATGAAAAAGTTGCTGCCACCGCTGAAGGATCCTATGGTGTCGACACTAACTGGTACCTTGATAGTGGCGCAACTAATCACCTCACGGGGGAGCTGGAGAAGGTGACTCTCCGTGAAAAATATCACGGGAAGGACCAGATTCATACGGCCAGTGGTGCAGGTATGAACATACGTCACATTGGTCACTCGGTTATACGTACCCCTTCTCGTAAAATTCATCTTCGCAAAATTTTGCATGTTCCTAGTGCCAACAAAAATCTCCTATCCGTTCATCGCATTACCATCGACAATCATGTCTTTATTGAATTCCATCCTTTTTTCTTTTTGATAAAGGATCAGGCCACGAAGAAGGTACTATATCGAGGTAGATGCGTTCGAGGGCTTTACCCATTGATTCCGGAGCTTAGGAGATTCAATAAACAAGCCTATGGTGTTGTCAAACTTTCTTCAACACGTTGGCACGATCGTTTAGGGCATGCTTCTTTTTCTCTTGCTGAACGTTTGCTTAGGAAAAATAAGCTCCCATTTGTTGGTGAGCGGAATGTTGAAACTATTTGTGATTCTTGCCAAAGAGCAAAATGTCATCAATTACCTTATCCTATTTCTACAAGTGTCTCTACTCAACCATTGCAATTAATTTTCTCCGATGTTTGGGGTCCTGCCCCTAGCCCTGTTGGTAGACACACGTACTATGTAAGTTTCATTGATGACTATAGCAAATTCTCTTGGATCTATCTTCTTAAGAAACGATCCGACGTTTTTCAAGTGTTCAAAAACTTTCAAGCACATGTTGAACGCAAGTTTGATAGCAAGATCATTGCTGTCCAATCCGACTGGGGAGGGGAATACGAGAAATTAAATTCCTTCTTCCAAACACTTGGCATTTCACATCATGTGTCATGCCCTCATGCTCACCAACAAAACGGTTCTGCCAAACGCAAGCATAGGCATATAGTTGAAGTTGGTCTAGCTCTTTTAGCCGGTGCTTCCATGCCTCTCAAGTTTTGGGATGAAGCGTTTCTCACCGCTGTTCATATCATTAATATGCTCCCAAGTCGTGTCATAAACAATGAAACCCCCATAGAACGGCTTCTTCATGTCAAGCCCAACTACACATCTCTACGTGTCTTTGGTTGTGCATGTTGGCCCAACCTCCGTCCTTACAACTCCCGCAAACTCATGTTCCGATCTAAACAATGTGTTTTCCTTGGCTATAGTGCCCAACACAAAGGGGTTAAGTGCCTAGATGTTTCCACCGGGCGCGTTTGTATTCCCGTGATGTTGTGTTTGATGAGAACAAATTTCCCTTTGCTGATCTTCATCCTAACGCCGGTGCTTTACTCCGTAAAGAAATCCTCCTTCTACCATCTTCTCTCACCGGTCTTGATGAAGGGGAACGAAACCACGATGATCATATGTTGACTAACCCTCAAACCACTGTGCATGAGTTGTGTGATGCTGCAGAAGAAAACAGAATGCAAAATGATGAAGAAAATGACGAGCATGGGCCATATTTCATGTGCCCCGAACCAGGGAACAAATCCTCCTCGGGATCAGTTCCCGTGGCAGAACTGCCCAGCAGATCGTCCTCGGGATCCGCCGCTGGCAGGGGGCAGAATCTCCTCAGGAATCCGCACCAGCAGCTGCGCATGGAGTGGCCGACAGCGCGCACGCGGCGAGCGAGCCAGCATCTGCCACGCGGCCATCAGCGATTCGCGGCAGTGCCTCCATCAACCCGAGCGAATCACGCGGTGCCGCCTGTCCGCCTCAGATTGGTTCTTCGGGGGCCCGGTTCCCGGTCCAACCCCTGTGCTACAAAAGGCGCAACCCGCACCGGCCGACAGGTGCGGGGCCCGCCTCTGGCGCAGCGGACGCTGCCTCTCCATCACGGCGTCATGATGATCCCCGTCCGCTGGGATCCTCTGCGGAGCCGCGTCGTTGCACAACGCCGTCTACCGTCACAGAAGATCCAATGGCGGGATCTGTTGGGGAACGTAGCAATAATTCAAAATTTTCCTACGTGTCACCAAGATCTATCTATGGAGTCATCTAGCAACGAGGAAGGAGTGGATCTACATACCCTTATAGATCGCGCGCAGAAGCGTTCAAGAGAACGGGGTTGATGGAGTCGTACTCGTCGTGATCCAAATCACCGATGATCCTAGCGCCGAACGGACGGCACCTCCGCGTTCAACACACGTACGGAGCAGCGACGTCTCCTCCTTCTTGATCCAGCAAGGGGGAAGGAGAGGTTGAGGAAGATGGCTCCAGCAGCAGCACGACGGCGTGGTGGTGATGGAGCTGCAGTACTCCGGCAGGGCTTCGCCAAGCACTATGGAGGAGGAGGATGTGTTGGAGAGGGAGAGGGAGGCACCAAAGGCGTGGTTGAGAGGCCCTCCTTTCCCCACTATACATAGGGAGCCTAGGGGGGTCGCCGGCCCTAGGAGAAGCAATCTCCTAGGGGGGCGGCGGCCAAGGGAGGAGTCCCTCCTCCCCAAGGCACCTAGGGGGTGCCTTCCCCCTTTGGGACTCTTCCCCTTTTTTATCTCTTGGCGCATGGGCCCCTTAGGGCTGGTGCCCTTGGCCCGTATAGGCCAAGGCGCACCCCCTACAGCCCATGTGGCCCCCCGGGGCAGGTGGCCCACCCGGTGGACCCCCGGGACCCTTCCGGTGGTCCCGGTACAATACCGGTGACCCCGAAACTTGTCCCGATGGCCGAAATAGCACTTCTATATATAATTCTTTACCTCCGGACCATTCCGGAACTCCTCGTGACGTCCGGGATCTCATCCGCGACTCCGAACAACATTCGGGTTACTGCATATACATATCCCTACAACCCTAGCGTCACCGAACCTTAAGTGTGTAGACCCTATGGGTTCGGGAGACATGCAGACATGACCGAGATGACTCTCCGGTCAATAACCAACAGCGGGATCTGGATACCCATGTTGTCTCCCACATGTTCCACGATGTCAAGGACTTAATCAATCCCGTATACAATTCCCTTTGTCTATCGATACGATACTTGCCCGAGATTCGATCGTCGGTATCCCGATACCTTGTTCAATCTCGTTACCGGCAAGTCTCTTTACTCGTTCCGTAACACATCATCCCGTGATCAACTCCTTGATCACATTGTGCACATTATGATGATGTCCTACCGAGTGGGCCCAGAGATACCTCTCCGTTTACACGGAGTGACAAATCCCAGTCTCGATTCGTGCCAACCCAACAGACACTTTCGGAGATACCTGTAGTGTACCTTTATAGCCACCCAGTTACGTTGTGACGTTTGGCACACCCAAAGCACTCCTACGGTATCCGGGAGTTGCACAATCTCATGGTCTAAGGAAATGATACTTGACATTAGAAAAGCTTTAGCATACGAACTACATGATCTTGTGCTAGGCTTAGGATTGGGTCTTTGTCCATCACATCATTCTCCTAATGATGTGATCCCATTATCAATGACATCCAATGTCCATGGTCAGGAAACCGTAACCATCTATTGATCAACGAGCTAGTCAACTAGAGGCTTACTAAGGACATGGTGTTGTCTATGTATCCACACATGTATCTGAGTTTCCTATCAATACAATTCTAGCATGGATAATAAACGATTATCATGAACAAGGAAATATAATAATAACTAATTTATTATTGCCTCTAGGGCATATTTCCAACAGTCTCCCACTTGCACTAGAGTCAATAATCCAGTTCACATTGATATGTGATTAACACTCAAGGTCACATCCCCATGTGACTAACACCCAAGAGTTTACTAGAGTCAATAATCTAGTTCACATTAACACTCGATGAGTTCTGGGTTTGATCATGTTATGCTTGTGAGAGATGTTATAGTCAACGGGTCTGAATCTTTCAGATCCGTATGTACTTCGCAAATCTCTATGTCATCTTGTAGATGCAGCTACTACGCTATATTTGGAGCCATTTCAAATAACTGTTCTACTTGGAGCTATTCTAAATTGTTGCTCCATTATACGTATCCGGTATCTCTACTCAGAGCTGTCCGGATAGGTGTTAAGCTTGCATCGACGTAACTCTTTACGTCGAACTCTTTATCACCTCCATAACTGAGAAAATTCCTTAGTCCACTATTTACTAAGGATAACTTTGACCGCTGTCCTGTGATCCATTCTTGGATCACTCTTGTACCCCTTGACTGACTCATGGCAAGGCACACTTCAGGTGCGGTACACAGCATAGCATACTTTAAGCCTACGTCTAAAGCATAGGGGACGACCTTCTTCCTTTCTCTCTATTCTGCCGCGGTCAGGTTTCGAGTCTTACTCAATGTTCACACCTTATAACACAGCCAAGAACTCCTTCTTTGCCGATCCATTTTGAACTCCTTCAAAATCTTGTCACGGTATGTATTCATTGGAAAGTACTATTAAGCGTTTTGATCTATCCTTATAGATCTTAATGCTCAATACTCAAGTAGCCTAATCCAGGTTTTCCATTGAAAAACACTTTTCAAATAACCCTATATGCTTTCCAGAAATTCTACATCATTTCTGATCAACAATATGTCAACAACATATACACATCAGAAATTCTATAGTGCTCCCACTCAATTCTTTGGAAATACAAGTTTCTCATAAACTTTGTATAAACCCAAAATCTTTGATCATCATCAAAGCATACATTCCAACTCCGAGATGCTTACTCCAGTCCCTAGAAGGATTGCTGGAGCTTTGCATACTTATTAGCATCTTTCAGGATTGACAAAACCTTCCGGTTTGTATCACATACAACCTTTCCTCAAAAAAACATCGAGGAAACAATGTTTTGACATCCTATCTGCAAGATTTCATAAATAATGCAGTAATCGCTAATATAATTCCAACAGACTCTTAGCATCGCTACGAGTGAGAAAGTCTCATCGTAGTCAACTCCTTGAACTTGTCGGAAAACATCTTAACGACAAGTCGAGCTTTCTTGATGGTGATACTTACCATCATTGTCCGTCTTCCTTTTAAAATCCATATGTACTCAATAGCCTTACGACCATCGAGCCGTTCTGCCAAAGTCTACACTTTGTTTTCATACATGGATCCTCTCTCGGATTTTATGGCCTCGAGCCATTTTGGAATCCAGGCCCACCATCGCTTCTCCATAGCTCGTAGGTTCATTGTTGTCTAGCAACATGACTTGCAAGACAAGATTACGTACCACTCTGAAGTAGTACGCATCCTTGTCATCCCACGAGGTTTGGTAGTGAATTGATCTGAAGTTTCATGATCACTATCATAAGCTTCCACTTCAATTGGTGTAGGTGCCACAGGAACAACTTCCTGTGCCCTGCCACACACTAGTTGAAGAGACGGTTCAATAACCTCATCAAGTCTCCACCACCCTCCCACTCAATTCTTTCGAGAGAAACTTTTCCTCGAGAAAGGACCCGATTCCAGAAACAATCCCTTATTGCTTTCGGATCTGAGACAGGAGGTATACCCAACTGTTTTGGGTGTCCTATGAAGATGCATTTATCCGCTTTGGGTTCGAGCTTATCAGCCTAAAACTTTTTCACATAAGCGTCGCAGCCCCAAACTTTTAAGAAATGACAACTTAGGTTTCTCTAAACCATAGTTCATACGGTGTCACCTCATCGGAATTACGTCGTGCCCTATTTAAAGTGAATGTGGTTGTCTCTAATGCTTAACCCATAAACTATCGTGGTAATTCGATAAGAGACATCATGGTATGGATCATATACAATAGGGTGCAGTTATGATGTTCGGACATACCATCACACCATGGTGTTCCTGGCTGTATTGGTTGTGAAACAACTTCCACAATGTCTCAATTCTGTGCCAAACTCGTAATTCAGATATTCATCTCTATGATCATATCATAGATATTTTATCCTCTTGTCACGACGATCTTTCAACTTCACCCTGAAATTACTTGAACCTTTCAATAATTCAGACTCGTGATTCATCAAGTAAATGTACTCAAATCATCTGTGAAGTAAGAACATAACGATATCCACTACACGCCCCAGCACTCATTGGACTGCACACATCAAAATGTATTACTTCTAACAAGTTGCTTTCTAGTTCCATTTTACTGAAAATGAGGCTTTCAGTCATCTTGCCCATGTGGTATGATTTGCATGTCTCAAGTGATTCAAAATCAAGTGAGTCCAAACGATCCATTTGCATGGAGTTTCTTCATGCATATACACCAATAGACATGGTCCGCATGCCTCAAACTTTTCAAAAACGAGTGAGCCCAAAGATCCATCAACATGGAGCTTCTTCATGCGTTTTATACCGATATGACTTACGTGGCAGTGCCACAAGTAGGTGGTACTATCATTACTATCTTTTGGCATGAACATGTGTATCACTACGATCGAGATTCAATAAACCATTCATTTTAGGTGTAAGACCATTGAAGGTATTATTCAGATAAACAGAGTAACCATTATTCTCCTTAAATGAATAACCGTATTGCGATAGACATAATCCAATCATGTCTATGCTCAACGCAAACACCAATCTCGATGGTAGAGGGAGCGTGCGATGCTTGATCATATCAACATTGGGAACACTTCCAACACATATCGTCAGCTCACCTTTAGCTAGTCTCCGTTTATTCCGCAGCTTTTATTTCGAGTTACTAACACTTAGCAACCGAACCGGTATCTAATACCCTGGTGCTACTAGGAGTACTAGTAAAGTACACATTAACACAATGTATATCCAATATACTTCTATCGACCTTGCCAGCCTTCTCATCTACCAAGTATCTAGGGTAATTCTGCTCCAGTGGCTGTTCCCCTTATTACAGAAGCACTTAGTCTCGGGTTTGGGTTCAACCTTGGGTTTCTTCACTAGAGCAGCAGCTGATTTGCCGTTTCATGAAGTATCCCTTCTTGCCCTTCCCCTTCTTGAAACTAGTGGTTTCACCAACCATCAACAATTGATGCTCCTTCTTGATTTCTACTTTTGTGGTGTCAAACATCGCGAATATCTCAAGGATCATCATATATGTCCCCGATATATTATAGTTCATCACGAAGCTCTAGTAGCTTGGTGGTAATTACTTCGGAGAAACATCACTATCTCATCTGGAAGATCAACTCCCACTCGATTCAAATGATTGTTGTACTCAGACAATCTGAGCACAAGCTCAACAATTGAGCTTTTCTCCCTTAGTTTGCAGGCTAAGAAAATCATCGGAGGTCTTATACCTCTTGACGTGGGCACGAGCCTGAAATCCCAATTTCAGCCCTCGAAACATCTCATATGTTTCGCGACGTTTCAAAACGTCTTCGGTGCCTCAACTCTAAACCGTTTAACTGAACTATCACGTAGTTATCAAAATGTGTATGTCAGATGTTCGCAACATCCACAGACAACGTTCGAGGTTCAGCACACTGAGCAGTGCATTAAGGACATAAGCCTTCTATGAAGCAATGAGGACAATCCTCAGTTTACGGACCTAGTCCGCATAATTGCTACTATCAACTTTCAACTAAATTTTCTCTAGGAACATATCTAAACAGTAGAACTAAAGCGCGAGCTACGACATAATTTGCGAAGACCTTTTGACTATGTTCAAGATAATTAAGTTTATCTTATGAACTCCCACTCAGATAGACATCCCTCTAGTCATCTAAGTGATTACATGATCCGAGTCAACTAAGCCGTGTCCGATCATCACGTGAGACGGACTAGTCATCATCGGTGAACATCTTCATGTTGATCGCATCTACCATACGATTCATGCTCGACCTTTCGGTCTCTTGTGTTCCGAGGCCATGTCTGTACATGCTAGGCTCGTCAAGTCAACCTAAGTGTTTTGCGTGTGTAAATCTGGCTTACACCCGTTGTATGTGAACGTAAGAATCTATCACACCCGATCATCACGTGGTGCTTCGAAACGACGAACTTTCGCAACGGTGCATAGTTAGGGGGAACACTTTCTTGAAATTTTAATGAGGGATCATCTTATTTACTACCGCCGTTCTAAGCAAATAAGATGTATAAACATGATAAACATCACATGCAATCAAATAGTGACATGATATGGCCAATATCATATTGCTCCTTTTGATCTCCATCTTCGGGGCTCCATGATCATCATCGTCACCGGCATGACACCATGATCTCCATCATCATGATCTCCATCATCGTGTCTTCATGAAGTTGTCTCGCCAACTATTACTTCTACTTCTACAGCTAACGGTTAGCAATAAAGTAAAGTAATTACATGACGTTTATGTTGACACGCAGGTCATAAATAAATTAAGACAACTCCTATGGCCCCTGCGGGTTGTCATACTCATCGACATGAAAGTCGTGATTCCTATTACAAGAACATGATCAATCTCATACATCACATATCATTCATCACATTCTTCTTGGCCATATCACATCACATAGCATACCCTGCAAAAACAAGTTAGACGTCCTCTAATTGTGGTTTGCATGTTTTACGTGGCTGCTATGGGTTTCTAGCAAGAACGTTTCTTACCTACGCAAAAACCACAACGTGATATGCCAATTGCTATTTACCCTTCATAAGGACCCTTTTCATCGAATCCGATCTGACTAAAGTGGGAGAGACAGACACCCGCTAGCCACCTAATGCAACTAGTGCATGTCAGTCGGTGGAACCAGTCTCACGTAAGAGTACGTGTAACGTCGGTCCGGGCCGCTTCATCCCACAATGCCGCCGAATCAAGATTGGACTAGTAACGGTAAGCATATTGAACAAAATCAACGCCCACAACTACTTTGTGTTCTACTCGTGCATAGAAACTACGCATAGACCTAGCTCATGATGCCACTGTTGGGGAACGTAGCAATAATTCAAAATTTTCCTATGTGTCACCAAGATCTATCTATGGAGTCATCTAGCAACGAGGGAGGAGTGGATCTACATACCCTTGTAGATCGCGCGCGGAAGCATTCAAGAGAACGGGGTTGATGGAGTCGTACTCGTCGTGATCCAAATCACCGATGATCCTAGCGCCCAACAGACGGCACCTCCGCGTTCAACACACGTACGGAGCAGCGACGTCTCCTCCTTCTTGATCCAGCAAGGGGGAAGGAGAGGTTGAGGAAGATGGCTCCAGCAGCAGCACGACGGCGTGGTGGTGATGGAGCTGCAGTACTCCGTCAGGGCTTCGCCAAGCACTATGGAGGAGGAGGATCTGTTGGAGAGGGAGAGGGAGGCACCAAAGGCGTGGTTGAGAGGCCCTCCTTTCCCCACTATACATAGGGAGCCTAGGGGGGGCGCCGGCCCTAGGAGATGCAATCTCCTAGGGGGGCGGCGGCCAAGGGAGGAGTCCCTCCTCCCCAAGGCACCTAGGGGGTGCCTTCCCCCTTTGGGACTCTTCCCCTTTTTTATCTCTTGGCGCATGGGCCCCTTGGGGCTGGTGCCCTTGGCCCATATAGGCCAAGGCGCACCCCCTACAGCCCATGTGGCCCCCCGGGGCAGGTGGCCCCACTCGGTGGACCCCCGGGACCCTTCCGGTGGTCCCGGTACAATACCGGTGACCCCGAAACTTGTCCCGATGGCCGAAATAGCACTTCCTGTATATAATTCTTTACCTCCGGACCATTCCGGAACTCCTTGTGATGTCTGGGATCTCATCCGCGACTCCGAACAACATTCGGGTTACTGCATATACATATCCCTACAACCCTAGCGTCACCGAACCTTAAGTGTGTAGACCCTACGGGTTCGGGAGACATGCAGACATGACCGAGATGACTCTCCGGTCAATAACCAACAGCGGGATCTGGATACCCATGTTGGCTCCCACATGTTCCACGATGTCAAGGACTTAATCAATCCCGTATACAATTCCCTTTGTCTATCGGTACGATACTTGCCCGAGATTCGATCGTCGGTATCCCGATACCTTGTTCAATCTCGTTACCGGCAAGTCTCTTTACTCGTTCCGTAACACATCATCCCGTGATCAACTCCTTGATCACATTGTGCACATTATGATGATGTCCTACCGAGTGGGCCCAGAGATACCTCTCCGTTTACACGGAGTGACAAATCCCAGTCTCGATTCGTGCCAACCCAACAGACACTTTCGGAGATACCTGTAGTGTACCTTTATAGCCACCCAGTTACGTTGTGACGTTTGGCACACCCAAAGCACTCCTACGGTATCCGGGAGTTGCACAATCTCATGGTCTAAGGAAATGATACTTGACATTAGAAAAGCTTTAGCATACGAACTACATGATCTTGTGCTAGGCTTAGGATTGGGTCTTTGTCCATCACATCATTCTCCTAATGATGTGATCCCGTTATCAATGACATCCAATGTCCATGGTCAGGAAACCGTAACCATCTATTGATCAACGAGCTAGTCAACTAGAGGCTTACTAGGGACATGGTGTTGTCTATGTATCCACACATGTATCTGAGTTTCCTATCAATACAATTCTAGCATGGATAATAAACGATTATCATGAACAAGGAAATATAATAATAACTAATTTATTATTGCCTCTAGGGCATATTTCCAACAGGATCTGCTACCGAATCTGCTGCTGCTTCGCCGGGATCTGCCTCGGGATCGATTCCTGCTACACCTGCAAGTTGCATGGGATCTTCTGTGCCACCCGTGATAGCTACTTCAACGCCAAAATGTACACGGTTGCAACAGGGAGTAATTCAACCAATTAATTATAAGCATATTACAAAATATGTTATGGTGTGCTCCACAGGTGAACCCTACACACTTGATGAAGCCCTAGCTGATGAAAATTGGAAGAAGGCCATGCATGAAGAGTACATGGCATTGAAGAGAAACAAAACATGGCATTTGGTCCCTCCACAGCAAGGTAAAAACCTCATTGATTGCAAGTGTGTGTTTAGGATCAAGAGAAAATCTGATGGCACCATTGATCGCTACAAGGCAAGACTTGTGGCAAAAGGCTTCAAGCAACGCTATGGTATTGACTATGAGGACACGTTTAGTCCAGTGGTAAAAGCTGCAACCATTCATCTTATTTTGTCCATTGCTATGTCCAGGGGTTGGAGTCTTAGACAGCTAGACGTTCAGTACGCGTTTCTTCATGGTGTTCTGGAAGAGGAAGTGTACATGAAACAACCTCCTGGGTTTGAAAACAAACGTGCACCATTGCACGTGTGCAAACTTGACGAAGCATTGTATGGGTTGAAGCAGGCTCCAAGGGCGTGGTATTCACGTCTCAGTCAAAAGATGCAAACTCTTGGCTTTGTTCCTTCCAAGTCTGACACTTCACTGTTCATTTATAACAAGTGCAACACTCATATCTTTGTTCTCATCTATGTTGATGATATTATTGTTACAAGCTCATCTGATGAAGCTATAACAGGATTGTTGAAGGATCTCAGTGCAGAGTTTGCTCTTAAGGATCTTGGAGACTTGCATTATTTCTTAGGGATAGAAGTGAAGAAACATGATGGTGGACTTCACTTGTCTCAAGAAAATATGCAACTGATCTGGTAAGAAAGGCTGGTCTGCAAGGCTGTAAACCTTCACCCACTCCATTATCAAGTTCAGAAAAATTATCTCTCACAGAAGGACAAGCCTTGAGTCAGGAAGACAGCACTAAGTATAGAAGTCTTGTAGGTGCACTTCAATACCTTACTCTTACAAGACCTGATATATCATTTGCTGTTAACAAAGTCTGCCAATTTCTTCATGCACCCACTACTGTTCATTTGACTGCTGCCAAGAGAATAGTTAGATATGTCAAGAACACCCTTAATATTGGTCTCAACTTCAGCAAGTCATCATCTACACTTCTTAGTGCTTTCTCAGATTCTGACTGGGCAGGTTGTTTGGATGATAGACGTTCTAATGGAGGATTTGCAGTGTTCTTTGGCCCTAACTTAATTTCATGGTGTGCAAGGAAGCAGGCCACTGTCTCTAGGTCCAGTACTGAGGCAGAATACAAAGCATTAGCAAATGCTACAGCTGAGATCATATGGGTGCAGTCTTTATTGAGAGAGCTTGGTGTGAAAAGTAAACAAGTTCCATGCTTACGGTGTGACAATTTGGGTGCAACTTATTTGTCTGCTAATCCTGTTTTTCATGCCAGAATGAAACACGTTGAAATTGATTTTCACTTTTTCAGAGAACGAGTGGCTCAAAAACAACTTGATATTCGCTTTGTGCATTCCAAGGATCAGATTGCAGATGGATTCACCAAGGCTCTACCCACTAGAAGTTTTGAGAACTTCAAATATAATCTCAACTTGATGAAGTTGTGATTAAGGTAGGGTGTTAAACACAATATGCACTATGTCACGTATGGAGTGCATTGTCACGCATGGAGGAGTCCAAGACTTGGCGCAGGATCTAGGATAGATAGTTGGTTCGGTTTACATATAATTCTAACTCTTTATTGTTGGAAATATGAGCAATTTACCAAATAATTTTGCTAGCGGAAATACTAGATAAAGCATGACTAATATAGTAGAGATAACACAAGTCATGCGTTCTGACAGAGAGAAGGTAAATAGCTTCTGCATATATGAACTGTAGCCTATCATATCTATAGCAGACAGTAGAACTAGTTACATATATGAGGTAGAACCTAACATATTTAGGGCAAGTACTAGTACGAGAAACTGTGGCAGGATATCTAACAGAAAGAAGAACACATACGTGACAGCAGGAACAGTAGCGCTGGACTTGGGGTCGGTGTCCTCTCCAGCCATGTCGTCGAGGAGGTTGTCGACGTTGGGGAAGAAGTCGTCGTCGGGGAAGTAGTCGTCGGAGTCCGGGGCGTCCGTGACGAAGGGGTCAGTCAGTAGTCGTGCAGAGCACTCCCCAAAAACCTTATCACTCTTCTCCCATACAGGACTCAAAGAGGCGCGGTTTCGGAGGCCTACTGTCCCGACCTGCGGTGCACGCCGCAAGCCGAGATGAGGAAGATAGCAGCAGCTCAGAGATTGGAACCGGTGGAGAGGGGAAGGAGAGGTTCTGGTGCGTCTCTCTGGGAGGAGCGACCTCCCTTTTATAGGCGCAAGAGAAGGAGGCAAGAGGGCAGCGACGGAAGGCGAAATGAAGAGATGGAGGCGAAGCGAACAACCAGCAGCCGAAGGGCTGCACCGTTCGCATTCGAACTCCACTTTCGCAAAAATCTTTTCAGCTTCCGTGTGACCTTTCGTATACCCGTAGTGCGTGGCAAAAATTTAGATATCGGCTCGGCTCATTCCCGCAACCCGCAGCGCGTCGTGACATGGCGGGCGGCGGAGGAGGAGCGCGCGTGGATATCCCTCTTGTTCTCATGCTCGTACAAGTGGGGAAAGAACCTCCCTTATAAGGAGGTCCAACTCCCACTAAACTAGCAATGTGGGACTACACTTTAGTAGTATCCCTTGCCTTGCACAAATGGGCTAAGTGGGACTCTAGGATTTATTAGGAATTTCTGAAATAGTTATTGGGCTGCCCAAAATAGACTAAATTCCAGCAATCCCCCACCAGATCCCAGAGGCATACAGAAATTTGCCTTTGGTTCCAAAATACTGTTTAATATACCGGTACTGCAGTGGAGACTGTTAAGTTGAACTTCCACCTAGAACTCTATGCTACACTACTAAGCAACTTGAACAGTGGACTGGGCCTTGAACTGCAAGTTTTTTGCGAATCTAGCTTCACATAAAGCCTTGACCGATACGTGGCTACCGTGGGTCTTCCCCGCGGGTGGATCTTATGCGTCATACTCCGTGATCTTTCATGAGTTTACTAGAGAGAACCCTACTCTCATAGATTACGACGTTTGACAATCAGACTCATATAGGTGTGTTCTTCAATAGATGTTCTGCAGGATAACATCTCTGCTTAAATAATCCACTTAGAACACATTAAGATATACATCAACCTGCCATGCAGATTAGGAGAGTATTGCATCTTCATGGAGTGGTATTTTGAATAGTAAGGATACTCTCCTCTCAGTTGACCAACAGCTTGTCTTCCACATCTAATTCACGGGATCTCCGATCACAAAGAATAGGTTACCACTGTGAACAACTCATATTGTGGGTCTCATACCCATCTCCCTCGATGCATTATCTATCACATTTCGGATAGACACTTAGTAAAAGGATCTGCCAGATTTTTAGACGTTTGGATATAATCCAATGCAATAACTCCGGAGTTCCTCATTTTCTTGACAGACTTTAACCTTCTCTGAACGGGTCTTGATGACTTCATGTTATCCTTTGAGCTGCTCACTTTCGTGATCACAGTTTGATTGTCGCAGTTCATAAGGATACCCGGTACAGGTTTCTCAACAACCGGTAAGTCATTCAAGAGCCGACGAAGCCAATCTGCTTTGACTGTAGTTGTATCTAGTGTTGTGAGTTCTGCTTCCATTGTTGACCTCGTTAAGATGGTCTGCTTGCAAGACTTCCAAGAAACAGTGCCACCTCCATGAGTGAATACATATCCGCTCGTGGCCTTTATCTCATCAGCATCTGAGATCCAGTTTGAGTCACTATACCCTTCAAGCACCTTTGGGTGCCCGGTGTAGTGAATTCCATAATTTGAAGTGCCTTTCAAATAACGCAAAACTCTCTCTAGAGCTTTCCAATGCACATCTTCTGGTTTTGAAACAAACCGACTCAGTTTGCTAATAGCAAAAGAGATGTCAGGTCTTGTAGCACTAGCTAAGTACATAAGCGAGCCAATAATCTGAGAATACTTCAATTGGTCTCTAGCAATTCTTCGATTCTTTCGAAGTAACACACTCGCATCATATGGTGTTGGAGAGGGCTTGCAGTCACTATAGCCAAAGCGACTCAAGATCTTTTCCACATAGTGAGATTGAAGCAATGTAATCCCACCATCATAGTCTCTCAACAACTTGATGTCCAAAATGACATCAGCCACTCCTAAATCCTTCATCTCAAAACAACGAGATAGGAAAACCTTGACCTCCTTAATAACATTCAGATTTGTTTCGAAAATTAGTATGTCATCAACATACAAGCACAGGATAACCCCCTCGCCCCCACCATGGCGATAGTACACACATTTGTCAGCTTCATTCACAACAAAGCCTGCAGCTGTTAAAATTCTTTCAAACTTCTCATGCCACTGTTTGGGTGCTTGCTTAAGTCCGTACAAAGACTTCAGCAACTTGCACACTTTCCCTTCCTGACCATCTAGTACAAACCCATCTGGTTGTTCCATATAAATTTCCTCATCCAACTCTCCATTTAGGAAAGCAGTCTTAACATCCATTTGATGAACGAGAAGACCATGCGAGGCACCTAGTGAAAGTAGAACTCGAATAATGGTCAGTCGAGCCACAGGTGAGTAAGTATCAAAGAAGTCTTCACCTTACTTTTGGGTATAACCCTTAGCCACGAGCCGAGCCTTGTACTTTTCAATAGTACCATCACGCCTAAGCTTCTTCTTGAATACCCATTTGTATCCTATAGGTTTGCACCCATAAGGACGATCAGTTATCTCCCGGGTTTCATTCGCCAAGATGGAATCCATCTCGCTATGAACCGCTTCCTTCCAGTAGTCAGCATCTTCAGATGCATAGGCCTTTGAAATAGAACTGGGAGTGTCATCTATGAGATACACAAGAAAATCATCACCAAAGGAATTTGCAGTCCTCTGTCTCTTGCTCCTAGTAGGAACTTCATTGTTCTCCTCCACAGGACTTTCAAAGTGTTCCATCGAAATGGCAGGTTCGGTAATTGTAACTGGTCCCTGATTTGATGAACTAGGCATCTCCTGATTAGATGAGGTAGCCATATCCTTCATGGGAAAGATATCTTCAAAGAAAGTCGCATCATTCGACTCCATGATCGTACTGACATGTATGTCAGGTACCTCAGATTTTACAACCAAGAATCTATAGCCAATGCTATGAAAAGCATATCCCAGGAAAACACAATCCACAGCCTTTGGTCCAAGCTTCCGCTTCTTTGGAATTGGAACATTGACTTTCGCCAAACAACCCCATGTTCGTAGATAAGAGAGTTTTAACCTTTTCTTCTCCCATTCCTCGAATGGAGTTATCTCTTTGTTATTTCTAGGAACTCGGTTTAGGACATGACATGCAGTCAATATCGCCTCCCCCCACCATGCCTTGGAGAGACCCGAAGTGTCTAACATGGCGTTAACCAAATCTGTTAGAGTATGGTTCTTTCTTTCGGCCACCCCATTTGACTGAGGTGAATAGGGAGGCGTCCTCTCATGGATTATACCATGTTCCACACAAAAAGCATCAAATTCATTGGAAAAATACTCTCCACCACGGTCGGAACTAAGCCTCTTGATTTTTCGATCAAGTTGGTTTTCCACTTCAGCTTTATAGATCTTGAAAAAGTTCAAAGCCTCATCCTTAGATTTCATAAGATACACATGGCAGTATCTAGTGGAGTCATCAATTAACGTCATGAAATACTTCTTTTCACCTTTTGTCAAAACACCATTCATTTCACATAGATCTGAATGTATGAGCTCTAGTGGTGCAAGATTTCTCGTTTCCGCAGTCGTGTGAGACTTACGAGGTTGCTTAGCTTGCACACACACTTGACACTTAGATCCCTTGACAGTGGTGAAACTAGGGATTAAGTTCAACTTCGCTAGTCGCGACATGCAACCAAAGTTAACATGACAAAGACGTGAATGTCACACATTTGATTCACTATTGTTGCAAATATGATTAACAACTTTATTGCAAACGTCTGATAAGGATAAACGAAACAGGCCTCCTGACTCATAGCCTTTACCAACAAAGGTTCCATACTTGGATATTACAAATTTATTCGATTCAAAGACAAGCTTGTAGCCATCTTTACACAGAAGAGATCCGCTAACAAGATTTTTATTGACGGAGGGGACATAATGCACGTTCTTCAGCCGCACGATCTTCCCCGAAGTAAACTTCAGATCGACCGTGCCAACACCACGAACAAAAGCACTTGAACCGTTGCCCATCAGCACGGTTGAAATCCCTGCGGTCTGATAAGACGAAACCACGGAAATATCACCGCATACATGCACATTAGCACATGTGTCAATCAACCAATCAGGAGAATGACATACTGAAAGAATAGTGGAAAATATACCATACCCATCATCCTTCATGTCAGTGTCTCCAATGACAACATTAGCGGTCTTGCCGCCTTTCCCAGGGTAACGCTTGTCATAGCGATTAGCGCAACTAGGAGCCCAATGATCAGGATCCCCACACACATGACAGACACCTTTCTTATTGTCATTCTTCTTCTTGAAGTTCGTGTGTTGCACAGCCTTGTTCTTCCCATCAAACTTTGCTTTACCATCAAACTTGCCCTTGTTCTTGAACTTGTGGGGCTGAAAGTTCTTCTTCTGTACCAGATTGGCACTAGATCCTCCCTCAATACCTCGAGCACGTGTGTCCTTTGCTCTCGCCTTTTCTTCCACATCAAGAGTGCCAATGAGATCCGGGACGGAAAACTCTTGTCTCTTATGCTTCAGCAAGGTAGCAAAGTTCCTCCATGAAGGAGGAAGCTTAGTGATGATACCTCCGGCAATAAACTTGTCCGGTAGCATACAACCGAAGTGCTCAAGTTCTCTAGCAAATGACTGTATCTCATGAGCTTGCTCAACCACGGAGCGCTCTTCAGTCATCCTGTAATCGTAGAATTGCTCCATGATGTACAGCTCAGTGCCAGCATCCGAGACCCCAAACTTGGCCTCGAGTGCATCCCATATATCTTTTTCCATTATCAATTGACGCATAAGCATCAACTATGTTCTCACCAAGAACACTCAAGAGAGCAGCCTTAAACAGAGTATCCATTTTCTGAAAGGCTTGTGCCTGTTGAGCATCAAGCTCCCCTTCAGGTTTGCCAAGAGTGGCGTCATAGCAACTCATGGTTTAAAACCATAAGACTGCTCTCACGCGCCACCTCTTATAGTGGATACCCTCAAACATAGGAGGTCTCATGGAAGCAGCAAAACCACTTGGTCTAAATTGCCTATAATAAGGTTTTTGGATTGTTGGAAATATGAGCAATTTACCAAATAACTTTGCTAGTGGAAATACTAGATAAAGCATGACTAATATAGTAGAGATAAAACAAGTCATGCGTTCTGACAGAGAGAAGGTAAATAGTTTCTGCATATATGAACCGTAGCCTATCATATCTATAGCAGACAGTAGAACTAGTTGCATATATGAGGTAGAACATAACATATTTAGGGCAAGTACTAGTACGAGAAACTGTGGCAGGATATCTAACAGAAAGAAGAACACATACGTGACAGCAGCAGCAGTAGCACTGGACTTGGGGTCGGTGTCCTCTCCAGCCATGTCGTCAAGGAGGTTGTCGACGTCGGGGAAGAAGTCGTCGTCGAGGAAGTAGTCGTCGGAGTCTGGGGCGTCTGTGACGAAGGAGTCAGTCAGTAGTCGCACAGAGCGCTCCCGAAAAACCTTATCACCCTTCTCTCGTACATGACTCAAAGAGGTGCGGTTTCGGAGGCCTACTGTCCCGACCTGCGGTGCACGCCGCAAGCCGGGATGAGGAAGACAGCAGCAGCTCAGAGATTGAAACCGATGGCGAGGGGAAGGAGAAGTTCTGGTGCGTCTCTCTGGGAGGAGCGACCTCCCTTTTATAGGCGCAAGAGAAGGAGGCGAGAGGGCAGCGACGGAAGGCGAAATGAATAGCCAGCAGCCGAAGGGCGTGTGACCTTTCGTATACCCGTAGTGCGTGGCAAAAATTTAGATATCGGCTCGGCTCATTCCCGCAACCCGCGGCGCGTCATGACGAGACGGGCGGCGGAGGAGGAGCGCGCGTGGATATCTCTCTTGTTCTCATGCTCGTACAAGTGGGGAAAGAACCTCCCTTATAAGGAGGTTCAACTCCCACTAAACTAGCAATGTGGGACTAAACTTTAGTAGTATCCCTTGTCTTGCACAAATGGGCTAAGTGGGCCTCTAAGATTTATTAAGAATTTCTGAAATAGTTATTAGGCTGTCTAAAATAGACTAAATTCCAGCATTTATCTCCTGTAACTATTTCTATCTCTTGTTCTCTAAGTTGTACACCCTCTGTGAAATCTTCAACAATGTATGCGCTTCCAGGGAGGTGCGCCCCTGCATATAACACGTAGCACGTCGGCTCAGGTTGAGGTAAGACGTTTCCGCCTGACGCACATTTCTAAGTAAGCACATGCACCCGTCAGGATTAAGCGGGCATAACAGAGTGCAGATTAGTGCTAAGCGTCCGTAAATGATAAAAGAGTGTCAGTTATTCAAGAAACCATCATCTTGCTTGCTTGGTTAATTATTGTTTCATCTGAACAGAACCACGAAGGATGCATCAGATACAACCAAACCGCGAATAAGGATTTTTTACACCAGAGTCAAATCAAATTTCCCCAACAGCTCGGTAAGGAAATATATACCAGGTTGCGGTCAAAAAAAAAGGAAATATATACCAGGATACGTGGGATGGTGGGAGAGTCAAGCCCTAGCATGCACGCAAGTGGAATAATAGTAAACGATGGACACAGGAAGCTTTCATCATCTTTTTTCACTCTCTACCACAAGACCGAAAACCGAAGGCGAAGCAGAACCGGACCTAAAAGCGACAGCCGGAGCCGGATGCATCGCTTTCGCCACGTGGTTGCTCTAGAAAGACACTGCCCGATCCAGTTGTAGACCCTTTCTTGGCCATGCCACCACGTGGACCAATCAGGCCTGAGAGACATAACAGAGTGCAGATTAGTGCTAAGCGTTCTTAACTGATAAAGGAGAAGTCTGGAGTTATTAGGCTACTTCCTCCTGTCCTTTTTACTCTGTATATTAGATTTAGGTCAAGTCAAACTTTGCAAAATTTGATCAAATATATATTAAAAAATATCATACCAAATATATATCCCATGAAACTACATTTCGTAATGAATCTAACAAAATTGATTTGGCATCGTAAATGTTAATATTTTTTTCTATAAATTCGGTCAAAGTAGAGATGCTTTGACTTCAGACAAAACTTATAAGCAGACTAAAAAGGACCGGAGGGAGTACAAATCCTCATGCTGCTTGCTTGGTTGGTTGATTATTATCCTGTGTTACAGTGGAAAGTGTGAATGAGGATTTTTGGCACCCGAAATGAAATCAAAAGTTATCTCTTTAGTTTGGAAAAATTAATCAACGTGTATTTTCAAGTTTCGATGGAAATTCCATGTGTAGAGGAGCCTGGGGAAATTTCGTCGACAGGTGAGGCCAGC
This sequence comes from Triticum urartu, assembly GCF_056163025.1. Taxonomy (NCBI): domain Eukaryota; kingdom Viridiplantae; phylum Streptophyta; class Magnoliopsida; order Poales; family Poaceae; genus Triticum; species Triticum urartu. The sequence continues at coordinate 688,495,050 of NC_141874.1, read as the reverse complement.
AGACGGCATCCTGCCGCGAATCCTGGGAAGGCCAGGACACTGCCGCGGCGCATCGAGGTCCAGCCGCCGCACTGTCGACCAGGGAGGTAGCGCCGTAGCGAGCTTGACAGGAGAGCCTAATCCTTGGTGGCGCAGAGTTCATCTGCTCGCTCCTCCCTTCCTCTATCTCTCTCTGCTCTCCGGTCAACAGTTCAGTGTGTGTGCGGCGAGCAGCGAGCTTGTTCGTTCTCCTTTTTTTCTTCATGGTAATGAGCTGTTTCTCATGGGTGTTGGATTGGCCAGGGACGGCTGATGTTGTTGCTACAGACCTACAGTACATGTGCAGTAACACTAGACATGCCGAACCCCTCCTTATAGCATTTTCAATAGATGATATAGATGCAAAAATAACTAACTTTTACGTCTTTGAGGCCAAAACACTTCTTCAGTAGATGATGTAGATGGAAAAAGAATTACATCTCCGTCTCTCAAAGATGTAAACTACAATACTTCGCAGTGCAAATATACATCTCCACCTACAGGAGATGTAAAAACTGCGGTCGCGCGCAAACTGCCCAACCGTTTTCATTTTCCTTCCGTTTGCCCGTCGCCCGGGCCATGGCAGACTCCGACGACCCCACCGCCTCGTCCACCACAGCCGCCCACAACCAACCCCCCCCCCTCCCCGCCCGGGGCCTTCGTCGCGCGCGACCATTGTCCCCAATCTCGCCTCTGCCTACATGCTGCCGCCGCCCCGGTTTTGCCCCACCTTGGTCGGCTGCAGTCACGGTTGTCGCCCCACTACCAGATCCGGTCGCTCCACCTCCCCCGCCTTCGGTTCCGCCGCTGCTCTCCTCCAAATCGGCCGAATTGGCCGCTCATCCGCTGCTGCATCGTCGCCGCGCCGCCGTATGATTTGAGCTCCCCTCGCCGCCGTGGCGCCATCGGGTTCGAGCCGCACACCCGCCGCCCCTCCGACGCTCCTCCTCCTCTCTCCGCTTCGAATGGCCGCTCCTATGCTGCTGCACCGCCTCTGCTTCACCGCCCCAATTCGAGCTAAGTACTCAGTATATATCTTTTGAATTCATCGGCACTCAGCAAACATCTGTACCATGTGGCAGCCGTCGTCTCCGTCCAACACGTCAAGTGTCTTTTTTGTGCTTGGTACCCCACCTAGGGCTCGGCAACTTGTTTGCCGAGTCCCCGATGCATGTCTCTAGTAGTGAGAATATCTTCATTTGAAAAGTATTTTGTTCAGAGGACTTGTGCATACAGAGAGTTAGAATATTAAATTAGCCCCGTCCTTGCTTAGCTAGCATCGCCATTTTGAAGGAACGGAGGTCACTGAGCGCAAACCATCCCTCCTTTGAAAGTTTCATTTTCTCCCCAGCTGATCCAGTACATTCTGTTTTCTTCTCGCTGCATGTCCACCCGTAGGGCAAATTAATTGGCTGATCTCATCACACAAGGTTTTTGTTAAATTAAAACTAGATTCTTTATGTTAATCGGACTAAAAGAAGGACTTCAGCGGAAATGCAATTCGGCTCCCGGGAGCACGTGCTCCTGCCATGAAAAATGAATTTTGAAATGTCAAAAAATCTTAATTTTTGTGTGTGTTCTTTGTCACATGCTAATGCTACGTGAAAAATTTTAAGCAAAAAAGTTAAGCATTTTGGCATGTGTAAAAAAACAAATCGAACATCAATTGTTACCCAAAATGTCACACCCAAATTTATTTTTTTCACCGACGAAACACCACTGCTCCGTTTCGCATGAAAATTGTCAACCTTACTTGCGACACTAACACAAATATCTAGAAAAACAGAATTTTTAGAAAATATTTACTACTTCCTCCTTCTCATCATAATATAAGAGCTGTAACAGTTGTCCAACGGTCCAAAAGAACTAAAAAAATCATTCATCGGAATGCTCCGCCGCCTGCGGCGCAACCGGACGCGAAGCAGTGCAGCGCACCACAGTGCGACGCAACGCAGCCCAACGCGACGCGCCCCGGCACAGGTGCGCGCCATAATTCTGGGTCCCACGTATAGAAGTCTCCTTCAATCCCCAAATCCCCCGGCCCAGTCAGCGAGCAACGGCGCCAGAGCAATGCGGCCCCCCACCTCCAGCGAGTCTCGGCTTCACCGCGGCCGGCAAGCGCAAGCGCTCGCCGGAGCTGGAGTTCCCCTGCGTGTCGCGCTTCCGGTAGCGGCGGTTCATCTCCTTCCTCCGGCACCACAACTTCAGCCGCACCGTGAGGCACGAGGCTAAACTGACTATCGTCGACTTGGTTTGTAAGACTCCAGAGGCATATTGATGGTGCTCAGACTAATGGGATATGTTCTCGTATGTTCTTTGCTTTGTGCAGGCTGCCTTCTTTGACTTCCGACGAGCACTCTCCGACGGCCAAGGGTTAACTCCTGGTATGATACCATCATACTCCCTTCGTTTTTATTTACTTCACATAATTGCTTTGATCAAAGTCAAACGACAAAGTAAATATTAACATATACTTCCTCCGTTCCAAAATAAGTGGCTCAACTTTATACTAATTTTAGTATAAAGTTAGTACTACAAAGTTGAGTCACTTAATTTGGGACGGAGAGAGTATAATATTAAATCAATACCATTAGATTCACTATTGTACTCCCTCCGTTTTTATTTACTTCGCATATTAGAGTTGACTAAAGTCAAACTTCGTAAAGTTTGACCAAGTTTATAGAAGAAAATATAAATATTTACGATAACAAATTTATACTATGTGGAAGTACATTTGATAATAAATCTAATGGTGTTGATTTCTTATTGTATAAGTTAATATTTTTGTCTACAAACTTTGTCAAATTTTATAAAGTTTGACTTTGACCAAAGCTAATATGCGGAGTAAATAAAAACGGAGGGAGTATATACTTTCACATCATATAGATTTTTTATTGTGAATGTTCATATATTTTTCGATAAACTTGGTCCACCAAACATTTAGCCAAGCTATAGTCTCACTTGAAGAAAGGCTTCAGTTTTGTTCATCAAAAAACTTCAGTTTATTGTCATTGTCTCCACTTTCTATCTGGAGTATTTTCTGGCAGTAATAAGTTTTTGAATCCTTGCTGCCTTGCTGGCCACATCTGCACAACCATGCCTATGTAGCGTATATATATCCACAAAATTAGAATGCGGACTCATGCAACGACAATGCTTGTTTGCATCTCTCATTTACTTTGATACTACAGTGCCCCGATTTATCTCTGTTGCACTCGGTTATTTGTTCTTACAACGTCGACTTTGTGGCCTACTATGCACCTGTAATACATCGTGATGCTACATATTCTCTGGCACGCATTATTGGTTTGGTTGCCTACATGCTACCATTTCTAATCTCATCTGTACAGATGTATGCTACTGGTTGCAAAACAACAGATTGGGTTTATAAAAGCTTGATAGCAATTTGTGCAGGAGCCCACTTAACTACCATCTGCCATGACATACATATCTGCCGATACGAGTGGAGAGCATGCATCACATACAGTACACATGAAAAGAGCATTAATATTTTCTGCGGGAAGGCACTGACTTGTAGGATGAAGCATCAGCAAAGTGGCAAAACTTTTGATCCAGCTAGTATTTTCCATTTGAAACTTTTCTCACTTCGCAAAGTTTCATTTCAAACGTCGCTCACAATTGAAACAGCACTACTAACAACAACATATCACATCATAATGTTTTGCGCTTGCTACTGAGTATACCGAGGCAAGAACAGAGCTACAGATATGTACTGATCAGACGCCACTAGACCACGCACTCCTCGGCGCAGGGGCCGCCGCCGCCGCGGCACTCCAGGGCGGCGACGTGCTCGTCATGCATGGCCGCCAGGTCAGGGTGCCCGAACATGGCCGCGGCGACGGCATAGCACCCAAGCACGTAGACGAAGGCGAGGAACACAGCCCCGAACAGCTGGAAGTTAGCCAGCTGCTCGGCGCGTTCCACTGCGGCGCGGCTGTGGCACTCGACTTGGTGGCCGCTGGCATCTCGGTCGCACCCGGCCGGGAGCATGGGGCCGTACAGCGTGAGCGCCGTCTGGTAGAACCACAGCCCCTGCAGCGCCATGAGCATGCCGGCAGCGACGTCGACGGGGAAGCTCGCCGGCAAGAGCGCGCCAAGGACGGCGGCGAGGATGCAGAGGCCGATGAGGATGACGAGGAGGTGGTGGTAGTACCCCTCCAGCCCTGTGTGAGTGGCCGAGTGGTAGGAGAAGAGCAGGAATTCCGACGTGAACGCTGCCGCCGCCACCAGGCACAGCTCGCCGTCGGTCAGGGGCAGGTACCTGCGGTGATCGCCATTGCAGTGAGCTTATCACATCAAGGAAAATCTATCTGAGATGGTCATCAAAACTGGCTGATCATGTTTCTGAAATTGACAACAAATAAAATGTGACCTTTAACAAAAGATTATTATGCAAAGAAATCAAACATTACCAAATTTATGTCTCAGCTGGACTTTTGGTGCTACGAATTTCACGCAAATTCTACCAATTTTGAGCTATCTGAAGAATGGCATTACAATTTACACCAACTTAAAAAAAACTCAAGAACAGAGTTGACAGATCCACGGAGTACGGAGAAGGACGGCAACGCACCTGCTGCGCTTCTGGGAGAGGAGGGCGAGCGCGCCGAAGAGGAAGAACATGAGGAGCATGCCGGCGTGCTCGAGGTAGATGAGGCTGGACTCCGGGGCGAGCCCATCGCCGCGGCCGGCGAGGACGCCGCCGCCGAGCTCCAGGCACATGTCGAGGAACGTGCCGCCGGCCACCACGTAGAGCTCCAGGAGGCGGGGCGCCCCGGGGAGGTCGAGGGGGCACCACGCGCGGACGCGGAACGCCGGCGGGTCGGCGGCGAAGCGCGCGACGGCGGACCACACCCGCCACAGGCCCACCGCCAGGAACAGCGTCCCTGGCAGCATGTGGCCGTTAAACGACCCCATTTAGTCGGCGGCGGCGAGCAGGGGCACGGCAATGCCGGACCGCGCGGGGTCGGTTGATGGCCGGTGAATCGGAGGCAATGTGCGCCTGGGGGAAGAGAAGAGGCTGGGGGTTAGATGGATCGCCAGATCTCTGCGAGGATCCGAGACAGGGGAAAAAGGCAAAAAGCTTCCGTCGTTAGGTGCCGGGGGGTCCAAGATCAGAGAGAGAGACAGGACACCATAGTCTACTCCAGTCCAGTCCAGTAGCTTCGTCCTCCGACAGTGTTGCGCTGCACCAGCAATGCACTGCACATCTTAGAGATTCAGAGCTCCGACGAGCCATGTCTGCGTTTCTTGGCGTCCCAGCCGTATTTGGGGTCTGTTTGGTTACCGGCCACAATTTACCAAGCCAAAATTTGGCACTCATAAAGCAACTCCAACGGACTGACTTAAACGGACGACGATTTTGTTCGCTTTTTTATTTATTTAGGTCGGTTAGACGGATACGGATGTCCGCTTCCATATTTAGGTCGGCGCGTGCGCCTAACGCTAGCCTGAGTCCATTTTGACGATGCAAAAACAAAATAAACGCATGCATATTAAAAAAAGAAATAATATTAATTAAACATTAAAGCCGGCCACGAAGACCGGCAAGAGTCCACGCGTCCATATTTGCATTTAAAAAAAATAAAAACAGCCTAAACTACGAGACGGCGCGCTGCCCTAGGCATCGTCGTCGTCCTCGGTGTCCTGAGGTCGATGAGCGTCGGCGCCGGCCCGGCCCAGGCGAACGCCGTGTTCCAGAGCGCCGTCATGTCGAGCAGTGCCGGCGCGGGGGGTGTGCGCCCGCCTGTACAGCCACGGCCTGGCGCGCCTCCTCCTCGGCCTCGCGCTGCTCCTTCTCGAGATCGCGCTCGAGCATCTCGAGGTACTCGCCGTCGCGGCGCTCCTCGGCCACCCTGATCTTGCGCCAGTGCTCGAGGTACGCCGTCTTCCGAGCCGGTGTCGCTCCCATCCAGACCGGCGGCGCGCGTGCCCACTTGCACACTATTCCTGTCCAGGAGTAGCGCTCGATGGGGGATGGCTTCGGCTCCCGCTCCAGCTCCGGCTTGATAGGGGACGGCGGGGCCACCGGCGGCACCACGCTGTCGCCCGCCGCGAAGAGGGCAAGGGCCTGCGCCATTGCCGCCTCGTACCGTGCCTCCTCTTTCGCCTCCGCCACCTCCGCCCTGCGCCACTCGTCCTCCTCGCTCTCCCAGTAGACGGCCGCAAGGGCCGCCTGATAGGCGTCCTCCGCCGCCTGGTCCTCCTCGCGGACGACGAGCGCCGGTGGCGGCGACCTCCGGTCGACCTCGCGCACGCCCCGTCGCCTCGCCTCCTCGTGCTCGAAGGCGAACCACCTCGCCCAGTTGGGCGAGTCGGTTGCGTAGGCGGGGTCGCGGCGCTGCTCCGGCGTCAGCAGCGCCCGCCGGCGCCGCACCTCCTCCGCGTGAGCACGAGCCGACCGCGACGCCGCCGACACTGGGATCCTATCTGAATCCAGATGTCAGTCGTGCGGCAGCGTCATGTCGGGATACGACAGAGGCTGGTGGTGCTGCCAGTGTCACTCCGCTGGTGCACTGGCACGTTCACGCGCTGCCTTTGCCGGCGAGGCGCCGGCGCCGGCGGAGGCGGGAGGAACTCCGAGGGGAAAGGGGTGGCGGGGGACTTGCCCTTAGCCTTGCTGCCGCTGGCGCCGGAGTAGAGGCCCATCTCGTTGTGGTTGTGGTGGCTAGGGTTTGTCGACGACGAGGGAGCAAAGGATGGCAGATGTGGACGACGAGTTTGGATGAGGACGGCCCCGCCGCACGGTCGGCTTAAAATAGGACGAGCGCCGTCGCTGACGCACGGGCCCGTCGTCATAAATTAAGCTGACCCGTGGGCAGCGGGTAGTTGGACAGCCGCCATGTGAAGACGCGGCGGACAGCGGGAAGGCGCGCGAAGCGTCCGTTCGGCATCCGCGCCGACGCATTTGGGGCGCAAATGCGTCGGCGCGGACGTGATTTGGATTTGGGCCGCCACTTTGTCCGCGTAGTGACGGTCTTGAGATTTTGGGGGCCCGGGACGAAACTAAATTTCGGGGCCCCTAGTATAAACAACATACAATAATATTAATTATACTTATATATGAAAATTTACATATGGACACTTGAATGCATCCAAAAAAATACATATGCAGAAATTATACATATTACTTTAAAAATTATATCATTTTTCGATGCAAACTCAATTCTGATAAGGTTCATGTCAATCTCTTCCAATAATTTCTTCTTGAGCACATTGATGCCAAGCTATTAAAATTTTCATTAGTCATTCTTGACCTTAAATAGTTCTTTAATAATTTTAACTTTGAAAAGCTTCGTCTTTCGATTGATGCCACCGTCAGATGAACTATAAATAAGACACAATATAATACAGACATTAGGATCACAAATAAATTCAGTGACATGCTCAAAAATCTCCATAGCATTATACCATCTGGCAATGTGAAATTTATAATCTTTAATAATTCAGAAAAAGGTAAAATTGGATGTTCATCAACACTAGCAGATTGTGCATGTCCCGTCCCGTCCGTCCCCCCCCCCCCCCCCCCCCCCCCCCCACACACACACACACCCCAATGAATTAACTGTACTCTCAAACACACTAACATTAATTCCCCTGATGTTGATGTCAACGGTTGAAGGATGCGAGCTATGCATCATGTATGCGAGGGATAAAATACTTAATTAGTAATGTACGTATAGAGGGATAAGAACAGTAATATAATATTAAACCCATTAGGGGTCGCGCAAACGGCGAGTAACCACAGGGTACACGTGTCCGTTTACTGTGCTAGCGATAGAAAAAAAAACCCAAGACGGGCAAGACCTAGCCAGGTCCCCTCCGCACGCCCCCCTTCTCGCTTGACGCCGTCGCCTTCTCTCCTCTCCCTCGATTATTCTCCTCGCGCCGCCACCTCCCCACGCGGCGCCCCTCCACCTCGAGCAGGCCGGAGGCGGCACCGATGGGTCGAGCCCCGCCATGGTGGTGGACCCCCGGAAGGGCAAGGAGCTCGCCGCGATTCCTTCTCCTCCGAGCTCCACGGGCAGCAGCAGTTCCTCCACCCCCTCCCACGACTACGCCGGAGGAGGCGCCGATGGGTCGAGCTTCGCTGTGGCGTGGGTCGACGGGAAGGGCAGGCTGTCCGCCGTTCCCTTTCTGGCACCTTTTTCCCCCAACCTCCGCGGGCAGCATCCTCGACTTCGCCTTCCCCTTCGCCTTGGGTCAAGCTCCACGGCAGGGAGGAGGATGATGGTGCCGAGGGACGTGATGGGGTTGTTCAACTAGGAACTGGAGTTCCACCATATCCTGCGACAGCAGCGGGCGGTTATCATGGAGGACGGTGAGGAGGAGCAGGTGATGAGCGTTCGTGATGTTGTTTCTTGGAGTTACTGGAGTGCGTTCTTGAGCGTTTCTTGGTTTCTTCTCAAGCAGGTGGAACCGTCGTACGCCAAGGACGTGCTCCCGAGAAAGGAAAAGGTATAGCCTGAATCAGGTCTTCTTGCTTGCTGGCTTGTGATTTGGAGTATGGAACAATGATTATTTTCTTGGTCAGGGTGTGGAACTGCGATCTCTTAAGTTTGTTGAAATCTTGGGGATGGTTTAGAGTAATACACGCTCAATCTTGGGCAAATGTTGGGGATAGTTTGATTAGGTATTTCATGATTATGGCTCGGGGTTCTTCTTGCAGTGCAGTCTGAATTTAGAGACGAACGAGCATCTTGTTGTGATTATTCGAAACTTTTCAAGATTTAAGTGTCCAGTCTTTTACTCAGTGTGATGGCATATTTTGCTGCAAGTGGAAAATGCAGGGAGATATGAGGATCATGTCGTGGCAACAAATCCTTAAGCCAAAACGAATCACTTTTCAGTGTAAATGACTCGTATTATAGCAGAAGTTAATCTGAATGCTTACACTGTATTACTTAACTTGACATACATTATTTAGATCCTCGGCCACTTTTATGCAAAAGCCTTTGATGGCTTACTCCACCCTGGAGTTTGGTCGAGAAGTTTGGGCCTTTGACCATCTGTTACCTAAACGTTTGAATCTGACTACAAAGCCTCGAAAGTCGAAACTCAGTTCATATAAAAATCGGCAAGAGTATAGAGGATTTCAACACTTTGCTCTCCTCCCATCCCCCTCGTCCCTCTCACAGGGGCGGCGGCGATGTCGGATCTACCCGTCTCGCGGGGCCAGCCCTCCCATTTGCGCCGTCACGCAAGGCCTGGCCGAGGGCAGCGAGTTTAGGGCATTTTTGCCCTGCATACTTTGTCGGGGTAAACTGTGCTAGCTTTCAGATTATTCATTTTCGTTTTACCCTATCGAAGATCAGCTTAGTTTAGTTAACCAAGCTATGTAGTGATGGTGCACATTTGTTCCTGATGTGAGAATGTAGATGTTGAAAATGGAGGAAATGAGATCTTAGGTAGTTAGGCGTGTGCTTGCAGTTTGAAGTAACACAAAGGAGATGGTGGCGAGTTGTTTGAGTCTGAAGATCATTTGTGTCTCTCTTCTCTGTTGCTTGTCGAATTGTAGAAGCAAAGATTAATGTGATGTATGTGAGGGGGCCATTGAAGTTACTTAACTGGTGAGAAGATGTGTGTAAAATGGAGGAAATGAGATCTTAGGTAGTTAGGCGTGTGCTTGCAGTTTGAAGTAACACAAAGGAGATGGTGGCGAGTTGTTTGAGTCTGAAGATCATTTGTGTCTCTCTTCTCTGTTGCTTGTCGAATTGTAGAAGCAAAGATTAATGTGATGTATGTGAGGGGGCCATTGAAGTTACTTAACTGGTGAGAAGATGTGTGTGGCACGGATTAAAAAAACAGGACATTTTCATCTGATTGTGCTGTCTTAATTCCAGGAGAAGATGTGTTGATTGCTGTAACTGGATACAAAGGGTGCTTCCCTTCCAGGATATCGACCAAGCCTGGCAGCTATGGATCCGTTCGAGGACCAACTTTGGTTCAAAGCCAGGTTTTGGGCATATCGCAGCGCAAGCGGAGGCAGATCTCAGTCAATGCTACTCCGGTTGATAATGCCCTGAAGCTTCCTTCAGTAACTGGTATGACTTGACGCCGGTGTTGTTTTGTGTTCAGAGAAGATGAGTTGTTGTATATTTTTTTTGTAGTTGTTGCAAGTTCTGCCATATCTAAATCCATAGAAAAAGTACCGATTGCTAGCTGTCTTGGAGCTGTTATAATTTGCACAACTATTTTTTAAGATTCATTTTGCTTACATTCATTTAGTGAAGCTCCTGCAGAAGTCAATATTCATTTGAGTGGTGACCAGTGTGCATGATTTTATTTACATTCATATTTAGTAAAGAGCTCCAGTATGTCAAGCTAGCTTGGTGTGAAATGATGAAAAAATGTAGCTGCAACTATGCACATGATGCAAGAGTTATATTTGTGCAGAGGTAGATGCAACTGTGCACATCAGTTGGCTGCCCTCTGTTACTATCTTATTTTTTGTTGAATTAACCAATACCAGAACACAACTCTATCCCACATGAACTCAAGTGTTATGTTGCATGCCATTTTCTGTTGTAGGAGGAGCAGTACACATAGTGAGAGTTCAAGAGAATCTGCTGAAATTGAGGTCACAACAGATGAGGTACATTACACTGACGTTTGTAATGTTTTTTCTGTAGGTTGTGTGCTGATGTTTGTAATGGTATGTGGTCCTGTACTTAGCAAGCCTATGATGCCAATTGAAATGACATCCATGTTAATTAATGCATGTCGATTGAGCTGGCCAGTAGCCAAAACGTGACTTCTTGATGACGAGCATTGTTGGACTCCTTCACTGATATTATTTGCCATGCTTTTATTTTTGCCATGCTTCATATTTTTGCCACGCTTCTACATATCTACCACACTTTTTATTTGCATTTACCTGCTGGTTTAGGCATTATATTATATGATTAAACCTCTCTTGATGCTAGATGTTTGATGTTTTGCCTCTTCGAAATAAAACAAGGGATTATGTGCTCGCATGTTTGTTAATTACCAGTAAAATTGTCAAAGTGTGATTTTTTAATTTTCATATATTGGATAAAATTTTCTGTATGATCTTTGTGTGCTTCTGTTCTTTCATCCGATTTGGCCATGTAGAACTAAGATTTTATTTATGATTGCATGATGGTTCAGATATTTTCTTTTGACGCTTTCACAATTCTACTCTCTCCATCTCATTCTGTCGCTTATCTTCCTCTTGCGCTTTGTTTTATCTGTTCAGTAGCTTGCTTGTGATCCATGTGCTCATTAACTCCATTCTCATGTGTTTCTATTTTTTTTCTCTGCGACAATGCTGACGAGCCATTCTCGTGTGAGTTAGTTTTAAATTCTCAATCTGACTGCATGATGGTTCAGATATTTTCTTTTCATTTGTGCTTTCCCAATTCTATTCTCTAATCTGTGTGATAACTAAGACTTCATATGTTTGGAATTCCAATTACTTTGTTGAGATTGAAGAAATTCATAACCTTGCTGTTTTTTATGTGAGCTTATCCTCTACCCTTATAGTAGCTTACAAAATTTCAATGTACTTCACTTTAATGATATAATGTACTGCCATGGGTGGTTGGGTTAAAGTACTATTTTATGTTGACAATCAATTACAGGCAACTCATCCTATTTGTTTTACAGTCTCATGTTCACATTAGTTTCTCTGCATGGAGACTCAGCTTTGTCGGTGTCACTTTCAGATCAACGGTCATGAATCAAAGTTAACTTCCTCTCTACCTATCATTTAACTGCAACAAAGAATTCGAGCCGGCACTAATACAACTGTCTGATGCTTTGCAAAGTAAGGATTGAGAATATGAAAGAGAACTTGCAATTCCATTCGTCAATGTGCAGTGCCAGGGAACCCATTTACATTTTGCAGGTATGTTCTGGTTCATACTTCTAAAATTTCGACTTATAACTTGTCGTTGCTTTCCACTCCATTTATACAGATGTCTGTTTGAGCAATTCATTAGAATTAATCACAAAATAATTTGCTTAAGATTTCATTTTCCATTTATACAGATGTCTGACATAGGCAGGTAACAAGCTAACAACGACATCAAGTTGTCGGTAGCAGCAACATCAATGGCTGCAGTGGACTTCGTCATCTCATCGGCATGCTCGCCCGCCACAGTACACCACTGCAGCTCCAGCGAGACGCTGGAGCTCATGGCGGCATTCACGGCGATGTGCCTCGTTCCGTACCTCAACTATCTGTATGCGCGATGGAGCGGGAGGGACGGTGTGCTCCGGATGGGATCCGGCACGGTCGGTGGGCTGACGAGGAAGAGGACCGGTGGAGGGGGGATTGACAAGGTGGCGCTGGCAGTCATGCTGGTGTTCATATTCAAGGCGGGGGCGGGTGATGGCTCAAAGGTTGGTAGCTTCTGTATACGTATTGCATCATTGTCTTGCCTTCTTGGAAGCGTGGGTGTTGCTTCAATTGGAACCGTTATTTTTTCCCATGACTTCCAGATGTAATCCTACTTGACTTTTGCATCAGTGATATTTGAAGTTCATCAAATGACTTTGTAATTAAGTTCATATAGTTGATATCTCGCATTTGTATATGCTACCTCTAACAGTATGTGCCAACAAGAGATGAACAAACTAGCTGAAGGGACGCTTTCCCAGCTGGCACCGCCGAGCTACCGCTCAGGCGGCGCGCCAGGGGTGCGCCCCAGCTGCTAGTACCTTCGATGAGTCGGCATCGGCCATCGGGCATTCAGCGATTTGTACTCGTTCGCGTCCGGCTCTAGAGCTCGACGGATCGGCGATGATGTGTGTGTGCTTGTCCAGTGCCCAAGGTGAAAGGGCAAAGCGTGTTCTGAATACTGGCTAGACACTCGAGCGATTGGGAGGCCCCGAAATAGAAATCGGTGAGACCACGTACTGCTGATCAGAATTAGGAACGGAATTTGAAGAAAATGAGCAGGGACGCAAGTTCTTATCGCGAACAGGACGGCTGCTTCTCCGCATCTAACCTCCTTGATTTTTCGCGAAGTGACGGCGGCGGTGTATGCAGGTTGGAAACTTGGAATTAGGTATGCCACATGATTTCAGGATGGCTACGTGATGGAACGTGGAGGAAAGTAGGAAACGAATCGCAAAAATAGAAAAGGAATATGAAGGCCTCGATACGTCGTCTGCCGGTGTCCACGCCTGGCCACGGCCCATGGTTTTCCTAGAGCAAGCCCACAGGCTATCTGGGGAGGGGCCCCTGGATTCGGGGGGCCCGGAGCGGTCGCCCCTCCTGCCCCCCCCCCCCCCTCAGGGCCGGCCCTGTGTCCGCGCCGACCCAAACGGATGCAGTCGGACGAAATGGGTCGGCCCTTTAGAGTTGCTTTTAGTTGACATGTGTTTGGTTTTTGCCACACTTCGGCTTGCCACATTTTATTGCCCCTATGGCCCACTTGTCATAGAGATAATTTCTTTGCCAACTATTGCCAAAGTTTGGCGTTTAATTTCTCAGCCACACTTGTATAGCTTGCCATACTTGTGTGGCTAGCCACACTTTGGCTTAGCCATACTAGTCTCCAACCAAACAGACCGTTGATGTGATCCCACGTATCTCTGCGTTGTGGACGAGTTCGTTTGGTCAAACCCGTGATGTGTTCAACAAAAAACCGTGATGTGATGTCTTCTTTGGATCAAGTTCCTTAAAAGCAGCAGGAGCACAACTACTGTTAAAAAAAACCATCCAGAACTACTCGGGACTCGAACTTGGGTCACCTTCGGACTCAAACCCAGGTGGGCTTGCTCGCACCGAGCGAGCCAAGCAAGCAGGGTGACACCCTGCTCTCTTTTCATCTAAAGTTAAAAGTTAAATGCATGAGCAGCTCCGCATCTAACCTCCTTGATTTTTCGCGAAGTGATGGCGGCGGTGTATGCAGGTTGGAAACTTGGAATTAGGTATGCCACATGATTTCAGGATGGCTACGTGATGGAACGTGGAGGAAAGTAGGAAACGAATCGCAAAAATAGAAAAGGAATATGAAGGCCTCGATACGTCGTCTACCGGTGTCCACGCCTGGCCACGGCCCATGGTTTTCCTAGAGCAAGCCCACAGGCTATCTGGGGAGGGGCCCCTGGATTCTGGGGGCCCGGGGCGGTCGCCCCTCCTGCCCCCCCCCCCTCAGGGCCGGCCCTGTGTCCGCGCCGACCCAAACGGACGCAGGCGGACGAAATGGGTCGGCCCTTTAGAGTTGCTTTTAGTTGACATGTGTTTGGTTTTTGCCACACTTCGGCTTGCCACATTTTATTGCCCCTATGGCGCACTTGTCATAGAGATAATTTCTTTGCCAACTATTGCCAAAGTTTGGCGTTTAATTTCTCAGCCACACTTGTATAGCTTGCCATACTTGTGTGGCTAGCCACACTTTGGCTTAGCCATACTAGTCTCCAACCAAACAGACCCTTGATGTGATCCCACGTATCTCTGCGTCGTGGACGAGTTCGTTTGGTCAAACCCGTGATGTGTTCAACAAAAAACCGTGATGTGATGTCTTCTTTGGATCAGGTTCCTTAAAAGCAGCAGGAGCACAACTACTGTTAAAAAAAACCATCCAGAACTACTCGGGACTCGAACTTGGGTCACCTTCGGACTCAAACCCAGGTGGGCTTGCTCGCACCGAGCGAGCCAAGCAAGCAGGGTGACACCCTGCTCTCTTTTCATCTAAAGTTAAAAGTTAAATGCATGAGCAGCTCCTAAATTTATGTCATCTAGGTTCACAAATCTTGAAAACATATTTTTGGTAGTAATTTAACAAGTTTGGAGACGTACGGTGTACCACTTATAATAAAGCTCCAGAAATATATTTTCAAACTTTGTGGATTTAAGTAGCACCCCTTGATAAATTTAAGAACCTTATGCATTAACTCTTTAATATATTACTCCTTTTATTTTTTATTAGATGCCGTATTAACTTTGTCCTAAGTCAAACACTTGTATCTTTAACGATTGATTTCGAAAAATTTATATAGGTTCATGTCATAAGATTTAAGTTTTTGGATTCACTATAAAAAATACTATCATAATATAGAATTCAAATGTTGCGACTTGCAAAACTATAAGAATTTTATAAAATAGCTGGTCAAAGATAATAATGTTTAGCTTAGGACAAAGCTAAGCTAATGCGACATGTAGAAAAGAATGGAGGGAGTAATTGAATAACTGAATTAGACACCTTAAAAAAAGCTAGCCGTTGCAAGAATTTAGAGATAAAATTGTAAGAAATCTGTCCTATTTGAATAAAGTTGCTCCAGACGTTAGCAGCAGTACAGCCATTTGTTGTTCCCACAAGCCACAATCGTAATCCTTAAGACCAGTCTTAGTGGATGTTTTATGTCTTAGCTTTAAAAACTCCTATGTGCTGAAAACAGTATAGATATATTTCATTCCATTAAACTTTCATTATCTTTCTTTTCATCTGTACTATACTATGTCAATTTATTTAATGCCCTTCAAGTTTTAAATTGGCCGAATGCAATATTTAGGAACACGATTATTGCTCTCCCCAAAAAGGCACTAATTGCCCCGTTTCAGACCTATACTTGTCTTAAGCTGTCTAGTCTCGCAGGACCCAATCAAAAAACTGGCCTTGAGAGATAAAGGGAATAACTACTAGGCCACGACGACACCTGTGGTTAAGTACTTCCTTTTTCCATTTTTACTTCTTAAGTTCGCGAAGCCGTGGTTTTGTTAAGCTTCCAGAACCAGTTTTTCCAGTTCACTGGTCAGTTTTCCTAGCAGTGTTATTTGTTTTTTTCCTTTTTATTCCTTTTTTATTTTATCTTTGTTTTCTTAAATGCACGGAATTTTTTTTCAAATTCGTGATCTTTATTTCTCAAACTTGACGAGCTTTAAATTGATGATATTATTTTCAAACAATCCATGAAGTTTCCTAATATTTGCTAACTTTTCTTGATGAGGTAAAATTTATAAACACTTTTCAATTTTGGAAACGTTTTTAAAAAATTGATGAACTTTTTAAAAATTCATGAACTTTTTTCTAAATTGAGTAGAACTATTCTGAAAATGTATGATTTTTTTAGATTTGATGAACATTTTCCAGATTCGATGATTTTAAAAAAAATGATGAATGCTCTTTTAAAATCGATGAACTTTTTTCAAAACTGATGATTTTTTTTTCAAATTCGTTGACTTTTCTGTCCAAATCAATGAACCTTTTCAGATTCGCTAACATTTTTTCAAAATGAGTGAACACTTTTTCAATTTCGTGAACTTTTTTAAAAGGGAAAATTTTATTTTGGCCACTCTAGATTTTGATATTTTACTTTTGCCACTCTTAGTTTTTGACAATTATCACAAATTTCATTCCCATGGGAAAAGCAAAATTTTCAAAGTGGCAATTGTGATAATTGTCAAAAGCTAAGAATGGCACAAATAAAATAAAATAATTTTACTTTTGCCATAGAATGACAATTGTGATAATTGTCAAAAGCTAAGAGTAGTAAAAGTGAAATGTCAAAATCTAGAGTGGCACAAGAAAAATTGGCAAAATCTAGAGTGCCAAAAACAAATTTTTCCTTTTTTAAAAGGCTATCATAAACTCTTTTCTAAATTTCGTGAATTTTTTTGCAATTGATGTTTTTTTAAAAATTAATGAAATTTTCTGAAATCAATGAACATTTTTGAAAAATGATTAATTTTTAAAATTGTGGACTTTTTAAAAATGAATGAACTTTTTTAAAAAAATACAAGAATTTTTTGAAATTACTGAAATTTTTCAATGTTGTTGACTTTTTTTCAAATTGATCGAGTTTTTTAAGTTTGTGAACGTTTTCTTTGAAAATAGAACATTTTTTGATTCCCGAATTTCTTATTTTTTTTGATTTTTTCGGGTATTTCCTCAGGAAAAATCGTTTTTTAAGTCAACCGTTCAACAATAGCGTATGCGTTGGCGAGCGATTAACCTCGTTTCGTAGTGGGCCGGCCCATATAATCAGCGCGTGAGCGCCAGAACCAAACAGCGCCGCTACGGGTCAAGGGCCAGACACTTTTAGAGTATATAACACTTGTTTTTTTTGCGGCAATAGAGTATATAACTCAGCCCACAGGCTTTAAATCCAATATTGCCGTCCCTGTTGTCGTCATTTATCTTTGCAACAATTTTTTTTTGCGAACAGGCCCACAGATCTATTAATAAACCCAACAAGATACAAGTAGCACCCCACAAAGATAACAAATTACAACGTAGTCCCTGAGGGGCCACAGAATCGCCACATCCACCAGAATGAGTCGAGGACGTGCCGCCGGCATCGCCGCTATGCATAATCGCCGGTGAATCTATATAGCAGACGGGTAGTCTCCGAACTTAGGTCTTGGGAACCAACACCCTGACGAAATAGCCGTCTCTGACAAAGTTTCCAATAGATCTGAACGCCACGAGCTCATGTACGGATAGCAACACCAGACTTCATAGACCGTCGTAGGCTCTAAGTCTCTTTTTTGATTTTTTTTTTTGACTGGAGCGGGACAGAAAAAACTGCACATGATGCAGTACATAGGAATTGACCTCGAGACCTCATATTGGGAAACGACTGTTCTGTTCCTACTACTCCAACCAACATCTGTTGTTGACAATCAGAAACCGGAAACATTTAAGAACATAACACAACGTCTAGAATAGAAAACATGTTTGAAAATTTTCAATTTTTTTATACAGATTGTGATTTTTTCAAATATCCGATATTTTTAAAAACAGAAACAATTTTGAAAATTTTAAATGTATTTTTAAAATATGAAGAGATTTTATCATTCCTTTGTTTAAAAAAAGAACACAATTTGCTATTCCAAACAATTTCTTCTCGAACTAAATTTAAAAACATGCACAACTTTTGAAAATCCGTCATCAATTTTTAGAGTGTGGATATTTTTTCAAAACACGATTTTTTTCTCATTTTAATAATGAATTCTCAATAAAAAATTGTTTCACAATTTAAAGAATGTTGACATTTTTAAATGTTCATGCATTTCAAAAAAATGTGATGTTTAAAAAATGTGTTATACAATGGAAAAAATATAACTTTCATAAAAATGTTCGTGATTTTTAAAAAAGAAACTTCAGAAATTTCAATAAAAATCATGACACTTTCTTGAATTTTTTGATGCATTGTGAAAAAAATGTTCGCATATTTTTTTTTAAAAAAATTCATTCCATTTAGAAAAATGTTCAGTATGAATTTGAAAAATGCTCACCATGTATTCTAAAAAATGCTTAGGTCTGTATTTGAAAAATTATTCATCATGTATTTCGAAAAAAATGGTTAGTGTGTGTTAAAAATGTTGTCGTGTATACAGAAAATATAAAATGTGTATTACAAAAGTGGACATTTATTTGTAAAAAATACAATTATATAGGGGTACTCGATTGGGAACGAGTTGTGTGCCGAGAGTGGACATGCAGCTATGTCGGGCCTGAGTTGCATGTTTGGCTTGGACATGCAACTGGGCTGCTGCTCTGTGCAGTTAAAGATGGGATCCAACCTATTCTATTTGCTTGTTTCCTATAATCTGTGCTCGATTTCATATTTCTGTATCCTTCGATTCCCGGGACAGATCTACTCTCCTTTATACTTACCTCAAACAACGAGCGAAGTCGAGATGTTGATGAGAAAGGGGGGGGGGTGGGTTTACATATTGGGGTTGGGCATGGAACTAGATAGGGGTCAGGGCAAGTTGCGTGTTGAAAAACAAAGCGCTGAAGGAAAATATGCCCTAGAGGCAATAATAAAGTTATTATTTATTTCCTCATTTCATGATAAATGTTTATTATTCATGCTAGAATTGTATTAACCGGAAACTTAGTACATGTGTGGATACATAGACAAACATAGTGTCACTAGTATGCCTCTACTTGACTAGCTCGTTGAAGCAAAGATGGTTAAGTTTCCTAGCCATAGACATGAGTTGTCATTTGATTAACGGGATCACATCATTAGAGAATGATGTGATTGACTTGACCCATTCCGTTATCTTAGCACTTGATCATTTAGTATATTGCTATTACTTTCTTCATTACTTATACATCTTCCTATGATTATGAGATTATGTAACTCCTGGATACCGGAGGAACACTTTGTGTGCTACCAAACGTCACAACGTAACTGGATGATTATAAAGGTGCTCTACAAGTGTCTTCGATGGTACTTGTTGAGTTGGCATAGATCGAGATTAGGATTTGTCACTCCGATTGTCGGAGAGGTATCTCTGGGCCCTCTCGGTAATGCACATCACTATAAGCCTTGCAAGCAATGTGACTAATGAGTTAGTTGCGGGATAATGCATTACGAAACGAGTAAAGAGACTTGCCAGTAATGAGATTGAACTAGGTATTGAGATACCGGCGATCGAATCTCGGGCAAAGTAACATACCGATGACAAAGGGAACAACGTATGTTGTTATGCGGTTTGACCGATAAAGATCTTCGTAGAATATGTAGGAACCAATATGAGCATCCAGGTTCCCCCATTGGTTGTTGACTGGAGATGAATCTTGGTCATGTCTACATAGTTCTCGAACCGTAGGGTCCGCACGCTTAACGTTCGGTGACGATCGGTATTATGAGTTTATGTGTTTTGATGTACCGAAGGTTGTTCGGAGTCCCGGATGAGAGCAGGGACATGACGAGGATTCTCGAAATGTTTGAGACATAAAGATCGATATATTGTAAGGCTATATTCGGACATCGCAAAAGTTCTGAGTGGTTCGGGTATTTATCGGAGTACCAGAGAGTTACGGGAATTCGTCGGGGAGTATATGGGCCTTATTGGGCTTTAGGGAAAGAGAGAGGGGCTGCCTAGGGCAGGCCGCGTGCCCCCAAGGCCTAGTCCGAATTGGACTAGGGGGAGAGGCAGCGCCCCCTCCTTCCTTCTCTTCTCTCTTCCCCTTCCTTCTCTCCTACTCCTACTACATGGAAGGGGGAATCCTACTCCCGGTGGGAGTAGGACTCCCCATGGCGCGCCATAGTAGAGGGCCGGCCTCCCCTCCTCCTCTCCTTTATATACGCGGGAGGGGGGCACCCCATAGACACACAAGTTGATCATTGATCTCTTGGCCGTGTGCGGTGCCCCCCTCCACCATAATCCACCTCGATCATATTGTCGTAGTGCTTAGGCGAAGCCCTGCGCCGGTAGCTTCATCATCACCGTCATCACGTCGTCGTGCTGACGAAGCTCTCCTTCAAAGCTCTACTGGATCATGAGTTCGTGGGACGTCATCGAGCTGAACGTGTGCAGATCGCGGAGGTGCCGTACGTTCGGTACTAGGATCGGTCGATCATGAAGACGTACGACTACATCAACCGCGTTGTCATAACGCTTCCGCTTTCGGTCTACGAGGGTACATGGACAACACTCTCCCCTCTCGTTGCTATGCATCACCATGATCTTGCATGTGCGTAGGATTTTTTTTGAAATTACTACTTTCCCCAATAGTGGCATCAGAGCCAGGTTTATGCGTAGATGTTATATGCACGAGTAGAACACAAGTGAGTTGTGGGCGATACTAGTGATACTGCTTACCAGCATGTCATACTTTGATTTGGCGGTATTGTTGGATGAAGCGGCCCAGACCGACATTACGCGTACGCTTATGCGAGATTGGCTCTACCAACGTGCTTCGCACACAGGTGGCTGGCGGGTGTCAGTTTCTCCAACTTTAGTTGAGTCGAGTGTGGCTACGCCTGGTCCTTGCTGAAGGTTAAAATAGCACATACTTGACAAAATATCGTTGTGATTTTGATGCGTAGGTAAGAACGGTTCTTGCTTAGCCCGTAGCAGCCACGTAAAACTTGCAACAACAAAATAGAGGACGTCTAATTTGTTTTTGTAGGGCATGTTGTGATGTGATATGGTCAAGACATGATGCTAAATGTTATTGTATGAGATGATCATGTTTTGTAACAGAGTTATCGGCAACTGGCAGGAGCCATATGGTTGTCGCTTTATTGTATGAAATGCAATCGCCATGTAATTGCTTTACTTTATCACTAAGCGGTAGCGATAGTCGTAGAAGCAATAGTTGGCGAGACGACAACAATGTTACAATGAAGATCAAGGTGTCGCGTCGGTGACGATGGTGATCATGACAGTGCCTTGGAGGTGGAGATCAAAGGCACAAGATGATGATGGCCATATCATATCACTTATATTAATTGCATGTGATGTTTATCCTTTATGCAGCTTATTTTGCTTAGATCGATGGTAGCATTATAAGATGATCTCTCACTAAATTTCAAGGTACAAGTGTTCTTCCTGAGTATGCACCGTTGCGAAAGTTCGTCGTGCCGAGACACCATGTGATGATCGGGTGTGATAAGATCTATGTTCACATACAACGGGTGCAAGCCAGTTTTGCACACGCAGAATACTCGGGTTAAACTTGACGAGCCTAGCATATGCAGATATGGCCTCAGAACACTGAGACCGAAAGGTCGAGCGTGAATCATATAGTAGATATGATCAATATAGTGATGTTCATCATTGAAAACTACTCCATCTCACGTGATGATCGGACATGGTTTAGTTGATTTGGATCACGTGATCACTTAGATGATTGGAGGGATGTCTATCTAAGTGGGAGTTCTTAAGTAATTTAATTAATTGAACTTAGTCCTGGTAGTATTAGCATATCTATGTTGTAGATCAATAGCTCACGATGTAGCTCCCCGTTTATTTTTATATGTTCCTAGAGAAATATAAGTTGAAAGATGATAGTAGCAATGATGAGGACTTGGTCCGTGATCTGAGGATTTTCCTCATTGCTGCACCGAAGAATTATGTCCTTGATGCACCGCTAGGTGACAGACCTATTGCAGGAGCAGATGCAGACGTTATGAACGTTTTGACAAAAGCTCGGTATGATGACTACTTGATAGTTTAGTGCACCATGCTTTACGACTTAGAAACGGGACTTCAAAAATGTTTTGAACGACATGGAGCATATTAGATGTTCCAAGAGTTGAAATTGGTATTTCATACTCATGCCCATATCAAGAGGTATGAGACCTCTGACAGTACTTTGCCTACAACATGGAGGAGAACAACTCAACTAGTGAGCATCTGCTTAGATTGTGTGGGTACTACAATTACTTGAATCAAGTGGGAGTTAATCTTCCAGATAAGATAGTAATTGACAAAGTTCTCTAGTCACTATCTCCAAGTTACTAGAACTTCGTGATGAACTATAATATGCAAGGGATGACGAAAGTAATTCCCGAGCTCTTCGCGATACTGAAATCGGTGAAGGTAGAAATCAAGAAAGAGCATCAAGTGTTGATGGTTAACAAGAGCACTAGTTTCAAGAAAAGGGCAAATGGATAGAAGGGGAACTTCAAGAAGAATGACAAGCAAGTTGTTGCTCAAGTGAAGAAGCCCAAGTCTGGACCTAAGCCTAAGACTGAGTGCTTCTACTGCAATAGAAATGGTCACTGGAAGTGGAACCTAGATACTTGGCGGATAAGAAGGATGACAGAGTGAACAAAGGTATATTTGATATACATGTTATTTATGTGTACTTTACTAGTATTTATAGCAACCCCTCGGCATTTGATACTGGTTCAATTGCTAAGAGTAGTAACTCGAAACGGGAGTTGTAGAATGAACAGAGACTAGTTAAGTGTGAAGTGACGATGTGTATTGGAAGTGGTTCCAAGATTGATATGATCATCATTGCACACTCCCTATACTTTCGGGGTTAAGTGTTGAACCTAAATAAATGTTATTTGGTGTTTGCGTTGAGCATGAATATGATTTGATCATGTTTATTGCAATACGGTTATTCATTTAAGTCAGAGAATAATTGTTGTTCTATTTACATGAATAAAACCTTCTATGGTCATACACTCAATGAAAATGGTTTGTTGGATCTCGATCGTAGTGATGCACATATTCATAATATTGAAGCCAAGAAATGCAAAGTTAATAATGATAGTGCAAATTATTTGTGGCACTGCCGTTTAGGTCATATTGGTGTAAAGCGCATGAAGAAACTCCATGTTGATGGGCTTTTGGAATCACTTGATACTTGCGAACCATGCCTTATGGGCAAGGTGACTAAAACTCCGTTCTCCGGAACAATGGAGCGAGCAACAGAATTGTTGGAAATCAAACATACTGATGTATGTGGTGCGATGAATATTGAGGCTCGCGGTGGGTATCGTTATTTTCTCACCTTCACAGATGATTTGAGCAGATATGGGTATATCTACTTGATGAAACATAAGTTTGAAACATTTGAAAAGTTCAAAGAATTTCGGAGTGAAGTGGAAAATCATCGTAACAAGAAATAAAGTTTCTATGATCTGACCGTGGAGGAGAATATTTGAGTTACGAGTTTGGTCTTCATTTGAAACAGTGCGGAATAATTTCGCAACACACGCCACCTAGAACACCACAGCGTAATGGTGTGTCCGAACGTCGTAACCGCACTTTATTAGATATGGTGCGATCTATGATGTCTCTTACCAATTTACCACTATCGTTTTGGGGTTATGCATCAGAGATAGCTGCATTCACGTTAAATAGGGCACCATCTAAATCCGTTGAGACAACACCATATGAACCGTGGTTTGGTAAGAAACCAAAGTTGTCGTTTCTTAAAGTTTGGGGCTGCGATGGTTATGTGAAAAAAAAACTTCAACCTGATAAGCTCGAACCCAAATCGGAGAAATGTGTCTTCATAGGATACCCAAAGGAGACTGTTGGGTACACCTTCTATCACAGATCCGAAGGCAAGATATTCGTTGCTAAGAATGGACCCTTTCTAGAGAAGGAGTTTCTCTCGAAAGAAGTGAGTGGGAGGAAAGTAGAACTTGATGAGGTAACTGTACCTGCTCCCTTGTTGGAAAGTAGTTCATCACAGAAATTAGTTCATGTGATTCCTACACCAATTAGTGAGGAACCTAATGATGATGATCATGTAACTTCAGATCAAGTTACTACTAAACCTCGTAGGTCAACCAGAGTGAGATCCGCATTAGAGTGGTACGGTAATCTTGTTCTGGAGGTCATGTTACTTGACCATGACGAACCTACGAACTATGAGGAAGCGATGATGAGCCCAGATTCCATGAAATGGCTTGAGGCCATGAAATCTGAGATGGGATCCATGTATGAGAACAAAGTGTGTACTTTGGTTGACTTGTCCGATGATCGGCAAGCCATAGAAAATAAATGGATCTTCAAGAGGAAGACGGACGCTGATAGTAATGTTAATATCTACAAAGCTAGACTTGTTGAAAAAGGTTTTTGACAAAGTTCAAGGTGTTGACTACGATGAGATTTTCTCACTCGTGGCGATGCTTAAGTCTGTCCAAATCATGTTAGCAAATTGCCACATTTTATGAAATCTGGAAAATGGATGTCAAAACTACATTCCTTAATGGATTTCTTAAAGAAGAGTTGTATATGATGCAACCAGGAGGTTTTGTCGATCCTAAAGGTGCTAACAAAAAATGTGCAAGCTCCAACGATCCATCTATGGACAGGTGCAAGCATCTTGGTGTTGGAATATACGCTTTGATGAGTTGATCAAAGCATATAGTTTTATACAGACTTGCGTTGAAGCCTGTATTTACAAGAAAGTGAGTGGAAGCACTACAACATTTCTGATAAGTATATGTGAATGACATATATTGATCTGAAATAATGTAGAATTTTATGGAAAGCACAAAGGAGTATTTGAAAGGAGTTTTTCAAAGAAAGACCTCGGTGAAGCTGCTTACATATTAAGCATCAAGATATATAGAGATCGATCAAGACGCTTGATACATTTTTTCAATGAGTACATACCTTGACAAGATTTTGAAGTAGTTTAAAATGGAGCAGTCAAAGAAAGAGTTTATGCCTATGTTGTAAGGTGTGAAATTGAGTAAGACTCAAAGCCTAACCATGGCAGAAGATAGAAATAGAATGAAAGTCATTCCCTATGCCTCAGCCATAGGTTCTATAAAGTATGCCATGTTGTGTACCAGATCAATTGTATACCCTACACTGAGTTTGGCAAGGGAGTACAATAGTGATCTAGGAGTAGATCACTGGACATCGGTCAAAATTATCCTTAGTGGAATAAGTATATGTTTCTCGATTATGGAGGTGACAAAAGGTTCGTCGTAAAGGGTTACGTCAATGCAAGTCTTGACACTGATCCAGATGACTCTAAAGTCTCAATCTGGATACATATTGAAAGTGGGAGCAATTAGCTAGAGTAGCTGCATGCAGAGCATTGTTGACATAGAAATTTGCAAAATACATACGGATCTGAATATGGCAGACCCGTTGACTAAACTTTTCTCACAAGCAAAACATGATCACACCTTAGTATTCTTTGGGTGTTAATGACATGGCGATGTGAACTAAGATTATTGACTCTAGTAAACCCTTTGAGTGTTGGTCACATGGTGATGTGAACTATGGGTGTTAATCACATGGTGATGTGAACTATTGGTGTTAAATCACATGGAGATGCGAACTAAGATTATTGACTCTAGTGCAAGTAGGAGACTGAAGGAAATATGCCCTAGAGGCAATAATAAATTTATTATTTTTTTCTTTATTTCATGATAAATGTTTATTATTCATGCTGTAATTGTATTAACCGGAAACTTAGTACATGTGTGGATACATAGACAAACAGAGTGTCACTAGTATGCCTCTACTTGACTAGCTCGTTGAATCAAAGATGGTTAAGTTTCGTAACTATAGACATGAGTTGTCATTTGATTAACGGGATCACATCATTAGAGAATGATGTGATTGACCTAACCCATTCCGTTAGCTTAGCACTTGATCGTTTAGTATATTGCTATTGCTTTCTTCATGACTTATACATGTTCCTTTGACTATGAGATTATGCAACTCCCGGATACCGGAGGAACACTTTGTGTGCTACCAAACGTCACAACATAAATGGGTGATTATAAAAGTGCTCTACAGGTGTCTCCGATAGTACTTGTTGAGTTGGCATAGATCGAGATTAGGATTTGTCACTCCGATTGTCGGAGAGGTATCTCTAGGCCCTCTCGGTAATGCACATCACTATAAGCCTTGCAAGCAATGTGACTAATGAGTTAGTTGCGGGATGATGCATTACAGAACGAGTAAAGAGACTTGCTGGTAACGAGATTGAACTAGGTATTGAGATACCGACGATCGAATCTCGGGCAAGTAACATACCGATGACAAAGGGAACAACGTATGTTGTTATGCGGTTTAACCGATAAAGATCTTCGTAGAATATGTAGGAACCAATATGAGCATCCAGGTTCCGCTATTGGTTATTGACCGGAGATGAGTCTCGGTCATGTCTACATAGTTCTCGAACCCGTAGGGTCCGCACGCTTAACGTTCGGTGAAGATCAGTATTATGAGTTTATGTGTTTTGATGCACCGAAGGTTGTTCGGAGTCCCGGATGAGATCAGGGACATGACGAGGAGTCTCAAAATGTTTGGTAGATAAAGATCGACATATTGGAAGGCTATATTCGGACATCGGAAAGGTTCTGAATGGTTCGGGTATTTATCGGAGTACCGGAGAGTTACGGGAATTCGCCGGGGAGTATATGGGCCTTATTGGGCTTTATGGGAGAGAGAGAGAGGGGCTGCCTAGGGCAGGCCACGCGCCCCCAAGGCCTAGTCCAAATTGGACTAGGGGGAGAGGCAGCGCCCCTCCTTCCTTCTCTTCTCTCTTCCCCTTCCTTCTCTCCTACTCCTACTACATGGAAGGGGGGAATCCTACTCCCGGTGGGAGTAGGACTCCCCATGGCGCGCCATAGTAGAGGGCCGTGTTGGGGAACGTAGCAGAATTTTAAAATTTTCTACGCATCACCAAGATCAATCTAGGGAGTCATCTAGCAACGAGGGAGAGGGGAGTGCATCTACATACCCTTGTAGATCGCGAGCGGAAGCGTTCAAGAGAACGGGGTTGATGGAGTCGTACTCGTCGTGATCCAAATCACCGATGACCGAGCGCCGAACGGACGGCACCTCCGCGTTCAACACACGTACGGTTGGGGAAGATGTCTCCTCCTTCTTGATCCAGCAAGGGGAAGGAGAGGTTGATGGAGATCCAGCAGTACGACGGCGTGGTGGTGGAAGCAGCGGTGATCTCGGCAGGGCTTCGCCAAGCTCCAACGAGAAGGAGAGGTGTTACAAGGGGAGAGGGAGGTGCCAGGGACTTAGGTGCGGCTGCCCTCCCTCCCCCCCACTATATATAGGGCCCCTAGGGGGGGCGCCGGCCCTAGGAGATCCCATCTCCAAGGGGGGGCGGCGGCCAAGGGGGGACTTGCCCCCCAAGTCAGGTGGGGCGCCCCCACCCCTAGGGTTTCCAACCCTAGGCGCAGGGGGAGGCCCATGGGGGCCGCACCAGCCCACCAGGGGCTGGTTCCCCCTCCCACTTCAGCCCATGGGGCCCTCCGGGATAGGTGGCCCCACCTGGTGGACCCCCGGGACCCTTCCGGTGGTCCCGGTACAATACCGATTACCCCCGAAACTTTCCCGATGGCCGAAACTGGACTTCCTATATATAAATCTTCACCTCCGGACAATTCCGGAACTCCTCGTGACGCCCGAGATCTCATCCGGGACTCCGAAAAACTTTCAGGTTACCGCATACTAATATCTCTACAACCCTAGCGTCACCGAACCTTAAGTGTGTAGACCTTACGGGTTCGGGAGACACGCAGACATGACCGAGATGACTCTCCGGTCAATAACCAACAGCGGGATCTGGATACCCATGTTGGCTCCCACATGTTCCATGATGATCTCATTGGATGAACCACGATGTCGAGGATTCAATCAATCCCGTATTCAGTTCCCTTTGTCAATCGGTACGTTACTTGCCCGAGATTCGATCATCGGTATCCCAATACCTCGTTCAATCTCGTTACCGGCAAGTCACTTTACTCGTACCGTAATGCATGATCCTGTGACCAAACACTTGGTCACATTGAGCTCATTATGATGATGCATTACCGAGTGGGCCCAGAGATACCTCTCCGTCATACGGAGTGACAAATTCCAGTATCGATCCGTGTCAACCCAACAGATACTTTCGGGGATAACTGTAGTATACCTTTATAGTCACCCAGTTATGTTGTGATGTTTGGTACACCCAAAGCACTCCTACGGCATCCGGGAGTTACACGATCTCATGGTCTAAGGAAATGATACTTGACATTGGAAAAGCTCTAGCAAACGAACTACACGATCTTGTGCTATGCTTAGGATTGGGTCTTGTCCATCACATCATTCTCCTAATGATGTGATCCTGTTATCAATGACATCCAATGTCCATGGTCAGGAAACCGTAACCATCTATTGATCAACGAGCTAGTCAACTAGAGGCTTACTAGGGACATGGTGTTGTCTATGTATCCACACATGTATTATGGTTTTTGGTTAATACAATTATAGCATGAACAATAGACAATTATCATGAACAAGGAAATACAATAATAACCATTTTATTATTGCCTCTAGGGCATATTTCCAACAGTCTCCCACTTGCACTAGAGTCAATAATCTAGTTCACATCACTATGTGATTGCAATGAATCCAACAACCATGGGGTATGTTCATATCTTGCTTGTGAGAGAGGTTTATCAGTCAATGGGTCTGAACCTTTCAGATCCATGTGTGCTTTACAAATCTCTATGTCATCTTATAGCTACAGCTACCACGCGCTACTTGGAGCTATTCCAAATAACTGCTCTACTATACGAATCCGGTTTACTCCTCAGAGTCATCCGGATTAGTGTCAAAGTTTGCATCGACGTAACCCTTTACGACGAACTCTTTTACCACCTCCATAATCGAGAAAATTCCTTAGTCCACTAGTTACTAAGGATAAGTTCGACCGCCGTCATGTGATCCATTCCTGGATCACTCTTGTACCCCTTGACTGACTCATGGCAAGGCACACTTCAGGTGCGGTACACAACATAGCATACTATAGAGCCTACGTCTAAAGCATAGGGGACGACCTTCGTCCTTTCTCTCTCTTCTGCCGTGGTCAGGTCTTGAGTCTTAGTCAATACTCACACCTTGTAACACAGCCAAGAACTCCTTCTTTGCTGATCTATTTTGAACTCCTTCAAAATCTTGTCACGGTATGTATTAATTTGAAAGTACTATTAAGCATTTTTGATCTATCCTTATAGATCTTGATGCTCAATGTTCAAGTAGCTTAATCTAGGTTTTCCATCGAAAAACACTTTTCAAATAACCCTGCATGCTTTCCAGAAATTCTACATCATTTTTGATCAACAATATGTTAACAACATGTACTCATCAAAAATTCTATAGTGCTCCCACTCACTTCTTTGGAAATACAAGTTTCTCATAAACTTTGTATAAACCCAAAATCTTTGATCATCTCATCAAAGCGTACATTCCAATTCCGAGATGCTTACTCCAGTCCTTAGAAGGATTGCTGGAGCTTTGCATAGTTGTTAGAATCTTTCAGGATTGACAAAACCTTCTGGTTGTATCACATACAACCTTTCCTCAAGAAAAACGTCGAGGAAACAATGTTTTGACATCCTATCTGCAAGATTTCATAAATAATGCAGTGACTGCTAACATAATTCCAACAGACTCTTAGCATTGCTACGAGTGAGAAAGTCTCATCGTAGTCAACTCCTTGAATTTGTCGGGAAACATCTTAACGACAAGTCGAGCTTTCTTAATGGTGACACTTACCATCATTGTCTGTCTTCCTTTTAAAATCCATCTGCACCCAACAACCTTACGACCATCAAGTAGTTCTTTCAAAGTCTATACTTTGTTTTATACATGGATCCTCTCTCGGATTTAATGGCCTCAAGCCATTCGTCGGAATCCAGGCCCACCATCGCTTCTCCATAGCTCGTAGGTTCATTGCTGTCTAGCAACATGACTTCCAAGATAGGATTACGTACCACTCTGAAGTAGTACACATCCTTGTCGACCCATGAGGTTTGGTAGTGACTTGATCCGAAGTTTCATGATCACTATCATAAGCTTCCACTTCAATTGGTGTAGGTGCCACAGGAACAACTTCCTGTGCCCTGCTACACACTAGTTGAAGTGACGGTTCAATAACCTCATCAAGTCTCCACCATCCTCCCACTCAATTCTTTCGAGAGAAACTTTTCCTCGAGAAAGGACCCGTTTCTAGAAACAATCACTTTTGCTTCCGGATCTGAAATAGGAGGTATACCCAACTATTTTTGGGTATTCTATGAAGATGCATTTATCCGCTTTGGGTTCGAGCTTATCAGCCTAAAACTTTTTCACATAAGCATCGCAGCCCCAAACTTTTAAGAAATGACGGCTTAGGTTTCTCTAAACCATAGTTCATACAGTGTCGCCTCAACGGAATTGTGTGGTGACCTATTTAAAGTGAATGCGGTTGTCTCTAATTCCTAACCCATAAACGATAGTGGTAATTCGATAAGAGACATCATGGTATGCACCATATCCAATAGGGTGCAGTTATGATGTTCGGACACACCATCACACTATGGTGGTCCAGACGGTATTATTTGTGAAACA
This sequence comes from Triticum urartu, assembly GCF_056163025.1. NCBI lineage: Eukaryota > Viridiplantae > Streptophyta > Magnoliopsida > Poales > Poaceae > Triticum > Triticum urartu. The sequence continues at coordinate 688,464,461 of NC_141874.1, read as the reverse complement.
ATTTCCATAATGTCTTAATTGTGTGCCAAACTCATAACTCAGATATTCATCTCTATGATCATATCATAGACATTTTATCATCTTGTCACGGCGATCACTCTGACATTACTTAAACTTTTCAATAATTCAGACTTGTGTTTCATCAAGTAAATATACTCATCATCTACTCAAATCATATGTGAAGTAAGAACATAACGATATCCACTGCGTGCCTCAGCACTCATTGGACTGCACACATCAAAATGTATTACTTCCAACAAGTTGCTTTCTTGTTCCATCTTACTGAAAATGAGGCCTTTCAGTCATCTTGCCCATGTGGTATGATTTGCATGTCTCAAGTGATTCAAAATCAAGTGAGTGCAAACGATCCATCTGCATGGAGTTTCTTCATGCATATCTACCAATAGACATGGTCCGCATGTCTCAATCTTTTTAAAAACGAGTGAGTCCAAAGATCCATCAACATGGAGCTTCTTCATGCGTTTTATACCAACATGACTCAAATAGCAGTGCCACAAGTACGTGGTACTATCATTACTATCTTATATCTTTTGGCATGAACATGTATATCACTACGATCGAGACTCAATGAACCATTCATCTTAGGTGCAAGACCATTGAAGGTATTATTCAAATAAACAGAGTAACCATTATTCTCCTTAAATAAATAACCGTATTGCGATAAACATAATCCAATCATGTCTATGCTCAACGCAAACACCAAATAACAATTATTTAGGTTTAACACCAATCTCGATGGTAGAGGGAGCATGCGATGCTTGATCACATCAACCTTGGAAACACTTCCAACACATATCGTCATCTCACCTTCAGCTAGTCTCCATTTATTCCGTAGCCTTTTATTTCGAGTTACTAACACTTAGCAACTGAACCGGTATTTTAATACCCTGGTGCTACTAGGAGTACTAGTAAAGTACACATTAATATAACATATATTCAAAATACTTCTGTTGACCTTGCCAGCCTTCTCATCTACCAAGTATCTAGGGTAGTTCTGCTTCAGTGACCGTTCCCCTCATTACATAAGCACTTAGTCTCGGGTTTGGTTCAACCTTGGGTTTCTTTACTAGAGCAGCAACTGATTTGCCGTCTCATGAAGTATCCATTCTTTCCCTTGCCCTTCTTAAAACTAGTGGTTTAACCATCAACAATTGATGCTCCTACTTGATTGCTACTTTCGCAGTGTCAAACATCGTGAGTTGCTCAAGGATCATCATGTCTATCCCTGATATGTTATAGTTCATCACGAAGCTCCAATAGCTTGGTGGCAGTGACTATGGAGAATCATCACTATCTCATCTGGAGATTAACTCCCACTCGATTCAAGCGATTGTAGTACTCAGACAATCTGAGCACATGCTCAACGATTGAGCTTTTCTCCCTTAGTTTGCAGGCTTAAGAAACTTGTCAGAGGTCTCATACCTTTTGACGTGGGCACTAGTCTGAAATCCCAATTTCAGTCTTTGGAACATCTCATATGTTCTGCGACGTTTCAAAACGTCTTTGGTGCCACAATTTTAAACCGTTAGTATTACTCACTGAACTTCACGTAGTCATCAAAACGTGTATGTCAGATGTTTCCCAACATGTACAGACAACGCTCGAGGTTCAGCACACTGAGCGGTGCATTAAGGACATAATCCTTCTGTGCAGCAATGAGGACAATCCTCAGTTTACGGACCCAGTCCGCATAATTGCTACTGTCAACTCTCAACTAAATTTTCTCTAGGAACATATCTAAAATAGTAGAACTATAGCGCAAGCAACGACATAATTTGCAAAGACCTTTTGACTATGTTCATGATAATTAAGTTCATCTAATCAAATTATTCAATGAACTCCCACTTAGATAGACATCCCTCTAGTCATCTAAGTGATACATGATCCGAGTCAACTAAGCCGTGTCCGATCATCACGTGAGACGGACTAGTCATCATCGGTGAACATCTTCATGTTGATCGTATCCACTATACGACTCATGTTCAACCTTCCGGTCTTCCGTGTTCCGAGGCCATGTCTGTACATGCTAGGCTCATCAAGTTAACCTAAGTGTATTGCGTGTGTAAATCTGGCTTACACCCGTTGTATGCGAACGTTAGAACCTATCACACCCGATCATCACGTGGTGCTTCGGAACAACCGACCTTAGCAAGGGTGCACAGTTAGGGGGAACACTTTCTTGAAATTTTAGTGAGGGATCATCTATTTATGCTACCGTCATTCTAAGAAAATAAGATGTAAACATGACAAACATCACATGCAAATCATAAAGTGACATGATATGGCCAATATCATCTTGCGCCTTTGATCTCCATCTTCGAGGCGCGGCATGAACACCATCGTCACCGGCATGACACCATGATCTCCATCATCGTGTCTTCATGAAGTTGCCTCGCCAACTATTACTTCTACTACTATGGCTAACAGTTAGCAATAAAGTAAAGTAATTACATGGCATTTTCATTGACACGCAGGTCATAAATAAATTAAGACAACTCCTATGGCTCCTGCCGGTTGTCATACTCATCGACATGCAAGTCGTGATCCTTATTACAAGAACATGATCAATCTCATACATCACATCTATCATTCATCACATCCTTTTGGCCATATCACATCACATAGCAAACCTTGCAAAAACAAGTTAGACGTCCTCTAATTGTTGTTGCATGTTTTACGTGGCTGCTATGGGTTTCTAGAAAGAACGTTTATTACCTACGCCAAAACCACAACGTGATATGCCAATTTCTATTTACCCTTCATAAGGACCCTTTTCATCGAATCCGATCCGACTAAAGTGGGAGAGACAGACACCCGCTAGCCACCTTATGCAACTAGTGCATGTCAGTCGGTGGAACCTGTCTCACGTAAGTGTACGTGTAAGGTCGGTCCGGGCCGCTTCATTCCACGATGCCGCCGAATAAAGATAAGACTAGTAACGGCAAGTAAATTTACAAAATCGACGCCCACAACAACTTGTGTTCTACTCGTGCATAGAAACTACGCATAGACCTAGCTCATGATGCCACTGTTGGGGAACGTAGCAGAATTTTAAAATTTTCTACGCATCACCAAGATCAATCTAGGGAGTCATCTAGCAACGAGGGAGAGGGGAGTGCATCTACATAACCTTGTAGATCGCGAGCGGAAGCGTTCAAGAGAACGGGGTTGATGGAGTCGTACTCGTCGTGATCCAAATCACCGATGACCGAGCGCCGAACGGACGGCACCTCCGCGTTCAACACACGTATGGTTGGGGAAGACGTCTCCTCCTTCTTGATCCAGCAAGGGGAAGGGGAGGTTGATGGAGATCCAGCAGCACGACGACGTGGTGGTGGAAGCAGCGGTGATCTCAGCAGGGCTTCGCCAAGCTCCAACGAGAGGGAGAGGTGTTACGAGGGGAGAGGGAGGTGCCAGGGACTTAGGTGCGGCTGCCCTCCCTCCCCCCACTATATATAGGGCCCCTAGGGGGGGCGCCGGCCCTAGGAGATCCCATCTCCAAGGGGGGGCGGCGGCCAAGGGGGGACTTGCCCCCCAAGTCAGGTGGGGCGCCCCCACCCCTAGGGTTTCCAACCCTAGGCGCAGGGGGAGGCACAGGGGGGGTGCAACAGCCCACCAGGGGCTGGTTCCCCTCCCACTTCAGCCCATGGGGCCCTCCGGGATAGGTGGCCCCACCCGGTGGACCCCCGGGACCCTTCCGGTGGTCCCGGTACAATACTGATTACCCCCGAAACTTTCCCGATGGCCGAAACTGGACTTCCTATATATAAATCTTCACCTCCGGACCATTCCGGAACTCCTCGTGACATCCGGGATCTCATCCGAGACTCCAAACAACTTTCGGGTTACCGCATACTAATATCTCTACAACCCTAGCGTCACCGAACCTTAAGTATGTAGACCCTACGGGTTCGGGAGACACGCAGACAGTTGGGGAACGTAGTAATTTCAAAAAATTTCCTATGCACACGCAAGATCATGGTGATGCATAGCAATGAGAGGGGAGAGTGTGATCTACGTACCCTTGTAGATCGACAGCAGAAGCGTTAGCACAACGCGGTTGATGTAGTCGTACGTCTTCACGGCCCGACCGATCAAGCACCGAAACTACGACACCTCCGAGTTTTAGCACACGTTCAGCTCGATGACGATCCCCGGACTCCGATCCAGCAAAGTGTCGGGGAAGAGTTCCGTCAGCACGACGGCGTGGTGACGATCTTGATGTACTACCGTCGCAGGGCTTCGCCTAAGCACCACTACAATATTATCGAGGATTATGGTGGAAGGGGGCACCGCACACGGCTAAGAATATGATCACGTGGATCAAATTGTGTGTCTAGGGGTGCCCCCTGCCCCCGTATATAAAGGATCAAGGGGAGGAGGCCGGCCGGCCCCTATGGTGCGCCAAGGAGGAGTCCTCCTCCTAGTAGGAGTAGGACTCCTACTAGGAGGGGGAAAGAAGTGGGGAGGGAGAAGGAGAGGGGGGCGTCGCCCCCCCTCTCCTAGTCCAATTCGGACCAGGGAGGAGGAGGCGCGCGGCCCACCTTTGGCTGCCCCTCTCTCTCCACTAAGGCCCATATGGCCCATTACTCCTCCCGGGGGGGTTCCGGTAACCCTCCGGCTCTCCGGTTTTCTCCGAAATCACCCGGAACACTTCCGGTGTCCGAATATAGCTGTCCAATATATCAATCTTTATGTCTCGACCATTTCGAGACTCCTCGTCATGTCCGTGATCACATCCGGGACTCCGAACTAACTTCGGTACATCAAAACTCATAAACTCATAATATAACTGTCATCGAAACCTTAAGCGTGCGGACCCTACGGGTTCGAGAACAATGTAGACATGACCGAGACACGTCTCCGGTCAATAACCAATAGCGGAACCTGGATGCTCATATTGGCTCCTACATATTCTACGAAGATCTTTATCGGTCAGACCGCATAACAACATACGCTGTTCCCTTTGTCATCGGTATGTTACTTGCCCGAGATTTGATCGTCGGTATCTCAATACCTAGTTCAATCTCGTTACCGGCAAGTCTCTTTACTCGTTCCGTAATACATCATCTCGCAACTAACTCATTAGTTGCAATGCTTGTAAGGCTTATGTGATGTGCATTACCGAGAGGGCCCAGAGATACCTCTCCGACAATCGGAGTGACAAATCCTAATCTCAAAATACGCCAACCCAACATGTACCTTTGGAGACACCTGTAGAGCACCTTTATAATCACCCATTTACGTTGTGACGTTTGGTAGCACACAAAGTGTTCCTCCGGCAAACGGGAGTTGCATAATCTCATAGTCATAGGAACATGTATAAGTCATGAAGAAAGCAATAGCAACATACTAAACGATTGGGTGCTAAGCTAATGGAATGGGTCATGTCAATCAGATCATTCACCTAATGATGTGATCCCGTTAATCAAATAACAACTCTTTGTTCATGGTTAGGAAACATAACCATCTTTGATTAACGAGCTAGTCAAGTAGAGGCATACTAGTGACACTCTGTTTGTCTATGTATTCACACATGTATTATGTTTCCGGTTAATACAATTCTAGCATGAATAATAAACATTTATCATGATATAAGGAAATAAATAATAACTTTATTATTGCCTCTAGGGCATATTTCCTTCAGTCTCCCACTTGCACTAGAGTCAATAATCTAGATTACACAGTAATGATTCTAACACCCATGGAGCCTTGGTGCTGATCATGTTTTGCTCGTGGAAGAGGCTTAGTCAACGGGTCTGCAACATTCAGATCCGTATGTATCTTGCAAATCTCTATGTCTCCCACCTGGACTAGATCCTGGATGGAATTGAAGCGTCTCTTGATGTGCTTGGTTCTCTTGTGAAATCTGGATTCCTTTGCCAAGGCAATTGCACCAGTATTGTCACAACAGATTTTTATTGGACCCGATGCACTTGGTATGACACCTAGATCGGATATGAACTCCTTCATCCAGACTCCTTCATTTGCTGCTTCCGAAGCAGCTATGTACTCCGCTTCACATGTAGATCCCGCCACAACGCTTTGTTTAGAACTGCACCAACTGACAGCTCCACCGTTTAATGTAAACACGTATCCGGTTTGCGATTTAGAATCGTCTGGATCAGTGTCAAAGCTTGCATCAACGTAACCTTTTACGATGAGCTCTTTGTCACCTCCATATATGAGAAACATATCCTTAGTCCTTTTCAGGTATTTCAGGATGTTCTTGACCGCTGTCCAGTGATCCACTCCTGGATCACTTTGGTACCTCCCTGCTAGACTTATAGCAAGGCACACATCAGGTCTCGTACACAGCATTGCATACATGATAGAGCCTATGGCTGAAGCATAGGGAACATCTTTCATTTTCTCTCTATCTTCTGTAGTGGTCGGGCATTGAGTCTTACTCAATTTCACACCTTGTAACACAGGCAAGAACCCTTTCTTTGCTTGATCCATTTTGAACTTCTTCAAAACTTTGTCAAGGTATGTGCTTTGTGAAAGTCCAATTAAGCGTCTTGATCTATCTCTATAGATCTTAATGCCTAATATGTAAGCGGCTTCACCGAGGTCTTTCATTGAAAAACTCTTATTCAAGTATCCCTTTATGCTATCCAGAAATTCTATCGACGTGTTTGGTTCGCTGAAAAAAGCACGTCTTCCGATTGCAGCGTACTCTGAAACCGTAGCGAGCGTTTGTTTCGGGAGCGATGGTTTCCATAATAGCGCTTTCTGATACGGAGGTTCAGAAAATTGAAACCGCCGAAATCGGGATGGGTTAGAAGTCGGGACCCCGCGCATGAACCAAACAATGAACGTATTACGTAAAAGTATTCCAACGCAGCGCTTTCCGATACGGAAAACTGAATACGTTACCTGCGCTGTACCAAACGCGTCGTATATCATTTCCAATTAGTAATATGTCATCCACATATAATATCAAAAATGCTACAGAGCTCCCACTCACTTTCTTGTAAATACAGGCTTCTCCAAAAGTCTGTATAAAACCAAATGCTTTGATTACACTATCAAAGCGTTTATTCCAACTCCGAGAGGCTTGCACCAGTCCATAAATGGATCGCTGGAGCTTGCACACTTTGTTAGCTCCCTTTGGATCGACAAAACCTTCTGGTTGCATCATATACAACTCTTCTTCCAGAAATCCATTCAGGAATGCAGTTTTGACATCCATCTGCCAAATTTCATAATCATAAAATGCGGCAATTGCTAACATGATTCGGACAGACTTAAGCATCGCTACGGGTGAGAAGGTCTCATCATAGTCAATCCCTTGAACTTGCCGAAAACTTTTTGCGACAAGTCGAGCTTTGTAGACAGTAATATTACCGTCAGCGTCAGTCTTCTTCTTGAAGATCCATTTATTCTCAATTGCTTGCCGATCATCGGGCAAGTCAACCAAAGTCCATACTTTGTTCTCATACATGGATCCCATCTCAGATTTCATGGCTTCAAGCCATTTTGCGGAATCTGGGCTCACCATCGCTTCTTCATAGTTCGTAGGTTCATCATGATCTAGTAGCATGACTTCCAGAACAGGATTACCGTACCACTCTGGCGCGGATCTCACTCTGGTTGATCTACGAGGTTCAGTAGTATCTTGTTCTGAAGTTTCATGATCATCATCATTAGCTTCCTCACTAACTGGTGTAGGTGTCACAGAAACATGTTTTTGTGATGTACTACTTTTCAATAAGGGAGTAGGTACAGTTACCTCGTCAAGTTCTACTTTCCTCCCACTCACTTCTTTCGAGAGAAACTCCTTCTCCAGAAAGTTTCCGAATTTAGCAACAAAAGTCTTGCCTTCGGATCTGTGATAGAAGGTGTATCCAATAGTTTCCTTTGGATATCCTATGAAGACACATTTCTTCGATTTGGGTTCGAGCTTATCAGGTAGAAGCTTTTTCACATAAGTATCGCATCCCCAAACTTTCAGAAACGACAACTTTGGTTTCTTGCCAAACCACAGTTCATAAGGCGTCGTCTCAACGGATTTTGATGGTGCCCTATTTAACGTGAATGCGGCCGTCTCTAGAGCGTATCCCCAAAACGATAGCGGTAAATCAGTAAGAGACATCATAGATCGCACCATATCTAGTAAAGTACGATTACGACGTTCGGACACACCATTACGCTGTGGTGTTCCGGGTGGCGTGAGTTGCGAAACTATTCCATAATTTTTTAAATGTACACCAAACTCGTAACTCAAATATTCTCCTCCACGATCAGATCATAGGAATTTTATTTTCTTGTTACGATGATTTTCAACTTCACTCTGAAATTCTTTGAACTTTTCAAATGTTTCAGACTTGTGTTTCATTAAGTAGATATACCCATATCTGCTTAAGTCATCTATGAAGGTGAGAAAATAACGATATCCGCCACGAGCCTCAACGTTCATCGGACCACATACATCTGTATGTATGATTTCCAACAAATCCGTTGCTCTCTCCATAGTACCGGAGAACGGTGTTTTTGTCATCTTACCCATAAGGCACGGTTCACAAGTACCAAGTGATTCATAATCAAGTGGTTCCAAAAGCCCATCAGTATGGAGTTTCTTCATGCGCTTTATACCGATATGACCCAAACGGCAGTGCCACAAATAAGTTGCACTATCATTATCAACTCTGCATCTTTTGGCTTCAACACTATGAATATGTGTGTCACTACTATCGAGATTCAATAAAAATAGACCACTCTTTAAGGGTGCATGACCATAAAAGATATTACTCATATAAATAGAACAACCATTATTCTCAGATTTAAATGAATAACCGTCTCGCATCAAACAAGATCCAGATATAATGTTCATGCTTAACGCTGGCACCAAATAACAATTATTTAGGTCTAATATTAATCCCGAAGGTAGATGTAGAGGTAGCGTGCCGACTGCGATCACATCGACTTTGGAACCGTTTCCCACGCGCATCGTCACCTCGTCCTTAGCCAATCTTCGCTTAATCCGTAGTCCCTGTTTCGAGTTGCAAATATTAGCAACGGAACCAGTATCAAATACCCAGGTGCTACTGCGAGCATTAGTAAGGTACACATCAATAACATGTATATCACATATACCTTTGTTCACCTTGCCATCCTTCTTATCCGCCAAATACTTGGGGCAGTTCCGCTTCCAGTGACCAGTCTGCTTGCAGTAGAAGCACTCAGTTTCAGGCTTAGGTCCAGGTTTGGGTTTCTTCTCTTGAGTAGCAACTTGCTTGCTGTTCTTTTTGAAGTTCCCCTTCTTCTTCCCTTTGCCCTTTTTCTTGAAACTAGTGGTCTTGTTGACCATCAACACTTGATGCTCCTTCTTGATTTCTACCTCCGCAGCTTTCAGCATTGCGAAGAGCTCGGGAATAGTCTTATCCATCCCTTGCATATTATAGTTCATCACGAAGCTCTTGTAGCTTGGTGGCAGTGATTGGAGAATTCTGTCAATGACGCAATCATCTGGAAGATTAACTCCCAATTGAATCAAGTGATTATTATACCCAGACATTTTGAGTATATGCTCACTGACAAAACTGTTCTCCTCCATCTTGCAGCTATAGAACTTATTGGAGACTTCATATCTCTCAATCCAGGCATTTTCTTGAAATATTAACTTCAACTCCTGGAACATCTCATATGCTCCATGACGTTCAAAACGTCGTTGAAGTCCCGATTCTAAGCCGTAAAGCATGGCACACTGAACTATCGAGTAGTCATCAGCTTTGCTCTGCCAGACGTTCATAACATCTGGTGTTGCTCCAGCAGCAGGCCTGGCACCTAGCGGTGCTTCCAGGACGTAATTCTTCTGTGCAGCAATGAGGATAATCCTCAAGTTACGGACCCAGTCCGTGTAATTGCTACCATCATCTTTCAACTTTGCTTTCTCAAGGAACGCATTAAAATTCAACGGAACAACAGCACAAGCCATCTATCTACAATCAAGCATAAACAAGCAAGATACTATCAGGTACTAAGTTTCATGATAAATTTAGGTTCAATGAATTTACTTAAAGAACTCCCACTTAGATAGACATCCCTCTAATCCTCTAAGTGATTACGTGATCCAAATCAACTAAACCATGTCCGATCATCACGTGAGATGGAGTAGTTTCAATGGTGAACATCACTATGTTGATCATATCTACTATATGATTCACACTCGACCTTTCGGTCTCCGTGTTCCGAGGCCATATCTTTATATGCTTGGCTCGTCAAGTATAACCTGAGTATTCCGCGTGTGCAACTGTTTTGCACCCGTTGTATTTGAACGTAGAGCCTATCACACCCGATCATCACGTGGTGTCTCAGCACAAAGAACTTTCGCAACGGTGCATACTCAGGGAGAACACTTCTTGATAATTAGTGAGAGATCATCTTAAAATGCTACCGTCAATCAAAGCAAGATAAGATGCATAAAAGATAAACATCACATGCAATCAATATAAGTGATATGATATGGCCATCATCATCTTGTGCTTGTGATCTCCATCTTCGAAGCACCGTCATGATCACCATCGTCACCGGCGCGACACCTTGATATCCATCGTAGCATCGTTGTCGTCTCGCCAATATTATGCTTCCACGACTATTGCTACCGCTTAGTGATAAAGTAAAGCATTACAGCGCGATTGCATTGCATACAATAAAGCGACAACCATATGGCTCCTGCCAGTTGCCGATAACTCGGTTACAAAACATGATCATCTCATACAATAAAATTTAGCATCATGTCTTGACCATATCACATCACAACATGCCCTGCAAAAACAAGTTAGACGTCCTCTACTTTGTTGTTGCATGCTTTACGTGGCTGCTACGGGCTTAAGCAAGAACCAATCTTACCTACGCATCAAAACCACAACGATAGTTTGTCAAGTTGGTGCTGTTTTAACCTTCACAAGGACCGGGCGTAGTCACACTCAGTTCAACTAAAGTTGGAGAAACTGTCACCCGCAAGCCACCTATGTGCAAAGCACGTTGGGAGAACCGGTCTCGCGTAAGCGTACGCGTAATGTCGGTCCGGGCCGCTTCGTCCAACAATACCGCCGAACCAAAGTATGACATGCTGGTAAGCAGTATGACTTATATCGCCCACAACTCACTTGTGTTCTACTCGTGCATATAACATCAACATATAAAACCTAGGCTCGGATGCCACTGTTGGGGAACGTAGTAATTTCAAAAATTTCCTACGCACACGCAAGATCATGGTGATGCATAGCAACGAGAGAGGAGAGTGTGATCTACGTACCCTTGTAGATCGACAACGGAAGCGTTAGCACAACGCGGTTGATGTAGTCGTACGTCTTCACGGCCTGACCGACCAAGCACCGAAACTACGGCACCTCCGAGTTTTAGCACACGTTTAGCTCGATGACGATCCCCGGACTCCGATCCAGCAAAGTGTCGGGGAAGAGTTCCGTCAGCACGACGGCGTGGTGACGATCTTGATGTACTACCGTCGCAGGGCTTCGCCTAAGCACCGCTACAATATTATCGAGGATTATGGTGGAAGGGGGCACCGCACACGGCTAAGAATATGATCACGTGGATCAACTTGTGTGTCTAGGGGTGCCCCCTGCCCCCGTATATAAAGGATCAAGGGGAGGAGGCTGGTCGGCCCCTATGGTGCGCCAAGGAGGAGTCCTCCTCCTAGTAGGAGTAGGACTCCTACTAGGAGGGGGAAAGAAGTGGGGAGGGAGAAGGAAAGGGGGGTGCCGCCCCCTCTCCTAGTCCAATTCGGACCAGGGGGAGGAGGCGCGCGGCCCACCTTTGGCTGCCCCTCTCTCTCTCCACTAAGGCCCATATGGCCCATTACTCCTCCCGGGGGGGGGGGGGGTTCCGGTAACCCTCCGGCTCTCCGGTTTTCTCCGAAATCACCCGGAACACTTCCGGTGTCCGAATATAGCCGTCCAATATATCAATCTTTATGTCTCGACCATTTCGAGACTCCTCGTCATGTCCGTGATCACATCCGGGACTCCGAACTAACTTCGGTACATCAAAACTAATAAACTCATAATATAACTGTCATCGAAACCTTAAGCGTGCGGACCCTACGGGTTCGAGAACAATGTAGACATGACCGAGACACATCTCCGGTCAATAACCAATAGCGGAACCTGGATGCTCATATTGGCTCCTACATATTCTACGAAGATCTTTATCGGTCAGACCGCATAACAACATACGTTGTTCCCTTTGTCATCGGTATGTTACTTGCCCGAGATTCGATCGTCGGTATCTCAATACCTAGTTCAATCTCGTTACCGGCAAGTCTCTTTACTCGTTCCGTAATACATCATCTCGCAACTAACTCATTAGTTGCAATGCTTGCAAGGCTTATGTGATGTGCATTACCGAGAGGGCCCAGAGATACCTCTCCGACAATCGGAGTGACAAATCCTAATCTCGAAATACGCCAACCCAACATGTACCTTTGGAGACACCTGTAGAGCACCTTTATAATCACCCATTTACGTTGTGACGTTTGGTAGCACACAAAGTGTTCCTCCAGCAAACGGGAGTTGCATAATCTCATAGTCATAGGAACATGTATACGTCATGAAGAAAGCAATAGCAACATACTAAACAATCGGGTGCTAAGCTAATGGAATGGGTCATGTCAATCAGATCATTCACCTAATGATGTGATCCCGTTAATCAAATAACAACTCTTTGTTCATGGTTAGGAAACATAACCATCTTTGATTAACGAGCTAGTCAAGTAGAGGCATACTAGTGACACTCTGTTTGTCTATGTATTCACACATGTATTATGTTTCCAGTTAATACAATTCTAGCATGAATAGTAAACATTTATCATGATATAAGGAAATAAATAATAACTTTATTATTGCCTCTAGGGCATATTTCCTTCACAGACATGACCGAGACGACTCTTCGGTCAATAACCAACAGCGGGATCTGGATACCCATGTTGGCTCCCACATGTTCCACGATGATCTCATCGGATGAACCACGATGTCGAGGATTCAATCAATCCCATATTCAATTCCCTTTGTCAATCGGTACGTTACTTGCCCGAGATTCGATCGTCGGTATCCCAATACCTCGTTCAATCTCGTTACCGGCAAGTCACTTTACTCGTACCGTAATGCATGATCCCGTGACCAAACACTTGGTCACATTGAGCTCATTATGATGATGCATTATCGAGTGGGCCCAGAGATACCTCTCCGTCATACGGAGTGACAAATTCCAGTCTCGATCCGTGTCAACCCAACAGATACTTTCGGGGATACCTGTAGTATACCTTTATAGTCACCCAGTTACGTTGTGATGTTTGGTACACCCAAAGCACTCCTACGGCATCCGGGAGTTACACGATCTCATGGTCTAAGGAAATGATACTTGACATTGGAAAAGCTCTAGCAAACGAACTACACGATCTTGTGCTATGCTTAGGATTGGGTCTTGTCCATCACATCATTCTCCTAATGATGTGATCCCGTTATCAACGACATCCAATGTCCATGGTCAGGAAACCGTAACCATCTATTGATCAACGATCTAGTCAACTAGAGGCTTACTAGGGACATGGTGTTGTCTATGTATCCACATATGTATTATGGTTTCCGGTTAATACAATTATAGCATGAACAATAGACAATTATCATGAACAAGGAAATACAATAATAACCATTTTATTATTGCCTTTAGGGCATATTTCCAACAGGCCGGCCCTTCCCTCCTCCTCTCCTTTATATATGGGGTAGGGGGCACCCCATAGACACACAAGTTGATCATTGATCTCTTAGCCGTGTGCGGTGCCCCCTCCATCATAATCCACCTCGATCATATCATCGTAGTGCTTAGGTGAAGCCCTGCGCCGGCAACTTCATCATCACCGTCATCACGTCGTCGTGCTGATGAAGCTCTCCTTCGAAGCTCTACTGGATCGTGAGTTCGTGGGACATCATCAAGCTGAATGTGTGCAGATCGCGGAGGTGCAGTATGTTCGGTACTAGGATCGGTAGATCGTGAAGACATACGACTACATCAACCGCGTTGTCATAACGCTTCCGCTTTCGGTCTACGAGGGTACGTGGACAACACTCTCCCCTCTCGTTGCTATGCATCACTATGATCTTGCGTGTGCGTAGGATTTATTTTTTGAAATTACTACGTTCCCCAACAAGCACAAACCCATAAAACCCCAGAATCCACACACATAGTGCATTCATTCACATTCATCATCCTTGCACAGATAATCACCACTCTCCATCACTCCTCTCCATCCAACTTCCTCCTTCCCACCCAATCCAAAGAAAACCTTCATCACGCACCATGACATTTGGCCTCGGATGGGACCAAGCGTTGTAGGAGATATTCGATAGCGACAGCACCACGCTCTCCTACGCGTGCAAGGTGAGCACCTGGTACGCAAGCATTACAATCCTCAAGAATCATGCACGCGCAGTGAGGGCGGCCGCCAACCATGAGGAGTATGCCTGATTCCTGGACCTCCACCGCCCACTGATCGAGAACCTGGTCTGGGCAATGGGAGTGGCCAACGATTCCCTGGATCCATACCAAAGGGCACGCTGGTACATGTACCAGAACCGTGACCAACTCCGCCTGGACTACGAGCTCGACAAGGTGGTGCTAGTGCTGCCCCTCGCTCCTCTGATGGAGATGGAGCCGCCACAGATGGAGCAACAAGTGCAGGTGGAGGCGCCCCAAATGGAGCAGCAGCAACAGATGAAGGTGGAGACATGGACAAGCAACAGGAGGAGGGAGAAGAAGCAGCTCCGCATCATGTGGCCAGTTCATCGATCACTCTCTCTTCTGAAGCTGTGGCAAGAGTGAGTCTGATGCAAGTACAAGTTAGGTCTTACTTAATTTCTACACCAAGATCCGAACCAATATATGAGTTCAGTTAGTCTGTGAACTTAGTGTCTGAATAACTTAGTTTGTGAACTTAATCTCTGCACTAGCAGATCACTGTGTTCTCTCTGAACATCTATCTATGATACCTATCTACCTATGATACCTATCTATCTATCTATCTATCTATCTGAATGTTTGTGGCCATGATTTTTAGATGTCTCTTCTCATAGTAGCTAAATCTTATTTCTCATAGTATCTGAAACTTTATGCTCACTATGGTGTTGTAGGTGTCAATGCAAAGAACTATAGTTGTGCTGTATGTGCCAATGCAAAGAACTATAGTTGTGCTATGGGGCCAATGTAAAGATAAAATGTCATAAAATCTACGTTTCAAACTTTTTTCAGTCAGCTTAATTATTATAGTTCTTTCCTATCAGTATAGTTTGATTGAATAAAGTATGAACATTGTAAGTCTGAATATTGCAAGTTCTCTCCTAGCTAGGGACACTTGATGCCTTTAATCAACACAATTTAAACATTAAATTGAGCACACCTAGTCACACTTCACATCAGTCAAATCACTTAAACCCATGTACTCCCTCCATTTTTGTATACTAGGCCACTATGAAAAGTACAATTTGCAGTTATACAAGGCCATGAACACAAACCGATGTAAAATTGATGAGGTTTGCCTCGTACTAGCAACCGAAGACATTAATACCTCATGCATGCATGCGGGAGTGAGAAGATTGATTTGCATGCACCATATTAATCACCAACGAGGAGTGAGAGAGTTGTCTTGTTGTGCGTTGTAGAGAAAAATACATATTAACTAACACGTCAAGCAAGGAGAAAAGACTAGTTTGCAACATTGGTTTAAGTAGCCATTAATTTCTACCTTGGTACCTGTAATATGAGTTTGTGGCCTTGTATACAAAAATGGAGGGAGTACACTGTTGTCAACTTGTCCATTGCATTAATTACTCAACCCCAAATTAAGTCATGTACACTGCACAACACCCTGCAAAATTCAGTACTGGCATTTAGTGTTAGTTTCATTCAGTCCAAAAGAATAATTCAACTACATCTATCAACCAGTGAAGTAACTAACCCTAGAACAATTAGCCATTTGCAAACCCTAAAATTCAGTCAAATAGAACATGAAAATTCACTAACAACAGTAAAGATTCAATTAACTACATTCATTCAGTTAACTAAATCTTGTTGTGATCTGATTCAGTTAAATGCATTCATGCGGTTAATTAAATTTTGTTGTGATCTGATTCAGTTAAATACTGCATATAACCCATAAGCGGCCGACCGACGGAGATTCCCAAGCGAGCCGGCATCTTTGTAAATTCGATAGGCATGCCTTCACGTGCAGTGCGGCGAGGGCGTGAGGGCATCTCCAGCCGCGCCCCCAGGAAGGCCTCCCCAAGCGATTTTTTTGCGCCAGCGCCAAAAAAATGGCCCAGTCGCGCCCCTAGGAGCCCGATTTTCGCCGGCCTGGGCCGAAAATAGCGCCGACGGACCCAGGCCGAACCTGGCGCGCTGGGGGGTGCCCGGGGGCGTCGGGGCGAACTGTTTTGGCGTGAAACAGCCGCGGGCCGGCCGCGTCAGCGACACGGCGCCTCGTCTTCCCCCAACGGCCTCGGTTCCCACGGGGAATCAATGCCAAGGCTGCCACCGGTCAGCCTTGCCATTGATTCCTCACCGGCGACGCGTCACGGGACGGCGCGCCGATGCCTCCCCTCCCTCGCACGCGTACACACGGGTGCGGCGCGGCTATATAGCCGGTGGCCTGCACTCGCCTGTGCCCACACCAGCCCCGCCCCTCGCCGCCACCCAGCTCCTCCCTCTCCCTACCTCTCCCGAGCGCCGCCGCCCAGCCCCTCCCTCTATCTCTCTACCTCTCCCGAGCCCGTCGCCATGGCGGAACGCTGCCCCGGAGACGAGGCGGCGGCCAACGGCTTCGGCCGCCGTTCGCTCCGCGAACAGGAGTCCTGGCTCCTGTTCCAGGCGAACATCCCGGCGCCGCCGGACATGCGCGCCGGGCCGACGGGGTGGAGGCTCAACGCCAGGGGAGTGCCCATTCCCCCGTTGCCCGACGTCGTGGCGAAGCCGACGTACTTCGCCGAGGAAGTCGAGGTCGTGCGCGCCTCCCTCACCGACGCCCAACTCTCCCTCCCCCAGCACGCCGCCGACAACCACGCGGCTTGGGCGGCGTATTTCGAGCGCCGCCAGCAGCAGCGCTTGGCGTCCATCAACGGCGCGCCGGTGGTTGGCGACCGACAGAACAGCGAGGGGCGCCACCTGTGGTGGGGCGTCCCCGGCTGCACACTCGAGGGCGTGCTGACGTACCTCGAGGGCGGCAACGACCCGCCGTTGGCGTACCCAGCGAGGGTGGCCGCCCCGGCGCAGCACCGACGCGCCGGGCCATGGGCGCCAAGGAGGTTCGGGTCCTCCTCCTCTTCTTCCTCCTCCCGATCTTCATCGCACTCCTCCGGCACTCCGGCCCTGCTCGGCGTCAAGGCCGAGCCAGCGGCGGAGACGCCGCTCGGTCGGCGCACCCGCAGCGCCGGCATCGTCATCAACGAGGGCGGCCGGCACGCCTCCTCGTCGGCTCCTCCTCCGTGCTTCGTCAAGCCAAAGACGGAGCCGGGGCTCGCGCCGGTGAAGACGGAGCCGGGGCTCGCGCCGGTGAAGAAGGAGCCGGCCGCGCCGGTGACGACGGAGCTCGACGACGATGAAGTGGCCCTGGAATGGGCGCGCAGGGACTCCATAGCGATGGAGAAGGAGCGCCTGGAGAAGGCGAAGGAGCGCCAGCGCGCCGCCCTGCTTCACTTCACGGAACATCGACGTGGCCTCGACGAAGGCGAAGTCGTCGTCATCTGCGACAGCGACAACGACGACGACGATGCGCCGCCACCAGTCCGCCATGGCGACGCCGGGCAGGGGTCCAGCAGGGGTGCCCGCGTCAAGGAGGAGAAGGCCGACGACGACGATGGCGGCGACGGCGGCGACTTCAGCCAGTTTTTCCTTTAGATTAGTTTATGTATATGTGCTATGTAATGAAAATCCGCGAACTTCGTCGAAATGTGCCGAAATTTATCCTGTTTGGCCGAATTTTATCGTGTTTAAGCCGAACTTCGCCGAACTTTTTTTATTTTAAAACGTGTCTAGGGGCGGCCCTGGGGACCAACTCGGCCCCAGGCCCAATTTTTGCGCCGGCTCACCTCAGGCGGCGATTTTAAGCATCCCCTGGGAGGCCAACGGCTGGAGATGCCCTGAGCCTGCGCCAGTGGAGGCCATCGCCGGCTCGGCCACCGGTAAAGTAGAGAACGCGCGTCATGCACCAGCAATCCGCCATATATTAAACTGTTGAAGATGCCCTCAGATCTAACTACCTCTGTACCGTTTTCGCAGTTCAAATGGTACGGAGGGAGCAGATCATTTGGCCCGATGCCCCTCCTGGTGCCACCCACCCACAGCCCTGATTACTTTAATTCCAAACAAAACAGAACGCCCGCATATGAACTCGAGGTAACATACATGGCAGCACCGGTGAGCACGAACGAAGTAGTGTTAGAGCATCTCCAGTCGTTGGCCCTCAGGGGCGCCTAAAATTGTCGCAAGGGATGAGCCGGCGTAAAAATTGAGCCGGGGGCGAGTTGGTCCTCAGCAGCCGGCCCCAGGACCGTCCCCAGGCGCGTTTAAAAATAAAATTTGTATAGCAAATTTCGGCACAGTTTGGCGAAGTTCGGCTAAACACGATAAATTTCGGTAAACTTGGGCATATATTAGACATGTTCGCGGATTTTCATTACATAGCAAAATAGATAACTAATCTAAAAAAGAAACTGGCTGAACGCCGAGTAGTCGCCGTCGTCGCCGCCATCGTCACCGCCGTCGTTGGACTTCTCCTCCTTGACGCGGCCGTCCCTGGTGGACCCCTGACCGGCGTCGCCAACGCAGGCTGGTGGCGGCGGCGCGTCGTCGTTGTCGCTGTCACAGATGACGACGACTCCGCCTTCGTCGCGGTCGCGTCGGCGCTCCGCGAAGCGGCGCAGGGCGGCGCACTGGTGCTCCTTCGCTTTCTCCAGGCGCTCCTTCTCCATCGCTATGGAGTCCCTGCGCGCCCATTCCAGGGCCGCGTCGTCGTCGAGCTCCGTCTTCACCGGCGCGAGCCCCGGCTCCGTCTTTGGCTTGACGAAGCGCGGAGGAGGAGCCGACGAGGAGGCGCGCCGGCCGCCCTCGTTGATGACGATGCCGGCGCTGCGAGTGCGCCGGCCGAGCGGCGTCTCCGCCGCGGGCTCGGCCTTGATGCCGAGCAGGGCCGGAGTACCGGAGGAGTGCGAGGAAGATCGCGAGGAGGAGGAAGAGGAGCAGGACCCGAACCTCCTTGGCGCCCATGGCCCGGCGCATCGGTGGTGCGCCGGGGCGGCCACCCTCACCGGGTACGCCATCGGCGGGTCGTTGCCGCCCTCGAGGTACGTCAGCACGCCCTTGAGCGTGCGGCCGCGGACACCCACCACAGGTGGCGCCCCTCGCTGTTCTTCTGGCCGTCGACCACCGGCGCGTCGTTGGTGGACGCCGTGGCCAAGCCCAAATACTTCGTCGAGGAGGTCGAGGTCGTACGCGCCTCCCTCACCGACGCTTAGCTCTCCCTCCCCCAGCACGCCACTCAAGCCATGTGGTTATCGGCGGCATACTAGGGGAGGGAGAGCTGAGCGTCGGTGAGGGAGGCGCGTACGACCTCGACCTCCTCGGCGAAGCATTTGGGCTTGGCCACGGCGTCGGGCAACGGGGGAACAGGCACTCCCCCGTCGCTGAGTCTCCACCCCGTCGGCCCGGCGCGCATGTCCGGCGGCGCCGGGATGTTCGCCAGGAATAGGAGCCAGGACTCCTGTTCGCGCAGCGAACGGCGGCCGAAGCCGTTGGTCGCCGCCTCGTCTCCGGGAAAACGCTCTGCCATGGAGACGGGCTCGGGAGAGGTAGAGAGGGAGAGGGAGGGGCTGGGCGGCGGCGCTCGGGAGAGGTAGAGGGAGGGGCTGGGCGGCGGCGCTCGGGAGAGGTAGAGGGAGGGGCTGGGCGGCGGCGAAGGGCGGGGCTGGTGTGGGCACAGGCGAGTGAGGCCAGCGGCTATATAGCCGCGCCACGCCCGTGTGACCGCGTGCGAGGGAGGGGAGGCGTCGGCGCGCCGTCCCGTGACGCGCCGCCCGTGAGGAATCAATGGCAAGGCTGACCGGCGGCATCCTTGCCATTGATTCCCCGCGGGAACCGAGGCCGTTGGGGTAAGACGAGGCGCCGTGTCGCTGACGCGGCTGGCCCGTGGCTTTTTCGCGCCAAAACAGCTCGCCCCGGCGCCCCCGGGCGCCCCCCAGCGCGTCGGGTTCGGCTTGGATTCGCCGACGCTGTTTTTGGCCCAGGCCAGCGAAAATCGGGCTTCTGAGGACGTGACTGGGCTATTTTTTCGTCGCCGGTGCAAGAAAATTGTCTGGGAAGGTCTTCCTGGGGGCATGGCTGAAGATGCTCTTAGAATAATAAGCAAGTCTGGAGAGATTCCGAATCTGATTCCGGTTCCGGTTCCAAACTGGCCGGCGACCTGCCATCGTCCTTTCAAGTTCGGTCGTCGCCGCTGGTATCGCGTGCCTTCGCCCTTCAGTTCAGGCGCACCGCTCACGTCACGGCGTCACCTTGGCGCTGCTTCGTTCCGGGCAACTCCCCCGTAGACGGTGGATCTGGTTTCAGACTGTAAAGCCAGCAAGACCATGCATGAAATGCATTGCACGCGCCGCGCTCATCTTTTGATCGGATCGATCGGAGGCTTGCTTTTGCGCGTGTCTCCGGTGGCTTTTTAGTGCAGCAAGTTAGTGATGACCTATTCACGTGTGTAAGGCATGTGAAATGGCTGATGCACACGTGACCGTACGCTGCAAACGCTAATAAACTACTACTACTACGTGCGTAGAATTAAAGTAAAATAATAAAACGAGTATATTTTTCGAATCATGCAAGAGAGCTGCTTGCATGATATCATCATTATAGAGGAGAGAAAATAACAAAACCCAAAGGAGTTTAGATACAAGAGCAGAAACAACAAGAGCATCTTCAACCGCAGCCCGCAAATTTTCATCTGCATCCGTCCGTGGGTAAGTGGACCGGTTTAATAATAGGTTAGTTCCAAAAAAATTGCATATAAAGCATACAAGTTTAACAATCTAATAGCATGAAATAATAAAAAAATGTAGATACATTGAAGAAGTATCAAGGACCACCGAGCAAATGCATGTCACGTCCGTCTGAACGCAAATCTAGCTTAAATTTTAGGCTCAAAATGCGTTCACAAGGACAATAGACGGACATGATTTGAGTTTGCGTTGGCGTGTTGGGCTAGCAGTTCTGCCCAGGCGGAGCCAAACGGATAGAAATGGACGAAACACGTCCGTCGTTGGAGTTGTCATTAGTCCAATGCAAGGAGAAAGAGATGAATGAGGCACATGAGAGATAGGAAAGAAGATGTGATATTCTCAAGCATACACAAGATTCATCAACATATAAGCAGAAAATATGTTCTCTACGGTTGAAAATAAAATGATTTAAACCATGTATAAAAATAATAACTAGTTCCAGATTATAGTAAGAAAACATTAAAACAGAACTACATGCATATTGGATACCACACAAATACTATGGGCTAGAAAACAAAAACAACATCGCCCATGAGAAATATCCAGCACAATCGGAACACACAATTATGCGGATATTTTTTCAAATAACAGCTGAATAATTAAATAAATTTCAGTCTCTGATTGTAAAATAGCATATCGGTTTTCTATTTGCGCCAACGGATGCTTACCTGGCATCAATTAGTTAAATTCATTTTTACCCACTAGCTTGGGGGTGAGAGCGAACCAACCTGCGATTGGATGGTTAGAGGGACAGTGGTATTCTCAGCCCATCAGGATTCAAGTCCTTGTACCCACATTATTCCTTAATTTATTTTTAGGATTTCCGACGATGCGCTTCAGTGGGAGGAGACGTTCCCGTTGACGACGATGCACCTATGATAGCTTCATAAATCTCAAGATGATATGCCGGTTCAGTCTGTCGAAGGTGCTTATAGGGGTAGGGTGTGCGTTTATAGGGGTGAGTGTACGCGTGTATGAGCGCTTGCGTCCGTATTGTGTTCAAAAAAAAGTTTGGGTGGGTGGGGGATCCGTGATCACATACGTTGCGAATATCCACTTAGGTGCGGGCTCAGATGAGACCATTGCACCTTATGCTAGACTCACGGGCTCTTTACGAAGGATTAACGGGGTGGTTAGTACCTGATTGGCTGAAATTAAATTAAATGAGGCGGGCCTCCCTTTGAAAATCAGGAGGGCCAATTAGATGAGGGCATGCACGGA
This sequence comes from Triticum urartu, assembly GCF_056163025.1. Classification (NCBI taxonomy): domain Eukaryota; kingdom Viridiplantae; phylum Streptophyta; class Magnoliopsida; order Poales; family Poaceae; genus Triticum; species Triticum urartu. The sequence continues at coordinate 688,442,163 of NC_141874.1, read as the reverse complement.
GGGTCCGTAGAGTCCGTTGTTTTTTATCCGTGAGTGTAGTATTATCGCACCAATAATTCGCACACTTCTCCGGCTCTCTGCCAGCGCGCAACTCAGCTGTGAGGCATTCTGCGGTCTCCCGGAGACCACCTCCTCCTCCTCCTGCCGTGTGTCAAGTCAACCCCAGCACGCGAGGGTGCTCCCCATGCATGTACGTGAAATACACAATGGCTGCTTGGCCAAGACATTTTATTTCAGGTACAGTAGTAGCTAGCACAGGTACAGATAGATGGAATAATACAGAGAGTCCAATCACAAGCACGCAAGCAAAGCACAAAGCAAGTAGCGACAACTAACACACAAAACATGCATCTTCTCTGAAACACTTAACTCCACACAAACACTCAGCAAATAAAATCACAAACACGGAGAGCGTGGCCTTCGAAGCTATATATGCATAGAATCATGCATCCTCGTCCATTTCCTCATCAGAGCCAGAGTTGTCATCAACCATCAGCCATGGAGCACGCCGGCTATCACCTGGCCCAGCTCGACACCATTATCTAAGCCGTTATTGTTGCCCAGCTCGTAGCCGAGATAATAGCCCCAGAGAAAGTCGGGGATGTGAATAGGATTGGGCTGGAGGAGGGCTGGAGCCTGCTGCCGCGTGTAGTGCTGCGGGCCGTTGGCTCCCCTGGCAAGGTGGCCTCTCTGGCGCAGCACAGAGAGCATCGTCCGCAGCACAGCCACGAAGCCTGGCGGCGGCTGCTGTCGCTGCCGCCGCTGCCTCCGCCGCCGCTGCGGCTGGTGCGTTTGCAACAAGGAATCCCTGATCCGTGTCCTGGTCAACCCGCCGGCGTTGTTGCCGTCGAGCTGCTCCACCGCCTGCAGTACCACCTGCGGAGTAAACCACGGCGGCAAGCAGGGAGGGGTGCGGGACAGCGTGTAATGCTGCCGCCCTCCGACTCCCATCATCAGATTGCCTCTCTTGCGGAGCTCAGAGAGCATCGTCCGCACCGCAGCGTCGAAGCCTGGCGGCTCCTGCTGGTTCCGCTGGTGTCTCTGCATCAGGGAGCCCCTGATATGTTTCCTGGTCCACCCCCGAGCGGCGTTGTTGTTGTCGTTGAGGACGAGCAGCTCGACCCCCTCAAGGACCGCGCGCGGACCAAACCACGGCGGGAGCTGGAGCGCCATGCACTATATCTGAATCAGCTAGCGTTGTTTGAGCGAGCGAGCGAGAGAGAGAAAGGATGTGGTGGTGGTGGGTGACAAACTGAGGAGGCGGATGCTGCTTAAATAGGCAGCGAGAGCAGCTAGCAACGCGCTTCGCTGCGTATTATATCCAATACGAGCGACACGCAGGGCGACTCCTCACGTGTGCCACGTTGGCTTTCTACAGTGGCTTGAGATTGGAGAGAGAGGGAAGGGGCGACCGTGATTGGGTTCTTTGGGATGGGTTGCGTGCACGCAGTAAAACCAAGCCGGCACTCATTCTCTCGACTCCCCTCCCGCATGCGGCTCATCTCCGCCTACTCTCATGCGCCCTCGAGCTCCGCATCACCATGGTCTCGCCCCGCGCTCGCTGTTGACCTGCCCCACCCTCATTCCAGCCGCGTCCCGTGTGCTCGCCAGCGACGGAGGTGTCCTCGATCTGCACCTGGAGCGAAGAGGGATAGCTGCAGCCACAGGTGGTGCCGCCGCCGGGAACGGCTCCTCGTCGTTGTTGACGGGGAGAATGGAGAAGCAGGCGGCAGTGGTGCTGGCGAACGCGCTGGACGGGAAGGTGCCGCCGTGCGGTCACCTCGAGCAGCCATCGTTTCCTGCCGGTGGAGAGCTCCTCCATGGCAGCATCAACCGGATCTGGCCAGACCACATCCATGCTCCTCCTTCGCGGCTTGTGCAGACTTGCATACGGCGATGGTTTCCATGGAGCCGAGAAAGCATCACGTCTGGTATGGCCTCTTCGTCCACTCCTTCTCCCCCCTCCACTCCTGCAGATCTCTCTCTCTAGATTACTTGCGCACGACCTTGTTGATTGTTTTGTGGTCTCACATCGTGGTTCACACAGAAGATCCAAGCTAAGGAACTCGGGAAATCAAGTTGGTGAATAACAGGACATACGATCAGTTTCTTCACACAAAAGGTCCAAATTCTCCTTTGATTTATGCTGGTTGTTTCGGAATCATGAAAAAAATAATTCTTCTTATGCTCACATTTTTTATGCATAATGAATTTTGTTGTGTCGTTCTTTTTATTGCAGCAGGAAAAAAAATCTTGTGACCAAGATTTTTCTGGTGTTTATTGAAATATTTGGTAATGCAGTTTAATGATATCGAGTGCCTTAACCTTTGATTACAAATATAGCACGGGAACAATATCTTTGGTTAGAGCACATTGTATTACATTGAAAAGGGCCTATGTAGCTAATCAGGTATGCTTGCTGAGAGGTCAACGTAGCTAACTTTAGGATGTCAGATTTTACATTTTGTCATGCTTGGGCATAGATAAGATGTATCCATGCTTTTTTTTTTTGCGTCTGTACCAAAGCTTACCTTTACTATTATAGGACTCTGGCTTTGCATTTTTCTTCGTTTGATGTTACAAATGCATATTTAGGTCCTGTGTCTCAATACCCTAACTTTGTTCTGGTGGTTTTTATTAACCTGCAGAATAGTTACATGCATGATGAGGCAGTGAGTTTAAACAAGACGGAGCAGTGTCAATGGTCACACGCACTGATGGAGATCGAGGTGTCTACCTTTCTATTGACGATCCCATAATTCATCCACTAACTGATGGGTAAGATATGTATTTTGTTCAAATGATCTTCATTATTTTGCAGCATGTAATGCATTTGTAGGGATAACCCTTTTTCTTATTTATTTTTTCCCTGTGCTTTCTGAAGATCAGATTTCGGCCCGTACAATTTCCAGCGACTGGAAGTCTGAAACTGAAGATCACATTGCTTTGGTTCTGATTTCCAGTGTGTGTATTGGTACTAATGCATTGCCCAAGTATTTATTACTATCATTGTACATTGAGTGTATGATTCTCAATTATGATGGTCTGTGATATTCAAACAAGTTGCTAGGTAGCGGTAGACTTCCTCCATGGCATGCCTTTGTTTCTAAAAGCAGGTCAAGACCATCCTTTTTTTATAGGTTAAATTTATTTATTTGTTCCTTGCTTGGCAAAAGGCATTGGCGAAGGATGGGGGTTTTATAATTTATTTATGCATCTCTTTTCAACTTTTCATTCATGTCTGGTTTTCTAACTGGTTGTAGGTGGTAAGAATTGCATCCGCGTGCAGAGTTATTGAAATATTTGCCACCTAATCTAAGTTATATTTATGCAATTCAGTTTGGTTACTTACAAACTGGGAATAAGTTCTTAGTTATATAGCTCAGCTAAAAAATGCAAAGCCCCCATAAGATTGAAGTACTATATGGTCATGTTCGACATTTTCAGGTATGTCACTACCTCTACGGCTATAGAGCTATTCAGAAGAACATATACATGAGGAAAATATAGTAACGTGTATTTGGCCTGCCATTTGTTTTTGTTGGCCTAATTTACCAATCAAATTATATTTCCTTACTGATCTTCTTTTTGTAGTTCTTTCTGGCATACTATGATGAATTGAGCGAAAGAATTAGGACAGACTGTATGATGCATCTATTCATCCCATGGACATTCATCGCCTACTACTCATGCACCTAGTCAGAAGGAAAGCAAGTTTGTATCCTATAAGTTCCACGCTCGAGATAACTTTTATCTCTACTCCTATAAAAAACTCATTTAATGATGATGGTGTGTCTGTCATCTGTCATTTCTGACCATTAGATCTGCACAGTGGCATACCTAGGGGTGTGTCGGGTGTGCCATGGCACACCCAAAATTTAGTTTTTTTTTACCGTTTAGTAATAATTAGGTGATTTTCAAGGCCCATCTAAACCAGTTGTAAGAGACCTCAATTTTTTAAAGTGTGCACACCCTTCATTTTATTTCTGCGTCCGCCACTGGATCTGTATCTAACGACTGTGAAGTAAGTTGTGGCCCTTTTGCAACAATAGCCCACTTCTCTGCTCCAATTTGCAAAAAAACCCTTAATATCTTGAAACCAACCACATCCCTCCCTCACATCATCAAAACAGCCCCAGGAATATATTTTGAGTGAAACATAATATATTTTTTGTGATATATGTTCATCAAAACTGGAGTGTTTTCTTTTGAGTTTGTTAACAAGTATTATTCTACTTTGAATACGTTGCAACGCACATGCAAATTTCTAGTAACAATCTAAATATTACCCGTGATATCCTTGACACAATGTTGGTTTTAGATGCACACCTTTATCAAGCTAGATTTGTTGCGTGTGCATTGCATGTTGATGTAAATTGGGCTTCACTAATTTTGTGTTTGTCCATTATTTTCGAAGTCTGCCCTGATGTACATGGTTAGCAGTCAGGGAAACTAGATATAGTTGATGTTTGATTATAGTTACTTAATGTTGTGTTTACCCTTTTGCAAACTTTTACATACTCATCTAAATTTGTGAGATTTGAGCCAGTAGAGACAACACATCGTGATCTTTTAACCTTGCATTCCGTGTCATCCCCCATGGTCCAGCAGTCCGTGTCGTTGTCCTCGTGCCTCGATGTGTGGTGCTGAAGAGAAGAACGATGGCCTCTGCCATTGCCATGATAGACGGCGCACGCAGGTGGCTGCAGGGGGGAGGTGCGACAGAGGGGGCTTGTGCAGGGGGGCGGCGATGCGCGGCGGGGCGACAGAAGCTACAAATCGTCTCCTCCTGCGGAG